>NC_090440.1:480120619-480732365 GCF_031143425.1 Pleurodeles waltl | reverse complement strand
GCCAGCAGGGCAGCAGGGCAACAGTAGGGCAGCAGTCCTTTGCAGCAAAGCAGTCCAGAGAGTCCTTTGGGCAGCCAGGCAGGTCTTCTGACAGAGTTCAGGTGCAGGTCCAGTAGTGACTGAGTTGGTGGGGTCAGAAACCCACTTTATACACCCACAAATGCCTTTGAAGTGGGGGAGACTTCAAAGAGTGGTTTTGAAGTGCACAAGTTCCCCTTTCAGGGCAGTCATGTCTTGCAGCGTCCCAGCAGGACCATTGTGTGAGGGCATGCCACTAGCCTTTGAAATGTAAGTGTCAGGCCCTCCACCCTTCCAGCTCATGAAGACTCATTCAATATGCAGATGATTGCAGGTGTGGCTGAGTGTCCTGTGATTGTGGTTGCCTGGGTGAAATGCATAAGGGAGCTGTCAACCATCCCAGCCCAGATGTTGATTGGAGATAGGCTGCAAATGCTCACTTTCTAAAAATGGCATTTCTAAAATAGTAATATAAAATCCAACCTCTCCAATGAGCAGGATTTTCTATTACCATTCTGGCCATTCTAAACATGGCCTGGTTAGCCGTTTCAGATCAGAATCTACCACTCAAAAAGTATATAAAGACAGACTAAATGGTAGTCTATGAAGGGGCAGGCCTCACAGTAGTTGAAAATGAATTTAGGAGTTTTTCACTACCAGTATGTGTAAAACACGTGTACATGTCTGCTTTTTACCTACATAGCACCCTGTCCTATGGGTTAGCTAGGACCTACCATATGTAGAAAAAGGGGAGTTTAAGGCGTGGCAAGTACTTTTAAATGCCAAGTCGAACTGGCAGTGAAACTCCACACACAGGCATGGCAATGGCAGGCGTGAGACATGGTTAAGGGGCTACTTAGATCGGTGGCACAATCAGTGCTGCAGACCCATTAGTAGCATTTAATTTACAGGCCCTGGGCACATGTAGTACACTTTACTAGGGGAGTATAAGTAAATCAAATATGCCAGATGGGGATGAATCAATGTTACCATGTTTAAGGGAGAGAGCATATGCACTTTAGCACTGGTAGAATGTGCAGAGTCCTACAACCAGCAAAAGAAGTGTCATTAAAGTGGAGGGAAGCAGGCAAAAAGTTTGGGGATGATCACCCTAAGGCTTACAAGACACATAATGGAAAAACATAAATATTAAGGGCCAATTCAAAATCTCGTCCAAACATCAAACGTATACAGCCTTTGTGGTAAAAGCTGATGTGAAATACGTTATATTTAATCTGTCCTCATAATGATGTCACATGCAGGTCACACCAGTGACACGGGAGTCATACACATCTATCCCACTGATACCGCACTGTCTCTAACAAAATTAACACTCACAGCGCCACCAGTTTCAATAACCATGACATTTAGTGACAAACATAGTATGTGCTTAGTGCTGTGCAGGCTGTGCACCAACACGCGGCCTTCGCTGTGATCTCAAATGCCCGTCAATTGCATTCAATTAAATGCATCCAAGGCTAGACCTGATCAGACTTACAAGAAAAAAGGGGGGAAAGGAGAACAGAACAGGTAGCTTAGGGAGGAATGTGGAATCCTCCTTATAGGCAAATGAAGGTCCAGATGGATTACTGTGTAGGAAATAAAGCACAAAATGTTTTTCAAAATAGTATCACAATACATACACAGTAAATATCTGTAGAACAGAGGTCTCGCCTATACGAGAGCTATTGGCTTGGCAATGTGTTTTATCAGTTGTACATTAGTTTGGTTGCTGTTCACAATGGCAAAAAGTTAGTGAGTGGAGTGAAGTGTCATAGAGTGGACGGGGGAGTAGTGTTGTAAAGTGGATTTTTTGGACTAGAGTGTCCTAGAGTGGTGTAGGGGGAGTAGAGTGTCATAGAGTTGAGTAGAGGGGATAGAGGTCAGTGGCAAAGGGTGTCATACAGTGTAGTGTGGTAGAGTGGAGTGGGGTGAGGTGGGGTGATAGGGGGAGTGGGTTGGAGTGAATTGAGGTAATCTGGTGGACTGGATTGAGTACAGTGGGGTAGATTAGAGTAGGGTGGATTGGGTGGAATGAGGTGGATTGCTGTAGGTGGTCTGGACAGGTGGATTAGAGTTGGTTGGATTGAAATGGTTTGAGGTGAATTGGGTGAATTGGAGTGAGGTAGATTAGATTGGAGCTAGGTGGGTGTTTTGAATTGGTGTGATAGGACTGGGGGGATTGTATTGGGTGGGGTTGATTGGATTGGAATGGGGTGGTTCAGAGTGAGGTGAATTGAAGTGGGTGGATTCGATTGGACTGAATTAGGGTAGATTAGACTGAAATGGAGTGATGTGGATTGGAGTAGGGTTAATTGGATTAATTGGATTGGAGTGGGGTGGATAGGACTTGAGTGGGATGGAATGGACTAGAATGGGTGGATTGGACTATATTGGGGTGGATTAGAGTTGAGTAGATTGGATTGGAGTGGTTTGGAGATGGGTGGGCTGGATAGATTGGACTGGAGTGAGGTGGACTGAAATGTGATGGGGTGGATTGGATTGGGGTAGAGTGGGGTGGATTTGAGTAGACTGGATTGGAGTGGTGTGGGTTGGAGTGGAGTGGGATAGATTGGATTGGGGTGGGGTGGACTGGAATGGGGTGGAATGGATTGGAGTGCAGTGGTTTGGATTGGGGTGGGTTCAACTGGGGTGGATTGGATTGGAGTGAGGTGGTTCGGATTGGGGTGGGTTCAACTGGGGTGGATTGGAGTGTGGTGATTGGAGAGGGATGCAATGGAGTGGGATTTATTGGAGTGGGGTGAATTGCACTGAGATGGTGTGGACTGGATTGGAGTGAGGTGAATTGGATTGAGTGGGGTGGATTAGATGGGGTGGATGGACTGAAGTGAGATGGACTGCAGTGGTGTGGACTAGAGTGGGGTGGAATTGAGGGCAGTGGATTGGATTGGAGTGGGTAGGGTGAACTGTAGTGGAGTGGATTGAATTGCAGTGAGGTGGATTGGATTGGAGTGAGGTGAAGTGGATTGTATTGGTAGGGGTGGATTGGATTGGAATGGGGTTGTTTAGAGAGGGGTAAATTGGAGTGGGGTGGATTAGATTGGACTGGAGTAGGGTAAATTAGATTGAACTGGACTGGGGTGGGTTGGATTGAACTTTAGTGGATTGGATTGGAATGGGGTGAACCAGATTCATTGGACTGGAGTGGGGTGGATGGACTTGAGTGGGGCAGAATGGACTAGAGTGGATAGATTGGACTAAAGTGGTGTGGATTACAGTTGAATATATTGGAATGGATTTTAGTGGTTTGGAGTGGGGTGGGCTGGATGGATTGGACTGGAGTGGGGTGGCCTGAAATGTGGTGGGGTGGATTAAATTGGGGTAGAGTGGGGTGGATTAGAGTAGACTGGATTGGAGTTGTGTGGGTTGGACTGGGGTAGATTGAGTGGAGTGGGGTGGATTGGAGTGGGGTAGATTGAAATGGGGTGGGTGGATTGAGGTGGTGTGGGCTGGAAAGGAGTGGATTAGATTGATTGGAGTGGAGTAGTTTAGACTGGGGTGGATTGGATTGGGGTAGAAAGGGGTGGATTGGAGTGTGGTGGATTGGAGAGGGGTGGAATGGAGTGGGATGTATTGGAGTGGGGTGGATTGCAATGAGGTGGTGTGGACTGGATTGGAGGGAGATAAATTGGATTGAGTGGAGTGGATTAGATGGGGTGGGTGGAATGGAGTGGGGGGGTGCTGTGGATTGGATTGGAATGGTGTGGAGTGAGTTGGAGAGGAGTGGATTGGATGGATTGCAGTGTGGGGGATTGGATTAAAATGAGGTGAGGTTGATTAGATTAAGTGGGGTGGATTGAATTGGGATGGATTGGAGCGGTGTGGTGTGGATTGGAGTGTGATGGATTTTTGGAGTAGGGTAGATTGGAATGGGGTGGATTGGAGTGGGGTGGACTGGAGTGAGGTGGATTGGAGTGGGGTAGACTTGAGTGGGTGGATTGGACTGTGGTGGGGTCGATTGGACTGGGGTAGAGTGGACTGGATTTGAGTGGGGTGGATTGTGGTGGATTGGACTGGAGTGGAGAGGACTGTTTTTGAGTGGGGTGAATTGGATTGGTGTGGGGTGGATCGGAGTGGTGTGGATTAAGGTGGTTTGGAGTAGGGTTGATTGGATTGGATTTGGGTGGATTAGGATGGACTGGATTGGACTGGAGGGGGTGAATTGAGGTGAATTAGATTGGAGTGGGATGGACTGGAGTGGGGTGAGTGGATTGGAGCGAGGTGGATTGGGTTGAGGTTGATTGGATTGGATTTGTGTGGGGTGGATTTGACTGGAGTGAATGTGGACTGGATTGGAGTGGGGTGGATTGTGGTGCATTGGATTGGAGAGGGGTGGATTGGGGTGTAGTCGGGTGAGATGGATTGGATTGGTGTGAGGTGGATTGGATTGGAGTGGGGTAGATTGGATTGGGTTGTATTGGATTGGCGTGGGGTGGATTATGGTGAATTGGATTGGGGTGAAATGGGTTGAAGTGGAGTGGATTGTATTTGAGAGAGGTGGATTGGATTGGAGTGGTGTGGATTGAAGTGAGGCAGATTTTCTTGGATTGGAGTGGGACCAATTATTTTGTATTGGACTGTGTCCGATTGGAATGAGGCAGATTGTTTTGGATTACAGTGGGGGAGATATTGTTTTGGACTGGAGCAGGGCAGATCAGAGTAGGGCAGATTGTTTTGGATCGGAGTGGGCAGATTGGATAGATGCAGATTGTTTTGGTTGGAATGGGGCAGGCTGAAGTGGGCCAGATTGTTTTGGATTGTATTAGGGCACATTTTTTTGTATTGGAGCGTAGCAGATTATTTTGGTTTGGAGTGGGGCAGATTTTAAGGATTGGAGTGGGGCAGATTGGCTTTGAGTGGGTCAGATTGGAGCACAGCAGATTAGAGTTGGGTAGATTGTTTTGGATTGAAGTGAGGTAGGGTCGAGTGGGGAGTATTATTTTGGATTCAAGTGGAGTGGGGGTGATTGGAGCGGGATGCATTAGAGAGGGGGCATTAGAGTGGGGTAAATCCTTCAGTATTGAAGTTGGGTAGATTGGAGTGTGGCAGATTGGAGTGTGGTGGATTGGAGTGGGGCAGTTTGGAGTGGGGGGATTGTTTTGGATTGTAGTGGGCAGATTGTTTTAGATTGGATTGTGGCAGATTGGAGTGTGGTGGATTGGAGTCGGGCAGTTTGGAGTGGGGGAGATTGTTTTGGATTGGAGTGTAGCAGAGTGTTTTGGATTGGAGTGGAGCTGATCGGAATGGGACAGATTGGAGAGGAGATGATTGGAGTGGGACAAATTGTTTTAGATTAGAGAGGGCAGATTGGAGTGGGGCAGATTTTTGCAGATTTGAGTGGGGCAGACTGTCGTGGGGCAGATTGTTTTAGACTCGAGTGGGGCAGATTGTTGCAGTTTGGCAAGGGGAAGATTGAAATAGGGCAGATTGATTGGGATTGGAGCGGGCAATTTGGACTGGGGCACATTGTTTTGGATTGCAGTGAGGCAGATTGGAGTAGGGCAGGCTGCTGTGGGGCAGATTGTTTTGGATTGGTGTGGGGCAAATAGGAGTTGGGCAGACTGTTTTGGATTGGAGTGGAGCAGAATGGAGTGGTGCAGATTGTTTTAGTTTGGAGTAGGGCAGATTGGAGTGGGGTAGATTGTTTGGTTTGAAGTTGGAGAGATTGGAGTGGGGCTGATTGTTTTAGATTGGAGTGGGGAACATTGTTTTGGATTAGACTGGGGCAGATTGGTTTTGATTGAAGTGGGGTAGATTGTATTGGAGCAGATTGTTTTGGATGTGAGTGGCACAGAATGGAATGGGGCATATTGTTTGGTATTGCAGTAGGGCAGGGTTTTTGAGATTTGGAGTGGGGCAAGCTGGAGTATGGAATGTTGGTCTAGATTTGAGTGGGCAGATTGTTTTGGGCTGGAGTGGGGTAGACTGGAGTGGGGCAGATTGTTTTGGATTGGAGTGTGAAAGATTGGAGTGGGGCAGTTTGTTTTGAACTGGGGTTGGGTAGATTTTTTAGGTTGGATTGGGGCAGATTATAGTGGGGCACGTTGTTTTGGATTGAAGTGGGGCAAACTGAAGTGAGGTAGATTGTTTTGGATTGGATTGGGGCTGATTGGAATGGGACAGATTGGAGTGGGGAAGATTGAAGTGGGGCAGATTGAAGGGGGACAGATTGAAGTGGGGCAGATTGGAGAGGGCAGATTGTTTTGGATTGGAGTGGGGCAGATAGAAATGGGGCAGATTGTTTTGGATTGCAATTAAGCAGATTGGGTTGGGAGGCAGTCTATAGTGAGACAGGATTTTTCGGATTGGAGTGGGGCAGATTGTTCTGGATTGGAGTGGGTGGATTATTTGGATTGGAGTGGAGAAGATTGTTTAGAGTGGGGCAGATTGGCATGGGGCAGATTGGAGGGGGGCAGATTGTTTTGGATTCAAGTGGGGCAGATTGGAGTGGAGTGGATTGGAAATGGGCAGATTGTTTTGGATTGGAGGGAGGCAGAGTGGAGTGAGAAGATTATATTGGAGGGGAATGTGGCAGATTGGAGTGGTGTAGATGAGAGCGGGTAGTTTGTAGTGCGGCAGATTGTTTTGGATTGGAGTGGGGCAGATTGGAATTGGACAGATTGGAGTGGGGCAATTTGGAGGGGTAAAACTGTTTTGGATTGAGAGCAGCAGATTGTTTTGGATTGAGTGGGAGAGATTGGGGTGGGCAGATTGGTTTGGATTGGAGTGAGGCAGTCTGTTTTGGATTGGAATGGGGCAGATGGGAGTGGGGCAGATTTTTGCAGATTGGAGTGGGGCAAATTGCTGTGGGTTGGCATGGAGCAGATTTATGTTAGGCAGATAGGAGTGGGGCATATTGTTTGTTTTGGAGTTTGGCAGATTGGAGTGGGGCTGATTGTTTTAGATTGGAGTGGGGCAGATTGTTTTGTATTGGACTGCGGCAAACTGTTTTAGATTAAAGTGGGGCAAATTGGATTGGGGCAGATTGTTTTGGATTGGAATGGGGAAGATTGTTTTTAATTGGAGTAGGGCAGATTGTTTTAGATTTAGAGTGGGGAAAATTGGAGTAGCGAAGGTTGGTCTAGATTGCAGTGGGGCAGATTGAAGTGGGGAAGATTGGTCTAGATTTTAGTGTGTCAGATTGTTTTGGGTTTGAGTGGGAAGATTGTTTTGAATTGGAATGGGCAGACTGGAGTGGGGCAGATTGTTTTGGATTGGAGTGGGAAAGATTGGAGTGAGGCAGACTGTTTTGGACTGGAGTGGAGCAGATTGGAGTGGGGCAGATTGTTTTGGTTTGGAGTAGGGCAGATTGGAGTGGGGCATATTGTTTGTTTTGGAGTTCGGCAGATTGGAGTGGGGCAGATTGTTTTAGATTGGAGTGGGGCAGATTATGTCACGACTCACGTGCTGCTTGCGCCTGGAGTTTGCAGATCTTGAGGCGTGGATCTTGAGAGTTCGACTTTGGCCCAAAAAGGGGCGACTCTGGTAGCCACGGTGCTGTAGGCGAGGAAACGCCAAGGACAGACCGTGACCGTGAGAAAGTAGCGCCAGAGGGAAAAAACCCCTTCAGAAGAAGAGGAAAAAACCTCCCAGAAGATTCGCAGGGGATTCCTGGAACAAGAACAGAGGAACAGGAATCAAAGGAACTGACGTAACACAGAAATGGCGAAATCCAGAGCCAAAGGCTAGGAAATCAGGAGCGAGGACACTAACTGAAACAGAGAGTGTTGCAGCGCAAAGAGGAAAAGAAACACCACCCTTAAATACCATAAAACAGGAAGTGACCCACAGGAAGAAAAGGACACCATCTTGAATAGGGAAAAGTAGATAGAATAGACTGGAGCAGAAACCATAGAGAATAGGGAAGGAGGAATGCTGGGAAGACAGAGGTAACCTGGGAAGGGGAAAAGACATAAAGGACAGAGGAAGAAAACAGACCCAAAAAGGAAGAAAGACAGAAAAAGAAGAAAAAGGAGCCCCAAACAGGTAAGAGGGGTCAGGAGACCCCAACAAGACGAAGGGAGAGAGCAGCGCGAGGCCCCAAGTAAGTCCTGGGGCCTCGCAGGGTGCAAGAAAGGCTCGGGGCGCGCCGCGTCTTAGAGACGCGAAGCGCGGCCCGAGCCGAACGCGCGGCTTGTGCCGAACGCTCGCCTCGCGCCGCGCGGTGCGGCGCAACAGTAGGCCCCCCTCCCGAAGGCCCTGGTTTGAAAGGAAATAAACGGTGAAAGCGCTGAGTCAGAAGAGGAGCATGAACAGAAGATGCATCTTCCCAAGAACACTCACTGAGAGGATAACCCTTCCAATGAATCAGATACTGCAGACGGGTGTGAAAAAGACGAGAGTCACAAATCTCCTGAACCTCATATTCAGGAACATCATCCACTAAGACAGGAGGAGGACAGGAAAACTGACGGGAATACGGATCTGGTACATAAGGTTTGAGTTGGGAGACATGGAAGACTGGATGAATCTTCCATGTGTGAGGCAAGTGAAGGCGGACAGTGACAGGATTAAGCAACTGGAGAATACGGAAAGGCCCGTAATAGCGAGGTGTGAATTTGTTCTGAGAAAGACGTGAGGGTAAGAATTTAGAAGAAAGCCAAACTTTATCCTTTGGATGGTAGTCCGGAGTGGCCCTACGTTTCTTGTCTGCTACTTTCTTCATATATCTCTTGGTGTGTAAGAGATTAGAACGAATCAGTCTATGGATTTGTAGAAGACGTTTGGAAAAATGAGTAATAGCGGGCAAGGGAGTGGGAGACAGAGAAGAAGTAGGAAAAGAGGTAGGATGAAAACCATAAGAACAGAAAAAAGGAGTGGTCTTGGAGGCACTATGGACTGAGTTATTATAAGAGAATTCAGCGATAGGGAGATAAGTGTTCCAGTTGCTTTGAGTTGAGTTGCAAAAACAACGAAGGTATTGTTCTAAGCCTTGGTTCAGACGCTCGGTCTGTCCATTGGTCTGAGGATGGAAGCCCGATGACAGAGCTCTATCGATGTTTAGTGTCTTACAAAAATACCTCCAAAACCGGGAAATGTATTGAGGTTCTCTATCAGATATAAGAGTATGAGGAAGTCCATGAAGACGGAAGATATGTTCGATGAATATCTGGCTTAATTCTTGGGATGTAGGTAGCTTTTTCAAGGCAGTGAAGTGAGCCATCTTAGTAAAAGAGTCCACAGTAACCATGATTACCCGGTTTCCTGCTGAGAGTGGTAACGAACACATGAAATCGGTAGAGATGGTGTGCCATGGAGTTGGCGGAACCGGCAAGGGCTGGAGTAATCCCGCAGGTCTGGTTCGGGGAATCTTGACTTGAGCGCATGTGGGACAAGCCTGAACGTATGTTTCAATATCCTGTTTCCAAGTAGGCCACCAGAAAAATCGTGATAACAGTTCTTGTGTGGCCTTGATGCCTCTATGACCAGCAACCGGTGAATCATGACACATTTGTAATGCCTTTTCTCTCACTCTGTTAGTGGGGATGAATAACAGATCGTGATAATAATAGTATCCTTGTCTCTTATGTAAAAGAGGCCTTAAGTTCTCTACTTCATCATCAGATAGATTGGGGTACTCCAGTTGTACCTCCTCCAGAAAAGACTGGGCTACCCCAATGATCTTACTAGGTTCCAGTAGGGGTTGAGCTGGGACAGGAGTACAATCTGGATAACGACGCGATAGAGCATCAGCCAGAATGTTTTGGGAGCCAGGAATATATGTAATGTAGAAATCATACTGGCTGAAGAAGAAGGCCCAACGAGCTTGACGACTATTTTGGCATACGAAATTTCGTAAACATTGTAAGTTTCGATGGTCTGTTCTCACTTCAAAAGGTTCCTTGGAACCCATCAGAAACTGCCTCCATTCAATACAAGCTGTTTTCAGAGCCAACAATTCTCTTTCCAATACTGAGTAATGTTGTTCTGCAATAGAGAGTATATGAGACAAATAGAAAACAGGATGTTCAAGACCATCATCCTCTTGTTGTTGGAGTAGGACGGCACCAATGGCTTTTTCAGAAGCATCGGTGACGACAATAAATCGTTTGTTGGTATCTGGATGTCTTAAGATGGGAGCTTGTGTAAATGCCTTCTTTAAATCCTGAAAAGCTGTTTCAGCAGCTTTAGTCCAGACAAACCCTTTGATAAGATTTTCCTTCTTTAAAGTGTGAGTTATATGGCTAGTTTGTTTTGCAAAGTCTGCGATGAATTGTCGATAGAAGTTCGCCAATCCTAGAAAGCATTGTGTTTCTTTAATAGAAGATGGAGAAGGCCAATCTAGGATAGCTTGTACCTTTTCTTGATCCATGGCTACTCCGGTGGTACTTAAATGATATCCTAGATATTTGACTTCCGTCTGGTCAAACTCACACTTTTCGGGTTTGCAAAATAGTTGATGTGCCCGGAGTCGTTGAAGGACTTGTTTAACATGGGAAGAATGGAGTTCGGGATTTCTGGAATAAATAAGAATATCATCAAGGTAGATTACAACTGTCTGATTCAGGAGATCCGAGAATACTGAGTCCATAAATCTCTGAAAGATTGCCGGGGCATTAGTAAGACCGAAAGGCATTACCCTGTATTCAAAGTGACCAAATGGAGTCCTAAAGGCCGTTTTCCACTCATCTCCTTCTTTAATGCGTAAGAGGTGATAGGCTCCCCGTAGATCTAGTTTGGTAAACCGTTGGGCCCCTCTGACTGCCTCTAAAATGTCCCTTATGAGAGGCAAAGGATAACGATCTTTAATAGTTATTTTATTCAGGCCTCGAAAATCCAGGCAAGGGCGAAGGTCCTTTGTCTTCTTGGGTACGAAAAAGAGAGGAGCCCCGGCCGGAGAAGACGATGGAACAATAAGACCACTTTGAATATTTTCATCCAAATACTCCTTTAGTACTTCCTTTTCAGTTTCCGTGAGGGAATACATCCTGCCAAAAGGAACGATAGTGCCAGGTTCCAAGGGAATAGCACAATCGTAATCTCGATGTGGAGGTAACACAGGTTTGGAAGGTTTTTGGAAGACATCTTGAAAATCCAAATAGTGTTCAGGAACTCCTTGGACTGTATTTATGGTCGAACCGGTGGTACCCTCCGTGATTATTGACCTCTTAGGCGACCAATACTTGTCTGAAGCAAAACAGTGCTCGTGACAGAACTGTGAAGACAAGGAAACCGTCCGGGTAGCCCAGTTCACATATGGATTATGTCTGATGAACCACGGGATTCCAAGAATGATGGTATGGTTGGGGGAAGTTATAAGATCAAAGGAGATGTGTTCCTGATGGTTACTGATCTGTAGATTCAGCATCAGGGTAGTTGTATCTACTGGACCCGATGATATCAAAGATCCATCCACCGTGTGTACTTGTTCTGGAATCTCCTTAGGTTGTATAGGAACTTGTTGAGTGGTGGCCCACTTCTTATCCATATAAATACCACTAGCTCCACAATCTAGTAGTGCCATAGTCTTCTCTTGACGGCCATCAGGTAATTGTAACATTACTGGTAAAATGAACAAGGATGTGGTATTGTCGTTGAAAGAACTGATGGAAGGTATAGCTGCTAATCCCGTCCCCTCCCTTCTTACAGAGGACGGGAAGCGGCGTTTCCCGATGGCCTTGATGGACGTACTGGACAGGTACGCAGTATGTGGCCGGCAGAACCGCAGTATAAACACAAACCCTTCTTTCGTCTATCTTCTCGTTCGCTAGCGGAGAGAGGGCCTCGAGTTGTATCCACCTGCATGGGTTCTCCTTCGGTGTCTCTGACAGGAGGGCGAGGTTCCTCAGAACGATGCGGAAAAACTCGTGAGGTGCTTGGTTGAAAAGACCCTCTGCTCTTTCTCTTCTCTGCTCTCCGTTCCTGAAGGCGATACTCGATGGAGAGGGCTTGATCCATCAGGCCACGAAGATCTTCCACTTTGGTGGAATGTACGAGTTCGTCTTTGATTTCTTCTTTGAGTCCTCTACGAAACAAAGTCACCAAAGTACGTTCCACCCAGGTGGTCTCTGCCGCTAGTTGACGAAAGCGTGTAATGTATTGAAGGACATCTTGTGAACCTTGATGAATATCGCATAAGGCCTCTTCTGCTGAAGCCTCCAATCCCGGACGACTAAACATCAGCTTGAAGCGGTTCACAAAGGCGGAATAATCCGACAATACCGGATCGTTAGATGATACCATCGGGGTTGCCCAGGCCAAGGCAGGACCAGATAAGGCACTGATGAGATAACCCACCTTTGTTCTGTCATGGGAGAATTGGGTGGGTCGGAAGGCGAAGTACACTGTCAAGGAGTCAAGGAACTCTCGCAGCTTGGTTGGTTCACCCGAAAAACGATGGGTAGAGGCGGAGAGCGTCGGGACATCACCACTGCGGAAAGCCAAAGCCTGTCGCAGCGCAGCATTCTCACTGCGTAGTTGCTGTAATTCTTGAGCTTGTTGCTGAATTGTAGTTAGCAGAGCTTGATCCGGATCTGCAGCAGCTACCACAGTGTCTTCCATGGTGTTAGAAGACGTCGGGATGGTTAGGCGCTGCAATCTGTCACGACTCACGTGCTGCTTGCGCCTGGAGTTTGCAGATCTTGAGGCGTGGATCTTGAGAGTTCGACTTTGGCCCAAAAAGGGGCGACTCTTTCTGGTAGCCACGGTGCTGTAGGCGAGGAAACGCCAAGGACAGACCGTGACCGTGAGAAAGTAGCGCCAGAGGGAAAAAACCCCTTCAGAAGAAGAGGAAAAAACCTCCCAGAAGATTCGCAGGGGATTCCTGGAACAAGAACAGAGGAACAGGAATCAAAGGAACTGACGTAACACAGAAATGGCGAAATCCAGAGCCAAAGGCTAGGAAATCAGGAGCGAGGACACTAACTGAAACAGAGAGTGTTGCAGCGCAAAGAGGAAAAGAAACACCACCCTTAAATACCATAACACAGGAAGTGACCCACAGGAAGAAAAGGACACCATCTTGAATAGGGAAAAGTAGATAGAATAGACTGGAGCAGAAACCATAGAGAATAGGGAAGGAGGAATGCTGGGAAGACAGAGGTAACCTGGGAAGGGGAAAAGACATAAAGGACAGAGGAAGAAAACAGACCCAAAAAGGAAGAAAGACAGAAAAAGAAGAAAAAGGAGCCCTAAACAGGTAAGAGGGGTCAGGAGACCCCAACAAGACGGAGGGAGAGAGCAGCGCGAGGCCCCAAGTAAGTCCTGGGGCCTCGCAGGGTGCAAGAAAGGCTCGGGGCGCGCCGCGTCTTAGAGACGCGAAGCGCGGCCCGAGCCGAACGCGCGGCTTGTGCCGAACGCTCGGCTCGCGCCGCGCGGTGCGGCGCGACAGATTATTTTGTATTGGACTGCGGCAAACCATTTTAAATTAAAGTTGGGCATATTTTGATTGGAGTGAGAAAGATTCGAGTGAGACAGGCTGTTTTGGATTGGAGTGGCGGCAGATTGTTTTGGACTGGAGTGGGGCAGATTGTTTAAGGTTTTAGAGGGGAAGATTAGAGTGGGGCAGATTGTTTGGAATGTGATTGTGGCAGATTGGTTTGGATTGGAGTGGGGCAGATTGTTTTTTATTGGAGTGCGGTATATTGTTTTGGATTGGAGTGGGCAGATTGGATTGGGGCACATGTGGCAGATTGGAGTGGGGTGGATTCGGAGGATTCGAGTGAGGTAGATTGGAGTGGATTGGGCTGACTGGTTTGGTTTGAAGTGGGGTGGATTTGGAGTAGGGTGAACTGGATTGTTTTGGGGTCAATTGTATTGAGTGGGGTGGAGCGGTCTGAGGTGGGGGGATTGGCTGGATTGAAGAGGGACAGATTGGACCGGAGTTGGGTGGATTGGGGTATACTGGGTTATTTGTGAAAGCATAATTACGGAAATTGCACATAAGAAAGAAACAATGTGGTTTTACAATATTTAATACAAGATAATCATTGTCTTTTGAGAACAGTGCTCACGAGCAATAACAGAAACAAATGAGTGCAAAGTGAGTAAAGAATACTTAATTATAGAAAATAAAACTTTGCAATTTTGTTTGTACTGCTGGGCATGTTCTTGCCAGTCATGTACCTTCTGTTTGCAGAGCCCTAGCATTTGAAAAGAAGTACCTAAATCATGTCAGGAGCAGCGGACGGGCACTGATTAAGTTGAATCCATCAGTGCTTGGTCCTTGCTCCACAGACACAAACAAAAACGATGCTTGGCCTGCAGTGACAAATTATGAGGCTTTAGAGAAGAGTGCCAAGCAAAGCAACAAATGGTAAACAAGTGGCAGACTCTAAGCCAGCCCTTCATAGTTAACAACAACATCTTGAAAGTGAGACGCATACGCTAGCACATGCTATTACAGGCTCAACGCTGAAAAATAGTACAAAAGGAAAGGGCAGGAGAGGTGGCATAACAGAGAAATAGGAACAAGTGGGGCCAAAGGAATGAGAAAAAATAATAAAGGTGCACACTGCAGGAAGGGCAGGTGTAAACTAAGCCGAGAGCAAAAGAACCCACCGGCTTCCAGTTTTGCCAAGCAATGATCCAGTGAATGTGCTGGTCCTTAAATATCCATGCCACTTGAAAGTCCCAGAAGTAGGGAGGATGAAAGAGGAGGTGATAAAAACGGCTTGAATACCATAGAATGCCATATGATCTCTCCAAACCAAGATGAAAATCACCAAGGAAGAACAGAAATGTGTTTTTTCAAAGCTGGCCACCACGTCCACTTTACACTGGCAAGGTAATAGACATTAGTCATTGGGATCTCGAGGTTGAGACCTCACATCACCTGCCACTGCTTGAGCTTGAATTTTCACAGCTACTCTTTCCTGATACAATGCCATAATGTTCTTTGTTCGGGTCCTCCAACACTGCCTGTTGTGGGAGGGATATCCACCAGGCTCAAGGGCATTTCGTTCTTAATCCTACAGTAAAAATAAACATACAATAACCCTTCCTCCTTTGTACTAAACCTGCTCGACCAGCAAAGACCTGTCAACATTTAAATTAATCCCATTATGGAGGATACGCCTAGTTTCTAAAGAATAGCTCAATATCTTGCCTCAAGAGTGACTGCTTTCCAAGAATGTACACACGCGGAAGCGAGGGGGGTATGCAGCAGGCAATCTCAGTTTATTTGCCAGTCCTTTTGAGGCCAAGCCTACAGCACCGTAAATATTTATCTATTTCCTAGATAGCAGGACTTTACCAGTTATACCTCCAGCTCTGTATCCATTTGAACTTGTTTACGAACATCTTCCTTGGTAAAACAACATGTTGCATACCGGGCCTGAGCATCTAGATAGAACACCTGAAAATTAAAGACTGCTAGGCCTCCGATAGCCGAATGTTTCACTACGGTATTTGAGCCCACCTTCGGCTTACCCCTAGCCTGGATTAATTTCGTACATTTGTCCTGTAGACAAAGAATATATTTGCTTGCCATTTTTTTTTAGAAAAGGTCATTGTCTGGTCCCTCTCAGGGTGCAAGGCAGACAGGGGTTGCTGGGCCACAACCATAATGGTTGAAGTCTTTGCCACTGGCATACTGAGGTTCATCCTACTATAGCTCTGCAAAGTGGGCAAAGTACACCCTTTTCACACGTGACTCCTGGGTTAGCAAGGACGAGCAGTCAAAAGCTTTTCAGAAAGGAAGTGTGAGGGACAAGACCTTAGAGCTCTACAAACACCAGCTAACACAAGAATGTATTGACAAGCCCAGTGTTTGTCTTTTGAAAAAAAGAAAAAAAAACTTTTATCACACAACATTACTTAATACTTCAAAGGTAATTAAGGAAAACAACTAAGGGTTAAAATACTGTTTGCTTGAGGTACTACACCCTTCGGTACCCACAACCCTGTTATGGAGTTCTTCTACATCTGTAATCCATGCCGTCTAATTAGGGACATGACACTGGCTAAGCACAGGTGGAGTTCACTCAATCACCCCTATAGTGTACATGTGCTCAATGCTATTTCACAGTAACTTCTAATGTGGCCATCAACAAATGGACTTTGCTTTTCATGAACCGTGTATCTCAATCCAGCAAGACCAAATGTTCTGATTTATCCCAATTGATTTTCAGACCAGAGTAATGTACGAACAGAGGGACAGATGTATGTAAAAAGTGGTTTCCGATTAGGAAATCGCAAACTGGGATATAGACACTGTTTGTGACTCCTAAATGGGTCACAAGAGACCTGCCTCATTCATATTCATGAGGCAGGTCTCAATTTGCGACCCATTTGGGAATGGCCACAATCACAGGGATTCCTTAAAGGGAAACGGGATGCATTACAAAAAGAAAACTGAAAAGTTTTCTTTTCAATTTTGAAGAGTAGGCAGTGGCCCATCAGACCACTGCCTGCTCTTCAAAAATGTTTGCACCCCTATTCGTAAAGAGGAAGGGGTCCCTGGAGAAGGGGCTACCACCAATTTGAAGTTGGTGGTAACAGAAAATGTTTTGCGACCTCATTCCCAGTCGCAAAACATTCTTACATGGCCCTGCGACTTGTTTATAGTAAGGGATGCCCTTTGCCTTCCCCTTCCTAATAGCGACTTGCAATCCCTAATTTGTGAGTCGGTAAAAAGTTACAGAGAACCAGATGTATGTGCTCTTTATTTTGCGAGTCTCCAATTGCAACGTTTTTGCGAGTTGCAATTAGAGACTTGCAAAACAAAATGTACAAATGTGTCTCAGACACATTTAACGATTCCCAGTGGGGTCGCAAAGACTTACCTCATTAATATTTATGAGGTAGGTCGCAATTTGCGACCCCATTGGCAGGTGCCACACTCATGGGGATGGTGGCCTGCTGGGGACAGCAGATCACCATGACTGTGATTGCTTTTAAATAACGCGTTTTTAAAAAAAACAATGCAGCCCGTTTTACTTAAAGGAAAACAGGATGCATTCCAAACAAAAAAAAATGAAAAAAAGCTTTTTTTTCATTTTTTCAGGGTAGGTAGTGGTCCGTGGGACCACTGCCTGCTTTGAAAAAATAACTGTGCTTCCATTCCCAAAGGGGTTAGAGGTCCCTGGGGACCACTTCGCGTTTGCCCCTGGCTTACCACGAACTTGAAGTTAATGATAACTGTGATTGTTTTGTGACCTCATCCACGGTCGCAAAATATTCCTACATGCCAGTGCAATTAGGTATTAGGAAGGGACGCCCTAAACACGCCCCTTCCTAATACCTACGTGCAAAAGCAAAATGCGATTTTGTAAACAAGTTCATGTCGCATTTTGCTTTGGTATATAGAAAAAAACATTATTCCAGTCGCAAATGGGCCAATGGGCCGTTAGAGACTGGAAAAATGCTTTGTACATCTGGTCCCGAATCGCAAAATAGGGATGGTACATGGCCAGAAGCTTTTTACTGGGCCGTTTGCGACTGGCAAAACTTCTTCACACATCTGGCCCCTGATTGTTTCTGAGTCTTGCGAGTGAGCTTCAAACCTCTTCTTGGAAAATATTCTCCTAATGTATAACAATTCAATAATAGAAGAGAAATCAGCAATGACTATGGGCCACTGTTTCTGGCAGTGTGGCATAATATCCCTTTGACTAAGACGTCAAAAAGACTTGCCTGGGTGGCCTCGGCACCGGAACATAAAGTTAAATTTGTCACATTTCTGGGAGTCTGGGGCACCTGGAGTATTGATTAAGCCACAGCCCATTAGCAGACTTCAAGCCTGGGTGTATGTTTGATGGTTTGGCAAGTATAGAAGAGCATTTTACTCTGTATTGCCAATTCAAACAGAAGATGATAGTGCTGAAAAGTTATATTTGTATTGTATCGTGTAGTGAAAAGTTATATTGTAAAACGTTTTAATTAGTTGTCTCAGCTCACATACCAACGGCCAGTTAAGAACATCACTGTATTCAAGACCGCAGACGTCACACAGGATCAAGGACCCTTGGAGAACGGAGAACGGCAGGTGGGGTAAGTTGTCTGCAAACACATGAAAACGTTTGCTGTGTGGAACATAGAAGCATCTCACACTCTTTGAAGTAGTTTGTGCTATGCTGAGAAACACTAAATAAATGCAAAAATTCCCTCCTGCTCTAATAAAAACCAAGCACGACACTCAACCCATTTTGTAGAGTGGTGAAAATCCAATCGAACTTTTAGGCCAATTACTTCGTTTGACCCAAGTGTTGGGCTACGAGTTATATCATGCAACTACCTGAAATGTTGACTCAACGACACATGCTGCAGATGGGACGTTTTCCTACTTCTGATTGATGATTGTTTCAAACAGTAAATCGATGAAGGCCACTCATAGAAAGACACTTTGGGATTGATTCTAGCAGTGTTTTCCCTCTTCCCCAGCTGGCGCAGCAAGGCTGAGAGAACAAGAAAGCAATTGCCATTCTAACAACTGGCTCTCGTGTAGAATTTGAGCTTGGCAACTGAGCTGCATTGTGTCAACACCTTGGGAAAAACTCTATTGGTCAATAAGGGTTTGGCGACAGATGTGCAACTCTTACTAGCTAAGAAGACAAGGAAGTGGATACTGAAGAGCTTAAATTCCACTCTGTCCGAACACCTCTGATGTGATTAAAAAAACAGATAACCAAGAGCCACAACAAGGTCAACACCACTCAGTAAATCTAAAAAGTATGCAGACAAATTGGTATGCTTGCTTGAGGGCAAGGCCTCATGCGCTGGGTGTGACCTGCAGTAAACATTTTAATGAACGCTCCAGACAAAAACGTACTCTGTTCTCGAGTACATCACTGACGCAGAACGTCTGTGCAACACAATACTGTTCCTAATGCTGAAATTGTGTTCTGTAAAAAATATACAGTTAGCTAAAGGCTTTTTGATCGTCACTTAGTGAGATTACTATTTTTGCTGTTGCTGTCGTATAACCTCTAAAAAGATAAAAGGTGATGGGAAGAATGCATGCAATAACTCTAACCACTGGCAATCGCTCATGGTAGCATTCTAACCCATTTCTGTTGCCCACCATGCCACCTCAGTTTGGGCCCAGCCATTTCCAAATCATCCTGACCCTGCTCCAATAGGAACAGTCTAGCTCAAACTGGCAGACTAGGACCTACACAAACCAGAACACAAGCAACCCAAACCCTATGTGTGAAGTGAATGCCCAGACGTGGGTCCCTTGCTCAATGTGGAATAAGACTCAAGCTATACCTCCCTGATGAGACTTAAATAGGTCAAAACCAATCTGGGTTTGCTTGTGGTCCCTTCTGGAGGGGCCCTTGCCTGGCACTTCAGGACAAACTGTTCTTGAAGCAGGGTCACTACTGATGAGCAAAAGGAATGCCTTTGTCTAGGGTGGCATTATGAGTAAAATCAATGAACTGGAATGCAGCACAGAATGATTACCAGTGACTTCGATTAAGCCAATCACTCTATGCATCACTTTGTTGTTGCAGTGCATGCCTTAAGTGCAACAGTTATGTAGAGACACAGGTCAAAAGCTCCTTGTGCCATTGGACACAAGTTATACCTTACTGATGAGACCTAAATAGGTCGAAACCGGTCTAGGATTGCTTGTGGTCCCTTCTAAAGAGGCCTTGACTGGCAGTTCAAGATTGACTTTTCCCATGATGAGCAGAGTTGCTATTATTGATTTGCATAAGGCGGGCCTTTGTCTAGAGTGGCATGGTGGGCGAATAACAGTGCACTAAAATGTGGCCTGAGCAACTGCCAGTGGCCAAGATTGATTCAAGCATTACATCTATTACTTGGTTGTTGTTGCAGTTATAATATCTAAACAGCACATTTTTCATCGAGGGGGAGGTGTGATGAATACTTTAAAAACTATCCTTAAGAGATTCTATTAGAAAAATGATACTTTCATAAAAGCATCCTGGATATATATAGTTCGAGACAATGAAAAACTGCAGCATTCCAAAATGGGCATTCCTTGAAGCGTTTTATTATTTGTTCTGCCTCTTGTGTACTCTGATATTTTCCATTTTTACATCAGAGTTCCCTCTAAATCGCCATTTTCAGAAGCAATAACTTCATCTTACCGAAAACACAGGGTTTTAATGGGCTTCCCACTCTCATTAAAGTATCCACTCCCAAATCTTCGGGACGCAGGGATGGAATGCCCATCCCATTCTCACTGTCCTTCGACTCTCTACTGTCTTCCTAAAACAGGTTTATCTCCACTTGATAGCCGGAATGTTTCTAGTTGGTTCAGACAGTGTGCGTATTCCATTCTGAATAACAGGTGTATTTGTTACCGATGGTCTTTCAATTCAGCAAGTGTAGCTAAACTTTGGATACATACATATAGCTAGATTCACAAAGGGACTGGTGAAGAAAGAAATGTGCTGCCATAGAGCATACCTTTGTTTGTAACAGGGTTTTAAATTGAATTAAAAAAGTACAGGTTCTTACTATTTCAGACGACCACTTTGCTATTACGAACTGCTTGTATTTCTTTGTTAAATGCATTGCTCCCCTGATGAGAAGTACTGGTACACTCTTCATTTCAAATCAGAGAATTGCAGGTACTTATGGGGCTTATTTACAAGCCCCTTGCACTGCCGTAGAGTCACTTGTTTTTTTACGATGCCACGGTGCAAGCAGTCCCCTGCAATACGCCATATTTACAAACTGGTTTAGGGGGACTATTACGCCAGTTTGTAAAGCCTTGTGCTACATTATACCTGTCTCGGTATAATGTATGCAAGGTAGGCGTTCCCCCGACAAAAGCCACACAGAACTTACTCAGTGAAATCAACAAGACTTCACTGCACTGTTCTGTGCCTTCACAGTGAAAACATTTTCAACCCTGCTCAGAGCAGGCATTAAAGTGACGCTGGGCTTTTTTACATTGGACTCCCCTAGCATTGCAGGAGTAGCATTATCTTTTTTACTGTAGTTCAGCAATGCGGCGGTTTAGTGCCACAGGTGCATCAGAATCTGTGGAAACGTGTGCCATGGAGCATTGTATCATAAATGCAGCACTACCATGGCGTCATTAGGGCACACAGGGCTGGCACAAGATGACTGGTGCATCGATTCCAATGCACCAGTTTCTTGAGGCCCTTAGTACTTTACAAAAAGTACGTGCCCACTTAAAACACTGATTTGGAGCAAAATTTTAACGTTCTTGTTATTCAGAAACAATTCCAGGAGACAGTCACTGCTCGCTGCACTAACAAGGGGCGGGGTGGGTGCAGCGCGAGGATGGGACCCGGGGTACATTTAATAAATGTAAAAAAATTAAAACTTACCTGATCCGCCGACCCACGCTACGCCACTCCCCTTTCCATCATCGCTGCAGGCACAGGTTCCCAGCCTGCCCTGGGGCCAATCCAGATGCTGCTAGGTGCTCCCAGGACTGGCTGGGATCACCTAGCCAGGGCTCTCCCAGGCAGACTGGGAGCCTGTGCATGCTCTCTCCAGCCCAGCAACTGTGTTCCTGGGCTAGAGAGAGCCTACTGCGCATATGTGTTTGGCCTGCCCGAGACGGCCTACCGAACACACATGCACTCTCAGGGGAGTGGTGTGCACTCCACCTCACTGCTTGTCACCCCATGACCCCGCCCCTTTCACAACAAAAGGATAATAAACACAGTTTATTATCCTTTCGTTCTGAAAGGTTTGCAGCTTCTGCTGCTGGGGTGAGGGCGACACTCCTGTGCCCTAACGGAGGAGCCGCCCCAGCCAGGATTTGTCCTTACAGGCTGATACTGTCTCAGTTTCTCAGGAACATTCACAAGCTACGTATTTACATGAAAAGAAATGTAGCAAGGCTATCTTTCCACATGTCCACATGTAACACATACGTATATTTACTGTCTAACTTTTGTTGGTTTCTTCAGGCTCAAAATATTTCCAACTCCATCTACAAAACACTTTCCCTCCAATCCACCACTTTTGTGGGTGTTCCCCCCTTTCCTTCTTAAAAAAGGATTTACTTTGGTTCTTACCATGTGACTGCACTCCAGGAATGCATTTGTTTGTTGCAAATGGCCTGCCAGCCCCTGAATGGCATTCACTATGGCTGACTGCCCAACAGAGATGGATCGCATGAGGTCAATAGCCTCCTCACTCAGGGCAGCAGGGCTAACTGGGGCAGGGCCTGAGGTGCCTGGGTCGAAGGAGATGCCCACCCTCCTGGGTGATCGGGCACGGGAAACTCGCTGAGGGGCTGCTGGGAGGGCGGTGCTGGTATGGGGGTGGCGGCTGTACCTGTAGTTGGGGTGGGCACAGAGGTGTCCGTCACCAGGAGGTAGCTTCCATCGGAGGAGGTATCACTGCCAGAACTATCCCCTCCTGTCTCTGCCGTGGTGCCCCCCTCGCCCTCCATCCCACTGGTGCCCTCACCGTCGGTGGATTCGGCCTCATTAGCCCTGTGAGATGCAGCTCCCTCTGTCGCTGGTGCCTGTGCTCCTCCGCCAGATGATGCTAATGCACATAAGGACAGGGTGACAAAACAAAAAGGGGTGGGAAGAGACAAAGGATACACTTGGTCAATTGCAGCAACAACACCACCGTTGGCGTACACAACACACACACACACACAGACACACACAGGGAACAGCCCTACGCACGAGGCAAAGCACTACCAGTCACAATGCTAGTCACCTGCCAGTGGACAGGAATACCTAACGCCAATAGCAGCATACCTGACACCCACAGACCCCTGCCCAGTAGTAGATGCCTACTAGCTTAGTATGAGGTGGTGTACATCAGACCCTGCCCAACATGGGACCTACCCAGCAATGCCCGGCCTGGCCTAGGGGCACTCGCAGGCCCACATCCCCCACCCGGAGACACCCACCACGCGCAAATGTACTCACCCCCTTGTGGCTGCCTTGATGCCCTCAAGCGTCCATCCAACTCCGGATAGGCCACCGCCACTATGTCGGCCTTCAGGGGGGTCAGGGTTCGACAGGCACCCCTTCCTCGTTGGGAGGCCATCCCCAGCTGGGCCTCTGCCGTCTTCCTTGCCCAGCGTCTCAGGTCCTCCCACCGTTTGCGACAGTGGGTGCTCCGCCTGCTGTAGGTCCGCACATCCTTGGCGATGGCATGCCATATACCCTTTTTCTGATGGGTGCTGACCTGCAGAAAAAGATACATAGAAAAAGGTATCAGTCATACCATTCGGCCTGTAACACTCATGGCCCACCATAGCCCTCACATCCCCTTACTCACAGACATTGCCCTCAATACATGCAGCACGCTCCCCAGCACCCTTCAACCAACCCCCCAACACAAGGCCCTCACAGACAGCACTCCATGCATTCATGCCCCTTGCATCGTGCTCACAGTGTACTCACCTGTTGGTCTGGAGGCCATACAGCATTCTCTCCAACTCCACAGCGGTGAAGGCAGGGGCCCTTTCCCTAGTGACACGAGCCATGGTGGGTTCCAGACACAGGTCACAGCAGCACTTGCAGTGTAGGTCATCTCCTGTTGAAGGTCAGGTAGCAAGTGAGTGAACAGATGAAAAATGGCAGTGATGTCCACAGTGATGCGTACCATCACCATCGGTGTACATCACCATTGACCACTGTAACCAATAGGGCCCAATGTAACTAATGAGGAGTTCCACGGCAGTACTCAACCGCCTCCCGCAACGGCACACAACGTTAGCAGCATTACCTCATTACCACATGTCCATCCACACAGGACAGGCAGACGCCATTTCAGGGGGGGCAGGCCAAGGCACCTAACTGCGTCACAGTACACATAGGCACCATTTGGGTCTATCCTACAACATACTGTTACAGTCACAACATGCAATGCATGTAGTGTTTGGAAATGTGGAATACTGACCAGCTGCTCCCCATTTAGCCCCCTAACCGCTGCGGATGATTAGGAGATGGAGACATCCCCCGTGTGCAGACCCCTGGTGGACTTAGCAACAATGGAGGACAGGCACATCATCCTCACCTATAGACTGGACAGGGCCACAATCACAGAGCTGTGTCCCAATTGGAACCTGACCTGATATCTGCTATCCGTCAGCCCACTGGGATCCCCCCTCATGTGCAAGTGCTCCATTTCTTGGCAAGTGGCTCCTTCCAAGTGACAGTGGGCTTGGCAGCAGGAATGTCTCAGCCAATGTTCTCAATAGTGCTGACCAGAGTGTTGTCTGCCCTCATTAAACACATACGCAGCTACATTGTTTTCCCCCAGGTGGAGGATTTGGCCACAATGAAAGCTGACTTCTATGCAATGGGACATATCTCCAACATTATTGGGGCTATTGATGGTATACATATTGCATTTGTTCCCCCCCGGATAAATGAACAGGTGTTCAGAAATCGAAAGAACTTTCACTCGATGAATGTGCAGACAGTGTGCCTGGCGGACCAGTACATCTCCCATGTCAATGCTAAGTATCCTGGCTCTGTGCATGATGCCTATATCCTGAGGAATAGCAGCATCCCATATGTGATGGCTCAACTCCAGAGGCACCAGGTGTGGCTAATAGGTGAGCCCTGCTTCCCACCCAGTGGATGTTGGTGTATTGGTACGGTGTGGGCCCTAAGGTTTAGTGTGTGTCTAACAGTTGTCCCTCGATATTTGCAGGTGACCCTGGTTACCCCAACCTCTCATGGCTACTGACCCCAGTAAGGAATCCCAGGACAAGGGCAGAGGAATGTTACAATGAGGCACATGGGCGAACAAGGAGAATAATAGAGAGGACATTCAGCCTCCTGAAGTCCAGGTTTCAGTGCCTCTATCTAACAGGTGGATCCCTGTGCTACTCAGCCAAGGTCTGCCAGATAATTGTGGCATGCTGCATGTTGCATAACCTTGCCTCGAGTTGCCAGGTGCCTTTTCTGCAGGAAGATGAGGCTGGAGATGGGCGTGTGGCAGTAGTGGACCTGTGGACAGTGAAGATGAGGAGGCTGAGGATGAAGATAAGGACAACAGAACAGCTATTATACAACAGTACTTCCAGTGACACACAGCTAAGACACTGTAACTTCACTTTTGCATTGACAGTTTTTTATTTGACATTGTACATGGCAGGCAGGTTCTCCCAATTCTATAGCCACTTACTGTACCCTTTGGCATCTCTATTTTCAGATATCTGTGCCCCACTCTGGCACCTGGTGTGTTGACTACAGCCAACTACAAGTCATTCCTATGTATACATTACTGTACAGTTGTATTGCAGTGTTTAAAACTTGTTAAACAAATACATAATTAAATCACTTGACATACTCCATACATGTGTTTTGTAAATGGTGTTTATTTAAGTGCTAAGAAGTAGAGGGGGTAGTGAAATGGGCTGGGTTGATGGTGGAGGAAAGTCCAGGATAGAGTCCAGTCTATTTGAATCACAGGTGCATTGCCTAAGGGGGCTTAGGAAGAGGAGCAATGGCAGTTCAAGGTGAACAGGGTGACAGAGTGGGACACAAGGGTGATAATCAGGAGAGTCTTATTTCCTGGCGGGTGTCTTGGCATGGTTCTCCGGCTTTTGCCTGGATCGCTGGATCGCAGGGACCGTTTGCGGGGTGGTTCTCCTTCTGCAGGGGGAGGGGCGATGGTGGCCTGTTGTTCATGTTGTGGGGCCTCCTGTCCACTAGCGGCAGCGGAGGTGGAGGGCTGTTAATCAATGTGGCTAGTGTCAGAGGCTCGGTGGTGTGCCACTACCTCCCTCATGGTGTTGGCCATGTCTGCCAGCACCCCTGCAATGGTGACCAGGGTGGTGTGGATGTCCTTCAGGTCCTCCCTGATCCCCATCTCCTGCAACTTGTACAGTATCTGGCCCATTGTCTCCTGGGAATGGTGGTATGCTCCCAGGATGTTGGTGAGTGCCTCATGGTGAGTCCGTTCCCTGGGCCTGTCCTCCCCCTGTCGCACAGCAGTCTTCCCAGCTTCCCTGCTGTCCTGTGCCTCTGTTCCCTGAACCATGTGCCCACTGCCATTAACTCCAGGTCCCTCATCGTCCTGTGTTTGTGGGGTTGCCTGGGGTCCCTGTAGTGGTGGACACACTGCTGATTGACGTGTCCTGGGACAGAGGTATGGGCCTGCTGGGTGGGTGCTGTGGTGTGTTTCCTGAGGGGGGAGGCTCTGTGGTGGCATGGGACTGTGCCTGGGTAACCGAATGGCCGGAGGTCCCTGATGGGCCAGATTGGTCATACAGATCCAGGCGACCAGAGGTGCTGTCATCACTGTGGGCTTCTTCTGTGGGGGTACTGGATGTTGCTGGCACCTCCTCACTGGTGACGTTGGGTGGGGGACCAGTGGGGATGTAAATGCAGTGTTGTTTCTGCGTGTAACATCTTGTGCATGGGTTTGTTGGCCTGTATGTTTGTGATTGCCTTGTCAGCTTTGCCTTGTGTGAGTAGTGATTTTGTGGGCTAGGTGATTCTCTCTAATGTGCATGCTTTAGTGATGGGTGTCCATGCAGGTCTGTGATGGGGGTCCATGCATTGGTGGTGCATGCAGGGCTTCGTTTTGGGAGGGGTGGGTTGTGATGTTGGGTGTATATGAGGTGGTGGAGTAATGTGGGTGAGGGTAAGGGTGGGGGTATGTGATGGCATGCTGGTAGGGGGGGTGATAGTAGTATAGAGTTGACTTACCAAAGTCCAGTCCTCCTGCTACTCCTGCCAGGCCCTCAGGATGCAGTATTTCCAAGACTTGCTCTGCCCATGTTGTTAGTTGTGGGGGAGTAGGTGGGAGTCCACCCCCAGTCCTCTGTACAGCTATCTGTTGTCTTGCAGCCACAGAACGCACCTTCCCCGTAAGTCGTTCCGCCTCTTCCTTATGTCATCCCTTGTTCTGGGGTGCTGTCCCACGGCTTTGACCCTGTCCACGATTCTCCGCCATAGCTCCATCTTCCTAGCAATGGATGTCTGCTGCACCTGTGATCTGAATAGCTGTGGCTCTACCCAGATGATTTCCTCCACCATGACCCTCAGCTCCTCCTCTGAGAACCTGGGTTGTCTTTGTGGTGCCATGGGTGTAGTGTGTGTGGTGTGTGTGATCGTGTGTGGGGTGATATGTTGAAGTGTGTGCTGTGAGGTGCATGGATGGTGTATGGGTGATGGTGTTCTGTGGCTTTGGTTCTGTGGGTGCTCTTGGTGTGTCTATCTCTCAGTTGTCTATTTGTTTGAGTCGTAAAGGGTTATGGGTAATGTGTGTGTGTGTTTTATAGTGGTGTGGGTGTGGTGTGTGCATGTTTGTCAGGTGTGTGTGGTTTGAATTGTTCAATATGGTGTTGTTTTGTATGTGTGTGTGTATTTTGAGCGCCAGTGGTTTACCGTGGTTGAATGTCCGCCACGGTGATTCGTGGGTCATAATGCTGTGGGCGTAGCTCTGTTGGCGTAACGGTGTGGGTTTGGATACCGCCAGTTTATCACTGACCTTTGAGCTGGCAGACTTGTGCGTGTGTCTGTATTGTGACGGATTGCTATGTGTGTATGTCATAATATGGGTAGCGGTAAACCACCGCCGCCGCCACGGTATGTTGGCGGTAGTCAGCATGGCAGTAAGCGGGACTTACCGCCAATGTCATAATGAAGGCCTAAGTCTTATACCATTTTAAAGTCTTGGCTCTATGTCGTAGAGGATAGAAACAAGGCTCTTGTGTGGCTTACCAGCTTTATCTCTAGCTGTTGTCAAGCAGTATCTCTTCCTCCATTACAAACTTCTTATTAACTACCTACATAGGGAATTCCTCTGGAGCCCTTTCTTAGCTTAACAACGTTTAATATTTATGAATGAGAATGTTCACACACTCAACTAGGATAGGACAGAGATCCTGACTGTGGAAGGAGCTTCATCAATATGGTCTGACAGTTAGTGGACATGTGAACTAGGCCTCACGTTATCAGTCTGTAGCCTCGGTGGTATATTTAAACATTCACTTTCTATAGGCCCACAAGTCATGATTTACGTCCCTTTTCCTTAAACGAGACCATCTGGTTTTTTTTCTTTCTATAATGATTCATTTTTAAGAGATTCACTCAACAAACACAGTCAAATCTATGGTGGAAGCGATCTACCTCATTACCCAATCCAAAATCAGCCTGTGCTCACCCTCTGGTAGCTTGGCACGAGCAGTCAGGCTTAATTTAGAAGGCAATGTGTAAAGCATTTGTGCAATAAATCATACAACACCATAGTATAACACCACAAAAATACACCACACAGTGTTTAGAAAAATATATAATATTTATCTGGGTAATTGCAGGTCAAAACGATCAAAGTTGCAATATGAATTTGTAAAGATATCACTGAAAAGTGATATAAAGGCCCTCATTACAACTTTGGCGGGCGGCGGAGGCCGCCCGCCAAAGTTGCGCGTCGTGAATACTGCACCGCTGTCGGAAGACCGCGGCGGGTATTCAGAGTTTTCCCCTGGGCTGGCGGGCGGCCGCCGAAAGGCCGCCCGCCAGCCCAGAGGAAAACGACCTTCCCACCATGAAGCCGGCTCGTAATCGAGCCGGCGGAGTGGGAAGGTGTGACGGGTGCTACTGCACCCGTCGCGTATTTCACTGTCTGCTATGCAGACAGTGAAATACATTTTGGGGCCCTCTTACGGGGGCCCCTGCAGTGCCCATGCCGTTGGCATGGGCACTGCAGGGGCCTCCAGGGGCCCCGCGACTCCCCCTCCCGCCATCCGGTTCCCGGCGGGAGAACCGCCAGGAACTGGATGGCGGGAGGGGGAGTCGGAATCCCCAAGCCGGCGCAGCAAGCTGCGCCGGCTTGGAGGATTCCTTGGGGGCAGCGGGAGACCGCCGGTTTCCCTTCTCTGACCGCGGCTAAGCCGCCGCGGTCAGAATGCCCCGCGGGGCACCGCCGGCCTGTCGGCGGTGCTCCCGCGTGCCGCAGCCCTGGCGGTTCTATACCGCCAGGGTCGTAATGAGGGCCAAAGTGTCTTAAGTCTTTAAAAAGCAAATAAAGTGTCTTTCAAGCACAAAGTACCTGGTTTCTGGTGGGAAATCTCCTCAGAGGGCCACAGGAGAAGAGATGCGTGGAAAAATGGTGTGTGCGTCGATTTCTCACCAGCACACACACACTTGCGTCGTTATTTTCCACGCGGGGAAGTCGTGCGGCGTTTTCTGGCGCGCGGACAGTCTCTTTCTGTGGATCGCGGGGATTACCAGATTGCCCCGGTCTGTGCGTGGATTCTCCTGCTTGTTTTCCGGCTGCGCGTCGTTCTGCGAGGCCGTGCGTCGAAGTTTTGGTCTCACGACAGGCGTCGCGTCGATTTCTCCTTGGAAGTCGTGCGCCGTTGTCCTTGCGAGGCCGTGCATCAAAGTTTCGAGCTCACGGTAGGCGTTGCGTCGATTTCTCCTTAGAAGTCGGGTGGCGTTGTCCTTGCGAGGCAGTGCGTCAAAGTTTCGGTCGCCCCGAGGGCGTCGCGTCGATCAGCGTCGGTGTGCAGTGTTTTTCTTGCCGCGGAGTGAGCAGTGCGTCGAAAATTTCGTCGCACGGAGCGTCCAAGTGAAAGCGAGAAGTCTTTTTGGTCCTCAGACTTCAAGGAACAGGAGGCAAGCTCTATCCAAGCCCTTGGAGAGCACTTTTACAGCCAGACAAGAGTTCAGCAAGGCAGCAGGCCAACAGCAAGGCAGCAGTCCTTTGTAGAAAAGCAGACAGGTGAGTCCTTTGAGCAGCCAGGCAGTTCTTCTTGGCAGGATGTAGTTTCTGGTTCAGGTTTCTTCTCCAGCAAGTGTCTGATGAGGTAGGGCAGAGGCCCTGTTTTATACTAAGTTGTGCCTTTGAAGTGGGGGTGACTTCAAAGAGTGTCTAAGAAATGCACCAAGCCCCCCTTCAGTTCAATCCTGTCTGCCAGAGTCCCAGTAGGGGGTGTGGCAGTCCTTTGTGTGAGGGCAGGCCCTCTACCCTCCCAGCCCAGGAAGACCCATTCAAAATGCAGATGTATGCAAGTGAGGCTGAGTACCCTGTGTTTGGGGTGTGTCTGAGTGAATGCACAAGGAGCTGTCAACTAAATCTAGCCAGACGTGGATTGAAGGGCACAACAAGGTTTTAGTGCAAAGAAATGCTCACTTTCTAAAAGTGGCATTTCTAGAATAGTAATATTAAATCTGACTTCACCAGTCAGCAGGATTTTATATTACCATTCTGGCCATACTAAATATGACCTTCCTGCTCCTTTCAGATCAGCAGCTGCCACTTCAACAATGTATGAGAGCAGCCCCAATGTTAGCCTATGAAGGGAGCAGGCCTCACAGTAGTGTAAAAACGAATTTAGGAGTTGTACACTACCAGGACATATAACCACACAAGTACATGTCCTGCCTTTTACCCACACAGCACCCTGCTCTAGGGGTTACCTAGGGCACACATTAGGGGTGACTTATGTATAGAAAAAGGGGGGTTCTAGGCTTGGCAAGTACCTTTAAGTGCCAAGTCGAAGTTGCAGTGAAACTGCACACACAGGCCTTGCAATGGCAGGCCTGAGACAAGGTTAAGGGGTTACTGAGGTGGGTGGCACAACCAGTGCTGCAGGCCCACTAGTAGCATTTAATCTACATGCCCTAGGCACATGTAGTGCACTCTACTAGGGACTTACAAGTAAATTAAATAGTCAATCATGGATAAACCAATCAATAGTACAATTTACACAAAGAGCATATGCACTTTAGCACTGGTTAGCAGTGGTAAAGTGCCCAGAGGTCAAAAGCCAACAACAACAGGTCAGAAAAAATAGGAGGAAGGAGGCAAAAAGTTTGGGGATGTCCCTGTCAAAAAGCCAGGTCCAACATGACCCCCCACCAGCCTAAAGCCAGGGGAGAGCAATCACTATCCTGATGTACTTCCCTGTTTGAGGCGATAGAACAAGGACCCAGGCCCACAACAGCAGGGGCATGCTCCAGTTCTTCGCCTTCCTGACTCCAATTGGATCCCTCTGTCCATACTCTCAGGGCCCACTAAGCCAACCCATGGGGAACCTTTCTCCTTACCTGCGGATCCCATCTGTGCAGCACCTAACCTTACTTTGCTCACAGATGTATCCCAGGAGCAGGAGAGTACCACCATGACTAACACAGTGGTGTTGCCCACTCTACCCCCGGGGTGTGACACTTGTCCTCTCCCCAGGGATACCTCTGTCCACCCGGACAGCAAGCCACAGTGGTTACTGACAGTTGCCAGGGATGAGAGCCAGGCCCCAGGCCTCTCAAAGCTCTCCCACCACTGTGGCTGTGGAGAGTGGGGGGCAGTAGCCCCAGGTGCTGGGCACCCTTTAACCACTCTCCCTTCCACCAGGTCGGGGATGACAGCCTGAACCTGGTCCTCCCCTCAGGGGCTCTGTACCCTCCCTCCTGGAGCGGTACCCCCAGAGTCCAACATGGTCAGGGTGCTTATAAAAGTCGCCCTGTACCATTCCTCCACCAGTGCAAGGCTGTTAACCTGCAACTGGCCCTCCAACCTGGGGTCTGTACCTTCAGGTTGGACTAGGGCCCGGGGTGAGGCTTCCCTCCCCCTGCCCTCCCTTCTGGGGTCCAGCACCCTCCAACTAGGAGTGGCCTCCTCAGAAGACAACATGGTAGGGGCACTGTTATCAGAAGCCCCTCCCTCCAGGTCCGGGGGGACACCCTGAACCTGGTCTTCCAGCCCAGGGTCTGTACCCTCAGACTGGATCACTGCCTGGCAAACCAGGACTTTCTGGGAGGCACACCTACCCCCCACCAGGTCAGAGTTTAACCTCTGCACCTGACCATTCAACTGTGGGTAGGTAGTGAAATACTTAGCTACTGTATGTCACTGCACAAACACAAGTCCTATCCTCACCGCTGATCACCAATGTTAGAAATGGGGTTTTTGGTTGGCAGTCAGGTTGCCCTCTGTCCAAGCAAGAACCCTCACTCTAGTCAGGGTAAGTCACACACAATCCAAAATCAGCCTGTGCTCACCCTCCGGTAGCTTGGCACGAGCAGTCAGGCTTAACTTAGAAGGCAATGTGTAAAGCATTTGTGCAATAAATCATACAACACCATAGTATAACACCACAAAAATACACCACACAGTGTTTAGAAAAATATATAATATTTATCTGGGTAATTGCAGGTCAAAACGATCAAAGTTGCAATATGAATTTGTAAAGATATCACTGAAAAGTGATATAAAGTGTCTTAAGTCTTTAAAAAGCAAATAAAGGCCCTCATTCTGACCCTGGCGGTCGGTGATAATGCGGCGGCCAAGCCGCCAACAGGCCGGCGGTCCAAAATATGCAATTCTGACCGTGGCGGGAACCGCCAACACAGCCCGCCGCATTAACACTCCGCCCGCCACGGCGGAACAAACAAACAGCGCGGCGGTCCCCGCCAACAGCCAGGCGGCAGACAATGTACCGCCCACCCTATCACGACCCACCAATCCGCCACCTTTTCCGGGGCGGGAGCACCGCCGATAAAAACACGGCGGAAACAGACTACGAACGGGAAAACGCTCACCTCTACGCACTCCACGCGAGATTCCGGCAGTATGGAACCCGAGTTGCAGGTCATCCCCGCACTCCTATACCTGCTCCTGTACCAGGAGCACGCCCGGCGGCGCGGAAGACATCGGTGAGTACTGCACCTACGACACAGGGGAGGGAAAAGAGTACCGGCACACACCCACCCACCCACACCCACTACAACACACACATCAATGCATTCCCACAGATCACTGTCACAACCCACAAACCCCCCCCTCCGAAATAATGCAAAGACCAAAAGAAGAGATCATAAACGGGCAGATATATTGAAATATGGACACCAGTAATCCCAATAAATAAATAAACTATGTACAAAATATATACAGCTACTAAATGTAGTCCAACCACTGTCCGTGGACCACAGGGGTCCTGTGCAAAGGGGCAAGGCCCAGTCCCACGACAAGAACTCCACGGAGAGAACACTGCAGGGGCATCAGAAAGAAAATAGGACAGGCACCTCAGGGGGAAGGGAAGGGGGGGCACCTCAGCCACTTGAGTACACGACGCCAGATCCACGAGGGGACTCCATGACCACTGGCCCATCCTGGGGAGAGCAAAGCCACAGTCCATACAGTCCATACAGTGGGTGGCCTGCCCACTGGGCCATCCTGGGGAGAGCAAAGCCACAGTCCATACAGTCCATACAGTGGGTGGCCTGCCCACTGGGCCAACCTGGGGAGAGCAAAGCCACAGTCCATACAGTCCATACAGTGGGTGGCCTGCCCACTGGGCCAACCTGGGGAGAGCAAAGCCACAGTCCATACAGTCCATACAGTGGGTGGCCTGCCCACTGGGCCATCCTGGGGAGAGCAAAGCCACAGTCCATACAGTCCATACAGTGGGTGGCCTGCCCACTGGGCCATCCTGGGGAGAGCAAAGCCACAGTCCATACAGTCCATACAGTGGGTGGCCTGCCCACTGGCCCATCCTGGGGAGAGCAAAGCCACAGTCCATACAGTCCATACAGTGGGTGGCCTGCCCACTGGGCCATCCTGGGGAGAGCAAAGCCACAGTCCATACAGTCCATACAGTGGGTGGCCTGCCCACTGGGCCATCCTGGGGAGAGCAAAGCCACAGTCCATACAGTCCATACAGTGGGTGGCCTGCCCACTGGGCCATCCTGGGGAGAGCAAAGCCACAGTCCATACAGTCCATACAGTGGGTGGCCTGCCCACTGGGCCATCCTGGGGAGAGCAAAGCCACAGTCCAAACAGTCCATAACAGACTCCACTGCCACTGGAGGAGGCATGTTGGCCAGAGGACATCCTGCAGCCCTGCCCGAGACAGATCCTGCCCTGCCACGTCTGCCAAAGGGCCAGCGGTTCTTGCCTTGAAGGGCCCAGTTCAGCGCTTCTTGCCTTGAAGGGCCCAGTTCAGCGCTTCTTGCCTTGAAGGGCCCAGTTCAGCGGGTCTTGCCTTGAAGGGCCCAGTTCAGCGGTTCTTGAGACGGCGGTCCCCAGCGGAGCGGTGCTTGAGACGGCGGGGCCCAGTTCAGCGGTGCTTGAGACGGCGGGGCCCAGTTCAGCGGTGCTTGAGACGGCGGGGCCCAGTTCAGCGGTGCTTGAGACGGCGGGGCCCAGTTCAGTGGTGCTTGAGACGGCGGGGCCCAGTTCAGCGGTTCTTGAGACGGCGGTCCCCAGCGGAGCAGTGCTGGAGACGGCGGGGCCCAGTTCAGCGGTTCTTGAGACGGCGGTCCCCAGCGGAGCTGTGCTGGAGACGGCGGGGCCCAGTTCAGCGGTGCTTGAGACGGCGGGGCCCAGTTCAGCGGTTCTGGAGACGGCGGGGCCCAGTTCAGCGGTGCTTGAGACGGCGGGCCCAGTTCAGCGGTGCTTGAGACGGCGGGGCCCAGTTCAGCGGTTCTTGAGACGGCGGGGCCCAGTTCAGCGGTGCTTGAGACGGCGGGGCCCAGTTCAGCGGTGCTTGAGACGGCGGGGCCCAGTTCAGCGGTGCTTGAGACGGCGGGGCCCAGTTCAGCGGTTCTTGAGACGGCAGTCCCCAGCGGAGCGGTGCTGGAGACGGCGGGGCCCAGTTCAGCGGTTCTTGAGACGGCGGTCCCCAGCGGAGCTGTGCTGGAGACGGCGGGGCCCAGTTCAGCAGTGCTTGAGACGGCGGGGCCCAGTTCAGCGGTTCTGGAGACGGCGGGGCCCAGTTCAGCGGTGCTTGAGACGGCGGGGCCCAGTTCAGCGGTGCTTGAGACAGCGGGCCCAGTTCAGCGGTTCTTGAGACGGCGGGGCCCAGTTCAGCGGTGCTTGAGACGGCGGGGCCCAGTTCAGCGGTGCTTGAGACGGCGGGGCCCAGTTCAGCGGTGCTTGAGACGGCGGGGCCCAGTTCAGCGGTTCTTGAGACGGCGGTCCCCAGCGGAGCGGTGCTGGAGACGGCGGGGCCCAGTTCAGCGGTTCTTGAGACGGCGGTCCCCAGCGGAGCGGTGCTGGAGACGGCGGGGCCCAGTTCAGCGGTTCTTGAGACGGCGGTCCCCAGCGGAGCTGTGCTGGAGACGGCGGGGCCCAGTTCAGCGGTGCTTGAGACGGCGGGCCCAGTTCAGCGGTGCTTGAGACGGCGGTCCCCAGCGGAGCGGTGCTGGAGACGGCGGGCCCAGTTCAGCGGTTCTTGAGACGGCGGGGCCCAGTTCAGCGGTTCTTGAGACGGCGGGGCCCAGTTCAGCGGTTCTTGAGACGGCGGCCGGTCTATGGCCAACTGCTCATTGCCTGGTGGTGCCCTCCTGGGCAGCGGGGATGGTGCTCCTTCAATGCCCACCTGGGCTGTGGGTGGTGGGGCCCTCCTGGCCAGCTGGGCTGGGTCCTCCCTGGCCAGCGGCTATGGGGGTGGTGGGCTCCTCCTGGGCAGCAGGCCTGCAGCCTGACCTCTCCGACTTGCTGCCCTTGCCCTCCTTAGTCGGGAGTCTGTGGCCCTTTCCTCCCTTTGGAGCTGTGGCTGGTGACTGTGTCTGGGTGGTGTCCGGGGGGGATGTAGAAGCCGGGCTCCTGCGGCGCCCCTTCCGCCTTCTGCTCCTCTTCCCAGGGGGTGGGCTGGCTGTCCCCTTGCTGCTGGGCGAAGATCCAGACATGCGGGCTGGTGGGCTCCAATACCCCTGCACCCTTGTCAAGGGGGCTGCAGGGCTGGTGGTGGCTGAGGTGCTCTTCTTACACCGACGAGAAGGAGGGGGGGGCTCAGGGTCAGGAAAGAAGTTAGCAGTGGCGAGGAAGAGTTTCTTGGGACAATGGAGACTGGTAGGTACAGTGGGAATGGGAGTGGAGGGAGAGGATGTGGTTGTAGGTGAGTCACGTTTGCTGTCTTTGGGTGCAGGTGCAGGAGGGATAGGCTGTCGTGAGGTGGATGGCTGTTGGGTGGGTGGGTGGCTGCGTTTGTGTGGTGTGGAAGAGGGGGTGACAGACACAGTGGTAGAGGACACAGGGGACGTGTAAATGGCAGTGGGGGTGGTGACTGCACGTGTGCGGACTGGACTGGAGGGTGTGCTGGTGATGGAAACACTGGCTGATGGTGAGGTGAATGGAGGTGTGAGTGTAGACGTCACAGGGAGGGAGGAGGGATACGAGGAGGTGGGGGTCACAGAGGTGGTAGTGACTGTTGGCATGTCTGCATCGGAATGTTGCGTGTGTGAATGTCTGCGTGATCTGTGGTGCTTATGTTTGGATGAGCTTCTCTTGGGTGTTGAGGTGTGTGCAGGCTGGTCTGATGGTGTGGGTGGGACAGGCAGAGGAACAGGAGACTGGGAGGAGGGAGTTAGTAGAGGGAGGCAGGAGACAGGGACAATGGCTGCCATCAGTGCTGAGGCCAGAGCCTGGAACGATCGCTGATGGGCAGCCTGACCCGAATGAATGCCCTCCAGGTACGCATTGCTGCGATGAACCTCCCTCTCCACCCCCTGGATGGCATTCAAAAGGGTAGTCTGCCCAACAATGAGCGTCCTCACGAGGTCAATGAGCTCCGCACTGAGGGCAGCGGGGGTAACAGGGGCAGGGCCTGAGGTGCCTGGGGCGAAGGAGATGCCCGGCTTCCTGGCAGAGCGGGCACGGGGCGAACGCTGAGGGGCTGCTGGGAGGGCGGAGATGGTGCGCTGGGCGGAGGCTGTACCTGTAATGGCGGGGGGCACGGATGGTGCCACCCCCGCAAGGGAGCTCCCTTCCGAGGACGTGTCCGTGTCGCTGCAGGGTCCAGTCGTCCCCGTTGTGGAGCTCCCCTCGCCCTCCGTCTCACTGGTCCAGTCAGACTCTGTGGCATGGCCCTCCTGGGCCATGTGAGATGCAGCTCCCTCCTGCCCCGATGCCACTTCTCCTCCGCCTGATGATGCTGATGCACACAAGCACAGAAAGACAAACAAAAAGGGGGGGGGGAGAGAGAAGTAAAGGGATATTGAGAACATGGATCTCCGCTACAGTTAGCGGACATGACAGACACAGATGCCCCCTGCACTAAGTTGCGCACTTGGGGTCCGCTACGCATTCCGTGGAACATGCCCTACACGCCTAGAGTTGACAACTGCACCCATGGATGACACGGCCCAGGGATGGCTGTACTGACACACTACTGAGGGTGGTGGCTGGGGACACAGGGGCTTACGGGGGTGCCCAGCCTACAGATATCGCCCTGGCCTAGGGGGACCCACAGCCCTCCTCCCCCACCCAGACACCTCCACTGCGCGACAACAGAGTAGATAATGCTTGGACTCACCCCCTTGTGTCTGCTGTGCTGCCCTCACGCGCCCATCCAAATCAGGGTAGGCCACCGCCAGGATCCGGAACATCAGGGGGGTCAGTTGACGGCAGGCACCCCGCCTACGTTGGGAGGCCATCCCCAGCAGAGACTCAGCGGTCTTCTTGGTCCCGCGGCGGATGTCCTCCCACCTCTTGCGGCAGTGGGTGCCCCGTCGATGGTGGACCCCCAGGGTCCGGACTTCCTTGGCAATGGCACGCCAAATCCCGATCTTCTCATGGGCGCGGACCTATGTGACACGTACAGGGAGGGAGAAATACCACGTTCAAGTTTGTCTGCATTTTCGTTGCCAGTGGCCCAACGCCCCCCATCCCCGCCAGGCCCCCCGCCATGCCCCCCGCCAGCCCCAACATGCCCCCCATCCCCGCCAGGCCCCCCGCCATGCCCCCCGCCAGCACCAACATGCCCCCCATCCCCGCCAGGCCCCCCGCCAGGCCCCCCGCCAGGCCCAACATGCCCCCCATCCCCGCCATGTCCCCCGCCATGCCCCCTGCCAGCCCCAACATGCCCCCCATCCCCGCCAGGCCCCCCGCCATGCCCCCCGCCAGCCCCAACATGCCCCCCATCCCCGCCAGGCCCCCCGCCATGCCCCCCGCCAGGCCCAACATGCCCCCCCATCCCCGCCAGGCCCCCGCCAGGCCCCCAAGCCAGCCAGTGGCCCCAAATCCATATTGAATTAAACTCACTTGTTGGTCTGGAGGACCGTAGAGTAGCGCATACTGGGGGAGGACCCCATCCACAAGTTTCTCCAACTCCTCTCCAGTGAAGGCAGGGGCCCTTTCCCCAGTCGCAGCAGCCATTGTCCCTTCCAGACCGAGGTCACAGCAACACTTGCAGTATAGGTCCTCTCCTGTGAAAGTTCAAGTCGCAAGTGGATAAGTAGATAGAAAATGGCGGTCACGTCCGCGGCGGTGCGTACCGCGGCGGTGCGTACCGCCACCGCCGGCGCCCTTCGCCATTGGCTCCTGAAACCCATAGGCTTCAATGTTAACCAATGCGGCTTCGCGCCGCGGTCTTCGACCGCTGACCGCCGCGGTGTGCCACGCCAGCGCATTGACCTCACATCCCATTGTCACACTTCACAGGTCAGGCAGCCGCCATTTCGAGGGTCCACATGGCTCAATTTCAACTGCGTCACACAGGCCTAGGCCTTGCATAGCCACTCAGACACGCCATTCACTGCATAGAGAATCGTTTACTGTGCTAGCTGTGTGAACGAACCTGTGGGTTGCTTGACTGTGTGCTCCATGTTGTCCTTCCTAGGCACCGTCCGCTGGGTTTGGCGAGGAGACGGATGAATCCTCGCGTGTACCGACCGCTGGTGGACCTGTCGACAATGGAAGAACGCCACATTATCCTGACCTACCGTCTTGACCGTGCCACTATACATGAACTGTGTGCCCAGCTGGAGCCCGACCTGATGTCCCCCATCCGCCAACCCACAGGGATTCCCCCTCTGGTGCAGGTCCTGTCAGTACTCCATTTCTTGGCAAGTGGGTCATTTCAGACAACAGTGGGAATTGCTTCTGGGATGTCTCAGCCCATGTTTTCGAAGGTGTTATCCAGAGTGTTGTCTGCCCTGATGAAATACGTGAGGAGCTACATCATTTTCCCTGAGGTGGGCGAATTGGCTACAGTGAAGGGTGATTTCTACACCCTTGGACATATTCCCAACGTCATTGGTGCCATTGATGGGACCCATGTGGCTTTGGTTCCCCCAAGAGACAGGGAGCAGGTGTACAGGAACAGAAAAAGTTACCATTCCATGAACATCCAGGTGGTGTGTTTGGCTGACCAGTACATCTCGCATGTAAATGCCAAATTCCCAGGGTCAGTGCATGACGCCTACATCCTGAGGAATAGCAGCATCCCTTACGTGATGGAACAGCTAGAGAGACACCGTGTATGGCTATTGGGGGACTCTGGGTACCCCAACCTGTCGTGGCTACTGACCCCAGTAAGGAATCCCCGGACCAGGGCAGAGGAACGGTACAATGAGGCCCATGGGCGTACTAGGAGGGTGATCGAACGCACCTTTGGCCTCCTAAAGGCCAGGTTTAGGTGCCTGCATATGACAGGTGGATCCCTAATGTACTCACCTAAGAAGGTGTGTCACATCATCGTGGCCTGCTGCATGCGTCACAACCTGGCTTTGCGCCGCCAGGTGCCTTTCCTGCAGGAGGATGGTCGAGACGGTGGTGTTGTGGCAGCGGTGGAACCTGTGGAGAGTGACGAGGAGAAAGACGACGGGGCTGAAACAGACAACAGGGACAGAATCATTGAACAGTACTTCCAATAGGACACAGGTAACAATTCAAAGATAATTTAGTAAATCTGAACTACTCTCCTGCATCTCTGCTGCCTGTCTATTTGCCCCAGTGTATGATGACTGAGTTGTGGCTTTTCCCTCCCTATTTCAGATCTGGGGTCCCCACTACGAGTCCTGTGCTTCGTTTCCCCATGGACTACAGCTTTGTGGCAGCTGTTTGTTGACTTCACTATGTACAAGGACATATTTGCACTGTCATGTCAATTACAATATTTTGAAATCACAGCCAGACTCCAGATAGTTTTGTGCAAAATAGGTGTTTATTTCAGTGCTCAAAATGGGATGGGTGGTTTCAAGTGGGTGGGGGCTATGGTGAAGGAATGTCCATGGCAGAGTCCAGAGTAACAGTCACACAGGTGCATTGTCCAGAGGCCTGTGGAGAGATGGAGCATGGGCAGTTCAAGGATGGACAGGGTGACAATGTGGGACAGTGGGATGACATCAGGTGGTATCCTTTGCTGGCGGGGGTCTTGACATCCTACTCTGTCTTCTTGCGAGATCTCAGGGCCCTCTTGCGGGGTGGTTCTTCTCCTGCAGGAGGTGGGGGTCTGGTGGGCTGCTGTTGTGCGGGGGCCTCCTGTCCACTAGCGCCGGCGGAGGTGGTTGGCTGTTCTTGGTCCAGGCTAGTGGCAGGGGCCCTTTGTTGTTGTTGAGTGTCCGTCCTGGTGTTGATGAGGTCCTGCAGCAGCCCTACCATGGTAACCAGGGTGGAGGTGAGGGCTCTGATGTCCTCCCTGTACCCCCGATAGTGTTCCTCCTGCAGTACCTGGATCTCCTGGAACCGGGCCAGTACCGTCGCCATCGTCTCCTGGGAGCGGTTGTATGCTCCCATGATGGTGGTGAGGGCCTCGTGGAGAGTGGGTTCCCTGGGCCCGTCCCCCCCCTGTCGCACAGCTGCCCTCCGAGTTATAGGTGTGCTGGGGGTGGGGGTGAGGATGGTGGTGGGGGTGGGGGTGAGGATGGGGGTGGGGGTGAGGGTGGGGTTCGAGGATGGGGGTGAGGGTTGGGGTATGATTTGGCATGCAGGTGGGGGGGAAGCAGTAGTGAAGCTTCAACTTACCAGTATCCATTCCTCCGCCGACTCCTGCGAGGCCGTCAGGATGCAGGATGTTCAAGACTTCCTCCTCCCATGTTGTAAATTGTGGGGGTTGAGGTGGGGGTCCTCCGCCAGTCTTCTGCACGGCGATGTTGTGCCTGGATACCATGGAACGCACCTTCTCCCGTAGGTCGTTCCATCGCTTCCTGATGTCTTCCCGATTTCTGGGGTGCTGTCCCACAGCGTTGACCCTGTCGACAATCCTCTGCCATAGCTCCGTCCTCCGGGCAATGCTGGTGTATTGGATCTGTGTGCCGAACAGCTGGGGCTCTACCCGAACAATTTCCTCCACCATGACCCTGAGTTCTTCGTCTGAGAAGCGGGGGTGTCTTTGGGGTGCCATGGGGTGGTGTGTATGATGTGTGGGGTGGAGTATGTGTAGTTAAGTGTGTTGAGTGTGGTGGTGTGTGTTGTTTTGTGTGTGGATATTGTGTGGGTGATGGTGTTGAGTGGCTGTGGCTGCTAGTTTGTGGATGGTGGTGTCTCGCTCTGGCCTTCTTTCTGAATTTTTGGTCGTAGGGGTTTGTGGGTGATGTGGGTGTGTGTTTTATATTGTATTGTGTGTGTGGGAGTGGTGTGTGTATGTGTATCAGGTGTGTGGAATTCAAATCGGCCAATGTGGCTGAGTTTTGTTCGTTTGTGTGTATTCTGACCGCGGCGGTGTGTCCCGCCAATGGAAAACCGCGTTTGAAAGACCGCCGCGTGGATTCGTGGGTCGTAATGGCATGGGCGTATTTCTGTTGGCGTGACGGTGGAGGTTTTGTCACCTCCACTTTTCCGCCGACCGCTGGTCTGGCGGTCTGTTGTGGCTGTCGGATTTTCGGAGGTTTGGCTGCTGCGGGTCAGAATGACCGTGGCGGGTTTCCGCGACCGCGGCGGGATTATGGAGGATTTCTGACCGGCGGTAGGCGCCTTTTACCGCCGAGGTCAGAATGACCACCAAAGTGTCTTTCAAGCACAAAGTACCTGGTTTCTGGTGGGAAATCTCCTCAGAGGGCCACAGGAGAAGAGATGCGTGGAAAAATGGTGTGTGCGTCGATTTCTCCCCAGCACACACAGACTTGCGTCGTTATTTTCCACGCGGGGAAGTCGTGCGTCGTTTTCCGGAGCGCGGACAGTCTCTTTCTGTGGATCGCGGGATTACCAGATGGCCCGGGTCTGTGCGTGGATTCTCCTGCTTGTTTTCCGGCTGCGCATCGTTCTGCGGGGCTGCGCGTCAAAGTTTTGATCTCACGGCAGGCGTCGCGTCGATTTCTCCTTGGAAGTCGGGCGTCGTTGTCCTTGCGAGGCCGTGCGTCGAAGTTTTGGTCTCACGGCAGGCGTCGCGTCGATTTCTCCTTGGAAGTCGTGCAGCGTTGTCCTTGCGAGGCCGCGCGTCAAAGTTTCGAGCTCACGGTAGGCATTGCGTCAATTTCTCCTGAGAAGTCGGGCGGCGTTGTCCTTGCGAGGCCGTGCGTCAAAGTTTCGGTCGCCCCGAGGGTGTCGCGTCGATCAGCGTCGGTGTGCGGCGTTTTTCTTGCCGCGGAGTAAGCTGTGCATCGAAAATTTCGGCGCACGGAGCGTCCAAGTGAAATCGAGAAGTCTTTTTGGTCCTCAGACTTCAAGGAACAGGAGGCAAGCTCTATCCAAGCCCTTGGAGAGCACTTTTACAGCCAGACAAGAGTTCAGCAAGGCAGCAGGCCAACAGCAAGGCAGCAGTCCTTTGTAGAAAAGCAGACAGGTGAGTCCTTTGAGCAGCCAGGCAGTTCTTCTTGGCAGGATGTAGTTTCTGGTTCAGGTTTCTTCTCCAGCAAGTGTCTGATGAGGTAGGGCAGAGGCCCTGTTTTATACTAAGTTGTGCCTTTGAAGTGGGGGTGACTTCAAAGAGTGTCTAAGAAATGCACCAAGCCCCCCTTCAGTTCAATCCTGTCTGCCAGAGTCCCAGCAGGGGGTGTGGCAGTCCTTTGTGTGAGGGCAGGCCCTCTACCCTCCCAGCCCAGGAAGACCCATTCAAAATGCAGATGTATGCAAGTGAGGCTGAGTACCCTGTGTTTGGGGTGTGTCTGAGTGAATGCACAAGGAGCTGTCAACTAAACCTAGCCAGACGTGGATTGAAGGGCACAACAAGGTTTTAGTGCAAAGAAATGCTCACTTTCTAAAAGTGGCATTTCTAGACTAGTAATATTAAATCCGACTTCATCAGTCAGCAGGATTTTATATTACCATTCTGGCCATACTAAATATGACCTTCCTGCTCCTTTCAGATCAGCAGCTGCCACTTCAACAATGTATGAGAGCAGCCCCAATGTTAGCCTATGAAGGGAGCAGGCCTCACAGTAGTGTAAAAACGAATTTAGGAGTTTTACACTACCAGGACATATAACCACACAAGTACATGTCCTGCCTTTTACCCACACAGCACCCTGATCTAGGGGTTACCTAGGGCACACATTAGGGGTGACTTATGTATAGAAAAAGGGGAGTTCTGGGCTTGGCAAGTACCTTTAAGTGCCAAGTCGAAGTGGCAGTGAAACTGCACACACAGGCCTTGCAATGGCAGGCCTGAGACAAGGTTAAGGGGTTACTGAGGTGGGTGGCACAACCAGTGCTGCAGGCCCACTAGTAGCATTTAATCTACATGCCCTAGGCACATGTAGTGCACTCTACTAGGGACTTACAAGTAAATTAAATAGTCAATCATGGATAAACCAATCAATAGTACAATTTACACAGAGGGCATATGCACTTTAGCACTGGTTAGCAGTGGGAAAGTGCCCAGAGTTCAAAAGCCAACAACAACAGGTCAGAAAAAATAGGAGGAAGGAGGCAAAAAGTTTGGGGATGTCCCTGTCAAAAAGCCAGGTCCAACAAACAGGATCATGCAGTTCAATACAGTTCAATACATTGTACATTTCCTTCAGATAAAGCACTATTACTCAACTTGTGTCCAAGGGTGTTTATTAATAAATTAGGAATACAATGGAAGGTGCAATAGGGTGGTGTGATGGTTGGGAAAAGTCCAGTGTAGTGGCCCAGTCTGTTTGTAGCACAGGTCCAATGTCCAAGGGGCCATAGGAAGAAGAGCAATTGCAGTTCAAAGTGGACATGGGGACACAGTGGAACGCAAGGGAGGCATTCTTGAGGGTCTCATTTCCTGGTGGTGGTCTTCAGCTTGGCAACTGTCTCTGGTGTGGAAGGGAACGTTTGCGGGGTGGTTCACCTTGTGCAGGGGTAGGGGTGCTAGTGGCCTGTGGGTCCTGTGGCAGGGCTGCCTGTCCACTAGCTGCAGCAGATGTGGAGGGCCAGTCAGTACACTGGCTAGTGGTAGGGGCCCGCTGGTGTGCTGTGTAATCCTGTATTATGTTGGCCATGTCACCCAGCACCCCTGCAATAGAGGCCATGGTGGTATTCAAGGCATGCAATTGTTACATGACCTCCTGGTGGTGTTCCCCCTGCAGCCGCTGGTACTCCTGCATGATGTTGAGCACCTCACCCATTCTGTCCTGGGATTGTTGGTATGCCCCAGGACATTTGTGAGTGCCTCCTGGGCAGTTGGTTCCCTGGGCCTGTCCTCCCCCTGGCGCACAGCCGTCCTCCGAGTGTCCCTGGCCCCCTGTGCCTGTGTCCCCTGAATGGTGTGCCCTCTCCCACTGACACCAGGACCCTCATTGTTTTGTCTGTGTGGTGTCGACTCGGGTCCCTGTAGAGGTGGGCACACTACTGATTGACATGTCCTGGGGACAGAGGTCTGGGGGCATTGGCTGGCCGCTGTGGTATTAGATTCTGAGGGGGGGCTCTGTAGTGGGCTGGGTGTGGCATGGGGTAGCTGACTGACCAGAAGTCCCTGATGGGCCAGGGAATTCATCCAGCTCGGGACATCAAGCATTGCCTTCATCACTGAGGGCATCTTCTGGTGGGGTACTGGGTAGCCGTGGCACCTCCTTGCCGCTGACATTGGCTGGTGCACAAGTGGGGATGTAAGTGATGTGTTAGGGTACTTGTCTGGGACATATTCCACATTCCTAGCTATCCCTATGATAATGGTGTTTTTCTCACACCTTTGGTAGAGTGTGGTAATGGATTGTGGGACTGGTAGTTCTACACGTCAAGCATGCATTGGTGGTGGGTGTGCTTGCAGAGCTGGACGGGATGTGCTTGCAATGGCTATGGCATGCAGGTTTTGCTATTTAGGAGTGGTAATTGGGGTGGTGCACTGTGTGAGATGGAGTGGGGAGAAGGGAGTCAGGGTGAGGGGGTGAGATGGTATGCAGGTATGCGAGGGTGATAGGCTGTAAATGGTAACTCACCAGTGTATAGTCCTCCGGCTACTCCAGTGACTCCCTCAAGGATGCAGTATTGCCAAAACTTGCTCCTCCCATGCTGTCAGCTGTCGGGGAGGAGGAGTGGGTCCAACGCCAGTCCTCATGATGGCGAGCTGGTGTCTTGCTGCAATGTAACGTACCTTCCCCTGTAGGTCTTTTCACCTCTTCCGAATGTCATCCCTTGTGCATGGATGTTGACCCACAGCATTCACCCTATCCACAATTCTCCTCCATAGTTCCATCTCACTGGCAATGGAGATCTGCTGTACATGTGCTCCAAACAGCTGTGGCTCTTCCCTGACTATTTCCTCGACCATGACCTGCAACTCCTCTTCAGTGAAACAAGGGTGCCTTTGTGGAGACTTGGGTGTTGTGTGGTGTGTGTGTTGTACAGAGGGTGATGTGGTGGGGTTTGTGATTTGTGGTGCGTGACAGATGAATGGGTAGTTGTGGTATGTGTGTGCAGTCCTTTCTGGGACTGCCTGGCAGGGTATAGCGGTCTTCTCGTGTTTCCAAAGGTTTGTGGGTGATGTGGGGTGTGTTTTGTAGTGCTGTTGGTGGGTGTGTGAGGTGTGGGTATTTGTGTCAGGTGTGGGTTATTTTGTTCTGGCCAATATTTGGTGGCCATTTCTGCTGCCGCCATGAGCACTGCCAATGGTTTACCGTTGTTGACTGTCCGCTGTGGTAATTCGTGGGTCATTATTTGGTGGACGTTGTTTTGGTGGCATAACGGTATGGGTGGTAGTTCTGACAGTTTATCGTGTTCAGTGGGTCTGGCGGATTTGTGGTTGTGGCTGGTTTCAGTCGGTTTTGTGTGTATGTATCATAATCTGGCAGAAGGATGTTCGTCTCCGTGGTGGTATGTTGGCGGCAGTCACCTCTGCCAATGTCATAATGAGAGCCATGGTGTTTACACTCAAATTAATTATAATTTAAAATCCTCTTTAATGGTAAAGTCTGATTTTAAATCACAATTCTGAAAATGCTAGTTTTAGAAAGTTGCCATGTTCTTGCCCTAACCATTTGTGCCTTCTGCCAGTTTCCTGGATCACATGACTGCGAATGGCTCTGCTGTTGGTGTTTGTGTATTCCTCCCAGACATTGACACAAAGGGGACCAGGTGTGGGCAGTATGGGCCATCCTTCCAGTATGGCTGAGGGTGGAGCTATTCCGTGTCCCACTTACACTTCAAATGGCTTGCCTCCAGCAAACAAAAAAGACACTGACACTAGCCTTTTGTCATCCCAGACTTCTTGCAGCCTTGTCAGGGATCTGAATAACTTTCCAGAAACAGATGTGAGGGTAGTATAGGAAATCCCCCACTTCAAAGTCTGGCACCAGGTTTAAATATTAGACTACCAGACCCACTCATCAGTACACTCCTGGACATGTAGACATTACAGATGAAGGACTGCCTTGCACCCTAGAGGACAGACCTGCTGCTACTAAAGATCTGCCCTGCTGATTGAGGGTTGCCATGCTCTCTGAGGAGGAAAATCCGACCTGCTCCCTTCAATCCAGGCTAACATTAGTGACTCCAAGGGTTATTTGTCTGCGCTCCTGTTTGAGCTACAGGGATATGACAAGCTCCAGAGGCCTCCTGGCAACTGCCCAGCTGACCTGCTGCAGTGGACCTACCTGAGACCTGCTGGTGTTGCGCCGTGAGCCGCGGCGCAAGCCGGACATTCGCACCCCTGCCATCTTATATTTTCATTGAGGCTCCAAATTTGGCATGGGGCCTCGACAAGTTATGGGCGTGACGCGCCCCTGCTAGTTCTTGCCTCCCTCCACACATAACTTACCCCCACTCACCTTATGCTTCTTTTTTCTTTCTTCTTTTTCTGCTTCCTTGTTTCTCCCTGTATTTATGCCCTTTTTTACTTGCCATGATCCTTTCTCCTTCCCGTCATGCCTTCCTTCTCCCTGCATGCCTTTGGACCTTATTTAACATGGTGACTTTTCTATAGCGTTCTATGCTATATCCCCAACCCAATATGGTGTCTTTTACTTCCTATATTTTTTCATAGCCTGTTCATTGTCATTTTGTCTTTTGTTCAGATTTACTTTTTACTTTTTTTTTGTCTTCCAGGAGTTCCTGCTTTGAGTTTTTTTTCCCTTTTTGGGCTTTTTCCCTTGGGGATTCCTTTTGGAGGGCACAGACTGCCTTGGCGTTCCCTCCGTCTGCAGCACCGTGGCTACCAGAAAGGGTCGCCCCTACTTGGGTCAAGGCAGAACCTATGGGAACCAAGACCTCGCCACATTTCCAGTGGGCCAGAGACATAGACAATGAGTAGTTCATGACAGCTGGCCTCTGCTGGAGTAAGTTCCTGATTCCCAAGAGGTGCCTCCCAGGTCCTAAACCTGTATCTGGCATCAGTCTGATCTCCTCCCAAGATGAAAAGGTGATGTATCGGCTCTTTGAGACCATGAAAAGGCCCTTTCGCGCTGTGACTCTTCCACCCCCAACGTCCACCAACGTGGAGCACTGGTAAAGACCTGATTTTTGCATTACAGCAACCACCAACAACAATGAGCAACACAAGATATGCACCTGGTGCTATAGGAATAGAACCACTGTGATGACCGCCAACAAGAAGCTCCAGCAACGTCCATCAGTGACACCTGAGCAGCTACAGCGAGAACCATCCACTACGATCTCCCTGTATCTCACAGCCTCCTTTAGTGCAAACAGAACTCTTTATGCCTGATTTTGAGATGGCAACTCTCTAACCAGGTCTGTGTATGTGGCCAGCGTTCCATAGTAGCCAGCCTGAACGTTTGACTTTTCCCTGGTCTAGCACGACCAGAGGACCATGAGTAGCACTTTCTGCTTTTAGCTGTATATTTACCTACAACGTTTAAATAGCATATTTCCAGTTCTACGGATGAGGTTTTTGTCATACTGATATCATTTTTTTATGAAACTTTACTCTGCTTTCGTAAATGTGTTTGAGATTTTTCTGTTGTTGTGTTTTCACGTTATTACTGCTTGTGTACTGGATGAATACTTTACACTTTGCCTCTAAGTTAAGCCTGACTGCTTTGTGCAAAGCTATCAGAAGGTTAAGCACAGGTTAATTTAGTGACTTTTGTGGTTCACATTGACATGGATTCTGGTTGTTGCCTGAGTGGTTGTTCCATCTAGAGGCGGGCAAGCCACGAAAAGCTCAAGCTAGGCTTGAGCCTAGAACCTCGCTCTGGCTCAGTGCAAGGTCCTGTTGGAACAACAAGCCCAGAATGAGATGATCTTCTGTCAGTCTCCTACCTGCCTGCCTCCCTTCCTCTACACAGGATATAGGATTACAGTCAGGGCTGCTGACTGTGGAACTGGGGTTTTTGCGACAGCTTAACATCCTGTGATTCTGGGTAAATCACTTAGGGTCTGATTTAGATCTGGATGGAGGGAATACTCTGTCACAAACATGACAGATATTCCGTCCACCTTATTACGATCCCCATAGGATATAATGGGATCGTAATACGGATTTCTGTCACTTTTGTGATGGAGTATTCCCCTTCGCCCAGACCTAAATCAGGACTTTAATCTTCCTATGCCTACAGTGTATATGAAAGAAGTACTCATATTAAGAATTACAATACATTTGGGAAGAGTTTGCGCTATATTTTGAAAATTGCACTAAGAAGCAAAGACAAAGCCCTAACCTAAGGAAAGATAAATAACTACCCATTTGCTGATTGTACAAAGTGAAACCAGAAAACCTAGATAAACCACAGCCTCTCTGCCTAAAGTGTGTTAATAGGCAAATATTTTAATTCACCAAAACACTTTTTTCTTCATTATCGGGTATGAAGACACTTTCAAATATGTGAACTCAGAATACCAGTTTGTAGTAAAGTACCCCCTTTTTGGCATGTTACTCCCAATTTCTGCCTGATGTCAGTGTGTTTGACTGTGCCACTGGGATCCCGCTAACCAGGACCCCATTGCTTACTGTGGAACTGGGGTTTTGCGACAGCTTAACATCCTGTGATTCTGGGTAAATCACTTAGGGTCTGATTTAGATCTGGATGGAGGGAATACTCTGTCACAAACATGACAGATATTCCGTCCACCTTATTACGATCCCCATAGGATATAATGGGATCATAATACGGATTTCTGTCACTTTTGTGATGGAGTATTCCCCTTCGCCCAGACCTAAATCAGGACCTTAATCTTCCTATGCCTACAGTGTATATGAAAGAAGTACTCATATTAAGCATTACAATACGTTTGGGAAGAGTTTGCGCTATATTTTGAAAATTGCACTAAGAAGCAAAGACAAAGCCCTAACCTAAGGAAAGATAAATAACTACCCATTTGCTGACTGTACAAAGTGAAACCAGAAAACCTAGATAAACCACAGCCTCTCTGCCTAAAGTGTGTTAATAGGCAAATATTTTAATTCACCAAAACACTTTTTTCTTCATTATCGGGTATGAAGACACTTTCAAATATGTGAACTCAGAATACCAGTTTGTAGTAAAGTACCCCCTTTTTGGCATGTTACTCCCAATTTCTGCCTGATGTCAGTGTGTTTGACTGTGCCACTGGGATCCCGCTAACCAGGACCCCATTGCTTACTGTGGAACTGGGGTTTTGCGACAGCTTAACATCCTGTGATTCTGGGTAAATCACTTAGGGTCTGATTTAGATCTGGATGGAGGGAATACTCTTTCACAAACATGACAGATATTCCGTCCACCTTATTACGATCCCTATAGGATATAATGGGATCGTAATACGGATTTCTGTCACTTTTGTGATGGAGTATTCCCCTTCGCCCAGACCTAAATCAGGACCTTAATCTTCCTATGCCTACAGTGTATATGAAAGAAGTACTCATATTAAGCATTACAATACGTTTGGGAAGAGTTTGCGCTATATTTTGAAAATTGCACTAAGAAGCAAAGACAAAGCCCTAACCTAAGGAAAGATAAATAACTACCCATTTGCTGATTGTACAAAGTGAAACCAGAAAACCTAGATAAACCATAGCCTCTCTGCCTAAAGTGTGTTAATAGGCAAATATTTTAATTAACCAAAACACTTTTTTCTTCATTATCGGGTATGAAGACACTTTCAAATATGTGAACTCAGAATACCAGTTTGTAGTAAAGTACCCCCTTTTTGGCATGTTACTCCCAATTTCTGCCTGATGTCAGTGTGTTTGACTGTGCCACTGGGATCCCGCTAACCAGGACCCCATTGCTTATGCTCTCTCTACATTTGTCATAGCATACTGGTAATCTAGTATTTCACCCAAAATTGGCATACTGATCACCCCTTATAAGTCCCTAGTATATGGTACTTAGGTACCCAGGGCATTGTGGTTCCAGGGTATCCCTATGGGCTGCAGCATTTCTTTTGCCACCCATATGGAGCCCATGCAAAGACTTCTACAGGAATGCCATTGCAGCCTGTGTGAAATGGTGCATGCACCCTTTCACTGCCATTTACACTGCACAAGGTCATTTATAAGTCACCTATATGTCAGGCCTTCCAACCCGAAGGCAGGGTGCAGAGTACTTGCGTGTGAGGGCACCCCTGCACTAGCAGAGGTGCCCCCACATTGTCAAGGACCATTTTCCCAGACATTGTGAGTGCAGGATGTCATTTTATGCGTGCACTGGACATAGGTCACTACATAAATACAACTTCACAATGGTAACTCCAAATATTGCCATGTTTGGTATCCAACATGTTGGAATCATACCCCAGGGCTTTTTCAAGCATTGGTTGTATGATTTCATGCACTCTGGGGGCTCTTTAGAGGACCCCCAGTAATGCCTTTACAGCCTTCTGAGGTTTTCCAGGCAGCCTCTGTTGCCACCTCACAGACAGGTTTCAGCCCTCCTGTTGCTCCGGGAGCTTGAGCCCCGGAAGGCAGAACAAAGCATTTAATTTGGGAGAGGGGTGTTACACCTTCTCCCTTTGGAAATAGGCGTTACAGGCCTGGGAGGGATAGCCTCCCAGAGCCTCTGGAAATGATTTGAATGGCACAGATGGTGCCCTCCTTGCATAACTCAGTCTACACCAGTTCAGGGACCCACAGTCCCTTCTCTGTTGTGAAACTGGACAAAGGAAAGGGGATTGACCACTCCCCTATCCATCACCACCTCAGGGGTTGTGCTCAGAGCTCCTCCTGAGTGTCCCTGGGTTTTGCCATCTTGGATTCCAAGTTGGCAGGGCACTCTGGGAGCAATGGAGTGGCCAGTGCCAGCAGGTGACGTCAGAGCCCTCCCCTGATAGGTGCTTACCTGTGAAGCTGACCAATCCCCCTTTCAGGGCTGTTTAGGTTCTCTCTCTTGGGTGGTTCTTCAGATTCAGATTGCAAGATTCCAGTAGGAATCCTCTGCATCCCTTACTTCACCTTCTTACCGAAGAAACTGCATCTGGACCCTCCAGGAACTCTACAAACTGCAACAAAGAAGCAAAGACAACTTCTTCAACATTGTATCTTCAGCTCTTGCCAGCAACTGCATATGTTTCCAGGTCGTGCATCTTCCGAGGACTGCCTGTCTTCAGCTTGCACCAGGAGTATAAAGGAATCTCCCTTGAAGTGCAGGCACCCCTCTGCAGCAGCGACTGCTGGCTTAGGTCCCCTTTCCTGACGAAGTGCGTGGACCCAGCATCACGGGTGGTAGACTGGAGTGGTCCCAACGGTCCCAACGTCCTACTGTCCAACTTTGGTGGAGGTAAGAGCTTGCCTCTCTACGCAACACAGTACCCCCATGCACTGTGTGTTTTGCAGTTGCCAAGGCTTGTTGGCATCCTTCAATGAAGTTCTTCATGCACCATGCAGCTACAGCCCCCAGCACTCTATCCTGTGACGCACAGCTTCCTGAGTGGTTCTCCGATGACGTGGAATCCCTTTGTTTAGTGCTGCTTGGGCCATCTTTTGCACCTTCTTTGTCCCCATGCTGTGGGACTCCTGTGTGTGCTCCCTGGTCTTCTGAAGGCTCTCTGAGTTGCTGACAGCCCCCTCTAACTCCCCCTCCCGGGTAGGGGCCACTAGGTCCCTCATGGTCCCGGGCAGCGCCATTTACCCCTAACCGCGAGCTTTGCGTATGCCAAGGCTTGTTGGCAGAATCCAGGGATGTAAAGCAGACTGCAATCATCCATCCAGCTTGGGGCACCGTCTGCATCAACCAGGAACCTGCATGCGTCTTCTTGGATGCAGTACTGACTGCTGTTCTTCACCGGTGGTTCCTCTTTTGCACTTCCATCTGGGTTAGCAGGGGCTCCTGTTCTCCCTGGACTCTTAAGTGCTTCTTGGACTCGGTTCCCTTCTTCCACAGGTCTTCAGGTCCAGGAATCCATCATTGGTGTCTTGCAGTCTCTTCTTGTTCTTGCATAATCTTTTTTCTTTTGTTCTTCTGTGTTTTATGAATGTTTCTGTGATTTCCTCCTCCGGGGCTCTTGGGTGGGTTCTTTTACTTACCTTTGGTGTATTATAATACTCCCAGCGTCCCTCTACACACCACACTTGCCTAGGTGGGAAGCCGACTTTCGCATTCCACTTTCTTAGTATATGGTTTGTGTTCACCCTAGGCCCGTTTCTAACTATTGTGATTTTAACTATTTGCACTGTTTTCTGTTTTTACAGCTAATTCTGCATTCTAGTGTATATCCTGTTATATTACTTACCTCCTAAGGGAGTATAGTCTTTAAGGTATTTTTGGCATTTGAGTCACCAAAATAAAGTACCTTTATTTTTGTAACACTGAGTATTTTCTTTTATATGTGTGAGTACTGTTTGACTATAGTGGTATTGGATGAGCTTTGCATGTCTCCTAGTTAGGCCTTGGCTGCTCATCCACACTACCCCTAGAGAGCCTGGCTTCTAGACACTGTCTACATTTCACTAGTAAGGGATTCCTGGACCTGGTATAAGGTGTAAGTACCTTAGGTACCCTTTACAAACCAGGCAAGCCTCCTACACAGTTGTACAAAACGATTACTTTTAATAACTGCTTTTCAATGTATTGTTATAACTTGCCCTATTAATGTCAAAGTTTTCACGTGTTAAAGAAATACACTTTTTGAATCCTGAAGAGACTTTATTCTCTTTTATATGATTTGTTTTGTATGAATTACGTAGCAAATGTTTTCAAGGCTCAGCTCATGCATGGACTCTAAGATCCAAGCCAGACCCTTGGCTCTCTACCTCCACCCTTCCTCAACCAATAACCTGGTTTCTTACACAGACCAGCAAGAAAAAGAGTACCAAATAGAAAGTACACATCACTTGAGTGGACCTATTGAGTACCTGTGTCTGAAGAAGAGTCAGATGTGGAAATCTATAATTTGATATATTGTTGCCAGTTCATTTTTTAAAACAAACCAGAAGACGATCAAACCTAAATTTTTGTTAAATCTCGATGACTATAACCTGGGGATTTTGGACTTTGCAGACATTTATTGATTTTCTTAGTACTTTAGCTATCCAGATAAATATAATATGGGCATGAAATCTATTAACGAAGGAAAAAAGAGGAAGAAACTTTGAATCTTCATTTTGTACCTCTACATTTTGTAATTCCTTTTGTACCTTTTTTTTTTATTTTTCCCCAGTAAAAGATGGTAAATAGAAAGTACAAATCACCTAAATGGACCTATCTAGCACCTGTGTCAGAAGAGGAAGAGTCAGATGTTGAATCTCATGATGTGACAAATTGTTGCTAATTCATCATCCTGAACCTTGCTTACCTGCTACCCACTGCTAGTGCTCTATGCTCTGCACTGAGCCTTTCTCCTGCTTTGTACTGCTTGCTTTGCCCTCCGTAGTCCCGCTGTCTGTCTTGTTCTTACTTCCCTCTGTCAACCTTCCGGTCTGTCTCGCCTTGCACTGCCCTTTGTTTTCTGTTGTGACTGCATTGCCCGCTGTTTTCCAGTTTTTCTGTCTTGACTGCATTGCTCTCTGTTTGTCAGCTCTTTGTTTTGACTGCATTGCCCTCTCTTTGTTTGTTGTTTGTCCTGACTGCATTGCCCTCTATTTGTCCTGTGGCTGTCGTTTTGCTTTCTCACTCATCGTGCCCCTGGCTTCCTCCTCCTTTTCCTGCCTTTTTGCTTCCTGCTTCCATCACCCACCCCACCCACGTGCCCAACCCTCCCAAGACCTACCTAATGGCAGACGCTGTACGACCGCACAGAGGGCATGCTGCTTGAGCACCGAAGGCACGGCAAAGGCAAGCCTGTCTGTGACAATCTGCGTCTGGACCACTCCCAGTACCAGGAACCCTGGCCTTCCTACCAACCCCTACTCTGCCGCTGAAATCTAGGACCTCGCCCCCAGAAACAAAGAGAACAACTGCTGCACAACCTTCCCCTGGAACATGACCTGGCCCTTTGCTTGTCGCAGATACCACTTCACCTGCTCTACGAAGACCCCCTCTGACACATCACTGCCACCCGCCAATCCAGAGAAATGTCTGCACTGCATACTGATCAATGCAAGATCCTTCTGCAAACACACCACTGAGATACGGGACACCCTAACCACCCTCAACCTAAATCTAATGTTCATCACTGAGACATGGCTCATGGCCTTATCAGCCCGGACATCTCTTGTGCCACCCCTGAAGGCTACAAAATAATTCACAAAGACCACCAAAACAGGCATGGAGGAGGCACTGCTATCATGCACAAGTACAGCCTCTCATACACCACTCTCGAAGACAAAACATCCCACCACATGGAACATCTCAACTTTCTCATTAGAATCAACGCCACAGCCACCATCAGGGGGACCATCGCCTACAGACCTCAAGGCCCCGGCTCTGGTTTCTGCAAAGACATCGCTGACTTAATCGCCTCGCTGGCCATCAATTCAACAGACTACTTATTCCTAGGCGATCTCAATTTTCACTTGGATGATCCCCTCAGCCACAACTCCACCAGCCTCCTGGACAGCCTCAGCAACTTAGGACTCAGACAACTGGTCACCAGTCCCTACCACACAGTTGAACACATTCTCAACCCCATCTTTTCAGCCAGCAACAAAGGCATTTCCTCAAACACCTCGGAATTCACATAGACTGACCACCACCTGGTACATCTCGCTATAGCTTACAGACCCAAGCCCTTGACCACCCCACTGACACTCCCTCTTCGCAAATGGAAGAAATTCACAGAAACTCAATGGAGCAACACCCTCCACTGCAACTGACCCACCTTTCTCGAACAACCTGGAACAAGCACCAACAAAATATCCTACTTGCTCGTCAACTTCACCAACGAAGTAGGCCCCATCACGTGCTCCACCTCGAGAAGATCCAGTAAACCGGCGAAATGGTTCACCCCTGAATTCTGAATACTCAAAAGAAACTACAAGCAACTAGAAAGATGGTGGCGTACCAGCAGAGACCAAACAGACCGCTCAACCTACAAAAAAGCACTGAAAAAATACGATCTCCACTTCAAAGAAACAAAGAACCTCACCCTCCTCAACCACATCGAGGAAAGCACCAATCCATCGAAAGGAACTTTTTAAGATCATGAAAGAGTTCTCTGGCCTGACAGCCACTGAAAGCTCCTTCCAACCATCGCAGACCATCTGCAACTCACTGGCCAAATACTTCCAAAACAAGATCATAGCAATTTACAGCAATTTTCCTCGCCAACCCACCAGCATCAAACACCTACTCACCCCAGAAGGAGGATCTCACAGTCACATGATCACAGACAGAATGCCCCTATCCACCCAGGAAACAGTGGACTTCATGAGATCAACCCATTCCAGCTCACCCAACGACCCCTGCCCCCACCAAATCTTCCACATGGGCCTGAAGGAAATCAGCCACGTCCCCACTCCCATCATCAACACATCCATCAGAACAGCCACTATCCTCAAAACCCAGAAACAAGCTGAAGTCAAGCCATTCCTAACAAAACCTATGGCAGACCGCAGCAAACTTAAAAATTATCGACCCATCTCGCTGGTCCTTTTCCCGGCTAAAATACTAGAAAACATCATCAACAAACAACTCTCTGAACACCTGGAAAAATTAAACTTACTGGACACCTCCCAATGTGGCTTCAGCACGAACTACAGCACTGAGACCTCCCTCATCACCACAACAGATGACATCAGATCCCTCTTAGACCAAGTGTGAGAAAGTAGCCTCTTTCTAGCCTTGTTACCCCCACTTTTGGCCTGTTTGTGAGTGTATGTCAGGGTGTTTTCACTGTCTCACTGGGATCCTGCCAGCCAGGGCCCAGTGCTCATAGTGAAAACCCTATGTTTTCAGTATGTTTGTTATGTGTCACTGGGACCCTGCTAGTCAGGACCCCAGTGCTCATAAGTTTGTGGCCTATATGTATGTGTTCCCTGTGTAGTGCCTAACTGTCTCACTGAGGCTCTGCTAACCAGAACCTCAGTGGTTATGCTCTCTCATTTCTTTCAAATTGTCACTGACAGGCTAGTGACCAATTTTACCAATTTACATTGGCTTATTGGAACACCCTTATAATTCCCTAGTATATGGTACTGAGGTACCCAGGGTATTGGGGTTCCAGGAGATCCCTATGGGCTGCAGCATTTCTTTTGCCACCCATAGGGAGCTCTGACAATTCTTACACAGGCCTGCCACTGCGGCCTGAGTGAAATAACGTCCACGTTATTTCACAGCCATTTTACACTGCACTTAAGTAACTTATAAGTCACCTATATGTCTAACCTTTACCTGGTAAAGGTTAGGTGCAAAGTTACTTAGTGTGAGGGCACCCTGGCACTAGCCAAGGTGCCCCCACATTGTTCAGAGCCAATTCCCTGAACTTTGTGAGTGCGGGGACACCATTACACGCGTGCACTACATATAGGTCACTACCTATATGTAGCTTCACAATGGTAACTCCGAATATGGCCATGTAACATGTCTATGATCATGGAATTGCCCCCTCTATGCCATCCTGGCATAGTTGGCACAATCCCATGATCCCAGTGGTCTGTAGCACAGACCCTGGTACTGCCAAACTGCCCTTCCTGGGGTTTCACTGCAGCTGCTGCTGCTGCCAACCCCTCAGACAGGCATCTGCCCTCCTGGGGTCCAGCCAGGCCTGGCCCAGGATGGCAGAACAAAGAACTTCCTCTGAGAGAGGGTGTGACACCCTCTCCCTTTGGAAAATGGTGTGAAGGCAGGGGAGGAGTAGCCTCCCCCAGCCTCTGGAAATGCTTTGTTGGGCACAGATGTGCCCAATTCTGCATAAGCCAGTCTACACCGGTTCAGGGGACCCCTTAGCCCTGCTCTGGCGCGAAACTGGACAAAGGAAAGGGGAGTGACCACTCCCCTGACCTGCACCTCCCCTGGGAGGTGTCCAGAGCTCCTCCAGTGTGCTCCAGACCTCTGCCATCTTGGAAACAGAGGTGCTGCTGGCACACTGGACTGCTCTGAGTGGCCAGTGCCACCAGGTGACGTCAGAGACTCCTTGTGATAGGCTCCTTCAGGTGTTGCTAGCCTATCCTCTCTCCTAGGTAGCCAAACCCTCTTTTCTGGCTATTTAGGGTCTCTGTCTCTGGGGAAACTTTAGATAACGAATGCAAGAGCTCATCCGAGTTCCTCTGCATCTCTCTCTTCACCTTCTGCCAAGGAATCGCCTGCTGACCGCGCTGGAAGCCTGCAAACCTGCAACATAGTAGCAAAGACGACTACTGCAACTCTGTAACGCTGATCCTGCCGCCTTCTCGACTGTTTTCCTGGTGGTGCATGCTGTGGGGGTAGTCTGGCTCCTCTCTGCACTAGAAGCTCCGAAGAAATCTCCCGTGGGTCGACGGAATCTTCCCCCTGCAACCGCAGGCACCAAAAAGCTGCATTACCGGTCCCTTGGGTCTCCTCTCAGCATGACGAGCGAGGTCCCTCAAATCCAGCAACTCTGTCCAAGTGACTCCCTCAGTCCAGTGACTCTTCAGTCCAAGTTTTGTGGAGGTAAGTCCTTGCCTCACCTCGCTGGGCTGCATTGCTGGGAACCGCAACTTTTGCAGCTACTCCGGCCCCTGTGCACTTCCAGCGGAAATCCTTCGTGCACAGCCAAGCCAGGGTCCACGGCACTCTAACCTGCATTGCACGACTTTCTAAGTTGGTCTCCGGCGACGTGGGACTCCTTTGTGTAACTTCGGGTGAGCACCGTTTCACGCATCCTTGTAGTGCCTGTTTCTGGCACTTCTCCGGGTGCTACCTGCTGCTGAGAGGGCTCCGTGTCTTGCTCGACGTCCCCTCTCTCTCCTGGTCCAATTTGCGACCTCCTGGTCCCTCCAGGGCCACAGCAGCGTCAAAAACGTTAACCGCACAATGTGCAGCTAGCAAGGCTTGTTGGCGTTCTTTCGGCGGGAAAACACTTCTGCACGACTCTCCACGGCAAGAGGGATCCGTCCACCAAAGGAAAAGTCTCTAGCCCTTTTCGTTCCTGAAGAAACCTCAGCTTCTTCTGTCCAGTAGAAGCTTCTTTGCACCCACAGCTGGCATTTCCTGGGCATATGCCCATCTCCGACTTGCTTGTGACTTTTGGACTTGGTCCCCTTGTTCCACAGGTACCCTAGATTGGAAATCCACAGTTGTTGCATTGTTGGTTTGTGTCTTTCCTGCATTATTCCTCTATCACGACTTCTTTGTCCTTACGGGAACTTTAGTGCACTTTGCACTCACTTTTCAGGGTCTTGGGGAGGGCTAATTTTCTAACTCTCACTATTTTCTAATAGTCCCAGCGACCCTCTACAAGGTCACATAGGTTTGGGGTCCATTCGTGGTTCGCATTCCACTTTTGGAGTATATGGTTTGTGTTGCCCCTATCCCTATGTGTCCCCATTGCATCCTATTGTAACTAAACATTGTTTGCACTGTTTTCTAAGACTATACTGCATATTTTTGCTATTGTGTATATATATCTTGTGTATATTTCCTATCCTCTCACTGAGGGTACACTCTAAGATACTTTGGCATATTGTCATAAAAATAAAGTACCTTTATTTTTAGTATAACTGTGTATTGTGTTTTCTTATGATATTGTGCAAGTGACACTTGTGGTACTGTAGTAGCTTCACACGTCTCCTAGTTCAGCCTAAGCTGCTCTGCTAAGCTACCATTATCTATCAGCCTAAGCTGCTAGACACCCTATACACTAATAAGGGATAACTGGGCCTGGTGCAAGGTGCAAGTACCCCTTGGTACTCACTACAAGCCAATCCAGCCTCCTACACCAAGGAGAGAAGGTGGTGTTGATCCAACTTGACTCCTCCTCTGCATTCAATACAATCTCCCACTACGCCCTCATTTCCAGACTCCACCACATCAGGATCAAAAGCAACACCCTCAAATGGATCCACGCCTTCACCACAGGATGCGCCCAGAAAGTCCTCCTTTTACTTTAGAACCCAAGGACAGCATTTGTGGAGTTCCCCCAGGGCTCCTCCCTCAGCCCCACCCTGTTCGACACCTATGTGACACCACTGGCAGAGATCGTACCCTCCTACTTACTCAACATCATCTCATACCCAGATGACATGCAGTTTGTCCTCTTACTCGCAAAAGGACACGCCTCACCTGGAGACCTTGTCTCCCCAAGAGAAAATTTCAGCAAAGTTATGTGCCATGTAGCTGACTGGATGAGAGACAACTGCCTCAAACTTAACACAGATAAAACAGAATTGATAATCTTTGGGAACAACTCCTCCCCCGGGGCGACTCATGGCTTCCCTGCACTCTCGGCAACCCCTGACAGAACATGGCCAAAATCTTGGCTTCATCATGGACAACAAGCTCATTTTCAGACAAGTAAACACCGTGGCATCATCCTGCTTCCACCAACTGCTGCATGCTTTGTAATATTTTCAAATGGACCCCACTGAAACCAGAAAAGCAGTAACCCAGGCTACCATTACTAGCAGACTGGACTACAGAAACGCCCTGTGCCTCGGACTCCCCGCACAACTACTATGCAAAGTCAGGACCATCAGGAACTCAGCAGCAAGACTCATCCTGGACCTACCCAGAAGAACCCACATCACTCCCCACCTCATTACCTACACTCGCTGCCCATACACAAGAGATGCAAGTTCAAGGTCTTCACCATTACCTTCAAGGCCCCCCACAATATCAGACCCAACCTCATTACTACAGACTCTCCCTCTATCAGCCCGCCAGAGATCTCTGATCAGCTAACCTCTAACTTGCCCAAATCACAAAAATCCCGAAGTGGAGGCCGCACCTTCACCTACATTGCCACACAGAACTGGAATGACCTACCCACCCACCTATGAACCACACCCACTCTCACCAAATTCAGGAGAAAACTCAAGAAATGGCTGTTTGAGGAATAACCTAACCAGCTCGCAGCCATGAATGTATACCCCCTGGGGTGATATATCATTCTCTATATATCTATCTTGGATTGGATCTTTGAAGACAAACCAGAAAAGCCACTGTGAAATTTTGCCTAACCCTAATGAGTTTTTTAAACTAAAGCTTTTCAACTTTGCCAAAATTATTGATTTTTATTTTGTAACTTAGATATCCAGAAGAAGACAAGAAGGCTTCTGAGTTCTTTGAACTGAATCCTTGGAAAAAAAATCTTTAGAGGTTAATTCCTGTTTTTTCTGTTCCTCTAAATGTTGTACTTGTTGTCCTTTTCCTCAGTAGAAGATGGCATACAGCAGATGTTGTAAAATATTTGGTATAACTCCTTAGATAACAATACTGATGGTTTTAGTTGGTTTAATGTTATAGCTGGTTTCTCCCATTGTATATATATCACCTTCACAAAGTGAATTATCTACAAGACATAATGGCATTAAACACATGCGATTTACACATAGGGATAGGTCAGTAGATAGTGAAAATGTGTAGTTAAATTTGTTAGAGGAATATATACAAATTATCAATATTAAAGACTGTTCAGTGTGTAAATTTCTTCTCTTACTTTTTCAGCTGAAGTAGGTTCTACTTATTTTCAGTTACCATTGTCCTATATTTTGACATGCAATATTTTTGTTAGTTTTTTTGTAGGAAAGATTTTTTGTTACCAAATCTTTCGAATCTCAATTCTTTGCTAAGAACTTCCTGTTTCTGAAGATTCTGGGAGTTGTATGACTTCTTTAGAATATTTGATGAAGATTGTGCAAGCTAATTTGAATGTTAATGAGACTAAACATAGGCATTATGTAGTCTGAGTGAAGAGGAGCAAGATTTTATAAGGCAATATTATGAGATGAGAGGGAAAATGTGAAAGTTTGAAAAGATGCAAGTGAGAAAGGAGATCCAATTGAAGCTGAAGAGGAATTTAGAAATTCAAATGTGTATCTGAGACTGAAAATGGCGCATGAAAGCAGATGAGAGTTGTAAATGGTACCACAAGGGTCTAAGGGAACCAGATCAATGGAGTGAGTCAGGGGTTATGTCGTTTTCGTTTGGTGAAGAGCCAATATTTATATGAATTTATAATGTGTATGGCAAGACTGCTTACTTTAACCTGCCTTGTAATTGAATGGGTAGTTGTTACCTTCCTATGGTATTCTCAAGGGTTTACAAAGTAAATGAGATGAGTGATGCTGTCTCTTTGAGAAGAGAAACACAAGCATTTGGCAAATTGTGCTGGATATGTTGGGTGCTATGATTACATCTATTGATGTGCTATGGATGATGTGACGACTAAAAGATTAGCTATGCGTGTAGATCGCCTCACTTCTAATACTGCTGAAGCCTTAACTCAGAAAAATAATGAGTTCATTGGCATATGAGCTATGATTATGCAAAATTACCTTGCGCTAGGCATTTTTCCCAAGAAGGAGGACGAAGTCTGTTGGCTTTTTAGGGTAGGAGAGTGTTGCACATTCGTCTTGGATAACAGTAAGCTTCTTAATGAATAGGTAAGGAATATTACTATACAGTAATATTACTGAAGCACAAAGTTATATAGAATATGGCATGTGGGAATCAATGGGATCCTGGTTTGGTGAGATTGGGAAGGGCTTTAGAACGTTTGGTGAATGGTTTGATGGTTTGGGTGGAAGCATGTTGTGTGTTATACTACCCCTGTAATCACTGTCTTAATTTATGAAACTGTTCTGTTCCTTTTGTTTAAATTCTTTGAATTAATCTTTTTAAAATGGGTCTAAATTGTGGATACAAGAAAAAGGAGTCCACAATGTCTAAGAGGAAAGAGAATAAGTGGATCTATAAGATGTCAAAGCACAAGTCTATGCTTGACGTACGATGTTGGAAGAATCAAGACAAGAGAGACAGAAAGTGATACATACTCTATTATAAATAGTTTGGGGTTTAGTGATGATGTTATTGTGGAAGCTTTTGGTTGTTTGAACTAAAATATACATCAGTATTAGTTGTTCTACACTTGAATTCACACAGGTGTATTTACTTGGAGCTATAGAAATTGAAACAAAATCATTATGATGTGTTAAAGTATGTTTTCCTGGCTTAGGTTTGACTTGACCTCATTTAGACCTTGAAGCCATCTTATTAAACAAAATGCTGAATCATGATGCTCATTCTGTGTTAATATTTCTCGGGTGACATACATGAAAGATATACATTTCAGTATGACACTTCTCAAAGAACTTCAAAGTTTGTCCTGCTAACACACTTTATTGCATTCATTCACAATCGTTCTCTGTTGTTTATATAACTAGTTTGTTTTAATAGCTCTGGATGGCGTTAGGTCCGAAGGGGCAATCAATATTCATGTAGTGGGTTATTACCAAGATATTAGGTTATAAGGCGTTTTAGAATATTGCAATATGATCTGTCAAAATTATGATACTTTTTCTCACAGCATGCTGACTTTGCATCTTTAATGATTATATATGCAAGAAAACTGTACATAAACCCTTGAATTTGGTGGTGGGCCATAAAGCTTTTCTGAGCCTCTATGGATAGTGTCTGATACCTACTGATTTGCTGCACATTTGAGACTTGGTGTCTGATTTAGATCTCAGTAGATCGAACACTCTGTCACAAACGTGACGGATATGCAGACCGCCGTATTACGATCTCCATAGGATATAACGGGATCGTAATATAGCAGACAGGATATCTGTCACATTTGTGACGGAGTATTCTCCTCCACCAAGATCTAACTCAGGCCCTTAGTCTGTTTCTAATATTGTGTATTATTTTGTGCTATTTTTATTACTGAATACTTTCATGGCAAGAGATTTTTATGTAATGTAATGAGATTGCTACTGCATCTGGATTTTTCAAACTTCTGTATTGCACTTTAACCTTTAATAAACCTACATGTTTTTTTCTAAAGTCTAATCTCAAACTCATTGAGTCAGTCCTTTCTTATTGACTGTTTTGAAATACTGTTTTTCATCTTGTGTCTGGGACACATTACCTCTTAGACATTGAGCTTAACACAGTCCCCGATACACCAAATGCTGGGCATGCCACTGTCATGCAGATTTTCTAGAGGTACAGTGCACCCACACAGCAAATCTTTAAGATACCACCTGCTTTCAGAAACATGAAGAAAACACAAAGGGCACTGCTTTTTTCAAGTGGAGAACATGGAGGAGGAGTTTGATAATGCATTAGAGTATTTTTGGAAAGTCACCCTCTCTGAAGGGTCACCCAAAACCTTTTGCCTTCCTCCTTCTCTTTTTCTGACCTCATGTGTGTTGGCTATATGACTCTGAACACGTTACCAATGCTAACCAGTGCTAAAGTGCATGTGCTCTCTCCCTAAAAACATTGTAACATTGGCTCAGACCCAATTGGCATATTTAATTTACTTGTAAGTCTCTAGTAAAATGGGAGTTTCCAGCTTGGCAAGTAGTTGTAAATGCCACATCCAAGTGGCAATGAAACTGCACACACATGCCTTGCAATGACAGGCCTGAGACATGGTTAAGGGGATACTTATGTGGGTGGCACAATCTGTGCTGCAGGGCCAGTAGTTGCATTTAATTTGCAGGCCCTCGCACATGTAGGTGGCACACATGTGCGAGGGCCTGCAAATTAAATGCAACTACTGGCCCTGCAGCACAGATTGTGCCACCCACATGTGCGAGGGCCTGCAAATTAAATGCAACTACTGGTCCTGCAGCACAGATTGTGCCACCCACATAAGTATCCCCTTAACCATGTCTCAGGCCTGCCATTGCAAGGCATGTGTGTGCAGTTTCATTGCCACTTGGATGTGGCATTTACAACTACTTGCCAAGCTGGAAACTCCCATTTTTCTACATATATGTCAACCCTAAGGTAGGGCATAGGTTACCCATACCCATAGGGCAGGGGGCTATGAAAGTAAAAGGCAGGACATTACGTGACCAGTCCTTGTGGGGGAAAACTCACAAATTCATTTTCCACTACTGTGAGGCCTGCTCCTCTCATAGGCCAGCATTGTAACTGCCCTTATATACTTTGAAGTGGTAGATTCTGATCTGAAAAGAGTAGCCCTGTCATGTTTAGTATCGCCAGAATAGTAATAGAAAATCCTGCTTACTGGTGAAGCTGAATTTAATGTTACTATTTTAGAAATGTATCTGCCATCTCTGCCTACAGCCTGTCTTCAATCCACACCTGGTCTGTGCTGGTTGACAGCCCCCCTTGTGCATTCCACCAAGACAGCCATAAACACAGGACACTCAGTCACATCCACATTCACCTGCATACTGAATGGGTCTCCCTGGGCAGGAAGGATGGAGGGGCTCTCTCTTACACTTCAAAGGACAGTGGCCTGCCCTCACACAAAGGAATGATAACACCCCACAGGAATCCTGACAGACACGGCTGGGCTGAAAGGGAAACTTGTGCACTTCAAAACCACTCTTTGGAGTTTCGCTAACTTCAAAGGCATTTTTGGGTATATATACTGGGTCTCTGACACCAGCAAATAAGACACTTCTGGATCTATACCTGGAATCTGTCAGAGGGACTGCCTGGCTGCTTGCTGACCTCTGACTCTGCTGGAATGACTCTGCCTTCCTCCACAAGGGCTCTCCAAGGGCTTGGATTGAGCTTGCCTCCTGGTCCCAAGTCTCAGGGACATCAAAGACTTGAACCATCTGCACCTGGACTCTACAAGCTGTGAGTCTGCCCTGCCTTGGAAGTGGGCCTCAGGTGCTTTACCTTCTGTGGTGTTCATCAGAACTGCTGCAAAGCAACACAAACCCTCTCAAAGGCTTGCTGCGCAGCTGCCAGGCTCACCGGACTCAACGCCAGGAGGCACGAAGCCCAGCAAAACTTTGCCGCGCAGTTGCCAGCCAATCAGAACCAACGCACAGTGATGTCAAGCCCTGCAAAGCCTCACCGCACAGTTCCCCAGGATCAACGCAAAGAGACGTGCAGCCCCTCAAAGCCTCGCTGCACAGTTCCCCGGGATCAGCGCAAAGCGACGCCAATGGATGAGGCTAAGCAGGTCAAAAGGGAGTTGTGAGAAATAGAGTTGTTGGTTAACTGTGGTGTGAGCCTTGGTCAAGCAACAGTCACAACCACAAAATATCACTAAATTTACCTATGAATAACCCTGGGTAGTTTGGTACAAAAAGCAGTTAGGCTTAACTTAGAGACAATGTGTAAAGTAGTTATGTAGCACACAAACAGTAATAAAGTGAGAACACAAGAACATTTTAGAATTTTAGAATGATAGGGTAGATTTGAATGAATTGTTTGACATGAAAATGACAAAAATCCAATCAGCAGAAGCGGAGTTAGGCACTTTTAAAGTTTAAAGTTAAAAATACTGCCTAAAAGATCAAAGCACCAACAGTGTACCTCTCAGTCGCACAAGACCGGGTCAGAGTCCAAAGTTAAGGTTGACTGTATTGGAGTGCGGTTTGGTTACAAGAAGTGGATTGGGCCCGATCAGGCCTTACCTTCGGAATTTTGAAAGAAAATGTCTGAGAAGGCAGAAGTTTATCAAGGCAAGGCTGCAGGTGTTAGCATTGAGTGAAGCCGCTGTGAAAATTTTCCCTTCGGACGTAATCGCAAAAATGGAAGTCAAAAATCGTCAGTGGGATGAAACAGAGGGCTATAGCTGAAGACAGCTCCATGAGGTCAGATACCCCTTTGGTGAAGGACTGCTGAAATGGATTTGCTGCTCCAGAGAAGAATATAGCGGGAGAAGCAGCAAAGTCAATCCGATTAGCAATGCGGTTAGAGGCAGACAGGCGAGCAGGTTGGTCCCGGTCTCCTCCTGGATCTCAGAGCACTTTATGGCCAAATTTTGTCTAAGTCCTCAATTTTGGAAATTGGCTATCTAGACAACTTTGGATGGAGACCTGTTGGGGGTTCTGGACTCACTCAGGCTGGGTCCAGGTGCAGGATCAAGATGGTGGTAGCCTGTTATGTCCTGGTGGCTCTCAACAGAAGACCAGCAAACTAACCTTTGGAGTCATTTCTGGCAGTCCTGGGTGCAGATGTAGATGCAGGGCTCAACAGTGTTGTAGAACTCTCAATATTGAAAAGAGACTGCTGGATTCTGGCCAGCAGCACTAGCGCTTGTTGGTAACTGAGTCACTCCAACACAGTCGTATAAGCTGTCGGTTCAACCCTTTCGGATAGCTAGCAGCACCTCACCCAAACATACAAAGCAAAGGTGATTTGTGGCAGCCTGACACATGACACTCAGTGACCTCTCAGGGAAGTCGTGGTCGTCAAATCTCACCCCTTTCTAGCATTAGCAAAGGTCTCATACACACATGTAGGCCAAAGAAAAGATGCAGGATGGTTTTCAGTACGTTTTTTTAAAAGACTGCTATCTACAAAAAAATATATGAGCTGCAACTATTAGGGCAACAAGACAGAGCAAGATTAGGATTGTTATGGCCAATGAGAAAAAATAAACAACCCAAGCATATTTAAATAACGTGTACATAGGAATCCTACCTAATCCCTAACTCCTAGCAAGAGCATAGGGGTGATAGCCCAATCTGTCAATACTTTTTCCATGAGAGGGGCACCTATACCCATTACCTGAGAACAGGGGTTAGCCCGCCGTCTCCTTGGCTGGTTGTACAGACAGGGCTGAAATCAGCAGTGAAATAACATACAGCGTGGATGGATATCCTGCACGGAATTACATAACTCCTCTTCCTTGGCCTGTGCAATGTTTTCATAAGAAACATATCTCTGCTCTGTGAAATAGGCCTGATGTGGGTCTGTGCCTAAGTGTAGGACTATTTATGTACTCTTGTGGCCACAATACTAATGGGATTATCATGTACTATTCTTGTCAGCCTTGGGCAGATGTACATGGTGAACTGTTGTGCACAGAAAAAATAACACCGCTTTCGCAGAATCACAGCTGATTAGGAAAAATAAATACATCCCCACTGAAAAGCAGGCTGACTAAAATTAATAAATGAAATTAGAGCACATGTGTAGGTAAAAGGTTACAGGCCGCAGGCCTAAGCTAAGCTAAAATATGAGTGCCCACGGATGGTGCAAAATGCACCCAAAACAACAGCAGAGCTATCCTCTGAGGGTTCAAGGCAGGCTCCAGGCAGAACAGCAGTCCTTCTAGGTACAGCATCAGTCTGGCAGAGTGCACAGCAGGTCACAGCAGCAGGCAGTCCTTTCGCAAGTCCAGTAGTGAACTGTAGAGTGGGTCTGAAGGTCCTATTTTTATATCCCAGTGACCTTCTCCTGGAAGGTGGGAGAAGCTCCTGAAAAGAGTGCATGGAATTTCCTGACTCCCCTACCCTGGCTCCAAGATGGCTGCAGTTACAATACAGGGTTGTTAGGCTTTTTTTGTGGAGACAGGGCTCAGCCTATTCAGATGCAAGTGTGGCTTTGTTCAGCCCTGCCCCATCTTCTTGCCAATTGATGGCCTTTTGAGGCACACCTAATCCCGCTATTGTGTGACTTTCTGGTAGGAATTGATAATCTCTGTCGGCTGCACCCTAAAAGTGGCATCTTCAAAATTGTAATGAAAAATCCGACTTTACCATTAAAGAAGGATTATAGTTATGATTCCATCGGTACCAAACATGAGATATCTTCCTCCTCTCAATTAGAAATTACCGCTCATTAAATGTAATAAGGAATCCCCAGTGTTACCTAATGGAGGGTTAGGCCTCACAGTAGTGAAAAACGAATATGGGAGTTTTTCACTACCATGACTTGTAAGATGTAAACGTGGATGCCCTACCTTAATTACACAGAACCCTGCCCTGTGGGCTACCAAGGGCCCTCCTTAGGGTGACATATGTAATAAAAGGGGAGTTTAAGGCTTGGCAGGAGGGTTTAAATGCCAAATCAACATGGCAGTGTGACACTGCATTCAGGTTGGGATGGCAGGTCTGGGACAAGTTTTAGTGCCTACTTAAGTGGGCGGCACAATACGTGCTGCAGGTCCAATGTTAGCAGTTAATTTACAAGCCTTGGGTATGTGGTCTACCACTCTACAAGGGACTTACAAGTACATTAACTATGTCAATTAGGTATATGCCAATCACATCATGTTTAGGGGAGTGAGCAGAAGCACTTTAGCACTGGTTAGCAGCGGTAAAGTGCATAGAGTCCCAAGGCCAACAAAAATAAATTCAGCAAAAAAGTGGTGGATAAAGGCAAAACGTTTGGGGTTGACCCTGCAAAGAAGGCCAGGTCCAACAGGAGTTAATTGTATATTATGACTAGTGTTGCTAGAGATATGTGAGGCAAGGATAGAGCAGTAAAGCAGTATGAACCTAGTGAAGGCAGGCTGAACGAGATTTCAAAAGAGATTTTGCAATAGCATTCGAAAGCCACGGTTTGACTTGTTAACATTTCTGGTATCCATCGGAGTGCTAATGGGCTTGAGAGCCATATGGGATGGGCAATGTTTAGAGGGGAGGGGTGGGGATGTCAGTGTTAGGATGTTGATAGGGAAATTTAGTATATACGAGTAAGTCAGAGGATGATATATGGTGAGCTCTTCTGGCTTCCCAAGCAAAGAGGACTTTCATACAAACAGCCCCTGTGTTGTGAGTACTCCTTTCCAAACCTCAGTGAAGGGGAGGAATTGGCATAATTGTGAAGCATTCTGGAGTGTGTGAACGTGAACGATGCTATATATTGCCATCCTTAGGTGGAAAGTGGCACATCACTATCCGGAACAAGGCATGCACGGCACGTGGCCACAATTGCACAACGACTGCACTTAATGCGGTTATGAGATGGTAAAATATATTTGCTAGACGATTCTCACGCCGGGGCCGAGATGAAAGACCTATTTGTGTAGGGGTAACGCCGTAGATGTTAGGAGGTGGTGATTGGGAACCAGGGGCATCTCGAATCTGTTTACAGCAATTACCATCTAAATAGGACAGCGTCTCTCACAATTAAAAAGTGTCCGGGGGCTCCATACACGGGAACAAACGTTGCTTTTCCGGGTCTAAAGGCAGCACATGCTTTTTCAAAAATGTTTATTTCAGATCTTTGGTGTCTTTTGATCACGCTGCCTTAAAGTTTTGTAGCGAGCGACTAACAGGGATAAACTCTTTATACAAAACTGCGTTCTGTTTCGTTTGAGCATGTTAGGGGTAGGAGACATTCAGCAGTACAGAATGCTAGGGCTGGGTCTTCCGTGGATAGAGCTGGAAGAGTGAAAACGATATTCATACTTTCGGATTGCAAAAATAAAAACCTGCCCCGTCCATCAATGACACATTTTCTCTTTATTGAGACATTCATATTGTGCAGGTAGCTTAGAATACCCATTCAGTGTGCTGGTTTACGAACAGGAGATTCCTTCCCATAACTGATAAAACACAAGCTACTGACGTCAACTTTGTCACTAACCACGACGTGTTCTCTCCATGGATACATTTCCACTTACAAATGGATGGGAAATAGCTTATTTTTCAATAAGGCTAAAAAACACACAGAGACTCACTAAGTTCTAATTGAATTCTGTATTTTCCGACCAGACCTCAGTTCCAAGCTTTTACGGCTCATAAATTAGATTCCAACAAAGTAGGAAAGTGAAGGGAGGTGAGTTCATGCAGAAAGTAACTCATAGGAAGAATTGATGCTTTTAGGTAACTTATTAACCTAGTGAATGCCAAAAAGCATATGCCTCTGCGATTGGCGTACAAGAGGCAGTGTGTCCCTGTAGTGCTCGCCAAGCAGGGGGCACCACATTGCTCCTGGAAGCAACAAATATTTCCCCATTAAGAACAAATTTAAAATCACACTTCCCTGTTTGCACCAAAAACCCTTTTGTTGAACTTGCTGCTGGTGACCTTGGAGCGTAATTTTTAATTAAACCTTTAAGAAACGGATAACGTTTTTTTGGCAGTGACAAGGGGGTGACAGCCTATGTTACACTTTTGCAGTCTCTACACTTCTAGTAGGAAGTCTGAACAGGTGCTGTGCTGTAAGCTGCAATGGGAGGGCGGTTGATCGTGGACCTGCCTGTCACACCTGGGGAAATTGGTCATGTGAGACACAGGACGAAGTCTTGCTCCCTCTAGAAGGCCAGAGGTCAGCCAAAGCCCAGGTGATAGAGTCAACTGCAACAAGGGGGTTACCATCTCCAGTCACATAGTATATTGATAATTTGCTGCACCCATGAACGGAAAGGAACAGCAGACATCGGACACAGAAGGGACTGTTTCCCTACTGTCTCTAATTGGGAGACCAGGGGTAAACAGTTCGAGGAAGAGACGTTTTGAGGCATAGGCAAAAGAGGCTGTGATCCAGAGCCCCAGCTTTTCAGCCCCACCCTTACAACCATCACTCTTCTGGAGAGAGTCTTGCCCTGATTACCTTTAATAATTCTTAAACAAATTGTTTTAAATATTGTCTTCCTTTAATTTATTTTAATGTGGGCGATGTGTGAGAGTCTATTACAGACATGTTGCAGAGAAATATTGTGTTTATGTTTCTTGCAACATCCATAAAAAGTTTCTTTTAGATCAAAACAGGATTTCACATATGATAAATGGGAGGGTGTCACAGACATTATTTGCAGTAATATATATTAGTGAGCTTCTCCTGTGTTACAGTATTGAAATCACACCTCACATCACTTGCCCTGAATATTAGATGTAAACAAATATAAGGGCATATTTACAAGGAACTGGCCCTGCACCAAAATTTGCAGCACCATGCTGCGTCAGTTCTGAAACGCAGGGATGCAGCATATTAACAAAAATACGGGGTACCCCTGTGTTTCCGCTGGCGCTAGCCCTAAAATTAGCTGCAATCGCCAATGAAGGCATACTTGCACCATAGTGCAAGGGTGTCTGCGTTGAAGGGAATGATTATTTATGTGCAGGAAGGTGTCCCTTCCAGCACATAAACAATCTACAATGGTGATTTGGCACTTCTATGTGTGCTGCAGGATGCAGCACACATAGAAGTAGCTAATCGTCATTATTGAATGATTGATTATGTTTATGTTCCTGCACATAAACAATCATTCATGGCCTTTTTCTCTTTCTCTCAGAATGCAGCACACATAGAAAAAGCAAAAATGAAGAGAAATAAAAGTATTTCTCCTCGTTGTGCCAGGCTAATGCCATCCCTTGGGTGGCGTTAGTTTTTGGCGCTGCATCAGATTTAGGATTCCTTGTAAATCTGGGGCAGCATCAAAAGCAATGGGTGTTACGGTGGAAGCCCACAGCAACACCCATTGCACTCCCCTCTGCTGCAGAAAAAAGAGTCGGAGGGGCCCATATTTATGAGGCAGCGTTAAGCCACAAAACGTGGCTCAGCACCACCTTGTAAATATGGCACAATGCACAGCGCCACCGGAGCGTCACAAAAAGTGACACTCCAGTGTCGCTAGGGACTCGTAAATATACCCCTTAGACTTTGGACCAGTGTGCCCGTGCACTGTCAGGGGCCTGGCCAAAAAGCGCATTAAATATCTGAAATTCTATCATAGTTTCAAAGCTGTTCTGAAAAGGGGACCCCAAATATATGCTTGGCCCAGGGCCCCCAAAATCCTTAAGATGTCCCTGGTTCCACTGGCCCATTTGCAACTGTTAAGGGTTGAAGAGTTGCGGTGCATGGTAAAAACGAACCTGATCTTAAAGACCAACGTTCAGGAAGATACAGTGAGACTGTAGAGGAAGCAGTAAAGTGTCATAAAATTAACACAGTTTTTGTTTGCTCTAGTGCAGTAGTTCCCAACCTGTGGTCCGGGGACCCTTGGGGGTCCACGAAGCCACATTAGGGCATCCACAACAGCTTAGAAAAATAAATAATATTGACAGATTAGGTCCCCAGCTTTCAGTAATGACTCATTGGGGGGTCACCGGATTCCAATAATGATTCAGTTAGGGTCCCCGGGTTCCAGTAATGATAAAGTGGGGGTCCACAGAAGTCAAAAGGTTGGGAACCACTGCTCTAGTAAATAGTAATCTCAGTTATTAGTAGGGGTGTGCGAAATTTGCATAATTTTCTTTTCGCATCATTATGTGAAATTACCATAATATAAGGCAAAATTTCATGTAATTATGGAAAATGCACCACTGGTGCCTCGAGACAAAAATATGACGCCAGTGACACATTTGCTGTCACAATAATAGTACAAGCAGCAGACCACATTGCTCAAGTGCACTGCCTTTTTGTTTTACTCCAGCCCACTTCTGCCTAGCTTTATCTTTCGTGTTTTCAGTTAACTAGGCCCCATCCATCTCCATCCACCCTTTCTGGTCCACTGCTCCACTTTTTAAAACTATGGCCCATAGTTAAGAAAAAGTGTTGCATCAGAGCTGATGCACCACTTTTTCTGCATCCCCCTACAGTCACCTGATGACACCATGGTTGCACCGTATTTATAATACGGTGCACCATGGCAGTCGTTAGCACAATAGCATCAACATTTTTGATGCTATTGAGGCGCATTGCTACACTAGCGTCAGAAATGTTGACACTAGTGTAGCAAAGTGAAAGGAGGCCCATAGGTTACTATGGGAGCGCCATTTTAACACCTGCTCTGAGCAAGCATTAAAAATGACGCCAAAACTGTTTCAGTGAAATCTGTTACATTTTATCACTCTTTTTGGTCCTCCGTGCGACAGAACACCCCCTTACATACATTATGTCTGGTGCAGGCATACTGTGGCGCAAGGGTTTACAAGGTGGCGCCACTTTGTAAATATGACGCGTGGAAAAAGCCACATAAGCGCCACCTTAGCGTGAAAAAAATGACACTATGGCAGCGCTAAGGTGGCGCTAGGGGCTCTTAAATATGACCCTATATTTTCACTTTTTGATAGTTTGTCACTGCCCCGTGTCTTTATTTTCACCTTTGCTCCTTTTTTTTGTAGTTATACCCATTTCACTGTTCCCAGCTATGGAATTCCCAGGCACTGCAACATCAAGGTGAGGGAGAGTGCAGTGCATGCACCACCACATCAAGGTTTACAACAACTAGCGGCAAGTGACGCATCCCTGAACTGATGTCACTGACCGTGACCTCTTGAACCTGCTTGGCATGGTATGGCATGGCCAGGTAAGTGATGTTTAATTAAAAAAAGTTACAGTGATTAATCTTCGAGAGGCATTTCATCATTGTTAAGTTTATTAAATAATAATGATGTATATAAATAGATAGATATATAGACAGATATATGGATATATGATCAGTACCTGTGAAAGGTGTCCTCCCTGTCTTAAATTAAATGCAGAGAGCCACAAATCAATTCAAGAAACAACATGCTCAATTGCAGTAAACGTCTGTTCAGTTAAGCACAGAATGGGAATGACGCATTAAGCCTCAGTCAAGAAACAACATGATAAACATAAAAGACATAGGCCCTGATTATGACATTGGCAGTAACTGTCGTCTACCGCCACGGTGACGGCCGCCAACATACACCACTGTGCCTACCAGCCATCCACGCGTATTATGACTGTCAACGGTATTCTGCCAGAAGGCTGGCGGAATACCGCCGACGGTCATGGCAGCGGACGGCGGTAAAGTGGCGCTGCTGACAGCAGCACCGCCACGCCAGCAAAACACAGCTGACCCTATCCTGAGCAATGATACGGCCTGACGGTGTTTTGCTGGCGGACGCTGCTGCTGACAGCAGCGCCGTGTCTGGTCTCCAGCCAGAGGACCTCCTGCAAGCAGGTAAGTCGGGTTCTCTGACAGGAGAGAGGGTGGGGGGCGTTGTGTGCATGTGTGGGGGTATTGTGTGTGTGAGGGTGTGTGTGTGTGTCTCTTTTGGTATGCATGCATTAGGGTGTGAGTCATGCTGAATGAGTGCATGAATGACTGAATGTGAGCGTCCGTGTATGTTGTGTGTTGTGAATGTGTGTGTGCGACAAAGTATGTTGGTGTGTGTTGCAGTGTGTGGGTATGTATGTGTGCATGCGTGTGTGGATGTGGGTATGCGTGTGTGCATGTGTGTATATGGGTGCATGTGTAAATGTGTGGGGAAAAAGTTTGGGCATTGGGAGGAGGGCGGGGGAGACCCCTATCAGTGCCAGGAAAGGGATTCCCTGGCACTGATAGTGCCTACCGCCATGGTTTTCATGGTGGTAAGATTGGCACGAAAAGCATGGCGGTAGGCTGGGTCGTAATCCCGAGGGTGGGATTGTGGCGGCCGCCGGGCCAGAGACCGAAGTCTCCAGCCCAGCGGCCGTTACCACCCTGGCGGTCGTTGTGTTAAAGTGGCTGTCTGTGTTGCCGGTTACCGCCATGGTCATGATCCCTTTTTTTTTACCGCTGGCCTGTTGGCGGTATTAACCCCGCTTTAACACCGACCGCCAGGGTCGTAATGAGGGCCATACTGTCCCTGCACACAGATATCACTATTAGGCTTTCAGCTTATGTGAATTCATATTACTGTGAGAAACTTCAGTTGCTAAGGTGTGTCAAGCAAATGCAAAAACTTAGCAAACATCCATTTTAGCAATCGCGTTGCATGATTTTGGTGCCTACAAGGTGTGTATAGGATGCACTGTATAGTTATAGCTAGGTCAGAATTTCCATAGGAAAAGTATTTTTGTTTTGCTAATAACTTTGGCGCCAGTTGATAAATCTTTGCAAAACTTTCCAAAAAAAAGAGTTATCCACCTCAGCTTCTTTCTTTAAAGAGTTTAGGTGATCCATCAAGTGGGGGCTCAGAAAAAGGGTGTGTAGGGTCCAAAAACACAGTTTCCCCATGCCATTTCCATAGTGAATTTTACACAGCACTACAACAAAATGGATTTATGGAATTACACCAAAATTGGTAAAAAGCTAGATCTTTACCCAGAAAGTGTGCCTTTTGTGATTTAGTGTAAAACCGTTCAGTAATATTACCAAAAGTAGGGTTAAAAATGTATAGACATACTGACAATTGAGCTGAAATTGAAAATTCAAGCCTCTGATTAGCTGAGGCGGCTTTTTTGAGTGAGCGCTCTTAATGACTAGCTGCATCATGAACCATGATTCTGGGACTTGGGGCCATATGTACGAACACTTTTTCCCATAGACACAGAATGGGTAAAAACCTTTGCTACATCTGGCCCTTGGTCGCTGTCCTGAATTTGTTTAAAACAATGATTTAAGCAGGCAGAGAATGGATAACTTGACCTCCTAGCCCTTGAAGTGGTGAGATACACCCCAAGGCCAAAATTATTAAAAACTATTTTTGGGGTCACTGCAAACCCGAAGGTCAGAGCCAGTGCCCAGCCTATGCCAAGCACTGCCAAAGTCTTGTGCATCTGCGATTGATCACCTGAGGGAAGTTGCGTATGGTAATAATATCTTAATTTATGTTAAAAAAAACCTGATACTCACTGAAAATTCCAAAGGTTAAAGAGACGTTATAGTTAGTATGGTGATAATATATTACTTTACATGCAAACAAAACCTGAAAAAATAGACGTTAAACTTACTGTAAGAAATTTGGGTTATTATTTGGGAGCCCACTCAAGTAATAAACACAATCTTTCTCATGGTGAATGTTAGACTTGGCATCCTTGGTGTGGTCTCCCCTAACCTTTTGCCTCTGTTTCCCAGGTTGTTAATGTGTGCTGGACTCTGTTTTTGCTGTTTTTTGATACTCTGGGCACTTTACCACTGCTATCCAGTGCTAAAGTGCAAGTGCTCCTATGTAAAATATATGTGTAATTGGCTTCCCATGATTGACAGATTTGATTTACTAGTAAGTCCCTAGTACAGTGCACTAGAGGTGCCCAGGGCCTGTAAATCAAATGCTACTAGTTGGCCTGCAGCACTGGTTGTGCCACCCAAGTAAGTAGCCCTGTAAACATGTCTCAGACCTGCCACTACAGTGTCTGTGTGTGTAGTTTTAAACTGCCAATTAGACTTTTTCTACATGTAAGTTACCCCTAAGGTATGCCCTGGGTAGCCCCATGGGCAGGGTGCAATGTATGTTAGAGGTGGGACATGTACTTATGTGTTTTTACATGTCCTGACAGTGAAATACTGCCAAATTCCGTTTTCACTGTTGCAAGGCCTATCTATCTAATAGGTTAACATGGGGGCTGCCTTTAAATATTATTAAAGCGCAGATTCCCTTTGGGAGCAGATAGTCATGTGGAGTTTAAAAATACATCTTTTAGTAAAGTTTGTTTTTAGATTGTGTGTTTTAAAATGCCACTTTTATAAAGTAGGCATTTTCTTGCTTAAACCATTCTGTGACTCTGCCTGTTTGTAGATTCCCTGTTTGGGTCAGTTTGACAGTTGGGCTGTTTACACCTTTCTCTAGAAAAGTGACACAAAGGGAGCTGGGGTGTAGCCTGCTTATCCTGATGAGCCATCTGTGCTGGGAGGTAGGGGAGGAGTGGTCACTTACACCTGAAAGATCTGTGCCTGCCCTCACACAATGCAGTCTCCAACCCCCTGGTGTGTGTTTGGGGCCTGGCCTGGGCAGGATCTTGAAAACAACAGAGACTTCTCTTTGAAGTAGGCCTAATTCAAAGGCAGAAAGGGGTATAAGAAGAGCACCCCAAACCCCTGGAAATTAGATCACTTCTGGAATCAAGAGGAACCTCTGCCAAGGAGAAGAGCTGAAGAGCTGAGAAGTGCTGCCCCTGCCTATGACTGTGCTTTGTTGGGCTATCCTGCAGTTGCTGCTTCTGCCAGTGAAAGGGGACAAAGACTGGACTTTGTTGTGCATTCCTTTTTATGAAGAATCTCCAAGGGTTTGAACTAAGCTTGCCTCCTGTTGATGAAGTCTCAAGGCCATCAAAGACTTCCCCTCCCAGCACCTGGAGCCTCTGCTGAGACTCCTGCCCTGCCAAGTGGTGCCCTATTCAGTCCCTGGGCCCTTGAGAAGTGAAGCTGGCAGCTAAGAACTGAAAATCCACGCACAGACCTTCGTGCAGGGAAATGTTCAACACACCACCCGCCTCGTGGCTGAGAAACGACGCACCACCAGCCTCGGGACTAAAATCGATGTTCCACCAGCATCGCAGCTGGAAGATCGACGCAACGCAGCTGGAGAAAGGAAGCGCAACACCCGCAGCGGCTGCTGTTAGCAACACAAGCCCCCACACAGCGTGGTTTCTTGACTCTGTGCGGCCGTATTTCAACGCAGCATTGCTGTGTGTGGAAAATCAATGCAAAGCCTGCCCGTACCCGAGGTGCCCGTCTGGATCGAAGCATTGTTTCCTTGCGGGAGAGAAGAAACGACACACACTGACCCGACCTAAGGAGGAACAACGCATGTTCTCGCTTGCAGGTGAGAAATCGAAGCATCGCTGCCCTTTTTCGATACACACTCACCCGTGCAGCTTTATTTTGATGCTATCCAGGTACTTTTGTGTGCTAACAGCATTCTCACTGTGTTCTAAGGATTAAGGGCCATATGTACGAAAGCTTTTTCTCATAGACACAGAATGGGTAAAATCCTTTCGTACATCTGGCCCTAAGACTCTTATTCTTTTAAAAAATCATATCTTGTCTTGTGTGTTGGATTTTTGTCATTTGGTCTTGTTTTGTTTAGATAAATATTACCTATTTTTCTGAACATGATGTGTCATTTTGTAGTGTTTTCACTGAGTTACTGTGTGTGTTGGTACCAATACTTTACACTTTGCTTCCGAAGTTAAGCCTGCCTGCTCATGCCAAGCTACCAGGGGGATGAGTGGAGGTCAACTGAGTGTGATTCTCCTTTACCCTGACTACAGTGAGGGTCCTTGCTTGGACAGGGGGTAACCTGACTGCCAACCAAAGACCATATTTCTAACATTGAACCATTAAAGTCACAAAATAAACCTGTCCTTAACCCAAAATTAGTCAGGCTCAACTTAGAAAAAATGTCTAAAGTGTTTATGCAGCACTCAAACAGTAATAAAGTAAAAACACAACACAAGAAATATCCCAAGTCAATTTAGAAAAAGAGTAAAGTTTAATAAATAAAATGACACCAAAACGACAAACACCATTAAGTAGAACCAGAGTTATGAGTTTTTAAAGTTTTAGGTGAAAATAGCGCCAAAAAGTACAAAGTCTCATTCACAGGTATTAGGTCATGATGTCATGCTAGACCTGGTTAAAGTCCTAAGTTCAGGCTAATTGTGATAGAGCGTTGGTCGGATACAGGGACATTGTCCGTCCTGGTGAAGAGTTTACCTTCTCAAAGTTCACATGAGGAGCCACAGCTGAAGCTTTGTATTGGTGGTAGCCACAGAATATCATTGTGGGCTCAAGAAGCAGGTAATTGCTGGAGCTTCATAGTGTTTCAAGATGCAGGAAGTCGCTGTATGGCCTGAAGAGCTGTTCATTGTTGGAACTTTGTGTTGGAATGAGATGCACAATCGCTGAAGATGTGAGGGTCGTGAAGAGTCACAAACATAAGGATTTTCCCCTGGAGCTTCTTTTTGAAGAAGGCGGAGTACACTCTGGCGCCAGCCAAGGATTAATGACCTGGGAAGGGCACCTCCTGGGATCAGGATTCTCTCCAGTAGCAGAGTTCAGGCAGGTCCAGTGGGTACTTGTCAGTTGGGCAGTTGCAGGGAAGGCCTCTCAAAGCTTGTTGCGTTCCTGTCTCTCGAACAGGAGGTCAGCCAACTGACTTTTGGAGTCACTTCTAGGTTCAAGGCAAGCAAGTCCAGTCTTCCTTCTTCAGACAAACGGAAAGTCCTTCTGAATCTTCCACAAGTTGAGGAGTGTTCTATTGAGAGGCTGTAAAGGGGCCAAATTTATACCTAGTGCCATCCTTTGTATGGGGGACAATCCCTAGCCTACTCCCAAACTGATTCTAGTCAGTCATTCCCTGTCATGTAAGATTGGCTCCAAACTGTCTAGGGTGACAAAAGCAAGGGCAGGCCTTGTGTCAGGCTCCTTTGTGTGAGCTGCAGACAGGGTCCTTTGAAATGTAATTAGGGCAGAGCACAACTCCTACTATTCATCCTGTCAGGAAGAGCCACTCCCTTTACACCCACACCCATGTGATGCCCATGTCTGGAAGGAATACACAGCACGCCACAGGAGAGCCATTCACAGCCATGTGACTATGGACACTAGCGGAAAGGCTCATTTAGTTTGGGCAAGAAAATGTCAACTTTTGAAAAGTGGCATTTTCAGAATACTAACTTAAAATCTGACTTTACCGTTAAATTGGATATTACATTACAATTCAAATGAGTAGAATAAGCATTTCTCTATCAGTTCCCATACTGAAGGTTTTACTTATTAAGTGAAATAAGGTAACCCGGTGTTAGTCTGTAGGAGAGATAGCGTTTATAAAGTGAAAAATTAGTTTGGGAGTTTTTCACCGTCAGCACACATAAAACTTAAATACACATACTATACTTTTTAAATACCATGCACCCTGCCATATGAGCCTTTAGGACCTACCTCAGGGGTGACCTATGATAATTGAAAAGGAAGGTTTAGGCCTGGCAAAAGGTTTATTTTGTTAGAGTTTAAAACAGCACTACATCCTGCAGTGGCAGGCCTTAGACATGTTGCACAGTGCTACTTCATGAGGTGGCATAATGAGTGCTGCAGCCCCCTTTTTTGAGCATTTAATTTACAGGTAGTATTATATACTAGGGACTTATAAGTAAATTAACTGTGAAAGTTAGGTGTAAGACAAATTTACCATATTTAAGGGCGAAAGAACATGCACGTTACCACTGGTTACAAGTGATAAAGTCTGATGATGATCTATCAAGACTGTGTGAGTAACAGAGGCTCATTTGTGGTCATGCAGAACACTAGGCTGCCTGAGCAGCATTCCTTCACTTCCGGCCTCCACCAATCCTTCCCACTTCACCTGCCAGCAGTAAGCAGAATGGCAGCCTCACGTACAGGCAATTGGGAGCTGCAATGTAGATCGTTGCGCTGCAGGTCTCCTGTTAAAGCTAACAGAACTTGCTTGTTTGGCCCAGTGGGATAGAAGGTAGAATGCTGTGATGGAGGACAAGTTCCTTTTGAAGTGCTGCACCCAGGAGGTTGCAAACTGAATTTTCTTTTGACTACCTTGATCCTGAGTGCGCTGCAGAAGGGGGAGATTGATGTCAGGAGGGTAGCATCTGCTAGGAATTTGCATAGTACTAGTCCCCTGGGGAGTCCTTTAGAGGCTTAGACAGTGACCTTTTGATTTATTTAGCTAACAGTTATCAGTGCTATATAAGCTACATAAGCATTGCAAGACAAGGTTAAAGTTTCTGGGTGAAGCAGCTCTATGAGAGCCCTACTTAGCACAGCAGCATCTTGGAGAGGCTCAGGTTTGCTTATGTTGCCAAAAAGACAAAAAACGTATTGCAAGTTCGCCTGGGGACAGCTGCCTCTCCGTCAGACATTTGTGCTGCTGGGTTAGGTCCAGATTTTGCTCTGCAGCGACCACTGAACACTGAGAGAGATAGTCCCTGTGGTATCCATAAAAAGGGAAAAGGAAACAAGGGCAGCCGCAGTGCAGAGGTTAGTGATAATGACATGAAGAAGCCAGGAGTCAGCCTGCCCACTCAGGAGATGGAGGGCCCCACAGTTCCCATGGCCTAGTAGAGTATTGGTCTATTCATTCATGGTTCGACCAAGGTAGCAAGGTAGTTAATGCCGCTGAGAGCTGCAAGAGCCACAAAGACTCCCGCCTAATATAGGGAGCTTATAGACTCAGGCAGCAACAGCAATTGAGCCAGCCTCAAGGGTGGCGACAAAGGGAGAGTCAACCATCATCTGGGCAGATGCTATTTAGAGCCAGGCTAGGATTCCTGCAGTTTGGTTGCTAAGACTAAAGGAGAATGTGAAATTGATACTGATACTCAGAGAAGCCCAGTAAGAGGACTGGGGGAGGCTGGTGCCACAGAGGAAGGCACATGGTCTGTCTATTGGACTTCAACCTTGGGGACATCAAGCTTGGTTAATAGACAAGTTCTGAAGTCCACCCTACAAACCATGGTCATCCAGGACTTGGATGTTGATGCCTCGAGCTATGTGATACTGTTGCTAAAAGAAGTGTTAGAGGAAGTCAAAGATTTAAGGCTTCAGTAACTCTTCTTTGCAGATGAGAAGAAACAGTGTTTGGCAAAAATAGAGGTCCAGCTGATTCAGTATGCAGACTGCTTAGAGGAGCTCAAGCAGCAGGATCAAACTGCAAACATAAATTGGAAACTACCACCTCATCAAAAGCAAGATTGGATCATGAGATTAGGTATTTGCGTGAAAAGCAAGATGTTTGGAAAATTGTTTGAGGCAGTCACACTTGAGATTTGGTGGGTGTCTGGAGGAAGAGAGGACAGTGGGAGCATGGTGGCTCTGGTAGACTCATTAACACAATCTCATGTCTTACCTGAAGCCCTGCAGGACCTGTCCATAATGTGGGCCCACAGAGCGCCTTCTAAGATTCCTCGGAACAGTAAATATCTCTGCAGCATTCTGGTTAGTTTTGCTGATTATAGGGTGAAAGAGAAAGTTCAGGATATGGCTATAAATAGAAGGGCTTCTCAGTGCAAAACAAATTCACCTTTAGGATATTTTCAGGCTTGACAATCAACACTACTCAGAGGCAGAGAGTGTTAGGGAACATGATCACACCAGTTCAATCTGCAGGCACTCAGGCATCCCTGATCCAAATGGCTAAATGTAAAAGTGTTGTTTAAGGGCCACCAATGTTTTTCACAGATAAATGAATCACAATCATTTCTAGCATAGATCAGACGTGGGTAGTGGATTGATCAGGATGAATGTAGAACTGCTCTGCTGTTGTGGCTGCTGCTCTCATGTCGATATAAGTAACTGAGATTCCCGGATGAGGGTGGGGTAAAAGAGAGGTGGGGGCCAAGTAGACTTGGGTCAGAAGAAGCAACACCCTGTCATGGTGTTTGTTGCCTTCAGGCTGGGGAGGGTGAGCTGGGGGAGAGGGGTGGAATACCCACTGTGGCTAGGGGGGATGAATGGGTATGGGGATGGGTATTTTGGGTGTGTGTTGGGGTGTGAGGGTGCATTGAGAAAAAGGAAGTTGAGTGTTAAGGTCTTTTTAGATCTGGTTACAATATGTCAGAGGGATGTTTTGGAGATGGTTTGCAGATCGATGAAGAGAGACCAGTTAGAGTTTTATAAGGTTATGCAATCTTTGATATGGAATCAGTAATGCACTTTAATGTGGAATGTATGTTAATGAGTTTTTGTGGGTGGCAAGATGTTATGTGTTTTTAATGAATGCTATAAAGTTGTCAGGGAGTTTTATAATCTTTTATTTTGCACTTTGTGGTTAGCATTTTTTCACTTTTGGATATTATAAAAGGTACCCCACTGTTTTATGATGTATAATCCTTGCTGTTAAAACAGTGGGGAGTTTATGGGGAGGAACTATGGCTGGTTTTGTATTTCTATTTTTAGTGAGCAGCAGGTGTTTTCAATTGATTTCAGTAAGCTGAACAATGCTTGGAAAAAACAATCAGTGGAAATGTGGATAAAAAGTCATTAATCAGCAGTGTTTTTTTTATTTTTTATAGTAGATCCCTTCTAACAGAATATCCAAGTTTGACATGTTTAAAATGTGGGCCAGTTTTAAATGTTTCTCTTCTGTGGGTGCTGCCTGTAGGAGGCTAGCGTGGCTTATAGTGGGTACCTGATGGTACTTACATCTTGTGCCAGGTCCAGTTACCCCTTATTAGTAGATTAGTAGTGTTCTAGAAGCTTAGGCCGATAGAGGTAGCTATAGCAGAGCAGCTTAGGCTGAACTAGGAGACATGCAAAGTTACTACCATACCACTTAAATCATATAACATTATATCATAAGAATCACAATACTCAGAGTTACTAAATATAAAGGTACTTTCTTTTAGTGACAATGTGCCAAAAATATCTCAGAGGATATACTCCCTTGGGAGGTAAGTAAAATACACAAAATATACACACAAACCAAAATCAGGTAAGTAAAACAGACAGAAAGTAGTGCAAACACTGTAGACTACAATAGGATGCAATAGGCCTAGGGGCAACACAAACCATATACCAAGAAAGTGGAATGCGAACCACAAATTGACCCCTAGGCTAGTGTAGTGTGTAGAGGGTTGCTGGGAGTGTAAGAAAACACTAAGGGTGTCCAAGATACACCACCCCAAGACCCTGAAAAGTAGGAGTAAAGAGATAATACTTCCCCAGAAACACAATAAACTTGTGATAGGAGATTCTGCAAAGACCACAACAGACTGCAAAGCACTGAAGATGGATTCCTGGACCTGAGGACCTGCAAAGGAAGGGGACCAAGTCCAAGAGTCACGAAAGTGTCCGGGGGGCAGGAGCCCACTAAACCCCGGATGAAGGTGCAAAATGGCTGCCTCTGGATGGAAGAAGCTGCAGATTCTGCAACAATGAAAGGTGCAAGAACTTCTCCTTTGTGCAGAAGATGTCCCACGGAGTGCTGGAGGATGCAGCATTGTTTCTTTGGAGAAAGACTGCAAACAAGCCTTGCTAGCTGCAAAGGTCGCGGTTGAAGAAAAAGGGTGCTTCCCAGGCCCAGGAAGGACCAGGAGTTCGCCACTTGGAAGAGGAGACATAGGGGGCCCTCAGCAATGCAGAGAGCCCACACACAAGAAGGCAGCTCCTGCAGAAGTCCTTGAACATGGGTTCAAGAAGACTGAGCACAGCAGTCATCTCAACACTCCAAAAGAGGGTCCCACGAAGCCGGTGGTCAACTCACCGAATTGAGCAATGCAGGACGGAGTGCTGGGGACCTGGGCTTGGTTGTGCATGAAGGATTCCTTGCAAAAGTGCACAGAATCCCTAGCAGCTGCAGTTCATGTGTTGCACAGGATTACTGTCTGGAGAGGGGAGGCAAGGACTTACCTTCTCCAAATTTGGACAGTTGGACCACTGGATAGTCTGGGTCACTTGGGTCCACCATCTGTGTTCCAGGGGCAACGCTCGTCAAGATGAGAGGGGTCCCAGAGTACCAGTGACGCTGAAGTTTGGTGCCTGCTGGAGCAGGGGCAAGATTCTGTCGACCCACAGGAGATTTCTTTGTGGCTTTCAGTGCAGGGTGAAGGCAGACAGCCCTCAGAGCATGCACCACCAGGAAACAGTTGAGAAAGCCAGCAGGATTAGGCGCTACAATGTCGCTGGTAGTCTTCTTGCTACTTTGGTGCAGTTTTGCAGGTGTCCTGGAGCAGTCAGCGGTCGATCCTTGGCAGAAGTCAAAAAGGGAGATGCAGAGGAACTCTGATGAATTCGTGCAAATCGTTATCTGAGGAAAAGCCCACAGGAGAGACCCTAAATACCCCTCAGAGGAGGATTGGCCACCTAGTGAGGTAAGCACCTATCAGGAGGGGCCTCTGATGTCACCTGCTGACACTGGCCACTCAGAGGCCTCCAGAGTGCCCTCACACCTCCGGATTCAAGATGGCAGAGGTCTGGGACACACTGGAGGAGCTTTGGGCACCACCCCTGGGGTGGTGATGGACAGGGGGGTGGTCACTCCCCTTTCTTTTGTCCAGTTTTGCACCAGAGCAGGGTCTGGGGGTTCCCTGAACCGGTGTAGACTGGCTTATGCAAGAAGGGCACCATCTGTGCCCTTCAAAGCATTTCCAGAGGCTGGGAGAGGCTACCCCTCCCCAGCCTTTAACACCTATTTCCAAAGGGAGAGGGTGTAACACCCTCTCTCAAAGGAAATCCTTTGTTCTGCCTTCCTGGGACTGGGCTGCCCAGACCCCGGGAGGGCAGAACCTGTCTGTGGGGTGGCAGCTGCGGTAGCTGCAGACAAAACCCCAGAGAGCTGGTTTGGCAGTACCCGGGGTCCATAGTGGAGCCCCAGGGATGCATGGGATTGGCACCCCAATACCAGATTTGGCATGGTGGGACAATTCCATGATCTTAGACATGTTACATGGCCATATTCGGAGTTACCATTGTGAAGCTACATATAGGTATTGATCTAAATGTAGTGCACGCGTGTAATGGAATCCCCGCACTCACAAAGTCCGGGGAAATTGCTCTGGAATATGTGGGGGCACCTTTGCTAGTGCAAGGGTGCCCTCACACTTAGTAAATTGGCACCTAACCTTCACTAAGTGAAGGTTAGACATATAGGTGACTTATAAGTTACTTAAGTGCAGTGTAAAATAGCTGTGAAATAACGTGTGCGTTATTTCACTCAGGCTGCAGTGGCAGTCCGGTGTAAGATTTGTCTGAGCTCCCTATGGGTGGCAAAAGAAATGCTGCAGCCCATAGGGATCTCTTGGAACCCCAATACCCTGTGTACCTAGATACCACATACTAGGGAATTATAAGGATGTTCCAGTGTGGCAATTAGAATTGTTGAAAATTGCCACTAGCCTATAGTGACAATTTTAAAGGCAGAGAGAGCATAAGCACTGAGGTTCTGGTTAGCAGAGCCTCAGTTACACAGTTAGGCACTACACAGGTATACACATTCAGGCCACAAACTATGAGCAATGGGGTCTTGGCTAGCAGGATCCCAGTGAGACAGTAAAAACACTCTGACATATACCCACAAACAGTCCAAAAGTGGGTGTAACAATGCTAGAAAGAGGCTACCTTCCTACACTGCCCACAGAGGAGAGGCTATCTTTATTGGTAAGTGCAAAAACAACAAGGTGATGGACAAGGTGATGGATGGAATGCTTGAATTAATCTCAGCCACTGGCAATTGCTCAGGTCCCAACACAATCCATAATTTATTTGCCCACCATGCCACTTCAGTTTGGATCCAGCCAGATGAAAATCAGTCTTGACCCCGCTTCTCATGGGAACAGTCCAGCCCGAACTGCCAGGCCAGGTCCTCCTTGAACCACAACACAGGTAATCTAATTCCAGTTTAACCATGGTTAGGGCTCTTCATCCATGTATAGCTTGGTTCCAGTGGCACAGTGAGCCCGGAACCCATGTCTGGGCATACCCAGAAAGGCAGCAAATGCAAAAACAACATGGGGATGGATGGAATTGAAATAATCTCAGTCACTGGCAATTGCTAAGGGCTGCATCCAAATCCATCATTTTTTTGCCCACCATGCTACCTCAGTTTGAATCCACCCATATGTAAATCGGGCTTGACCCTGCTCCTCATGGGAACAGTCCAGCCCTAGTTAGGACTCATCAGCCAGGTATAGCTTGGTTCCAGTGGCTGGTCTATTCCCATGAGGAGCAGGGTCGAGACAGATATGCATATGGCTAGGTCCAAACTGAGGTGGCATGTTAGGAAAAAAGCTATGCATTGGGATGGGGCCCGAGCAATTGCCAGTGGCTGAGATTAATACAAGCATTCCATCCATCACCTTGTTGTTTTTGTATCTTTATTTGAAAGCATATTAGCTGAGTGTCTACAAGTGGCAGTCAGATACAACAGGTGTTGGATGGAGTGCACGATTAATGAATCACATGTGCCACTGGCCAGTGTGTACGCTCCAGTTGAGGGTGATCCTGTCCCATTTAATAAATTAATTTAATCTCTAGTTAATGTTGAGGGAGGACTGTTTATTGGAGGAGATTATATTCTCTTATAGAAGCCAGGCCTTGATTCTTTCTCCAATAGAAGGATGCAATTGCAGCCTAAAACGGCAAAAAGCCTGGGGAAATATCAGAGGACTCTGGGGCTAATCGATCCATGGAGGACAGTCAATCCTTTTGAAAGAGAATATTCTTGTCTCTCAGCTAGGCATAAAACAGAAGCGTGTTAGATGATTTCTTAATATCACTTTCAGTTGGGTTTAAAAGTTTGAATATGTTGCCTAATGGTTTTTCTGATCATTCCACTCTGGAGTTAGAAATGTCTTTAAGGAATCAGGCCCTAGAAATTTGACATGGGCAGTCAATAAATGTTATTTAGAAGACGAGGACTGTGTTAGGTCGAGATAGAAAGCTTATTTAATCAAAATAAGGGCTTTGCTTCAGTCAGTATGGTCTGGGACGCCATGAAGGCATCCTTGCGTTCTTTTTGTAATTTCTAGAGATTTAGCGTATTTAAAATCTTTGAGGGAAGAAGAAGTTAGACTCAAGAACCAGGTTGATCCTGAGCATAGAAGGTTTTTCCAGCACAGTTCGGATATTATTTGGAATGCAATGGCGAGAAGCAAACGAGGGCCTTCGTGAATAATATTACAAAAAATGGTGTACAAACTCAAGTTATTGAGAAGATTTACAAAGGAAGTAACATTGCGGGCAAATTCTTGGCCTGGCAGGAACGGGTTATTTGCAATACAATTGAGGCAAAAAAGTGCTCCAGAAAGGAGAGATATTGCACTACAGATGATGATATCAAATGTCAATTATGTTTTTAGAAAATATTAGGATTATTTATAATACCTCTCCCAATAGTAATTTGTCTGAATTGAGTACCTTTTTAGATTCTCTCCCAATACTGCTTCATTTGAATAGAGATAGAAGATTTATGGATAGTCATTTTTCACTAGCTGAGCTAGAAGAGGTGATAAGCAGCTTGCCCAGAGATACAGTCTGCGGCCCTGACGGATTCCCTGAAGATTTTTATGAGAGCTTTGCAGTGGTTTAAATCCTTATGAATTGGAGGTCACTAATTTAATTTTAAAGGGGAGCTTGCCCCCACCGTCCTTTAAGTTAGGGAATGTCATTAGCTGTGGTAACAGGAGCAAGGATTGAACTGACCCTAGTTCCTATTACCTGATTAGGCTTTTAAATACAGATTACAAAATTATAAGGACATTATAAGGACATTGGTGGTGAATGGTATAAAGTGGCCCCTTATTTAATACACAAGGACCAGAATGGTTTTATAGTGCCTGACCTCTTGGGCCGGTCACAGCTCCCCAGCCGCACCTCAGCCATCCTGCCTCTCTGCCAGCTCTGCCTGCATCTCTTTTACATCTGCTGATGCCACTTTCCTGTCGCTAAACCCCCGCCCTCTCCCACATCCTATGACTCATAATGGAGGCTGCAGCGCGGTCTCGGTGAGCAGTGCCTAACCTCTTGGGCAGGTCACAGCTCCTCAGCCACACCTCAGCCGACCTCGCTCTCTGCCAGCTCCGCCTACATTCCTCTTGCATCTGCTGATGCCACTTTCCCGCCACTGCCATTCCTGCCCTCCCGCCTCCTGCCTCCCCTCTGACCCTCCCACCTCCCAGAACTTATAGTGGAGGATGCAGCATGGCATACTGTGTGTGCGCTGCGGGTTCACCCATCTGCGGCCGTCCATGACTGGACCGCGCCCAGCACCAGGACCCCTGGCCCTTCCACCTTCTGCTGTTACAACACCAAGGATCTCTGGGCCCTGAATGTCAGACACCTCAACAACAGCTGCTTCATAGCCTAATCATGGTCCCCCAAAGGACACTTGACCTGCTGACACTGCTGCTTCTCCTGCAACTCTGGCCCACCTCCCCACACTGACACCCGTGTTGCCTCTACGCAGAAGGCTACAGACACCCACGCTACCTCCACGCAGAAGTCTACGAACAACCAGAGCCACTCCAATGCATCCTGCTTAACGCCCTCTCCCTCTGCAAACATGGCACAGAAATCTATAATAGCATTACCACCCACAGTCGGGACATCACCTTCATCACTGAAACATGGCTAAAAACCTCCTCAAACCCTGACGTCGCCACAGCCATCCGAGATGGCTACAAGATGATACACCAAGACCGCACCAACAAACATCGCAGGGGCATTGCCATCATCTTCAAGGAAACCATCCTAAGCACCACCACCAACGACAACCCAATGCCTCACATGGAACACCTCAACTTCCGACAACAAACCAATGCAAAGACCGCAATGCGAGGTACCCTCATCTACAGACCCCTGGGACCACCACAAGCCTTCTGCAATGCCATCTCCAGCCTCATCGCCCACTACACCATCGACTTCCTCCATTACGACCTATTCAGCAATCTCAATTTCCACCTCAACAACCCCAAGTACACCAACGCCACCTCCCTCCTGGAGAACCTCAGCAACATCGGCCTCACCGAACTGGTCACCAAACCCATGCACAAGGCCGGACACACACTTGTCGCCATCTTAACCTCCAGTGGTAGAATCAAATTTCCCCGCCTCACAGAACTTACCTGGATGGACCACAACATCATCCACTTCACCATCTCTGACGCCCAGAACACAATCTCCAAGCACCCCCCACCAGAGCTAGGTCAAGTTAACCGAGACCCAATGAACTCAGGCCATAGGCATCTCTCAACGCGAGCATATGGCAGACCCCAACCAAGTCATCCAGAACTTCACCGACTGAATCACCGAATGTGCCAACAGAGTTACCCAGCTAAAACCAGCAAAAAACAACACCTCCAAGCTAGATGGCACACTCCTGAGTTCAGAAACACCAAATGCAACAGCCACCGACTCGAGAAGTGCTGGTGCATGACTAAGGACTCCTCTGACGGAATCACTCACAGGACAGCCATCAGCAACTACCACCACCACATCAAGGCTCCCCAACCCAGTCAAAGATCTTGAGAAAGCCAACAACCAACAGGAACTAAACCATCTTCTCGGTGTCTCACAATCAGGATCTCAGGGAAACCACAGCACAGAGACCACACTGATTGCTGCCACGGACAACGTCAGGACCCTCCTCGACCAAAGTGAAATGGCAGCCCTAACCCTGCTTGACCTCTCTGCTGCATTCGACACAGCCTCTTTACAAATTCCGATTGATTGACAGCTGGGCTGAAATTGTGTTCCAACAGTAATTATTTAATAGAATCATTGAATATGTTCACGGTTAACAAGATCCCAATAGGTTTTTTTTTTGTTACGTGCAGAAAAGGCATTTATTTGACCTGGTGGTCTGGGAGACCCTTTCCGTCATTCTAGGAAAATCTGGATTTTCTCCCCAGATTACACGCTTTATTAAAAAGATGTATTTGAGCGTAGAAGTTAAACTAATTTTAAATTTTGCTGAGGCAGACTCCATTAGGGTTTAATGAGGAACAAGACAGGGCTCCTTGCTTTAACCAGTCCTTTTTACCTTGTTTATTGAGCCCCTGGCAATAGCTGTTCCCAATGATGCACTAATCTAAGCACTGGTACCTTCAATAGTTTAAATCAAGCTGTCCCTGATGATATCATGCTTTTGCTGGCCCCTAGGAAAGAAGTGCAGGGTAGAGTGCTTGAAATCCTCACAGCTTTTAAATGCTGGGAAGATACAAGGTCAATAGGGAAAAAACAGATGTTATTCTGAGTAATTGCACAGCTGCAGAGCTTCTCCCAGAGCTTTAGCTGTGTTCAGGCTAGCCCTAAGGGTTATTTCGGGGTATATTTTATGGTGGACTGAGCGGTTTATATGATTTGAATTATAGACCACTATTGTTCAAGGTTAAAGATTTATTAACTAGATGGATGTTGCTTCCTCTTACATTGCTGTGGCAGGTGGCCCTAATAACAGTAACAGTCCTCCCATTATTTAACTTTTTATTCACCGCTGCTCTGTGCACTATTACTTCAAAATTTGGTGCTAAAATAAATTTGATTATTTCTTCTTTTTTATGGAATAAAACCAGCCCAATGATTATTATGTAGACACATGGAGGAAGGGGGGCTTGCCCTCCCCTGCCTTAGGACTTATTATTTTACATACTTTGCACAGCACATGCACAGGTTAAATAAGACTTGTACTTTGCATAAACACCTTCATAACAAATTAGTTGATAAGATGCTGGAAGAAAATCAAATTAGTGCCCTTCCAAGACTTATTAACTACCCAAAGAAAGTCTGATATGGGACACTACAAGGGCTCCTCAAGAACATAGCACAGTTTTATAAACTTTTTGGTATTTCCTATATGAATTCAGAAACTTGCCTGAGTCAACTAGAGTGTCAGAGTCACCAGATCCTCGGGGTCTGTGCACGTTCCCAACACTTCCACCACAAGACAGCTCCAATACTCTGATTAGAATTGTCACAGAGTCTAAGAGAGTCCAAGTGGGAAAAAGGGGATTAGGAAGGGAACAGCTGGGAAGAAGACCTGTAGGAAACAAAAATGTTAAAACACACAATATCAAGATTATATCATATTAATCAGTACTAGGTTATGACTCTAAACATTGTCATTCTGAAAACATGGACAACCTAAGCATAGACTTAAATAACTAGGCTTCAAGATGACTGGATACCTGTGAGGGAATCAAGAAAGGTTAAATGCTACTTTCAAATTCAAGTTTTATCTTTTGCATGAGGATCAGGAAATAATCTGAATGATTTCCAAACCATCATATGAATCGTGTTTGAGAAACTTATTATGTACATACAACATTACATCTAGAACTCTAGCATTTTTGTTTTCTCAAAATTGCCGGAACATGAATTGCGCACATTGCAGATTTTCACAAAGGTTGTAAATACCATGGAATGATTGTGCACCATAAATAACATAATTTAGACTCGAGAAATAAATCACGCGTCTTGCTAACTCGAAAGCCACCAAGTAAATGCCATGAAGTGGTAGCGCATAATGAACACTGTGATTTTAAACACAAGAAATGAATCGCGAGTATTGCTGATTCGAGCACCCCCAAGTAAATGCCATGAAATGATAACGCTCGCTGAATAGCATGAATTCAACACAAGTAATGAATCGCGCGTTCTGCCGATTCGAATGTCAGCCAATAAATGTCATGAAATGGTAACACACAATGAATATCATGAATTAGACACAAGAAAAGGAATTGTGCGACTTGCCGATTCGAATGTCACCATATGAATCTCAGGAAATGGTAGCGTACAATGAATAACATGAATTACACACAAGAAATGAATCGCGCGTCTTGCCGATTCGAATGCCACCATGTAACTGCCAAGAAATGGTAGCGCACAATGAATATCAAGGGTTAAAGCACAAAGAATGAATCGCGCGTCTTGACGATTCGAATGCCACCATGTAACTGCCAAGAAATAGTAGCGCACAATGAATATTAACGGTTAAAGCACAAGGAATGAATCGCACGTCTTGCCGATCCGAATGCCACCATGTAACTGCCAAGAAATGGTAGCGCACAATGAATATAAAGGGTTAAAGCACGAGGAACGAATTGCGCATCTTGCCGATTCGAATGCCACCATGTAACTGCCAAGAAATGGTAGCGCACAACGAATATCAAGGGTTAAAGCACGAGAAACAAATCGCGCGTCTTGCGGATTCGAATACCACCATGTAACTGCCAAGAAATGGTGGCGCGCAATGAATATCAAGGGTTAAAGCACAAGGAACGAATTGCGCGTCTTGCCGATTCAAATATTAACATGTAAATGCCAGAAAAACCCAGAGCACATTCACACACACAAGGTAAAATCTCTCAACATGAAAATTAGGCTCAAGAACTCGGATGCCTTCGAAAACAGGATTGAGGGCCCAGCCCGATCTCTGTCTTACCGCCCTGATCAAGGATCACCAATGTAAATGAAGGGCAAAGGCCTGGAAGATCAAAGTAGGCCTCCGGAAACAGGAGCTCAGGAAGTTGCTGCTGCTCTGCACCAGGACTTCTGAATAGTGAGCACATGGAGTTGGGAGGGCTCCCTTTTATAGAGTCTTAGCCCAGCCCACCAACCACACCCAGGCATGCTGCAGGGAAAGCTTCTAGAAGGCCCTGGAAGGGGACCACACCCTGACACAGTCTGAAAGCCTGCAGCAGTACATTACATGTGAACAGTATTTATATGCATGCTGAACATAAGTCTTCAGGATTAAACTCTGCAATGCAAAAGGTTAAACAACATCATATCAGCACAATGCATAAATTATGTTAGCTTGAAATTTTTAGGTTTTTGCATTCTAGTCACCCGTAGAGCGTGCACTGCCCTGATGTTGACATAGAGTTAGATGGAGGGGTAACTGTAGATCGAGTAATAGTAGCTATATAGGGACTGAATAGATTTTTTAAATTGGATAATTTCTTACAGAACGGTAGATGGAAAATTTGGTGTGAGATTGAGCCGCTGATAACCTATGAGAAAGAATGTTTGCAGTGGTCTTATAAAACCCTGCTTAGGGTGTTATGGAATATTGACCCCAAAGTTTTGTCAAGTAAGAAGGAGCTGGTACTGAACTTAGTGGAAAGTTTGAGCATCAGGAAATGAAGTTTATGGAACTGATACTGTGAGAAGGTAGATCTGTATGAGCAAGTTTCAGGGAAATAGCATAGGGAAGAGAATATCACAATATCTAAGGAGCTTTGGTTAAGAATTCATGAGTTTAATTTCTCAACCTTAAGGGGGGGTCAATTTTCACAAAGATGGCCGGCCAAACACACAAGCGCACTTAGGTGCACTCTCTCCTCCTCCCCTCACCCCCCTCCTGTGGCCCAACCCTACCACTCCCTTAAAACGGTAAAGAAATATAATTTTATTTTTCAGCTATTGGCATAGCCAGGGTGGTGATGTTCCTTCGCCATTGCGAAGGAGCCGCCCCTGGAAATGAGGACTCGCAAGGGTAGATATATTGTCTGAGGATGTAAAGGTCGGTTGAAGTTCAATAATTGTTTGTTTCTTTGTATACTGCATCTTATGTATTTATTTATTTATATATTTAATTGTTTATTTATGATGTGTCTAGATGATTGGCTTGCTTAACAGGACAGTAAAGCACTCTACCTCCACTGAAAAATAAAAAAATACAAATAAAAGCAGTGATGAAGTGCACACAGTGTTAAAGCCAACATAAATGGGTTCAGCTAAAATAGAGGAGTGAAGGCAAAAAGTCTAAGAGAACACCAAACCTAAGATATCTGGTCTTACATTGATGTTATACTTAGATGAAAATGTGAGTTAAAGTGTAACTTGTGCTTCCATCATGCTCTGCTTATGACCTCACAGACTGCATCACTCATGACATGTTCAATTACATCATTGATGGTATCACTGATAACATCTCAAATGACATCATTGATGATAATACTTCGCACAGTGGAAGTTCAAGTACACAATGAGTGTGTGGTGACCCCATAAATGAATTCAAATTGTTCACTCATTTTAGAAAAAAGTCTTAATTATGCCGGTGGTCATGGATTAATTCATAAAGCTTACTGAATAATGTGACTTATCTCTGGGAAGGCTGGGTGATAAGGAATCATGTAAAATGTTTTCCAGTGGCCTTAAGTACCAGCAATATTACTGTCTGACTATATAATTAACTGTTTGTTTTTGAGCACTACAGTTCATGTCCTTTCCTTCTTTCCTTGCATTATCCACCTGCCAGAGGCCATGTCCCAGTGCCCCAGTGGGAGACAGTTGCTTGATAGCCCAGATTATGGAGGCCATTGCAGTGGAGTACTACATGCAGGTGGTCCTGGAGGAAGAAGAGAAGAAGGCCACCGCCTCTGGTCATGAGGCAGAGGAAACCCAGTCAGCCAAGGTCCTAAGTCGCCATCCCTTGCACCAAAGATCCACTCCTCCAATGGTCTGGAGGAAGTCCAGGAGGGCCAGCATCGACTAGAAGAAAACCAGTGGGACATGTTAAAAAGGTTGGAGACAATAGAGGCACATTTCTTTAGGGGATTGGACTTGCTGGGGGAGGAGAGCCTGGGAAGGACAGTTGGTGACAGGGTTTTTATGGTTTAAAGAGAGGGGTTAGGACTGTTACAGGAGATGGGGCGAGGGGTTCGAATATTTTGTTAAGAAAGGGTGTATTTTTTCCCTTCATTATGTCTTTTTTTTATTTACTACTAGGTTTCACTGGCCATTGTAGCATCACTGTTAATTAAACAGGAAGCACCACCAAAGTAGTGACGGCTAAGGCTGAGCTCTGCACCTGGACAATCACAAAGCAATTGTCCAACTGTATCCACCCCCTTCAGCGTTTCTTTAGTCTCTCCCTTACCGAGTTCCCTTGACAAATTAGGTAGTTTTTTTACCTTACATCCTCCAGCCCATCCTTTACAATCAGTATTAGAAAACTGTCAGTGATTCTACCCACCATCCATTTAAAATCTTGATCAGGCTGAGCAACATACATCCTCCCATCAGTCATATTCACATACATTTTGCCCTTGCTTTACCCTCTGTAACTCTTGTCCAGTAATGGAATCTGCCAACACAGAATCGAAAAACAACAACCCCTCCTTCACATCATTAGAACTTCATTTCTTACCCAAGTAGAGAAAGTGATGTTTGCTCCCTCCCTCAATCAGCCCAATACCTTCAGCAGGGGTTTCCAAAGGGCCTTCCTAATGCTGGTGGTGGGTGGCTCAATTGTAACAGGAAAGATATCACAGTAAAAACAAAGTTCTTCTTATTTAGATTGAACATGTGAACCTGCTAACGGATTTTCTTTCTGCACCACAGGCAACACTGCTAAAAAAACCTCAGAGTGAATGGAAATCCAAGATAGGGACAATCATGATAAAACAACAACTAGCAAAATAGTGTTGATGTATGTACTAAAGTAACCATAAAAAAGCCCTCCATTCTCTGGACCCCGGAGAAGGTCACATCAGTAGAATCCATAGGGATTAGACTGTGGTTAAAAACACAACTTCACAATACCTATCCTTGCGCAACCATTGCTGTAATTTATTCCCTTCACTATGATTTCCCTTCTTGCTTGGGTAAGAGAGAGAAGGGTTAGCAGACATAAATTTGCAATGTTTAGTAACCTCCTCCTTCAGTACCAATTAACATAGCTTTAACCACATCCTCTCTTCCGTACACAGGGGTAGGCCAACTTTGGCTGTTGTCAATGATACTTTAATATGATTCATCCAAAAAGAGATCAACCTGTTGAACAAGAAAATGGAAAGAAATTGAGTATTATTAAGTAGATAATCTGAGTGGTCTCAGAAGAACCTAAAGATGATATACTTAAGTTAACAAAAGAACAATTAAGCAACGTAGTTATCCCAACAAGCATAGATCCGTAATGTTCACCCAAACATTACATGCTAAGTTTAGTTTACCCATAAGAACCACCCCAGCCATCACATGACTCATCATTATATGATATCCATTGGTACAAGCTACCTGTGTCAAGTGTGGTGTCCATGTACCTATATATCTCTCTTTCCCATGGAAGCGATACACAGTACAGTGCAGTGTTTTACATCCTCAATGGCTGCCCAGAATGAGAATGAAAAAAATGATAATGATGGGAGGCATCTTCTTGTTCTCTTATGAAATGGGGCCTTCGTTTGCAGACTGACACAGTTGCTCTTTCCAAAGTCTATGGCTGACCTGAAGGATGAATTAGTCTTTTTCACCACACTCCTCCGATGATTCAAGCAAGATGCATATATAGCTCATGCTATGTTGTCTAACATTTACAACCATCATGAACAAAGAAATGTCATTAGATGGCAGTAATGTCTCCTTGCCTAGTTATGTGCATCCAATACAAGGAGGATCTAGGACCCCAAAGGACATCACACAACACAATGTTAATGAATACAACATATAGTATTGGTCACCAATACCTGGTCCATGTACTTACCATTGGTGTCAGACAGACTGCAACAACAGGCACACAAGAAGTCTAATTGGCACACAGGAGCACATTGTAGCCTCTGAGAAGGGTAAGGATGGTGTTGAACAGAGTCAATTGTGCACAGGAGGTATAGACCTGCCCCTCTGAAGAGCCACAGAGCTGTCCATACAGGGGAAGGCCCTCATTTACAAGCCGGGCAGGGGCCCTATCACTTACTGGATGATAGCTCCCAGAGGTGGCACGCAGCAGCTCAAGTAGTGGAGGTGTTGCTGGCAATAGTGCCAGGAGTCAAGTGACTGATTTTGCACAACATAGCGGTCATCACCACCGATGTACACAGCCATTGGGCTGTGACCACCACAGGCAACGTTAGCCTATGGTTGTGTCCACCATGGATGGAACCGTCTACTGCGCAGCAAACATCCACCGGCGGTCGCGGGGGGTTCCTAATGTCCAGTGGAGTAGGTCGGACATCGTCATTTTGGCATTCTGAAATATTGTATATGGCTTTGCAAACTGCATCACACCTACAATATATGTGTTGGATCATCACAAACACCCTTATTCTGTCTTGTTATGTAGATCCTACTACACAACCACCAGTATAGTGTGTTACAGGGCACAGATGGCATATGACGTCAGTGCGCGGTCCACCGCCGCCAACGGTATTGTTAGCAGTTCGAAGATACAGTTACATTTCGAGGGGCAATTGAGTAGCAGGTAGTTGGGTTTCACCCAAATCCATGTGGTGGACACATGTGTTGACAACCACTGGGGTCACATGTGACCCTTGTGTGCTTGCCAGCTGGGATGGGTGTCACGTCTCTCCAGACAGAAATTCTTTCACATGATATTGTTGGCATGCATCATGTATGTTGCTGTGGACACACTGACTAATCTTCCAAATCATGTCTTGTCACACATAGGTACCCTGGGAGAGGGAGGATGAGACAACCTCCTGTCTATCGTCCACTCCCAGACCTTCAGACCATGAAGGAATGCCACATCATCCAGTTATACCGTCTGGATAGGCAAGCAATAGTGGGCATATGCCTTCAGTTGGAGCCAGATCTGATGCCAGCTAAAAGTAATCTAACCTACATACCATCCATTGTACAAGTCATCTCAGTATTGCACGTCCTGGCCACAGGGTCCATCAAACATACAGTGGCCCTATCTGCTGGTATGTCCCAACCTATTTTCAGTCTGGTGTTGAAGGATTTCCTCTCAGAAATGGTGAAACACATTGACAGCTATATCACGTTCCCCCGACATGAGGGCATAGCCAATGTGAAGGCTGTCGTTTATGGTTTTGCCCACCTCCCGCATGTGGTGGGGGCCATTGATGGCACACATGTTGGCTTGGTGGCACTGCAGGTTACTGAACAAGTCTATCGCAACAGAAAGAACTTCCATTCCATCAACATGCAGGTTGTCTGTTTGGCGGGGAAACGCCATCAACGCCGACCCCTAAACAACGAAGTCCTGTTTAACGAAAGCGGAACAACGCTTTCGTTAACCACAACTTCGTTTTTTTGTGCCTTAACCAAGCATGTGCTGAACAACGCACATGCGTGGTTAAGGCACAAACAAGGGAGTCGGCTGAGGAGGACGACGCGAGGATGCGACAACTCAGGTAAGTGGGGCAGGGTGGGCGGGGGTCTGGGTTTTAGTTTGTTGGGGTGGGGCGGGGGGTCGGGGCATTTTCTTGTTTGGGGTCGGGGGCGGGTGTGGGGGGTCGGGTTTAAGGTTTAGGGTCGGGGTGGGGGGTCAGGGTATTTTCTGGTTTGGGGGTGGGGTGGAGGTTGGGGTATTTTCTGGTTTGGGGGCAGGGGTGTGGGGGTCAGATTTAATTTTTGGGGTGGGGGGTCGGGGTATTTTCAGGTTTGGGGTCGGGCGGGGGGTCGGGTTTAAGGTTTAGGGTTGGGGTGGGGGATTGGGGTATTTTCTGGTTTGGGGGCGGGTTGGGGTGGGGGTTGGGGTATTTTCTGGTTTGGGGCGAGGGTGGGGGGTCGGGGTTTAAGGTTTAGGGCCAGAGGTGGGGGGTCGGGTATTTTTTGGTATGGGGGCGGGGTGGGAGGTTGGGGTTTAAGGTTTTTTGGCCGGGGTGGGGGTTGGGGTATTTTCTGGAATGGGGGCGGGGGTGGGGGGTTGGGGTTTAAGGTTTAGGGTCGGGGTGGGGGGTCAGGGTATTTTCTGGTTTGGGGGTGAGAGTGGGGTGGGGGTTGGGGTATTTTCTGGTTTGGGGGCTGGGGTAGGGGGTCGGGGTTTAAGGTTTAGGGCTGGGGTGGGGGGTTGGGTATTTACTGGTTTGGGGGCGGGGTGGGGGGTTGGGGTTTAAGGTTTAGGGCCGGGGAGGGGGTATTTTCTGGTTTGGGGGCAGTGGTGGGGGAGTGGTGGAGCATGACCTGAAATGACATCTTGCCACCAGTGCAGCCAATACAATGGAGAATCAATATATGTCTTTCCCATTTTGAGGTCTAGTTGAGTGTGATGCAGGCACACCCAGGAATGTGTTGCATGTGAGCCTGGAGTCATCATGTGCACAGTGGCGTGTCAATGTTTCTGCTGCTGCTGCCAATCTGGTGATGCATCATGAGGCCTTATGAATACTTATTGTAAACTTTGGGTATGGTGTCATTCTTGTCCTCAGTAGTTTCATCTTGGCATAGCAGGTTAGGATGGAGCTAGGTAGGTAGACACATCTCTGATTTGAGCATGATCTGTGACTAAACTTCATTTGTGAGTTGACAAACGGGGTCTTTGGACAAGAGAACACTGGGCTGGTGTTTGGAGTTCCTGAACAGAGCATGCTGGGAGTTGCAGTCAAGTAACTCCCTCTACTCCACAAACATTTACATTTTAGGACATATCATGGATCCTGTAATGTGTTTTTGTTATTTTCAGATTTCAAAGCCCCATTTGAACATATGGCATGTGATGGGCCTTGGTAACTGTGATGCTGGGTCCAGTGATGCACATTGACAGTGTTAAAACACAGATACTCTGGTTATTGAATGTTGGTGGGGTAAATGAACAAGACAGTGGCAAAAGGTGAGCATGCATTACATTTAATTTTTATGACATTTTTGGTTTTGTAACTTACTAGACTCCATTCCCCCGGTATTCCTTTCAAGACCTTCTCTTCCCAAGGAAAGAGTATTAATGGGGCACAAGGAGGGCCACCGCCAGTCTTCTTGGCCTGCAGTTTGTGCCTGGAGACCAGGGAATGGACCTTGCCCCTGAAGTTGTTCCTTCTCTTCCTAATGCCCTACTTTGTGTGCAGGGTGGTGCCTACGGCATTCACTCTGTCTATGATCCTGTCCCAGATTTCAATTTTCCCAATGAGAGATGTAAGCTGGACTTGTGCTCCAAACAATTGTGGCTCTACTCTTATGATTTAATTCACCATGACTCTTACCTCATCTTCAGAAAAACGGGGATTTTTTTAATGTGACATGGTGGAAAAAGAAGAAGAAGGGTAGCAGGGATCTATTTAGCAGGGAAAGTGCAATAGAGTGTGAATGGACAAAAGTGTGTGCAGGGTGTTCTATGGGATGGTGAGAAAAAGGGGTGCCTAATCTATGTACTCTACAAAAAAAGGTGCTCGGGCTTTGTTGCCTTGCAGTGGAAATGCAAAGGATTGAGGTCTGTGAAGGGTGTGTTTTATGGTGTCCTTTGCAGATGGGTCCACTTGGTGATTGTGTGTCAGCTGTGTTGTTTTTTAATTTATCCCATGTGCAGTTGTCTGTTAATTTGCTGACCGCGAGCCGCGGTGGTTGACCGCCATTGGCTGACCACCACAAGGAGACTGCCGCAGCAACCGTGTCACTGTGATAAGCTCGATGGTTGGCTGCGGCACTGACGGCGCTGTAGGATAGACCACCTATGTCCAGGCCGTCCTGTCCTGGCGGTCTGCCTTTTCTGCTTGGTTGTTGGAGGTCCTGCCTGTATGACTCATAATATGGTGGTCTGGGGGTCTGCGAACGTGGTGGCCTTTTCAAGACCGCCAACATGGCGGGCTGGTGGTCTGACTGCCAAACTCATAATCAGGCCTATAGGCTTTAGTTTTGGTGGTAGTGCTGGTGATCCTCATCCAGCCACTTTGTGCCCAGAGGAGGGTGCAGCAAGTAAATCTCTTTTCCAGAAAAATGAGGAGGGATTACTGCCAGTGGTGACACTGGACAGAGACATCTACTTCTCCTCACTGGCCACTTTCTTAGCATGAACTTTCAGCGTTGCAGCCAGCTTCTTTTCCTTTATTTAGGTTAGTAATGAGCACAAGCAGAAGCACTTAGTAGAGGACTCTAGTGTCGCTGTCAGCTAATTTGAGACTTCACCCTATTCCAGTATTGTGCATTGCATGATGTCTCATGCACCTGCAGACACTAAAAATGAAGCAGAAAGTCAATGAAACTTACACAATATAGCCATTGTAGTATATGTCATCATAATCAATGCTTAGCAGTAGTGTACCCATGCATAAACCATTTTTTACTAGACATTACACAAGAAAGGCTAACTTGGTGCACCCACAGGACCCATGGGAAGCGTATTGGAGGCAGAGGGGGGAGGCAAATATCGAATAAACAAATTAAATAATAGCATGGGACCCTATGGAATGCAAGGTGACAGGCACAAATATAATAAATGAATTAAATAATTGCTGGTGTCCCTCCAGGGCCCAAGAGGACCCTGTTGAGGGCAGTCATGACTTAAACAAATTTATATTGCTGGTGTTGTTCCAGGGCTTATGGGGACCAGGAGGTGGTCAGGCAAAAATCAAATAAACTAATAAAAATATTGCTGGTGTTCTTCCAGGGCCAATGGGGACCATATGGGAGGTGGGGTTAGGCAAAAGTCAAATACATTAATTCATTATTTGCTGGTGTCCCTCCAGTGTCAGGGCAGGCAAAAATCAAATAAATGAATTAAATAATTGCTGAATTGCTGGTATACCACCAGGGCCCATGGGTACCCAATGGGAAGCAGCCAGAGATTGGCAAACATTGAATAAAATAATTAAAATAATTTCTGGCGCCCCTCCAGAGCCGATGGGTACCCTATGTGAGGTGAGGGACAGGCAAAACAAATAAATACAATAAATAATAGATACTTTGAATAATTGTCGGAGGCCCATCCAGGCCCATAAGAGGTAGGGCAGCCAAAAATGTACTGTGTCCCTCCAGGTCCATGGAGGAGGCCCATGGGAGGCAGGGTGATGGGGTCTGGGAAATATCAGAGAAATTAATTAAATAATTGCTGGTGTGCCTGGGGCGGGCAAACATCAAATAAATGAATACAACCATTGCTGGTTTTTCTCCAAGGCCCATGGGAACACTACGGGCGGTGGGGGCGGGTGAAAATCAAATAATTTTATAAAATAATTGCTGGTGTCCCTCCAGGGTCCATGGGGGCCCGCACTGGAGGTGGGCTCAGCGAAAATCACATAAATCAATTACGTAATTGCCAGTGACCCTCAAGGGTCCATGGAGGGAATCTGTGAGAGGGCAAAAATTAAATACATGTATAAAATAGTTGCTGGTATCCCTCCAGGGCACATTGGGAGACATTAATGAGGGGAGGGGTCATTGAATAAATTAATATATTAGTTGCCTGTGTCCCTCCAGGGCACACGAGATGCAGAGGTAGGTCGAAACTGAAGAAATTAATAAAATATTTGCTGGTGTACTTGGGGGCACTATGGGAACTGATGATTTTCCTTCAGGGCCCATTCGTGATACAATCCATGGGAAGTGAGGACAGCAAAAATCAAATAAATGAATACAATAATTGCTAGGGTCCTTCCAAGGAACCCGATTGAGGCGGGCCAGGCAAAAATTTAACAAATGAATAAAGTATTTGCTGGTGTCCCTCACCCTAGTGAGGTGAGGGGTGTTAGAAAGTAGCCTCTTTCTAGCCTTGTTACCCCCACTTTTGGCCTGTTTGTGAGTGTATGTCAGGATGTTTTCACTGTCTCACTGGGATCCTGTCAGCCAGGGCCCAGTGCTCATAGTGAAAACCCTATGTTTTCAGTATGTTTGTTATGTGTCACTGGGACCCTCCCATTGGACAACAGTATAAGATTATTGATGTCCATAACTCCACTAAGTTTCTTCCCTTAGCTATAATTCAGTTTAGTTGGGGTGGAGTTACTGGCCCTAAGCAGGTGGTGGTATCACCTAGCTTACCTGTAGACTGTCTCTTAGGTAATGACCTAGAGGCCTCAGGTTGGGCTGATGTAGAGTTTTATGCCCATGCAGCCATGCTGGGCATCCCAGAGGAATTGTTCCCTCTCATTTCTACTGAAATGAAAAAGCAAAGGAGAGAAGGCCTGAAAACTCAGGATCCCTCTCCAACAACAGGTAAAAAGGGTATCACAGTATCCCCTAACCACCCTGCCAATCAGGATATCATTCCTGTGGTGGGAGAAACATCTCCTGGAGTGGCACCTGTTCCAAGGGAAGCATCAGCTGGCAAAGCTGTACTCCCTGAGGTGGAAGTACCTCTCTGTGGGATAACTAACATTGGTGAGAAAAAGAACACCATTTTAGTTAACATGGAGCATCCCTCCAACCCTCCCAGAGAAACTTTAGTGCAGAAACTCTGCACTGCCTCACAACACTTAGGACAGCATCCCTGCCCTAGTGTGGAGCTCATAGGACAGCATCCCTGCCCTGCTCCACCTCAAGAGATACAGCATCCCTGTTCTCTCTTCCAGCCATATGGACAAAGTTTTTGCCCAGCTATGGCTTTGCTGAGACAGCATCCCTGTCTGGCATTTCCATCACTACAAATAGGTTCAGTGGACAATTCCCACTGCTCTAAACTAAAACTTACTGATAGAAACTCTGAAAATACATCTTCACATTGTTGCTTAGCTAAAAAACTTCAAACAGGGTGGTTTACATCCCCACAGGGAAGTAACCATATAGTGGATGATAAAGGGAGTAACCAGTCTATTGCAGAGCTACTCTCTACTTAGCACCACGTAGACAATAAAGTCTCAACTGGCCAAGGTTAGCCTTATTGTCCTTCGTTTGGGGGGGGGTTGTGTGAGAAAGTAGCCTCTTTCTAGCCTTGTTACCCCCACTTTTGGCTTGTTTGTGAGTGTATGTCAGGATGTTTTCACTGTCTCACTGGGATCCTGCCAGCCAGGGCCCAGTGCTCATAGTGAAAACCCTATGTTTTCAGTATGTTTGTTATGTGTCACTGGGACCCTGCCAGCCAGGACCCCAGTGCTCATAAGTGTGCATGAATGTGTTACCTGTGTTATGACTAACTGTCTCACTGAGGCTCTGCTAATCAGAACCTCAGTGGTTATGCTCTCTCATTTCTTTCAAATTGTCACTAACAGGCTAGTGACCAATTTTACCAATTTACATTGGCTTACTGGAACACCCTTATAATTCCCTAGTATATGGTACTGAGGTACCCAGGGTATTGGGGTTCCAGGAGATCCCTATGGGCTGCAGCATTTCTTTTGCCACCCATAGGGAGCTCTGACAATTCTTACACAGGCCTGCCACTGCAGCCTGAGTGAAATAACGTCCACGTTATTTCACAGCCATTTTACACTGCACTTAAGTAACTTATAAGTCACCTATATGTCTAACCTTTACCTGGTAAAGGTTTGGTGCTAAGTTACTTAGTGTGTGGGCATCCTGGCACTAGCCAAGGTCCCCCCACATTGTTCAGGGCCAATTCCCCGGACTTTGTGAGTGCGGGGACACCATTACACGCGTGCACTACATATAGGTCACTACCTATGTGTAGCTTCACAATGGTAACTCCGAATGTGGCCATGTAACATGTCTAAGATCATGGAATTGCCCCCTCTATGCCATCCTGGCATTGTTGGTACAATCCCATGATCCCACGGGTCTCTAGCACAGACCCTGGCACTGCCAAACTGCCTTTCCCAGGGTTTCACTGCAGCTGCTGCCAACCCCTCAGACAGGCTTCTGCCCTCCTGGGGTCCAGCCAGGCCTGGCCCAGGATGGCAGAACAAAGGACTTCCTCTGAGAGAGGGTGTTACACCCTCTCCATTTGGAAAATGTTGTGAAGGCAGGGGAGGAGTAGCCTCCCCCAGCCTCTGGAAATGCTTTCATGGGCATACATGGTGCCCATTTCTGCATAAGCCAGTCTACACCGGTTCAGGGACCCCTCAGCCCTGCTCTGGCGCGAAACTGGACAAAGGGAAGGGGAGTGACCACTCCCCTGACCTGCACCTCCCCTGGGAGGTGCCCAGAGCTCCTCCAGTGTGCTCCAGACCTCTGCCATCTTGGAAACAGAGGTGCTGCTGGCACACTGGACTGCTCTGAGTGGCCAGGGCCAGCAGGTGACGTCAGAGACTCCTTCTGATAGGCTCCTTCAGGTGTTGCTAGCCTATCTTCTCTCCTAAGTAGCCAAACCCTCTTTTCTGGCTATTTAGGGTCTCTGCTTTGGGGATTTCCTTAGATAACGAATGCAAGAGCTCATCCGAGTTCCTCTGCATCTCTCTCTTCACCTTCTGCCAAGGAATCGACTGCTGACCGCGCAGGAAGCCTGCAAAACTGCAACAAAGTAGCAAAGACGACTACTGCAACTCTGTAACGCTGATCCTGCCGCCTTCTCGACTGCTTTCCTGGTGGTGCATGCTGTGGGGGTAGTCTGCCTCCTCTCTGCACTAGAAGCTCCGAAGAATTCTCCCGTGGGTCGACGGAATCGTCCCCCTGCTACCGCAGGCACCAAAGAACTGCATCACCGGTACCCTGGGTCTCCTCTCAGCACGACGAGCGAGGTCCCTTGATTCCAGCAACTCTGTCCAAGTGACTCCCACAGTGCAGTGACTCTTCAGTCCAAGTTTGGTGGAGGTAAGTCCTTGCCTCCCCACGTCAGACTGCATTGCTGGGAACCGCGACTTTTGCAGCCACTCCGGCCTCTGTGCACTTCCAGTGGAAATCCTTTGTGCACAGCCAAGCCTGGGTCCACGGCACTCTAACCTGCATTGCACGACTTTCTAAGTTGACCTCCGGCGACGTGGGACTCCTTTGTGCGACTTCAGGTGAGCACCGTTTCACTCCTCTTCGTAGTGCCTGGTCTGGCACTTCTGAGGGTGATGCCTGCTTCTCAGAGGGCTCCTTGTCTTTCTCGACGCCCCTTCTGTCCCCAGACACAATTGGCAACATTCTGGTCCCTCCTGGGCCACAGCAGCATCCAAAAACACTAACAGCACGACTTGCAGCTAGCAAGGCTTGTTGGCAGTCTTTCTTCAGGAAAACACTTCTGAACAACTCTCCACGGCGTGAGGGATCAGTCCTCTAAAGGAGAAGTTCCTAGCCCTTGTTGTTCCTGCAGAAACCTCAGCTTCTACTGTCCAGTAGCAGCTTCTTTGCACCCACAGCTGGCATTTCCTGGGCATCTGCCCATCTCCGACTTGCTTGTGACTTTTGGACTTGGTACCCTTGTTCCACAGGTACCCTCGACTGGAAATCCATTGTTGTTGCATTGCTGGTTTGTGTCTTTCCTGCAGAATTCCCCTATCACGACTTCTATGTCCTTTGGGGAACTTTAGTGCACTTTGCACTCACTTTTCAGGGTCTTGGGGTGGGCTACTTTTCTAACCCTCACTGTTTTCTTACAGTCCCAGCGACCCTCTACAAGGTCACATAGGTTTGGGGTCCATTCGTGGTTCGCATTCCACTTTTGGAGTATATGTTTTGTGTTGCCCCTATCCCTATGTGTCCCCATTGCATCCTATTGTAACTATACATTGTTTGCAATGTTTTCTAATACTATTACTGCATATTTTGGTATTGTGTACATATTTCTTGTGTATATTTGCTATCCTCATACTGAGGGTACTCACTGAGATACTTTTGGCATATTGTCATAAAAATAAAGTACCTTTATTTTTAGTATATCTGTGTCTTGTGTTTTCTTATGATATTGTGCATATGACACTAGTGGTACTGTAAGAGCTTCACATGTCTCCTAGTTCAGCCTAAGCTGCTCTGTTAAGCTACCATTATCTATCAGCCTAAGCTGCTAGACACCCTATACACTAATAAGGGATAACTGGGCCTGGTGCAAGGTGCAAGTACCCCTAGGTACTCACTACAAGCCAGTCCAGCCTCCTACATTGGTTGTGCAGTGGTGGGATAAGTGCTTGCAACTACTTACCACTTTTGTCATTGTACTTTTCATAAGAGAAAAATATACAAAACAAGTTCAGTGTATGTACACCTAACCAAAAAGTTTTGCATTTCTTTTCTCACTTCTTTTCTAAAGTGCTGAAAAGTACTTCTAAACATTCAAAAAGTTCTTTAAAAGTTTTTTTTAAAAAATGTTTCTGTCTTTCTAAAAGTTCTGACAAACTTTTTGTTCCTTTTTCTATCACTTTAACACTTTCTAAAAATGTCTGGCACAGGCCAAACTGTTGATCTGTCCAAACTTGCTTATGATCACCTTAGCTGGAAAGGAGCAAGGAGTCTCTGCATAGAAAGAGGTTTAAGTGAAGGGAAGAATCCCCCCAGAGAACTGTTGGTTAACATGCTTATAGAACAGGATAAGGCCAGAGGTGCCCCTTCTGTTGAAAAAGTAGCTAATGGTTCCCAATCTGATCCAGGGACTCCCCTAGAAAAAGATTCAGGAAAGAAACTTCCTAGCCTGCCCATTACAAGACAGCCTAGCATAGTTGGTACTGATGTAGAGTCACACCATACTGATAGTGTTGTCTCACATCATAGCAAGAGTATTCCTTCACATCATAGTAGAAGTGATGTTTCTGTTAACCAAGCTGTTAGGATGCCCTCTGTAAGGGATGGCTCTCCTTCTGTACATTCTCACCATACTTCTGTTTCAAGGAATGTCCCACCCACCCACCCTGATGACAGAGTGTTAGAAAGGGAGCTCAATAGATTGAGAGTGGAACAAACCAGACTGAAGCTCAAGAAGCAACAGCTGGATTTGGATAGACAGTCCTTAGAAGTGGAAAGGGAAAGACAGAAATTGGGTTTAGAAACCCATGGTGGCAGCAGCAGTATTCCCCATAGTCATCCTGCAAAAAAGCATGATTCTAGGAATCTGCATAAGATAGTTCCCCCTTATAAGGAGGGGGATGACATTAACAAGTGGTTTGCTGCACTTGAGAGGGCCTGTGTTGTACAGGATGTCCCTCAAAGGCAGTGGGCTGCTATCCTATGGCTATCATTTAGTGGAAAGGGTAGGGATAGGCTCCTTACTGTGAAAGAAAGTGATGCCAATAATTTTACAGTTCTTAAGAATGCACTCCTGGATGGTTATGGCTTAACCACTGAACAGTACAGGATGAAGTTCAGAGAGACCAAAAAGGAGTCTTCACAAGACTGGGTTGATTTTGTTGACCATTCAGTGAAGGCCATGGAGGGGTGGTTACATGGCAGTAAAGTTACTAATTATGAAAGCCTGTATAACATAATCCTGAGAGAGCATATACTTAATAATTGTGTGTCTGATTTGTTGCACCAGTATCTAGTAGACTCAGATCTGACCTCTCCCCAAGAATTGGGAAAGAAGGCAGACAAATGGGTCAGAACAAGAGTGAACAGAAAAGTTCATACAGGTGATGACAAGGATGGCAAGAAGAAAGATGGTGAAAAATCTCAAGATAAGCATGGGGATAAGGGTAAAACCAAAGATCTCACTTCAAATCGTAAACACTCTTCAGAGGGTGGGATAAAACAAATTCTTCCTCTTCTTCTCAACCCACACACATTAAAAAGCCTTGGTGCTTTGTGTGTAACAACAGAGGCCATAGGCCAGGGGATAAGTCCTGTCCAGGTAAACCCCCTGAGCCTACCACCACTAATACATCAAGCTCTAGTGCCCCTAGCAGTAGTGGTACTAGTGGTGGGACTGCTGGCAACAGTCAAGTTAAGGGTGTAGTTGGGTTCACTTATGGGTCCATAATAGAAACTGGGGTAGTCAGTCCCAAGACAGTTTCTGTCACACCTAGTTTCATTGGCCTTGCCACACTGGCTGCTTGTCCCCTTACAATGGATAGGTACAGGCAGACAGTTTCAATAAATGGTGTTGAGGCCTTGGCCTACAGGGACACAGGTGCCAGTATCACTTTGGTGACTGAAAACCTAGTGGCTCCTGAACAACACATCATTGGACAACAGTATAAGATTATTGATGTCCATAACTCCACTAAGTTTCTTCCCTTAGCTATAATTCAGTTTAGTTGGGGTGGAGTTACTGGCCCTAAGCAGGTGGTGGTATCACCTAGCTTACCTGTAGACTGTCTCTTAGGTAATGACCTAGAGGCCTCAGGTTGGGCTGATGTAGAGTTTTATGCCCATGCAGCCATGCTGGGCATCCCAGAGGAATTGTTCCCTCTCATTTCTACTGAAATGAAAAAGCAAATGAGAGAAGGCATGAAAACTCAGGATCCCTCTCCAACAACAGGTAAAAAGGGTATCACAGTATCCCCTAACCACCCTGCCAATCAGGATATCATTCCTGTGGTGGGAGAAACCTCTCCTGGGGTGGCACCTGTTCCAAGGGAAGCATCAGCTGGCAAAGCTGTACTCCCTGAGGTGGAAGTACCTCTCTGTGGGATAACTAACATTGGTGAGAAAAAGAACACCATTTTAGTTAACATGGAGCATCCCTCCAACCCTCCCAGAGAAACTTTAGTGCAGAAACTCTGCACTGCCTCACAACACTTAGGACAGCATCCCTGCCCTAGTGTGGAGCTCATAGGACAGCATCCCTGCCCTGCTCCAACTCAAGAGATACAGCATCCCTGTTCTCTCTTCCAGCCATATGGACAAAGTTTTTGCCCAGCTATGGCTTTGCTGAGACAGCATCCCTGTCTGGCATTTCCATCACTACAAATAGGTTCAGTGGACAATTCCCACTGCTCTAAACTAAAACTTACTGATAGAAACTCTGAAAATACATCTTCACATTATTGCTTAGCTAAAAAACTTCAAACAGTGTGGTTTACATCCCCACAGGGAAGTAACCATATAGTGGATGATAAAGGGAGTAACCAGTCTATTGCAGAGCTACTCTCTACTTAGCACCACGTAGACAATAAAGTCTCAACTGGCCAAGGTTAGCCTTATTGTCCTTCGTTTGGGGGGGGGTTGTGTGAGAAAGTAGCCTCTTTCTAGCCTTGTTACCCCCACTTTTGGCCTGTTTGTGAGTGTATGTCAGGATGTTTTCACTGTCTCACTGGGATCCTGCCAGCCAGGGCCCAGTGCTCATAGTGAAAACCCTATGTTTTCAGTATGTTTGTTATGTGTCACTGGGACCCTGCCAGCCAGGACCCCAGTGCTCATAAGTGTGCCTGAATGTGTTACCTGTGTTATGACTAACTGTCTCACTGAGGCTCTGCTAATCAGAACCTCAGTGGTTATGCTCTCTCATTTCTTTCAAATTGTCACTAACAGGCTAGTGACCAATTTTACCAATTTACATTGGCTTACTGGAACACCCTTATAATTCCCTAGTATATGGTACTGAGGTACCCAGGGTATTGGGGTTCCAGGAGATCCCTATGGGCTGCAGCATTTCTTTTACCACTCATAGGGAGCTCTGACAATTCTTACACAGGCCTGCCACTACAGCCTGAGTGAAATAACGTCCACGTTATTTCACAGCCATTTTACACTGCACTTAAGTAACTTATAAGTCACCTCTATGTCTAAACTTTACCTGGTAAAGGTTGGGTGCTAAGTTACTTAGTGTGTGGGCACCCTGGCACTAGCCAAGGTCCCCCCACATTGTTCAGGGCCAATTCCCCGGACTTTGTGAGTGCGGGGACACCATTACACGCGTGCACTACATATAGTTCACTACCTATGTGTAGCTTCACAATGGTAACTCCGAATACGGCCATGTAACATGTCTAAGATCATGGAATTGCCCCCTCTATGCCATCCTGGCATTGTTGGTACAATCCCATGATCCCACGGGTCTCTAGCACAGACCCTGGCACTGCCAAACTGCCTTTCCCGGGGTTTCACTGCAGCTGTTGCTGCTGCCAACCCCTCAGACAGGCTTCTGCCCTCCTGGGATCCAGCCAGGCCTGGCCCAGGATGGCAGAACAAAGGACTTCCTCTGAGAGAGGGTGTTACACCCTCTCCCTTTGGAAAATGGTGTGAAGGCAGGGGAGGAGTAGCCTCCCCCAGCCTCTGGAAATGCTTTCATGGGCACACATGGTCCTCATTTCTGCATAAGCCAGTCTACACCGGTTCAGGGACCCCTCAGCCCTGCTCTGGCGCGAAACTGTACAAAGGGAAGGGGAGTGACCACTCCCCTGACCTGCACCTCCCCTGGGAGGTGCCCAGAGCTCCTCCAGTGTGCTCCAGACCTCTGCCATCTTGGAAACAGAGGTGCTGCTGGCACACTGGACTGCTCTGAGTGGCCAGGGCCAGCAGGTGACGTCAGAGACTCCTTCTGATAGGCTCCTTCAGGTGTTACTAGCCTATCTTCTCTCCTAAGTAGCCAAACCCTCTTTTCTGGCTATTTAGGGTCTCTGGTTTGGGGATTTCCTTAGATAACGAATGCAAGAGCTCATACGAGTTCCTCTGCATCTCTCTCTTCACCTTCTGCCAAGGAATCGACTGCTGACCGCGCTGGAAGCCTGCAAACCTGCAACATAGTAGCAAAGACGACTACTGCAACTCTGTAACGCTGATCCTGCCGCCTTCTCGACTGCTTTCCTGGTGGTGCATGCTGTAGGGGTAGTCTGCCTCCTCTCTGCACTAGAATCTCTGAAGAAATCTCCTGTGGGTCAACGGAATCGTCCCCCTGCTACCGCAGGCACCAAAGAACTGCATCACCGGTACCCTGGGTCTCCTCTCAGCACGACGAGCGAGGTCCCTTGATTCCAGCAACTCTGTCCAAGTGACTCCCACAGTCCAGTGACTCTTCAGTCCACGTTTGATGGAGGTAAGTCCTTGCCTCCCCACGCCAGACTGCATTGCTGGGAACCGCGACTTTTGCAGCCACTCCGGCCTCTCTGCACTTCGGGCAGAAATCCTTTGTGCACAGCCAAGCCTGGGTCCACGGCACTCTAACCTGCATTGCACGACTTTCTAAGTTGACCTCCGGCGACGTGGGACTCCTTTGTGCGACTTCGGGTGAGCACCGTTTCACTCCTCTTCGTAGTGCCTGATCTGGCACTTCTGCGGGTGCTGCCTGCTTCTGAGAGGGCTCCTTCTCTTGCTCGATGCCCCCTCTGTCCCCAGACGCAATTGGCGACATCCTGCTCCCTCCTGGGCCACAGCAGCATCCAAAAACGCTAACCTCATGACTTGCAGCTAGCAAGGCTTGTTGGCGGTTTTTCTTCAGGAAACCACTTCTGAACGACTCTCCACGGCGTGCGGGATCCGTCCTCCAAAGGGGAAGTTTCTAGCCCTTGTCGTTCCTGCAGAAACCTCAGCTTCTACTGTCCAGTAGCAGCTTCTTTGCACCCACAGCTGGCATTTCCTGGGCATCAGCCCATCTCCGACTTGCTTGTGACTTTTGGACTTGGTCCCCTTGTTCCACAGGTACCCTCGACTGGAAATCCATCGTTGTTGCATTGCTGGTTTGTGTCTTTCCTGCAGAATTCCCCTATCACGACTTCTATGTCCTTTGGGGGACTTTAGTGCACTTTGCACTCACTTTTCAGGGTCTTGGGGTGGGCTATTTTTCTAACCCTCACTGTTTTCTTACAGTCCCAGCGACCCTCTACAAGGTCACATAGGTTTGAGGTCCATTCGTGGTTCGCATTCCACTTTTGGAGTATATGGTTTGTGTTGCCCCCATCCCTATGTGTCCCCATTGCATCCTATTGTAACTATACATTGTTTGCACTGTTTTCTAATACTATTACTGCATATTTTGGTATTGTGTACATATATCTTGTGTATATTTGCTATCCTCATACTGAGGGTACTCACTGAGATACTTTTGGCATATTGTCATAAAAATAAAGTACCTTTATTTTTAGTATATCTGTGTCTTGTGTTTTCTTATGATATTGTGCATATGACACTAGTGGTACTGTATGAGCTTCACACGTCTCCTAGTTCAGCCTAAGCTGCTCTGCTAAGCTACCATTATCTATCAGCCTAAGCTGCTAGACACCCTATACACTAATAAGGGATAACTGGGCCTGGTGCAAGGTGCAAGTACCCCTAGGTACTCACTACAAGCCAGTCCAGCCTCCTACAAGGGGGCAGACAAAATTTGAATAAGTTAGTATAATACTTGTTTTTGTCCCTTCAGAACACGTAGAGGCAGGCAGGACAGTCACAAATTGAAGACATTAACTAAATAATTGTTGGGGTCCCAAGAGGGTCCATGGTGACCCCAGGGGAAGCGTAGGCAGGCACCAATTGAAGATATTAATACAATACTTGCTGGTGTCCCTCCAAGGTCAAAGGGGGCCCAGTGGGAGGCAGGGCAGGCTAAAATGGAATGAATGCATATAATAGTTGCTAGTGTCTTGCCAGGGCCTATGGGAACCCTATGGCAAGCAAGCAAATATTGAATACATAAATAAAATAATTTATGATGTTCTTACAGGGCCCAACGGGACCGTAGGAGATGTGGGAGGACAGAAACAAATTGAATAAATTAATTAAATTATTGCTACACGTGGCCAGCAAAAATCAAATAAATGAACTAAATAAGACAAATATTGAATACATGAATAACATAATTGCTTGCGTCCCTCCAGACCCATGGAGGCCCTACGGGAGGTGGTGGGCAAGCACCATTTAAATATGTGAGTGAAATAAATGCTGGCATTCTTCCAGGGCTCATGGAGACCTTATGAGAGACGAGGGGCAGAGCAAAAACTGAATTAATTAATTATTGCTGGTGTTCTTCCAGGGCCTATAAGTAGAATGTTGGAGGGAGGCGGGCAGACAAAAATCAAGAGAATTAATTAAATAATTGCTGGTGTCTCTCCAGAGTCCATGGGGGTACTCTCTGGGAGTCAGGCAAAAAATAAATAAATTAATAAAATAGTTGCTGTTGTCCCTATATAGCCGACAAAGGGGACTCATGGGAGGTGAAGGTGGAGCAAGCAAAAATTACATAAATTAATAAAAATAAATGCTGTTGTCCACTGGGGCTCGTGGAGACCCTATGAGAGGCGGGGGAAGGAAAAGACATCAAATAAATTAATTAAATAATTTCTGGTGCCCCTCCAGGGCCCATGGAGATACTATGGGGGGAGGGGTGCAGGAAAAAACTGAATAAGTGAATCAACCACGATAACACTGGACTATAATCAGCCACACACAAGAATACCTACAGTATATTACCAAAGAAATTAACAAAAATAACTTGGATTTCTGTTCCTATCTGTTCCTAGAAAATAGCATTTAAAAGTGAATAGAAGGATTGACACACATACTGGTTGCAGAAAAGAGTAGTAGGTAGATCATCCATCACATGGCAAGAGAAGGAGGTAGCATGGAAAACAAAGATAAAATGGCTACCACATACCCATTCTCACTGGTACCACAAAATGGTGTCTGCAGCATGCCCAGCAAAGAAGGAGGCACAAAGAACAAAAAAAAAGTCCACTGTGTGCATGTGTACACACACACACACACATACACACACACACACACACACACATTACCCAAAATGACCACCACCGCATGGGCAGCAAAGAAAGACACATGGAGAACAAAGAAACAATGTGGCCTATGACAAATACACACACACTGTCTACACAAGAAGCCCACTGCCCCATGGCCAGCTAAGAAGAAAACATGGAGAACAAAGAATGTGGTTGGCCTGGAATACCCTTGTCCCCCACCCCAAACAAAGTTGTGTAGCATTGTAAAGAAAAGATTACACAAGTATAAATAGTTTACTAAAAATGTGTCTGGGACCATACATGGGACTGTCCTTTACACACCATCAGTATATCAACAATGTCAGAAAAGAATATTAAGTAAACAGTAGAGAATCCACAACTACAAACAGCTCAGGGCAACATCAAAATATCAAAAATACATTTAAAAGTTGCAGAAAGTGTAAAACACAATAAAAACCATACCACAAACACACAAACTCACATAAAAATGTTGGGCAAGAACATGGGAAAGAAGGTAACTGAAGAGAAAGGAACATGTCTGGCTACATTGACCTAGATTCCCCAAACCACCCTGATCCTTGCCACCACTAAGTACATGCAGACAAAACATATCCTACATTTTGCATTTAGGATAAGGCCATACACAGCCCCCTATTGTGATTTAAAACATATATCACAGCAACACTGAGAATGTCAAGATACATTAAAATAGACCCAAGATCTACTGAAAGGCAGATTAGACCCCAAAAGTAAAACAACAACACAGTAAAATGATTTACAAATATGTAAAAGAAATCCACAAAAATCCCAAAAGGAAATGGGGGAAAAGTATTTATAACATAAGGCCTACACCATCCCAAAACTATGCAAATATTATCCTTTAAAACAACTTAATTCCATAAGGGGCCTTACACCTGACCCTAGGCTATTCAACAACAAACAAACATTAACCTCTTAAGTGCGGGCGTCGGCCACTGGCCGACACCACACACCGTCCCTGGTGCGGGTCACGACCAGTGGCCGACACCAGGAAGGGCATTAATAAATCCTCGGGTGCGTCGCACCCGAGGATTTTATTTTATTTTTTTCCCCCCCCCGGGAGACACGGAAGCTACCGTGTCTCCCCCCGCCCCCCACCCGCCCCTTTGTGACGGCGCGCTGACGTTGCAAAGGTGTTTTCCCCATGAAAGCAGGAAGCAGCCTTGCGGCCGCTTCCTGCTTTCATGGGGAAAACAGCCTTTTACACGTTCGGGAAGGCCTCGTAAGAAAGGGGAGAGTCTCCCCTTTCTTACGAGGCCTTCCTGAAAGTGTTTCCTGGCCCCCGATCGCAGCCGGGAAACACTTTCAGGAAGGCCTCGTAAGAAAGGGGAGACACTCCCCTTTCTTACGAGGCCTTCCTGAAAGTGTTTCCTGGCCCCCGGTCGCAGCTGTGCTGCGATCGTGGGCCAGGAAACACTTTCAGGTTTCCTGGCTCCCCCGATCGCAGCACAGCTGCGATCGGGGGGGTCAGGAAACATTTTGAAAAGGCCTCGTAAGAAAGGGGAGAGTCTCCCCTTTCTTACTAGGCCTTCTGAAACAGTTTCCTGGCCCCCGATCGCAGCACAGCTGCCATCGGGGGCCAGGAAACCCCACTAGACACCAGGGATTTCACTTTTGGGGGGCGGCCCCCCCCGGAAAACGGGCGGCCCCCCCCGGCATAATTTTCATCAAAAAATAAAAAGGTAGGTGCCCCCTGGGGGGTGGGGGGGGCGCGATTGCGCCCCCCCCCCGGGGATTTTTTTATTTTTTTGAAAAAAAAGAAGAAAAAAAAAATAATGAAATGACAGGGGGTCGCCCATGGGCAGGGTGACCCCCTGTGGGGGCAATTTTTTTTTTAGATGTTGTAGGGTTTCCCTGGGGGCCATTTTGGCCCCCAAGGAAACCATACAACAACTAAAAAAAAATATATGTATATATCTATATATATATATCTATGTAGATAGATATATCTAGGTACATGGATATATCGATAGATATATCTATGTAGATATATATTTATATATATATATATATATATATATATATATATATATATATAGGTAGATCTGTATCAAAGAGATTTATAAAGCGCGCTACTCACCTGTGAGGGTCTCAAGGCGCTGGGGGGGGACGGGGGGAGGGAAAGGGGCTAGGAGGTTCACTGTTCAAAAAGCCAGGTTTTGAGGCCCTTCCTGAAAAGAAGTAGGTTTTGGGTCTTGCGAATGTGGGTTGTGAGTGCGTTCCATGTTTTGGGTGCAATGTAGGAGAAGGATCTGCCCCCGGTGGTGGTGTGTTTGATGCGGGGGACAGAGGCGAGAGAGAGGTCAGCTGAACGGACATTTCGTGTGGGGGTGTGGAAGGTGACTCTCGTTGAGGTAGGCAGGGCCTGTGTTGTGGAGTGATTTGTGTGTGAGGATCTTGAAGGTGATCCTTTTGTCAATGGGGAGCCAGTGGAGGGATTTGAGGTGTGGAGAGATGTGTTCGTGTCGGTGGAGGTCGAGGATGAGTCGTACTGCTGAGTTCTGGATGCGTGTAGTTTGCACTTGAGTTTTAGAGTGGTGCTGGCGTAGAGGGCGTTTCTGTAATCAAGCCTGCTGCTGATGAGTGCGTGAGTGACAGTTTTTCTGGTCTCTGTGGGGATCCATTTGAATGTTTTTCAGTATACGGAGTTTGTTGAAGCATGAGGAGGTAAGAGCGTTGATTTGTTGGGTCATAGAGAGGGAGGAGTCTAGGATGATGCTGAGGTTGCGTGCGTAGTTGGCGGGGGTGGGTGCAGGGCCTAGCGTGGTGGGCCACCATGGGGGGTCCCAGGTTTTTTTGGTGAGGGCCAAAGAGGATTATTTCGGTTTTGCTTGAGTTGAGTTTCAGGTGGTTGGCTGTCATATATACATCACTTTTGTCAATATGTGTGTGGTTTCCCTGGGGGGAAAAGGGTCCGACTTGACTAGTGGCAGTTTTAGTGCCATAAAGAAGCGCAGAAGGTTTATATGCCTACTGCAAGGAGCACATCTGTATTTTATGTAAATAGCTGAGTACATTAGTAAAGTCTATGGAGAGATGAAGGGCACTTTTGCTGGGTGGTAATGAGGGAATCCGAGGAGGAGGGAGTGGGAGCACCAATAATGATTGTTGGACTGGGCGCAGGAGGTGCTAAAGACTGTGACGAATGGTATGTGACAAGGTGTTTTTTGAGTGTCTTGAAAGTACGTGCTGATTGAGGGAAGAAGCGCAGGTAAGGTGGCCTCTACTGTTGTACGTATCTCACACACACCATCGATTTTGTGACTGTCTACGTAGGCTAGTGTTTTAGAGCAACAGTTTAGCCAATAGCAGAGATGGCATCTTGATGGATGACTGCTGCCTGCACTCGGGTTATAGAGGACCGCTCTGACATAGGATCAGAGACTGAGACATCAGATACTGAGACAGCATCTGAGGGATAGGACAATGGCGCAGACTCTGGGAGTGATTTTTCAGTCAGAGGAGTCCCATTCGAAAACTCCTCTTCCAGTACATTATGAGGGAGGTGATGAGGACAGTCCTGCTGTCCCTTCGCAAGCTGTTCGTGCAACTGGGTAATAGTGGGTTAGGCCAACCCAGAGAGCAGGTGAATGCGGCGGCAAGCAGAGAGAGAGTGCTCTCTTGGGAGCTCACCAATTTAGTTCAGCCCCAAATTCCACCACCCAAATCATATTGTGGAGACATCAAAATTATCTATGGCAAAACAAACTGGTTTTGTAAGGCAGGCACCTGTGTTTTTGGTCCTGGATTCGGCGGCCATATAGAGAAACACACTAAACCCAAACATTCCTGGAAACTAGACATTCGGGGGAGTCCACAGAGGTGTGACTTGTGTGGATTCCCCAAAGTTTTCTTACCCAGAATACCCTGCAAAGCTGAAATGTTGAAAAAAAACTCTATTTTTCTCGCATTTCTGTCACACAAACTACAGGAATATGCTGGGATCCACAACATTCCTACCACCCAGTGACTCCTCACCTGTCCTGATAAAAACACTACCCCACTTGAGTGCCTACACCTAGTGTCTGTGTCAGGAATGGATCACCCCAGGGTCAACAGCTGCCTCACGTAAGGACCAACATTGACCGTTGTGTGATCTATTCCTGTCGCAGGCACCAGGCCTAACCACACAAGTGAGGTATCATATTTATCGGGAGACTTGGGGGAACGCTGGGTGGAAGGAAATTTGTGGCTCCTCTCAGATTCCAGAACTTTCTGTCACCGAAATGTGAGGAAAACGTGGTATTTTAGACACATTTTGAGGTTTGCAAAGGATTCTGGGTAACAGAACCTGGTCCGAGCCCCACAAGTCACCTCATCTTGGATTCCCCTGGGTTTCTAGTTTTCAAAAATGTGCTGGTTTGCTAGGTTTCCCCCGGTGCCGGTTGAGCTAGAGGCCAAAATCCACAGGTAGGCACTGTTTTCTATGAAAAAATGTGATGTGTCCACGTTCTGTTTTGGGGCATTTCCTGTCGCGGGCGCTAGGCCTACCCACACAAGTGAGGTATCATTTTTATCGGGAGACTTGGGGGAACGCCGGGTGGAAGGAAATTTGTGGCTCCTCTCAGATTCCAGAACTTTCTGTCACCGAAATGTGAGGAAAACTTGTTTTTTTAGCCACTTTTTGAGGTTTGCAAAGGATTCTGGGTAACAGAACCTGGTCCGAGCCCCGCGAGTCACCCCTCCTTGGATTGCCCTAGGTCTCTAGTTTTCAGAAATGCACAGGTTTGGTAGGTTTCCCTAGGTGCCGGCTGAGCTAGAGGCCAAAATCTACAGGTAGGCACTTCTCAAAAAACACCTCTGTTTTCTTCCAAAAATTTGGATGTGTCCACGTTGCGCTTTGGGGCGTTTCCTGTCGCGGCGCTAGGCCTACCCACACAAGTGAGGTATCATTTTTATCGGGAGACTTGGGGGAACGCCGGGTGGAAGGAAATTTGTGGCTCCTCTCAGATTCCAGAACTTTCTGTCACCGAAATGTGAGGAAAACTTGTTTTTTTAGCCACTTTTTGAGGTTTGCAAAGGATTCTGGGTAACAGAACCTGGTCCGAGCCCCGCGAGTCACCCCTCCTTGGGTTGCCCTAGGTCTCTAGTTTTCAGAAATGTACAGGTTTGGTAGGTTTCCCTAGGTGCCGGCTGAGCTAGAGGCCAAAATCTACAGGTAGGCACTTCTCAAAAAACACCTCTGTTTTCTTCCAAAAATTTGGATGTGTCCACGTTGCGCTTTGGGGTGTTTCCTGTCGCGGGCGCTAGGCCTACCCACACAAGTGAGGTATCATTTTTATCGGGAGACTTGGGGGAACGCCAGGTGGAAGGAAATTTGTGGCTCCTCTCAGATTCCAGAACTTTCTGTCACCGAAATGTGAGGAAAACTTGTTTTTTTAGCCACTTTTTGAGGTTTGCAAAGGATTCTGGGTAACAGAACCTGGTCCGAGCCCCGCAAGTCACCCCTCCTTGGATTCCCCTAGGTCTCTAGTTTTCAGAAATGCACAGGTTTGGTAGGTTTCCCTATGTGCCGGCTGAGCTAGAGGCCAAAATCTACAGGTAGGCACTTTGGAAAAAACAGCTGTGTTTTCTATAAAAAAAATAGGATGTGTCCATGTTGTGTTTTGGGGCATTTCCTGTCGCGGGCACTAGGCCTACCCACACAAGTGAGGTATCATTTTTATCGGGAGACTTGGGGAAACGCCGGGTGGAAGAAAATTTGTGGCTCCTCTCAGATTCCAGAACTTTCTGTCACCGAAATGTGAGGAAAACTTGTTTTTTTAGCCACTTTTTGAGGTTTGCAAAGGATTCTGGGTAACAGAACCTGGTCCGAGCCCCGCGAGTCACCCCTCCTTGGATTGCCCTAGGTCTCTAGTTTTCAGAAATGCACAGGTTTGGTAGGTTTCCCTAGGTGCCGGCTGAGCTAGAGGCCAAAATCTACAGGTAGGCACTTCTCAAAAAACACCTCTGTTTTCTTCCAAAAATTTGGATGTGTCCACGTTGCGCTTTGGGGCGTTTCCTGTCGCGGGCGCTAGGCCTACCCACACAAGTGAGGTATCATTTTTATCGGGAGACTTGGGGGAACGCCGGGTGGAAGGAAATTTGTGGCTCCTCTCAGATTCCAGAACTTTCTGTCACCGAAATGTGAGGAAAACTTGTTTTTTTAGCCACTTTTTGAGGTTTGCAAAGGATTCTGGGTAACAGAACCTGGTCCGAGCCCCGCGAGTCACCCCTCCTTGGGTTGCCCTAGGTCTCTAGTTTTCAGAAATGTACAGGTTTGGTAGGTTTCCCTAGGTGCCGGCTGAGCTAGAGACCAAAATCTACAGGTAGGCACTTCTCAAAAAACACCTCTGTTTTCTTCCAAAAATTTGGATGTGTCCACGTTGCGCTTTGGGGCGTTTCCTGTCGCGGGCGCTAGGCCTACCCACACAAGTGAGGTATAATTTTTATCGGGAGACTTGGGGGAACGCCAGGTGGAAGGAAATTTGTGGCTCCTCTCAGATTCCAGAACTTTCTGTCACCGAAATGTGAGGAAAACTTGTTTTTTTAGCCACTTTTTGAGGTTTGCAAAGGATTCTGGGTAACAGAACCTGGTCCGAGCCCCGCAAGTCACCCCTCCTTGGATTCCCCTAGGTCTCTAGTTTTCAGAAATGCACAGGTTTGGTAGGTTTCCCTATGTGCCGGCTGAGCTAGAGGCCAAAATCTACAGGTAGGCACTTTGGAAAAAACAGCTGTGTTTTCTATAAAAAAAATAGGATGTGTCCATGTTGTGTTTTGGGGCATTTCCTGTCGCGGGCACTAGGCCTACCCACACAAGTGAGGTATCATTTTTATCGGGAGACTTGGGGGAACACAGAATAGCAAAAGAAGTGTTATTGCCCCTTATCTTTCTCTACATTTTTTCCTTCCAAATATAAGAGAGTGTGTAAAAAAGACGTCTATTTGAGAAATGCCCTGCAATTCACATGCTAGTATGGGCACCTCGGAATTCAGCGATGTGCAAATAACCACTGCTCCTCAAAACCTTATCTTGATCCCATTTTGGAAATGCAAAGGTTTTCTTGATACCTCTTTTTCACTCTTCATATTTCAGCAAATGAATTGCTGTACCCAGTATAGAATGAAAACCAACTGCAGGGTGCAGCTCATTTATTGGCTCTGGGTACCTAGGGTTCTTGATGAACCTACAAGCCCTTTATATCCCCGCAACCAGAAGAGTCCAGCAGACAAAACGGTATATTGCTTTCAGAAATCTGACATTGTAGGAAAAAGTTACAGAGTAAAACATAAAGAAAAATGGCTGTTGTTTTCAGTTCAATTTCAATATTTTTTTATTTCAGCTGTTATTTTCTGTAGGAAAACCTTGTAGGATCTACACAAATGACCCCTTGCTGAATTCAGAATTTTGTCTAGTTTTCAGAAATGTTTAGCATTCCGGGATCCAGCATTGGTTTCACACCCATTCCTGTCACTAACTGGAAGGAGGCTGAAAGCACCAAATATAGTAGAAATGGGGTATGTCCCAGTAAAATGCCAAATTTGTGTTGAAAAATTTGGTTTTCTGATTCAAGTCTTCCCGTTCCTGAAAGGTGGGAAGATAGTGATTTCAGCACCAGAAACCCTTTGTTGATGGCATTTTCAGGGAAAAAAACACAAGCCTTCTTCGGCAGCCCTTTTTTCCCATTTTTTTGGAAAAAACTAGATTTTCACTGTATTTTGGCTATTTTCTTGGTCTCCTCCAGGGGAAACCACCAACTCTGGGTACCATTAGAATCCCTAGGATGTTGGAAAAAAAGGACGCAAATTTGGCGTGGTTAGCTTATGTGGACAAAAAGTTATGAAGCCCTAAGCGCGAACTACCCCAAATAGCCAAAAAAGGGCTCAGCACTGGGGGGGGAAAGGCCCAGCAGCTAAGGGGTTAAGAAAAAGCTAAAAAAGTGCACAAATAGTGGTGCCTGCCCCCTCAAAAACAACAAACATTTTGTATGATGATGCATTGAACTTAATGGATTTACCCCAAATGTCCAAGGGTGTGAATGCAGCAGAGATTTTAGACAAAAAAATCTAAAATGATCAAGGACTGAAAAAAGAAGAAGAGAGGAGTCTCCGATATAGAAAGAGGAAATCGCTACTGTATGCACAGTAGCCTCCCAGTGTCTCTCCTTCTGTTCATAAAGAAAGAAAACTGCTTTTGCACTCAAAATCTATTTTAAAAACATTTAGGTAATTTGGGTAATAATTCAACTTGAAAATATAATTTTGAGTTGATTTTTTGGTCGCTTGGACTAAAAGAACTGCTGCTTGCATTCAGAATTGAAATTTTAGCTCAGAAAGTCACCCTGAAATATTTGTCGACCACACACGTTGAAGGAATTGACAGTCGTGTTGAGAAGATGCTGCTCATGTTCATGCCAACTGTGTTGCTTCTGTGCATCTCATTTTATTTCTCCCTGTGCTGAAGTTTTATTATGCGATATGGTATAGTGGTATAACCTTGTTAATTACATGTAATTTTCATTAGGCAAAATTACCAAAAGTATGCCAATTATGCCAGCATAATAAAAAAAAATCCCAGGCCTAGTTATTAGGTCTGATTCTACAATGAGGTAGGTCTGCTGTGCCAGAGAATGGGGTTGGAAGTTATGAAGAAGCAGCAAGGATGAAAAGCCTGAAATAGCTCAGGAAAAAAATGTGACTCCAAAAATTATTTTACATGGTCACAATCTGTTGCCTGCACTATTGACCTAACCAAAATATCCTCAGAGTAGACTCTGATGGGAGTTGGCAATAGGCATCCTTTCAAATATTTCAATTTATGGAAAAATGACTGAGAAAACAAAATAAAGCAAGTCACAAGGTAACACACAAAGTTAATTTTTGCACAAGTGTATTCTGGGTGTTTAATGAATGTATTTAAGGCATCCTTACCTTTGTGGTAGAACCTGTTCACTGATCATGCAGACCTTGTCCTTTTTTCTCCCATTTTGATCAGTACTTCGTTTTAATCAAGCCTTGGTCTATTCTTTAATGTATACACTTTATGAACAGTATGTTGTACACCAAGTAGTCCAAATTGTTTGTCTCTTTGCTTTCCTTATATAGCAAAGAATCCTAAAGCCAAATCCCAAAGTAAAAATTCTGGCAATTCTAATTGAAAGCAAATGCTAATGTGAAGTTGCATCTTTCTCTTGTTCATTCCCACAACTTCACTCTGAAACTTTCTCCAGAGAATCTCACAGTTGCTCAACCTAGACTCTAAGTCTCAACTGTGTCATAACATGCAATACATGATCATCTGAAGTTGTAATAACTTGACAAAAGTGATGAAAGTAAACTCACCTACATAAGGACACTGAAAGGTGTATGTGCAAATTTCTTAATTTCTTACATCAAAACCTCTAGCAATTTCCTAAAGAAACAGTTTTAAAATATTGTTTGCCAGTGTCCTCATATTCCCTAAGCATATATTTTGATCACTAACAATACTTTTTTTATTTCACTGTATGATCCAATTAATATATTGCATTATTATACATACCAATTGTAATTGCCCAATTTCACCTATCTATTGGTGCATATTTCCCTCTTCCCAAAGTTAAATGTCCAAATCAAATAAACTTTATTATGATGACAGAGGGTATACAGAGCAGAGTCAGGGCACAACACTAAGCAGTGTCCAAGTGGAGATGGAGACAATTAGAAGGGAATGGGGATGCCTAGTCTCAGATGCGATGCTAGACATTTTCCCCAAAGCTAACCTGGACTCCAAGCCTTTTGTCAAGAGATTAATATTTTTAAAAGCTGTAGATGATACATTTTCCCAAGAGGACTAGGTCTCAGGAATGCATCAATTTTGGTTCAAACACAGGATGCCTAAAAACGACATGGTCTGCAGAACCAAGATTGTGACCAATGTTCATGGTATTTCTGAAAATCTGACTTGGTAGAAATAAAGCACCTGATGCAAGGTCGGGGATGGTGTTGTCCTCAGGTACACATGAGGAAATGTGCTCCAAAAGATAAGATGTAAAACAGCATTTTAATAGCAGTAAGTAAAATAAGTCAAAGCCTATTTCGCAAGCATTGGCAAAGCCAAATTCCCATCCATACAAGAAGTATTGGCTTTGGCAATGTGTGTTTGCCAAGTTGTATACCAGTGTAGCTGCTGTTCAGCATGGCTAAACGTTAGTGGCATGGAGTGTCCTAGACTGGAGTGTGGGAGTAGAGTATTCTAGACTGGATTTTTTTGGAGTAGTGAGCCATGGAGTGAAGTAGGGGGAGTAAAGTATAGAGTTGAGTAGAGGGAAGTAGAGGTCAGTGGTTCAGTGGCAGAGAGTGTTGTAGAGTACAGTGGCGTAGAGTGGAGTGCATTGAGTGGAGTGGCATAGAGTGGAGTGGAGTGCGGTGGAATAGGGTGGAGTGGGCTGAGTGGATTGAGGTAGTGGGGGGAATTGGATTGGGGTGAATTGGGATGAATTGAATTGGGGTGGACTAATTGGGATAGAGTGGGTTGGACTGAGTGGAATGGGTTGGATTGGGGTGGGTGGACTGGATGGAGTGGATTTGATTGGATTGGGGTGAATTGAAACACAAAAAGGGGGTTTGGATTGGGGTGATTGGAATGGGGTGAATTAGATTGGTATGGGGTGGGTGGACTGATTGCAGTGACAGGATGTGGGTGGGGTGGATTGGATTAGAGTGGGGTGGTTTTGATTGGGGTGAATTGGAGTAGAGTGGGGAGGATTAGACTGGACTGCAGTGGGGTGGATAGGACTGGACTGGAGTGGGAGGATTGGACTGACTGGGGTGGGTGGACTGGATGGGAGTGTGGTGGATATGATTGAAGTGGATGGAATAGCAGTGGGTAGATAGGAGTTGATTGGAGTGGTGGATTGGACTGGAGCGGGGTGGACTGGACTGGAGTGGGATGGACTGGGTTGGATTGGGGTGAGATTTTTATTGGAGTGGGGTAGATTGGAGTGAGGGTGGATTGGATTGGAGTGGGCTGAATGGATTGGATCAAGTGTGATGGACTTAACTGGAGTGGGGTTGATTGGACTGGGGTAGAGTAGGGTGGACTGGAGTAGAGAGGAGTGGATTGGAGTGGAGTGGACTGGAGGGGGTAAACTTGATTGGGTGGATTAGATTGGAGTTGGGTAGATTGAAGTAGGGTGAGATGGGGAGGGGCGGGGTGGATTGGATTGGGGTGGAGTGGAGTGGAGTGGGGTGGGGTGGAATGGAGTGGGGTGGATTGCATTGAGGTGGGGTAGATTGGAGTGAGGTGAAATGGACTGAGTGGGGTGGTGGATTGGATTGGAGTGTGGTGAACTAGACTGGGATGGAATGGAGTGGGGTGGATTGGAGTGGGGTGAAAAGGAGTGGGTGGAGTGAAATGGGGTGGATTAGATTGCGTGGGGTGGACTGGAGTAGAGTAGATTGGATTACAGTGGGATAGACTGGACTGGAGTGAGGTGGATTGGGTTGAGTTGGGTGGATTGGATTGAGGTGGACTGGTTTGGGGTGGATTGATTGGGGTGGGTGGATTGGATTAAGGTGGAATGGCCTGGGTACGGTGGATTTGAGTGGGATAGATTTGATTTAGCTGGATTGTGGTAGATGGGATTGTGCAGGATGGATTGAATGGGAGTGGGTGGTAGGAGTGGGGTGGGTTGAAGTGTGCCAGCTTGGAGTAGGGGATTGTTTTGGATTGGAGTGGGCCAGATTGTTTTGGATTGGAGTGAAGCAGAAGGAGTGGGGCAGATTGTTTTGGACTGGAGTGGGGTAGACTGGTGTAGGGCAGATTGGAGCGGGGTAGATTAGAGTGGGACAGATTGGAGTGGGACGATTGTTTTGGGAGTGGGGTGGATTGTGGTGAAATGGAGTGGTGTGAATTGGGATGGAGTGGGTGGATTAGGGTGAGGGGGACTGGATTGGATCTGGGTGGACTGGATCGGGTGGTTTGGAGTGGGACAGATTCAAGTGGGAAAGAAATGTTTTGGATTGAAGTGTGGCGGATTGGAGTAGGGCAGATTGGAGTGGGCAGACTGTTTAGGATTTGATTGGGGCAGATTGGAGTGGGCAGATTGTTTTGGATTGCAGTGGGGTGAATTGGAGTGGGTTGGATGGAGTGGGGTGGATTGGATTGGGTGAGGTGGACTAGGATGAGGTGGATTGGACTGGAGTAGTGTAGATTGGATTGGGCTGAAATTGGGGTGGATTTGATTGGTGTGAGGTGGCTAGGTAGCAGTAATTCTTTATTCGGTTTTTAAAAACAAAACACAAAAGCACAGATACATACAATAAAATCATGTATAAAACATAAAATCTATTTAGAATTACATACCATAATGCAACAGAAATCCAGTTAATAATGATTAGGAAACATTTAAACCTAGGTACAATAGTTCATATATAGAATCGCAGAGTAATAACTATATAGTACTCATGTGTCAAGAGTCTCCTATGATACTAACCCCTCATTAATTAGGGCATTTAAGCCGACCAAAATAATTTGTAATTAATTCTTTCCTGTTATGTTTTTTATAATAGCACATCATTCATCGTCAGTAATACAATTCATTAGAACAGGACTAAAGTGCATATGTGCGATAGATTTCTAAAGTGCAAATACAAAATGTTAAGTACTAATCATTGCCAACAGATATCTATTACATATCCTGACATCCCTCTACAAATCCTTGCATCTTAAGAACCAGGCATATACCAGAACTGTAGAGTGCAAAGCTGAGCTATTCTGTACTGTCTCTTCTAAGGATTCTAATAGTAGTTGTTTGAAATGGGGTCTCTGGTTGGCAGTCAGTTTGCACACTGTTCAAGTAGAATTCCTCACTCTAGTCAAGGCAATTGAGATACACACTTAAGATAACCCCTGCTCACCCCCTTGGTAGCTCGGCACAAGAAGTCAGGCTTATATCAAAGTCAATGTGTAAAGTATTTGTACAAGCACACACAGTAATGCAGTGAAAACACTACAAAATGAACACCACACCAGTTTAGAAAAATAGCCAATATCTACCTAAATCAAACAAGACCAAGATTACAAAAATCCAACATACCCAAGTAAAGTTATGAATATTTAAATTAAAAAGAGTCTTACTCCATAGAAAACAATGAATGGATGCATTGATGTTACACAAAGTACCTGGTTTGCGTCAAAAATAAAGCTGCACGAATGAGCATGCATTGGAAAAGCCAGTGATGCGTTGATTCCTTAGTCACAAGTGAGGCCGTGCGTAGTTTCTTCTCCAGTTGGGTAGGTGATGTGTCATTTTTCTCTCCCACAAGACAGAGATGCATCGATTTCAGGACGGGTAGGTTTACGTTGATTTTGACGCCCAGCGATGATGCACACGAAATCTGGCCACACGGTGATAAGAAACCACACAGCGTGGGGTTTGCATCCATTTCAGCAGCCGCAGGCGGGTGTTGTGCCATTTCTCCAGCCACAAGACAGGAAATGCATCATTTCTCCAGCCGCAATGGAGGTGATGTAGCAATTTCCCAGCTGCAATGCAGGTGGTGCGTCGATTTCGCTGCCACATTGCAGGTGGTGTGTCAAATATTTCCCAGCACAGCTCCTGTGCATGGATTTCGGTCTTGGTTCCACCAGCGGCATCTTTCAAGGGCACAGGCACTGGAGTGTGAACCACTTGGCAGGTAGGAGTCTCAGCAAGAGAGTCCAGGTGCTGGCAGAAGAAGTCTTTGATGGCCCTGAGACTTCAAAACAGGGGGCAAGCTCAGTCCAAGCTCTTGGAAACACTTCACAAGTAGGAATACACCACAAAAGTCCAGTTTTTGTCCTCTTTCAGGCAGAAGCAGCAACTGCAGGCCAAACCAGCAAAGCACAGTCACAGGCAAAGGGGCAGTACTCCTCCTACAGCTATTCAGCTCATCTCTTTGGCGGAGGTTCCTCTTGACTCCAGAAGTAATCTAAAAATCTAAAAGTGTGGGGTTTTGGGTCCACTACCTATACCCCTTTCTGCCTTTGAAGTAGGCAAACTTCAAAGGAAAGTTTCTGTTGTTCACAAGATTCTGTCTTGTCCAGGCCTGGCCCCAGACACACACCAGGGGTTTGGAGACTTTCAGGGGTAAGTGTCAGCTTCTCCCTCCCCACTCTAGCCCAGGAGACTCATCAGGATATGCAGGCCACACCTCAGCTCCCTTTGTGTCACTGTCTAGAGGGAATTCACATCAACCCAACTGTCAGTCTGACCCAGACGTGGAATACATAAGTAGGCAGCGGCACAGAATGGTTAAGCAAGAAAATCCCCACTTTCTAAAAGTGTCATTTTCAAACTGACAATCTAAAAAACAACTTTACTAAAAGATGTATTTTTTAATTGTGAGTTCAGAGACCCCAAACTCCAAATCTCCATTTGCTCCCAATGGGAAACTGCACTTAAAAGATATTTAAAGTCTCTAGTCTCCATTTTACCCTATGAGAGAGATAGGCCTTGCAACAGTGAATACTGAATTTGGCAGTAGTTCACTCTCACGACATGTACAACACATCAGTGTATGTCCCACCTTTAACATACACTGCACCCTGCCCATGGAGCTACCCAGGGCCTACCTTAGTGGTGCCTTACATGTACAAAAAGGGAAGGTTTGGGCCTGGCAAGTGGGTACACTTCCCAGGTCGAATTGGCAGTTTAAAACTGCACACACAAACACTGGAGTGGCAGGTCTGAGCCATGTTTACAGGGCTACTCATGTGGATGGCACAATTAGTGCTGCAGGCCCACTAGTAGCATTTGATTTGCAGGCTCTGGGCACCTCTAGTGCACTTTACTAGGGACTTACTAGTAGATCAAATATGAAAAGCCAATTACACATACAGTTTAGACAGAGAACACTTGCACTTTAGCACTGGTGACCATTGGTAAAGTGCCCAGCAAAAACAAAGTCCAGCCCACAGTCACAACATAGAAAGCAGAGGCAAAAAGACAGCGGAGACTACGCCCAGGATGCCAGGTCTAACAATAGTCTTCGAATGTCTCATAGATAAAACACGACAAATTGGGATTAGCCAATTTCTCCTAATAGCAGTATACCTAGAGCAAAAAAAACTGTATTGGATGGGGCAGATTGTTTTTGGATTGGAGTAGGGCAGAACATTTTATGGATTGGAGTAGAGCAGATTGGAGTGGGGCAGATTGTTTTGGATTGGAGTGGGACAACTTGGAGTGGAGCAGATTGTTTTGGATTCAGTGAGGCAGATAGGAGTGGAGCAAATTGGAGTAAGGCAGATTGTTTTGTATTGGAATGGGGCAGATTGTTTTGGATTGGAGTGGGGCAAATTGGATTGGGGCACATTGTTTTGGATTGGAGAGGGGCAGATTGTTTTGATTTGGGGTAGACCAGACTGGAATGGGGGAATATTGGAGGAGCAGAATATTTAGGATTGGAGTGGGGCAGATTGGAACAGGTAGATTGTTTTGGATTGGAGTGGGGCAGATTGTTTTGGGATTGAGTGGGTAGATTATTTTGGATTGGAATCGGGCTGATTGGAGTTAGGCAGATTGGAGTGGGGTGAGTTGGGAAGATTGGAGTCCGGTGGATTGGAGTGGACTGGATTGTTGTGACTGGTATGGATTGGAGTAGCATGGGGTGAATTGGTCTGGGGTCGACTGGATTGAGTGGGGTGGATTGGTGTGGGATGACGTGGGGTTGGATGGATTGGAGGGGGTCGAACTGAAGTGAGGTGGTTTGGGGTGTACTCCACTATTATATGTCAAAGCATAATTTCAGACATTACACTTAAAAAATGAACAATGTTGTTTTGCAGCATTAAGAACCTATGAAGGTGTATTAAAATATAAAAATTCAGTACAGAAGTCAAAACATAATTAGTTACAATGCCTAAAAATTCAGCCATAGAGAAATAGCATAAAGCTCACAGATTGGTTACAATGAAAGTTAACAGAATTAAAAATAGATGCAGCATGAGACAAATCTGCGACATAGTCCAAGGTCAGAATATACAGCAAATAAATAGAAAATCGAGCAGCATCCTTAGAGGCTTATAGGAACATTCACAATAGAAACCAATGGAAAGTGCACAGTCAGCATAAAGTGAGCAAAAATGCATTACATATTGACAAATCATACAACAGCATTATAAAAACGTTGTATAATTCCACAGCAGTGGCGGCCGGCAGCTTAAGAGGGAGGGTTCGGGCGGGAGGCACACACACACACACACACTCATTCATTCTTTCACACACAGACAGGCACGCACATCCCTTAACAACACTCATACCATTCAAACATGCACGCACGCACCAAACATTCATTTTAAAACATCACACACACTCATTCTTTCACACACGCACGCACGCACATCCATCAACAACATTCATACCATTCAAACATGCACGCACCCACCAAACATTCATTTTAAGAGATCGCACACACTCATTCTTTCACACACACATGCACGCACATCCATTAACAACACTCATAACACTCAAACATGCATGCGCGCACCAAACATTCAATTTAAAATATCACACACACACACTTACCTTCAGCTTCCAGGCCAGGTCCAGGTCAGCCAATGAGGGAAGGCAGCAGTCCCAGCCTCGTCATAGAGTGGGATGGGGTCAGTGAGACTGCTGACCCCACCCCACTCTGTGATGAAGTGTCACTGATTGACACTCGCCCTGGGCACTTCAGGGCTTAAACCTGAAGCGCCCAGGGAGAGTGTCCATTGGTGACGCTTTCCCCGTTACACAAGGGAGGGCCTCGAGGCACCTTTGCTGAGCCGAGGAGGCCACGCCCATAGGAGCTCCTCAGCCCAGCAAAGTTCAGCTCAGTCCGCCAGGAGTGTGCGCAAATCGCGCATATCTGCTCCTGGCTGCCTGAGCAGAACATGGAGAGTGTCTGTCAGGCTGACCTTTGTTCAGCCTGACAGACACTCTTCATGAGGGGCAAAAGGTGGGGGGGGGGGGGTGGCCCCTCTGCCCTAAAGGATGGGCCGCCACTGTTCCACCGTCCTAGCACTATTCCACTTAATGATAATAAGTCTCCTCTGACCTAATGTTATCGGCCTGCTTATACAAATCTGGTTACATTAACAATGAAGGTCTTGCGAATGAATAGGCCTACTGGGATCTGAACAGGAAGAGACCTTGGAGTGCAACAGTTTAACCACAGAACTTTCTGTGATGCTCTCCAAGAAGCGCGTGTCAATTAAAAGCATCACTGAAGTATACGGTGTAAATGAGAATGAAAACATGATGAAAAACATGGCTACGTCGAGGGGCGGCTAGTGCTAATTTGCTTGAAGGGAGTTGCCCTAGTATTTATGTGGGAGGAGGCAGCAGCATAAGGGGCATGCAAGTCAGATGCTCAACACAGAGCTAAATCGTGTTGAAAAACAACGTTCCAGTATTAGTTGAAGATCCAGGGTTATCTAGGCATGTGCCAGGCGTATGGTGAGACTTGCCCTTGAGGTAGAAGCCATCATGGTGATGTCAGGGTGGTAGGCATGTCAATTTTTAGCTTGGCTTCATATGTTGGCCATAGGGCGTTGGCTGATGTAGCCCAAGGCTTGGTTAGCACCACAGAGTGACAGCAACAGGCAGATTGAAAAGGCCGGGCAAGGCAGGTCAGCGATCAAGGGAGTCGGTGGCGTACACTGAACGGAAGGCTCCAACCACCTGATGGTTTAACTGCTGAGAAGGCAGGCTGGGTGAGGAGTCCTTCACCTTTGTCTGTGGGAACTCGGCATGTAAATTAAGCTGGGTTGGTAAGAGTGCTTGAGACACTTGCGCATCCTACTGTCTTCCCATCTGCATCTATACGCGCCCTTTATTTGTATTGGGACAGGGCCTAGAGAAGGCATGCCTTTGCTTCTGAATAGTGCACCCGATCAATTTACATTGCCAGCCCCATCCCCAGCCTCTCTCTGCCCGTGAACAGGCCGTGGGAAGCCCTAGATCAGTGATACGGAAAGTACGGCTCGGGGGGCCTCATGCGGCCCTTCTGACATTAACATGCGGCCCCCTGGTGAACAGCAGCACTAGCACTAGTATAAAATGATGTTAAATAAACAGGCAATCATTTATTTAAAGGTTAATGAAGTTAAAAAAGGAACACCTTCATTTTAAAGACATCTTGCAGCAAAGGTCCCTTCAAAACTCAAACGATTCTTTCATTTACAAACGTGCATTGACAAGTATATTTTTTTAAAGAGATAGTTTCAAAATTTTATTTAGAAGCATTCATCCCCCCCACAACAATGTGACTAGTGAACTAAGGCGCAAGCCTGTTGGTATGTGCACTCTTTGGGTGGCCCGGGTTTCTATTATACATGAACACCATTTTATTTATTAAACCAAACACAGGATAAAGTTTTGTACCGCACATATCCTGAAGTCGTGCATTTTAAGGCCCTCTTATATGTGATAATGAAATAGAAATAAAACAGTTGACTAGAATCACACAATTTACTTAAGTGGGGAAGCTGGGATTAATCTTAGGTTTTCTGGTGCATCGCAGCCACTAAATGTTTATGCTTTGCTTCTTCCCACACCCACCTTACTAACAACCTCCCTTTTCCAACTGCGCCACCTCCCAAGCCCCTGACTGGTGGCATCAATGCGGCCCTCGGTCACATCACAGACCAAACATTTTGGCCCCTGAAAAGATATTTGTGAGTACCTGTTACAAATGGAGTCTTTAGTTGGCAGTCAGGTTACCCCCTGTCCAACCAAGGACCCTCACTCTAGTCAGGGTAAAGAAGAATCACCCTCAATTAACCCCCACTCCTCCTCTGGTAGAGTGGCACGAGCAGGCAGGCTTAACTTCAGAAGCAATATGTACAGTATTTGTACCAACACACACAGTAATACAGTGAAAACACTGCAAAATGGACACAACACCAGTTTAGAACAATAGGTAATATTTATCTAAACCAAACAAGACCAAAATGACAAAAATCCAACATACAAAAGTTAAGATATGAATTTTCAAAAGAATAATCCTTAGAAAACAGTGAGAATGTTGTTGTTAAACAAAATACCTGGTTAACGTAAAAAATAAAGCTGCACGGGCGAGTGTGCATCGTAAAAAGATAGCAGTGCGTCCATCCCTTATTCGCAAGTGAGACCGTGTGTTGTTTCCTTCTCCGGTCTGGTCGGCGATGCGTTGTTTTTCTGCCTCGCAAGTGAGCGATGCGTTGATATCCGGACGGGGCACCTTGAATCCACACAGAGTCGGGTTGACTTGAATGCCCAGGGACGATGCGTAGAAAATCCGGTTGCACGGTATCAGAAAACCGCAGGGTTTGCGTCATTATCAGCCTCAGTAAGCGGGTGTTGCATGTCATTTCTCCAGCCTCGATGCATCGATCTCCAAGCCACGATTCAGGTGGATCTTTGATTTTAGCCGCGAAGCCGGCGGCGCTTTATTTATCAGCCACGTTGCGGAAGGTGCATCTAATTTTTCCCTGCATGGCGTTCTGTGCGAGGAATTTCAGTTCTTATCTGCCAACTTCAACTTTCAAGGGCCTAGGGACTGGATAGGGCACCACTTGGCAGGGCAGGAGTCTCAGCAGAGAGTCCAGGTGCTGGCAGGGGAAGCCTTTGAACGCCCTGAGACTTCAACAACAGGAAGCAAGCTCAGTTCAAGCCCTTGGAGATTCTTCTCAAGCAAGAATGCACAACAAAGTCCAGTCTTTGTCCCCTTTCACAGGCAGAACAGGCAACTGCAGGATAGCCCAACAAAGCACAGTCACAGGCAGGAGCAGCACTTCTCCTCAGCTCTTCTCCTTGCCAGAGGTTCCTCATTATTCCAGAAGTGATCTAATTTTCAGGGGGTCCAATACTTATACCCCTTTCTGCCTTTGAAGTAGGCCTACTTCAAAGGAAAGTCACTGTTGTTTACAAGATCCTGCCTTGCCCAGGCCAGGCCCCAGGCACACACCAGGGGATTGGAGTCTGCATTGTGTAAGGACAGGCACAGCCCTTTCAGGCGTGAGTGAACACTTCTCCCCTCCCTCCCAGCACAGATGGCTCAACAGGATATGCAGGTTACAGCCCAGCTGCCTTTGTGTCAATGTCTAGAGAAGTGCAAACAGCACAACTGTCAACCTGACCCAGACAGGGAATCCACAAACAGGCAGAGTCACAGAATGGTTTAAGCAAGAAAATGCCCACTTTCTAAAATTGGCATTTTCAAACACACAATCTAAAAACAACCTTTACCAGAATTACCTGAAATTGTAAGTTCAGAGACCCTAAACTCCAAATTTCGATCTGCTCCCAAAGGGAATCTGCACTTTAATAACATTTAAAGGCAGCCCCCATGTTAACCTATGAGAGAGATAGGCCTTGCACAGTGAAAACAAAATTTGGCAGTATTTCACTGTTAGGACATATAAAACACATTAGTATATGCCCTACCTTAAACATACACTGCAACCTGCTCATGGGGCTACCTGGGGCCTACCTTAGGGGTGCCTGTAGAAAAGTACCATCTTTCTTGGCATGTTACCCCCATTTTTACCTGTATGTCAGTATGTTTTTGCCTGTCTCACTGGGATTCTGCTGGTCAGGACCCCAGTGCTCATAGTTTATGGCCTAATGTGGGTGTCTATATAGTGCTTGACTGTATAACTGAGGCTCTGCTAATCAGAATCTCAGTGCTTATGCTCTCTCTGCTTTTAAATTTGTCACTATAGGCTAGTGACTTCATCTACCAATTTCAATTGGCACACTGGACCCCCCCTTATAAGTCCCTAGTGTATGGTACCTAGGTACCCAAGGCATTGGGGTTCCAGGAGATCCTTATGGGCTGCAGCATTTCTTTTGCCACCCATAAGGAGCTCATAAAAACCCTTTCACAGGACTGCCACTGCAGCCTTCGTGAAATACCACACATGTTATTTCACAGCCATTTTCACTGCACTTAAGTAACTTATAAGTCACCTATATGTCTAAACTTCACTTGCTGAAGGTTAGGTGCAAAGTTACTAAGTGTGGGGGCACCCTTGCACTAGCAAAGGTGCCCTCACATAGTTCAAGGCCATTTCCCGGGACTTTGTGAGTGCGGGGACGCCATTACGTGCATGCACTACATATAGGTCAATACCTATATGTAGCTTCACAATGGTAACTCCGAATATGGCCATGTAAGGTGTCCAAGATCATGGAGTTGTCTCCCCATTCCAAATCTGGTATTGGGAAACCAAATTGCATGCTCCTGGGGGCTCCACTATGGACCCTCCGTACTGCCAAACCCGCTCTCTGAGGCTTGCACTGCAGCTACAGCTGCTGCCACCTAACAGACAGGGTTCTGCCCTCCTGGGGTCTGAGCAGCTCAGTCCCAGGAAGGTAGAATAAAGCATTTCCTTTGGGAGCAGGGTGTTTCACCCTCTCCCTTTGGAAATAGGTGTTACAGGCTGGGGAGGGTTAGCCTCCCCAAGTCCCTGGAAATGCTTTGACGGGCACAGATAGTGCCCTTCTTGCATAAGCCAGTCTACACCAGTTCAGGGACCCCTTGTCCCCTGCTCTGGTGCAAAACTGGACATAGGAAAGGGGAGTGACCACTCCCCTGTCCATCACCACCCTAGGGGTGGTGCCCAGAGCTCCTCCAGCGTGTCTCAGCCATCTTGCTTTGCAAGGTGTGGGGGCACTCTGGAGGGCTCTGAGTGGCCAGTGCCAGCAGGTGACATCAGAGAATGCTCCTTGTAGGTCCTTACCTGATAAGGTAGCCAATCCCCTCTCAGGGCTATTTAGGGTCTCTCCTGTGGGTTCTCTTCAGATTCTACTTGCAAGTTTCCAGCAGGAATCCTCTGTAATTACTACTTCATCCTCTGCAACTACTACTTCATCCTCTGCAACCACTATTTCATCCGCTGACCTCGGATCAACTGCAGCCTGCTCCAGGAACCACTGTAACAGCAACAAAGTATCCACGAGGGATACTTTTCTTCTGCAACTTCAGCTCCAGCCAGCAACTGCAACAGTTTCCATGGTGTGCACGCTCTAAGGACTTCCTGTCTTTACCCTGCACCAGAAGGACCGAAGAAATCTCCCTTGGGGTGACGGAATCACTCCCCTGCTCAGGTAGGCACCTTCTAAGTCGATGACTGGTTCTTTTGGACTCCTCTCACAGCGACAAGCGTGCTCCTTGGAACACAGAGGGTGGACCCCATTGACACAGACTATCCTGAGGTCCTGCTGTCGCAATTTGCCTTCCCTCACAATGACAGTACCCCTGTGCACCACGTCTTCTTCACCTCCTGAGGCCTCTGTGCAATATTTGCAAAATTCCCTTGTGCACAGCCTGGCCCAGGTCCCCAGCACTCTATTCTGCGACACTCAACTCGCTGAGTTGTTCTCCGGCGGTGTGGGACCGTCCTATGTAGTGCTGCACCAACTGCATTTTGCACCTCCTTTGTCCTCATGTCCTGGGACTCCTGTGGGTGCTATCTGATGCTCTGAGGGCTCTCTGAAGTGCTGAAAGCCCCCTCTTCCTCCTCACACAGAGTTGAGGCCTCCAGATCCCTCCTGGGTCCAGATAGCACCTAGTTGATGCAAAACGCTACTTTGCCGGAACCAAGGCTTGTTGGAGGAATTCAGCACCAAAACTCGCCTGCATCCAACTGCACAACGTGGGACATCCTTTGCATCATGCAGGAACCCTCTGGCATCTTCCTAGGGTGCATTTCTGCAGTCTTTGTCCAACCGGGCACTCTTCTTTTGCACCCTCTTATGGGTTGGCAGGGGCTCCTGTCCTTCCTGGAACTTCTTTCGACTTCTGGACTTGGTCTCCTTCTTTTGCATGTCTTCAGGTCCAGGAATCCACTGTTTGTTGTTTGCAGACTTGGTTAGTTCTTGCAATCATTCCAATGTGTAGTGTGTCCTACAGAAACTTGCAGTACTTTACTCCTGCTTTTCTGGGCTCTGTGGTGGGGTAAGTAACATACCTTTACTGTATTCTTACTCTCCCAGTGATTCTGCACACACTATACTTGTCAAGGGGGGAATTTGTGATTTGCACTCCACTTTCTTACTATATGGTTTGTGTTGCCCCTAGACGTACTTTCTCCCATTGTATTCTATAGCATTTCCTATTGTTTGCACTATCATATGTCGAATTACTTACCTTATTTTCGTGTCTAGTGTATATATTGTGTATAATACTTACCTCCAGAAGGAGTATTGCCTCTAAGATATTTTTGGTACTGTGTCACCCAAATAAACTACCTTTATTTTTGGTAGCACTGAGCATTGTCTTTACTTGAGTATAAGTACTGTGTAACTATAAGTGGTATTGCATGAGCTTTGCATGTCTCCTAGTTCAGCCTAAGCTGCTCTGCTATAGCTACCTCTATCAGCCTAAGCTGTTAGAACACTACTACGTTTCACTAATAAGGGATAACTGGACCTGCTATAAGGTGCAAGTACCCAAGTTACCCTCTACAAGCCAGGCCAGCCTCCTACAGTGCCCTACTTGTATGAAAAGGGAAGGTTTAGGACTGGCAAGTAGGTACACTTGCCAAGTCGAATTGGCAGTTTAAAACTGCACACACAGACACTGTAGTGGCAGGTCTGAGCCATGTTTACAGGGCTGCTCATGTGGGTGGCACAACCAGTGCTGCAGGCCCACTGGTAGCGTTTGGGTTAGAGGGCCTGGGCATCCCTATTGCACTCTACTAGTGACTTACTAGTAAATCAAATATGCCAATCATGGAAAGCCAATTTCATATACACTTTATATAGTAGCACTTGCACTTTAGCACTGGATAGCAGTGGTAAAGTGCCCAGAGTATCAAGAACAGCAAAAACAGAGTCCAGCACACATAAACAACCTGGGAAACAGAGGCAAAACGTAAGGGGAGACAAAGCCTAGGTTGCCAAGGATGCCAAGTCTAACAGTACCCATGCCCGAGATAGTCCGTTCTTCATTGCTTAGTGTTTCCAGTGTCTGCCTTTCTGCCCTCAGGCCTTGGGTGACTTACTGGCTGAGCTTAGCCAGAGTGCAGAACTGGCACTGCAGCAGCTTCCACTCCAGAGAAGTGCTTCGGATGGCAGTTGAGAAATCCTTTTATCATCATCCTGTGGCACCACTCCTGACCACGGTTAGAAAAGGAGTAGGATTAGACCTAACATACATACTGTTGACAAAAAATACACTTTTTACTTAACAAGCACATGTTAAGGTTTGTAGCGTAACAGCTAGAGCTGCTGACTTTGGAAGTGGGGAGCCAGGTTTGAGTCTTGGCGACTCAACACCCTGGTATTCTTGAAAAAATACTTAACCTTCTTGTGCCTAAAGACAAAAAAACTATGACCTTGTGTAATGTGACTGGTACTCATCTAAAGTGCTGCAGTGCCTTTGGGTCGAGTTTGCGCTCTCTATATAGAACTGCAAAAAATAATCATTTGCAAGAGCAGACTGTCTAAGTCTCTCCCAAGTGTTTATAATATTTCATTGTTAGATACAATTATTTAGTGTACTAAACAAACATACTGAAATATATACCGGCCATATGGCATCTGCAGGACCTTATCAATTGCTGCTTATCCAGAAGTGTATTGGGTGTCTGGGCTTAGTGTTTTATTTATCTATTACAATTATGGTCCACAAGTCTCCGGATGCAATATGCACCAAACTAGTAATGCCTTGCCAAATAAAAGTTTATTTTTTCAATTGTCTAGCACCAGTTGGCAACTTTGCCTCTAATTGTGGATTTTAAGGCTCAACTTCTCGCAAGCTCTCGCCCTTACATGGATCTGAAACATACTAAGGGCCAGATGTATCATCTGATTTTGCACTCGCAAACAGCGAAATCGGTCGTTTGCAAGTGCAAAATCAGGGTCTGCAATACATCAAATGCATTCGCAGACCAAAAACAGAAAGTCGCAAAAATTGCAATTTTCTGCGTTGCGACCTGGATTTTGCAAATCGCAATTTGCGATTCGCAAAATCCAGGTCGCAATGCAATTCTGCAAAAAATCGCAAATTGCGATTTTTCGCAGAATGGTATTTTGCAAGTGCAAAATACCATGAACTGCAACCAGGTGGTAACCTGGTGCAAAATTTAAAAATGCAGTAAAACTGCATTTTTTTATTTGATATGTAAAGCACACATGCCCTTTTGGCATGTGTGTACTTTACATGTGGAAAATAAATAAATGGGGTGCAGGGGAGGGGGCCTTAGGCCCCCAGCACCCTGGCCCTTTGCTTTTTCCAAATTGCGATTTCTGTTTCAGAAATCGCAATTTGCGAAATGCAAAAAATGTGCAGCTATGGGCCAACAGGCCCATAGCTGCGAATGGGGCCAGTATTGCAATTTGCGATTCGGTAATTGCATTTGCGATTTTTAAGAAATCGCAATTACCGAATCGCAAATGTGATACATGGCCCTTTGCGATTCGGTAAATTGCGATTTCTTAAAAATCGCAATTACCGAATAGCACTGGGCCAGATTCATACATCTGGCCCTAAATGTCTTTACAAAGCTAAGGTTAGACTTACACCAAGATGCACAGCTTTCTTTGGTACCAGCTGCCTGACCGTTGAAGAGTAGTGGTAAGATGAGGATAATTCAGGAGTGGCAAAATAATAACAGACAAGTTAAATGTGAGATGGTCAGAGCAGAGGTGTGTGTTCGTATTTTTTTCGTAGGTCTACCTGGATGTAGGTACCTATGTGTAAAAGAAGCTGTAATCCCTTTCCTCCCTGGCCTCCTCTCACGCTCCAATGACACCTTCTCTCATGTCCCCAGATAGATTTTCCTTATCCCATTACCAGATATCTCCAACTACAACCCCCAAAGTCTCCTAGCTCTCCTGGATAGCTACTCCTCTCCCTGCTCTCAGTACATACATCATTGTGTGCATGTCTGTGTCTCATGGCAGGTTAGACTTTTTCCAGTAGGTGGGCAATGGATTCTAGGTGTAGGGAAGTCCCTTGTGTGAAGTGTTTCATTGTATTTTTCTCTCTCTCTAAATATCAATATTCAAGAGATAGGGCAACCAGCAATTTAGAGAGATGACTGTGAGACTGGTGCAGTGAAGGAGCTACTTTCCTGACAGAAAGCATTATACTCACTAATTAACTTTTATCTGGGCAGGGATCATGCACAGACAAGGAAGGCCTGTTCTGTGCAGTGTGTTCTGTACTGATCATGAGCTTTCTATAGAGCAACGATCCCCTTCTGTTTCGGAGCTGCAAGTCCTGTGCTTGGCATGGGAACTCTGCACTTAACATGGAGCTCTCAACTGAACAGATTGCCCTGTACCGACCTATTGAGGGCATGGACCTTATGATGACTAGAAATCTGGTCTGAACTGGAGGTACTCGACTAAGCATGGATGGAGCTTTGTATTCAGCAAGGTGTCACATGAGTAACATGGAAATGTGGCTTAACGGCCAATGTTGCTGACTTTGGATCTGGAGAACCAGGATCTTGCCACCGTCCTTTGACCCTGGGCAAATCATTTAATCTCCCAGTGCCTAGACAATATGAATCTGACCCTGTGTGATGTAATCTGGTGCTCATGTGTAGAACACTATATGAACCTTCAAAAAAGAGTAAGGAGGTTTGTAGCTCAGTGGTGCTGAGCAGGATTGCTGGTGAAGTTCAGAGAGCTCTATAATGAGACACGAAGATAGTGCATTTTGCAAACTAAGTAAATTGGTATTGGGACAGTGGTATCTTTTGGCTTCTTTCTAATGATGAAACTTGTGATGTAATATGCACCATTTGAGCTCCCTTTTTCAGACTTTTGCTAAAATTTTCTTGAAACCATGTGTGCTACAAAAGGTACCATGTGAACCTTTTTTTTAAGAAAAAAGTTCTTGCTGGAGGAGGCCCATCCCTGAACACTACTCTTTCACGTTGGCTTGGTTGTTGTGCTCACTTGCTCCTTCAACTTGGATCTCAAATTTTTGGCCCACCAGTTTTAGAATCCACCAGCCACCACTGGCTACGTCTAAATACAAGATGAAGTTGAGGCCTAACTGAGGCCTAGTTTGGCCTATTGCATGAAAATATAGTTCTGTGCATCAAAGGATTGCTATCTCAATTGCAAAATTCGCATGTCACTTAGGGTCATACTTACAAGCCCCTTGCTCCTCCTTGTGCCACATTAGCGCCATTATTTTTTACTCTAATGTGGCGTTAGGTAGGCTTTTCCAAGCACCTTATTTACAAAGTGGCGCAATGCTTGAATTGCGCCAATTTGTAAACCCTTGCCCCACATTATGCCTGGGCCAGGCATAATGAATGCATGTGGGGGAGTTCTGGCGCCTGGGAGGACCTAAAAATGGCGCAGTGAAATCTACCAGATTTCACTGCATCACTTTCTGTGTCATTTTTTACGCCTGCCTAAAATGACGTTTCCTTTTACTTTGCAGGATTAGCGCCACAATTGTTGGCACTAATCCTGCAAAGCGCCAAAATAGCGGCAACATTTTTGACGATATTGTTCTAATGTGCGCCATGGTGTGCTTTATTGTAAATACGGCACAAACATGGTGTTGTTAGAGTGCCGCAGGACAACGCAAGAAAAGTGGTGCATCAGGAGTGATGCGCCACTTTCTTGTAAATATGTCCCTAAATGTTATACCTAACAGCCTTAGGGTGGTCTTCGCCCAACTTTTTGCTTGCCTACCCCATTTTTCTGATCTCATTTTCGTTGGTTTTAGGACTCTGCACACTTTACCACTGCTGACCAGTACTAAAGTGCTTGTGCTGGTGCATTAGCTCATACCCAATTGTCATATTTAATTTACCTATAGGTCCCCAGTAAAGTGCACTTGATGTGCCAAGGACCTGTAAATTAAATGCTACTAGTGGGCCTGCAGCACTGATTTTGCCACCCACATAACTAGCTCCTTAACCATGTCTCAGTTCTGCCATTGCTAGGCCTGGGTGTGCAGTTTCACTGCCACTTTCTTCTTGGCATTTAAAACTACTTGCCAAGCCTTAAAGTCCCCTTTTCTTCCATTTATGTCACCCCTGAGGTAGGCCTGAGGTGACCCGTAGGGCAGGGTGCGATGTAAGTAAAAGGCACAACATGTACTTATAGGTTTCTATGTCCTGGTAGTAAAAAACACCCAAAGTCATTAAACACTACTGTGAAGCCTGCTCCTCTCATAGGCCATCATTAGAGATCCGCGCTTATATGCTTTTAAGTGGTAATTTCTGATCTGAGAGGAATAGACTTATTTGGTATGGTTGGAATGGTAGTAAGAAATCCTACTTATTGGTGAAGTTTGATTTTACATTACTATTCCAGAAATGCCACTTTTAGAAAGTAGGCATTTTTCTGCACCTACTGCCTGTCTCCAATCCGCATCTTGTCTGTGCTGGTTGACAGCTCCCCTTGTGCACTCCACCCAGACAGCCATAAACACAGGACACTCAGCTGCATCCACATTTATCTGCATACAGATGGTTTTCTCTGGGCAGGAAGGGTAGAAGGGCTTTCTCTTACACTTCAAAAGCCAGTAGCCTACCCTCACACAAAGGACTGATAACCCCCTACAGGGCTACTGGCAGACAGGGCTCGGTTGAAACAGGAACTTGTGTACTTCAAAACCACTATTTGAAGTTTCCTCCACTTCAAAGGCATTTTGGGTATATATACTGGGTCTGTGACCCCACCAAATCAGACATTTCTGGATCTACAACTGGACTGCTGAGATGCCCAAAGGACTAATTTGTACTGTTTTTCTGGAAGAACTGCGGTCTTGCTTGTTGCCCTGCTGCCTGATGCTGTCTGACTCTGCGGTAAGGACTCTGTCTTCCTTCACAAGTGCTCTCCAACGGCTTGGATTGAGCTTGCCTCCTGATCTGAAGTCTCAGGACCAACAAAGTCTTCATGTGCTAGCTCCTAGCTAGTCCAACGACTTCAGGGCGACTCCAGAACCGGCGCCGCTGTCCGACGCCGTGCTTCTGCCTGCTCCGTGGTCCTCACTAAGTGCAACAACCGTGACCTGCAATGAAAGTCTGACATCGCCGCAATGCCTCTGAAGTCCCATGGTGTGATTGCGACACTGCAAAGTTGGCGCACCACATCTTGCCTGCTGGACTCATCAACCCCGCTCGGTTGTACAGAAACGACAACTCACCACTGATGCTCCATCACCTCCCCTGCAACCAGAAGGAACCGATGCCTCACCTCCCCTGCCTGGGAGTAAGGACACGATGCTTCACCTATCTGGCCGCTGTAAGGAACCAATGCCACACCGGCTCCAGCGACGACTCATTTCACCGACTCCGCGCAACATCGTTATTGCCTCGCTTTTCCAAAGGTACTGTGCCTGGGGTCCTTGCGACTCCGTGACTGGCATGCACTTCCCCACGAGTGGTGTCAGACTGTTGAGAACTACTCCATCACGAAGTTGTGACAGCCCAAGTTGGAGCCATTGTATTTCTAAGGACTCTGATAGTATTTAATCTTGCAAATATTCATAACTTTACTTGTGTACATTGTATTCGCGACATTTTGGTCTTATTTTATATTATCTATTTTCCTAAACTGGTGTGGAGTACTTTTTGTGGGGATATCACTGTGTTACTATATGAGTTATTGCACAAATACTTAACACATTGTCTTCTAAGCTAACTCTGCCTACTCTGTTCCAAGCTACCAGAGGGTGAGCACGGGATAATTAAGGTTGTGTAGTGACTTTCCCTGACAAGGATTGTGGTTCCTTCTTGGACAAGGGCGTATACTAGAGACCAAATTTCTAACACTAAACAAATACTATTTAAACCTAAAATAACTCCAACACCATCATAGATCCACTGACACAAATTTACTTATGCCTCAGTCAAATACACAAACAATGGAAAAGCTTTTCACATATTTAAGTTCCACTGTAGTGGGGGAAGAGAAAAGGCAGGACTTTGAAGGGCAAAAGGAAAGTGCCCTCCACCTTTTAGGTAGATAAATAATACCAAAGTCTTAAGAATGCAGTATGCAAGGTTTGTTGCCCTTAGATTAAGCATCTAGGCGGACATAGGTGTTGTAGAAGGTTAATACACATGTTTGGACGGCACAGTATCCATTCTTCATGCACTTAGGGTTTGAAAAATAATTTGGCACATTTTAAGACTTCCGGTTCTCTACAGGGAAGGGAACAAATTCGACGTTTGGTTTAACTGAGACAATAAGGTTGCACAGGAGAGTGTTTTGCCTTTTGATTTCTGATGTAGCATTCTTGGAATATGCTGTGCATTAGATATTAAAAGATAGAGGTTTTCTTCCATGGTCTTGTTTTTGTTGACTCCTGAAGACTGGCATTAAACCAGGCCTTTGGACTCTTTGCACTTTACAACGTGCAGTATGCAGCCCTTTGTGCTGAACCTGGACACTGCCTATTCAGGTGTAAGTGTCAGCTCCTCCCTCCCATCCTGCTCAGGACGGCCTATCAGGGCGCTGATGGCTCATCAGTCACACCTAAGCTTCATTTGTGTGTTGCTGTCCAGAGGGAATATGCAAAGTACAGCTGTCACCAAGAGCAGGAAAATGCCAACTTTCTAAAAGTGGTATCTACAAAACTGTGACAATAAATCTGACTTTACAGTTTAAGAGGATTTATTATCACAGTTCCAAAGGTACTAAACATGACATATCTACTCCTCCTCAGTAAGGAAGTACTGCTTATTAAATGTAAATAAGGAGTCGCCAATGTTTACCTATGAGAGTGGTAGGCCTCACAGTAGTGAAAATGTATTTGGGAGTTTTTCACTATCAGTAAATGTAAAACGTAAAAGTGTATGTCCTACCTTTTAATCACACCCTAAAGAAAGACTATTGTGTAATAAAAGGGGGGCTTAAGGCTTGGAAAGAAGGTTTAAATGCAAAGTTGGAATGACATTATAACTGCACATGCAGACTCCACAATGGCAGGCCAGAAACATGTATAAGTGCTCTTTGAGTGGGTGGCACAAGATGTGCTGCAGTCCCACTAGTAGCATTTAATTTACAGGCTCTGGGCACATGTATTGTGCTTTACTTGGGACTTATAAGTAAAGTAAATATGGCAATTGCGGATGTACGAATCAAACCATGTTTAAGGGAGAGAGCACATGCACTTTAGCACTGGCCAGCAATGGTAAAGTGCTCAGAGTCCTAAGCCCAACAAAAAGAAATCAGCAAAAATTTGATGCAAACAGGCAAAAGGTTTGGGGGAAGATCACCGTAGGGCTGACAGGTCTAACAGGTGTGCCCCCAACTGAAAGTGGGAAAAACTACCCAACCTCCTAGGAGTTCCCATCACTAAGGTAGAAGAACCCAGAGAGACCCTCAGCATTGGCATGGTCTGATCTAGGTCTGTGTTCAACTGTAAAGTTGATTCCCTCTAAGGAGAAGACCCACTTCAACAATTTTGGATTCCCCACATCCCCCCACCATTTGCATTAGACACTTGAGAGGCCCGTGGTCTGTCTGAATCTAGAAGTGTGTCCCAAACAGGTATGGTCTCAGCTTCTTCTGTGTCAGATCACAGCAAAGGTTTCCCTTCAATTGCACTCCACCTCTGTACCCTGGGAAGTGAACTCTTAGAGATGAAAGCTACAGGCTGGTCTAGGCCCCTTCTCATTATGTTGTGAAAGTACTGCCCCTATGCCATGATCTGAGGCTTCAGTTTGAACAATGAATTCCCTGAAAAAGTCAGGGGCCTTGAGTACAGGGGCTGTGCACATGGTCTGCTTTAGGGAGTCAAATGCTTTTTGGCATGCTCCTGTCCAAATCACATTCCTGGGATGCTTCTTCGAAGTCAGCTCTGTCAAGGGGGCAACAATGGTGCTATATGCCTTGACAAACCTCCTGTAGTGCCATGTGATGCCTAGGATGGCCCCTACCTCAGTTTGGGTTTTGTGGGTCCCAGGCTATGATAGTGTTTATTTTGGCCTGGTGGCGCTGCACTCTACCCCTGCCATCAGGTTCCCCAAGTACACCAAAGACCACTGCCATATCTGCCCCTTACTGTCCTTGATAGTCAGGCCTGCGTATTGCAGTGCCTGAAGCACTTCCAACGAGCTTGGAGGCCCTTGGATCCACAGGCTCCATCACCCACACTTTCTGCCCAAGCTGGAATTCTAAAGGGTTAGTCGTCTGGTCGTGCCACTATTTCATTACCTCCTGGCTGGCCTCTAAGTTGTCAGAAACTTGCTTCTACAACTTGATCATCTGGGTTCTGAAGGCTAGCATGTAGCTAACATCTTGGGGGGATTACTTGGGAACTTGCTCCCACCCCTTTTTCACCAGACTGAGCAGTCGCCTCACAGAATGACCATACAGAAGCTCAAAGAGGCTGAATCCACCCCCTTCTGAGGTACCTTCCTGTAAGCAAAGAAGGGGCATGGCAAGAGGATGTCCCACGCATGCCTCATGCCCTCAGGTAGGCCCTTGGTCATGCCTTTTAGGGTCTTGTTGAATCTTTCAACAAGCCCACTGGTTTGTGAATGGTAGGGTGTGGAGAACTTATATGTAACTCCGCACTCCACATTGACTGCATATAAGCAGACATGAAGCTTATGCCCCTGTCACACATCACTTCCTTGGGGAAAGCCACTCGAGTAAAAATCCCCATTAGGGCCTTAGCAACTGCAGATACAGTTGCATTCCTCCGAGCGATGGCCTCTGTGTATCTTGTGGCATGATCCACTAGTACGAGGATAAACTTGCAGCCAGAGGCTGTCTGGGGATCAATGGGCCCTATATTGTCAATGCTTACCCTTTCAAATTGGGTGCCAACAACAAGTAAAGGATTCAGGGGAGATTTCAGCTTCTGCCCTGCCTTCCCACTGGCCTGGCAGGTCAAGCAGGTCCTACAGAAGGTATCTGTGGAAACCTTCATCCATGGCCAATAATAGTGGGGAACAAGCCTGGCAAAGGTCTTGTCCTGGCCCAGATGTCCTGTCAAGGGTATCTCATAAACCAGCTCCAGTAGAAAGGCCCTATAGCTTTGGGGGACTACCAGGACCCTTGGTGCCCCTTGCACAGGTGCCACAGGAGGTTGTCCTCCCAGTAAAGCTGGTGACTACCAGAGGCATCACCTGCTACCTGGGCTTCGGCCTGTGGCCTCATGCCCTTCAAGGCTGGGCACTACCTCTCCACCTTGCGGAATTCCTCCTCAGGGGATCCTTGTCCTACTTGCCATCCAGCAAGTTCAGGCAGGTCACCAAGGGATGCTATGTCTTATCCACTGGGCTCTGGAGCAACCTCTTCTGGCGCTCCATCCACCTCAGCTGGGAGACAGTCAAGGGCTGGTTTCCCACACCCCTTGTCTTTCCTTCTTTAGCCAGCTGTCTGGACCATTCTTCCAGGCCCCAGACGTCCTTGATTCCTTTCCTGGGCAGCCATAGACCTGGTGGTTGCACACACCCACTGAGGAACCCCAACATTCCCAGGTGTGACCTGAACTCCACTTCCTTCCAGATAGTGTGCTCGGGCTCATTTCCTAACACACAATCCACAGGCATGGCAGGGTTCCCCTGCCATTAAAATGGAGCAAGGGCCATTGGCTAGTGACTCTCACAGTTGTCTGCTACTACAACCTGGTGGAATGTATTGGGTAAACTCTGCACCTGGATCACCAGCTGACTCCTTACGAAAGTCATACTGACACCTGTGTCCCTCCGACCCTCAAACCTTGCTCATTAATGGTCACCTACTGCCTACACTTTGCAGTATTGGAAGGCAAATGTTTTTTTGGGACCATCTCCACGTCACCCGGGGACACCAGGGTAAACTCACTGAGTCCCCTCCCACTAGATGGGACAAACTCCTATCCAGGCACTACACTCACCATCCTTGGTGTCTTTCCTCCAGTGGGAGGCTGTGCCCTGTTGAGACACTGGGGATCCCCCTCATAGTGCCCATACTCGAAGCACTCTTAGCACTTAGGGTTTTTGTTCTGACTCTTGTTAGAGAAGCTCTTTTTCTGGAGGATAGATTGGGAAGGGGACCCTTTCCTCTATAACTTGAACTGTTTTGGGGGCCTTGAGAAAATAATTCCTTCTTTTTTATCTCCCCCTTCCTTCTTCTGGTGGGAACCCTGACCACGCTTTTGGGAGTCCCCCCAGATGCCTTCTTAGACACTCTGTCACTGACCCAGATGTCTGCCTTCTGAGCAAGCTTACTGGGGCTAGTAAGCTTGCTAGCAACCAGGTGTTGGCGCAGCTCTGGAAAACAAGTATCTGGCATGTGCTCCTTTAAAATTAAGTTGTACAGCCCAGTATAATCATCAACCGTGCTGCCCCTGAGCCAGCTATTCAGTGCCTTGCTAGCAAATCAAGGAAGTTCCCGCATGTTTGTGAAGAGATCTTTTGGCTGCCCCTGATCCTCTGTCTATACTTTTCAGGGGTCAGCCTAAATCTGTTGACTAAAATGGCCTTCATGGGGTTGTACTGCATTTGATCCTCTACCGCTAGTGTTAGGAGTGTGTCCCCCCCACTTTGGGCATATATCTTCATAACCCAACCTCAGGACTCCTCAGGAACCATGTGCATCCTTAGAGCCACTCCATTGGTGGAGAACCATTTGTTAATGTCATCTCCCACAACATAACAGGGTACCAAATCTTTTGGGATGCGGACCATCCCTTCTCCAGCAGGCACTGCAGGTATGCTGCCACCATTACTGCTGGAGTCCATCTGCTTAGATCTGAGACCCAGCTCTCTGAGACTGAGCTCATTTACCATTCTGTGTTCCTCCATGGCCAGTCTCCTCTCCTCTAGAGCCTGGTCATTCTCCAATTTTGCAAGCTCCAACCTTAACTTCTCTCCTCCCTCCTGCCCTCCAGTTCCTCCGGGGTTATGTTCCTGGATGAAAGACTGCTTTCTACCTGTGGATGGGTTTCCAGTCCTAGGAGAATGTTTCCTCCTTCCCCAACAGGTCGCATGTCAAGACCCTCAGACAGGTCCTCAGGCAGGTCCTGTTCCAATCCTCCTCATTTTTTTATCCCTCTCATTGTCTGTTTGGGCCTGGTGGGCTACCGCCCATGTTCTCAAAGCCTTCTGGAGGTCTGTTTCCTTAAGGCGCCCTTTAGCAATCAACCTCCTCTCCTGGCAGAATCTCTTGAGCTGGGCCACTGTGTAGATCTCTAGGTTGGCCAGCTCAAAACCCATCTTGGTAGGTGGGGTTACAGACACAACAGAAAAAAATGGGAATATGGAAAAGTTGGAAAAACCAAGTGTCAATCAGAGAGAATCAATGCAAATTGGTTTACATATGGAGTAGTTGTGTACATCAAGTCACTGTATGGCACTGTCAAAACACAGGTCCTATCCTCACCACTGATCACCAGTGTTAGAAATTGGGTTTCTGGTTGGCAGAGGTATGCACCCGTTCAAGCACGCACTACAATCACAGGTGATCAGTGGTGAGTCAGATGTACACCATAAATTACTCCATAAATTACTCACCTCTGGTAGCTTAGCATAGAGCAGGTGCCTGAACTTGCGACGATCTGTAAATTAGTTGTGCAACATTTAAAACAGTAACACAGATAAACCACCACAGACTCCATACCAGTTTAGACAAATAGATTATGGCCCTCAATATGACACTGGTGGTAAATCCCACTTACTGCCACGCTGACGGCCGCCAATTTACCGCCACGGTGGCGGATATCCGTTCAGCATATTATGACACACACACACCAATTTGACAGAATACAGCCACATACACAAATCCACAAGTCCAAAGGTCAGTGATAAACTGGCGGTCCCACAACCCATACCGTTATGCCATCAAAACAACGCCCATCACAATATAACCCACAAATCACCACGGCGGACATTCAACTGTGGTAAACCATTGGCGGTACATACTGCTGCCCTCAGAATGGACACCCACATACAAAACAACACTACATTGGACAACACCAAATAGACACACCTGACACCCATACACACACCACACCCACACACCCACACCACTATAAAACACCCACCCACATTACGCACAACCCTTTACAAACAACAATTACTGCCAGGAGACTGAGAAGAAGAGCACAGAGACAACTAGACACACACACCACTTACACCCATACACCCCTCACGCACTCCACATCACACACTACCACATCACCCAACATACCCTCACCAACACACATCACACAACACCCATGGCACCACAAAGGCACCCCCGTTTCACTGAAGAGGAGTTAAGGGTCATGGTGGAGGAAATTGTCAGGGTAGAGCCACAGCTCTTTGGAACACAGGTACAGCAGATATCTATAGCAAAGAAGATGGAGCTATGGCAGAGAATCGTGGTCAGGGTCAATGCCGTGGGATAGCACCCAAGAACAAGGGATGACAACAGGAAGAGGTGGAACGACCTACAGGGAAGGTACGTTCCATAGCAGTAAGGCACCAGCTCGCAATACAGAGTACTGGCGGTGGACCACCACCTCCTCCCCCACAGCTCACAGCATGGGAGGAGCAAGTACTGTCAATACTGCATCCTGAGGGACTCGCTGGAGTAGCCGGAGGACTGGACACTGGTGAGTCAACATTTATTACCCATTACCCCCATACCTGCATGCCACCTCACACCCTCACCGTCACTCCCATCACTCCACTACATCCCACACATTGCACCTACACATCTCACTGATCCCAATGCCAAGGCCTGCATGCCATACCAATGCATGGACACCCTTCCCAGCCCTGCATTGACACCCATCACTAAAGCATGCACAGCATAGGGAAACTAATAATCCCACAATATATCATCATACATAAGCAAAAGCTGGCAGGGCATCACCAACCATAGAGGGGAAGCTAGGGAAGTACACATTTCATACACTTGAAGCCTATTCCATCATTTACATCCCCACGGGTACCCCAACTAATGTCAGGGGAGAGGAGGTGCCACTATCCAGTCCCCCAACAGAAGAGCCCCCCCTCAGTGATGACAGTAACTGTGGACTTCTGGATCTGGAGGACCTACTTGCCCATCAGGGACCACTGGACAGCCGGTCACCCAAGCCCACTCATAGACCACCACAGAGCCTCCCCCATCAGGAACCAACACCACAGCACCCACCCACCGTACCCACACCTCTGTCCCCAGGACACGTCAATCAGCAGTGTGCCCACATCTGCAGGGACTCCAGTCCACACCTCGCCCACAAGACAATCAGGGACCTGGGGTCAGTGGCAGTGGGCACACCGTTCAGGGAACAGAGGCACAGGCTAACTGGACAACTGCTGTGCACCAAAGGAAGGACAGGAGCGGGGAACCGACTCTCCAGGAGGCACTCTTCGAAATCCTGGGAGCCTACCAACATACCCAGGACACGATGGGCCAGATCCTTCACAACTTGCAGGAGAACAGGCTGCTGCAGGATAGACCGTATCAGGGGATCAGGGAGGACTTACTTGCCATTAACACCACCCTGATCTCCATAGCAGGGGTGCTGGCAGACATGGCCAACATCATGAGGGAGGCAGTGTCACACCAGCGGGTCCCTACCACTAGCCAGTCAACTGAACATCCCTCCCTTCCGATGCTGCTAGTAGCCAGGAGGCTGCACCACAGGACCCACAGGCCACCAACATCCCTCCCCCTGCAGAAGATGAACCACCCCGCAAACGTTCCCTGCGACACAGACAGAAGCCAGAAACACTTGCCAAGACCATCACCAGGAAATTAGACTCTCCTGAATGTCCCCCTTGTGTCCCACTCAGTCACCTCGTCCACCTTGAACTGCCATTGCTCCCCTTCCCATGTCCCCTTGGACACTGCACCTGTGTTACAAACAGACTGGAACAATACCCTGGACTTTCCTCCATCATCACCCCATTCCATTGCACTTTCCCCTCTATTTTTAGCACTACAATAAACACTCAACTACTAGTATTTTATGTATTGAAATGTGTATTGATTGAAACAGCTGCATCCATTGCAAATGAACTGTACATAGTGAGAGCATAGAATGAATGACCTGTTGCTGGCTGTAGTGATTACATCACAACATTTTTGTCATATCACCAACATCTGTAAAATGATAATCCATAGGTGACAGTAAGTAGAGGTAACACGTGGGTAATGCCATCATGCCACTGCCACATGGAATACAACAATTGTCATAGAAATGTGAAGTTGCACTGTCTCACCTGTGTGTCATTGGAAGTACTGACGGATCACCAATGTTCTGCCATCCACATCCTCATCCTCTGCCTCCTTATCCTCACTGTCCTCAGGGTCCACTGCTGCCACAGGGGCATCTCCAGTCTCCTTCTCCTGCAGAAAAGGTAAATGGCGTCTGAGGGCTGTTGTGATGAAACATGCAGCATGCCACTACTGTCTGGCAGACCTTCTCGGGGTGAGTAGCATAGGGATCCACCTGTCAGATGGAGGTACCTGAACCTGGCCTTCAGGAGGCCGAAGGTCCTATCAATTATCCTTTTGGCTCGCCCATGTGCCTCATTATAAAGTTCTTCATCCCTTGTCCTGGCATTCCTCATGGGGGTCAGCAGCCACAATAGGTTTGGGTAGCCAGAGTCACCTGCAAGTATTGAGGGACAACATTTAGCCACAAACTATCCTATTTGGCTAACAGCAGAGGCATACTCCAAAATACACTGGGTGGGGACCAAGGCTCACCTACAAGCCACACCCTGTGCCTCTGTAGTTGGGCCATCACATTTGGGATGCTGCTATTCTTCAGGGCAAAGGCATCATGCACTGACCCAGGATATTTAGCACTGACGTGGGAGATGTACTGGTCCGCCAGGCACACCATCTGCACATTCATGGAATGGAAACTCTTACGATTCCTGTATACCTGTTCATTCTGGCGGGGGGGGACAACCGCAATATGTTTACCGTCAATCGCCCCAATAATATTGGGGATATGTCCCATTGCATCAAATCCGGCCTTCACAGTGGCCAAATCTTCCACCTGGGGGAAAGCAATGTAGCTACACATGTGTTTTTACCAGGGCACACAAAACTCTTGCCAGCACAATTGAGAACATTGGCTGTGACATTCTGCTGCCAAGCCCACTGCCACTTGGAAAGAACCTGTTGCCCAGAAATGGAGCACTGATAGAACCTGCACAAGAGCGGGGATCCCAGTCGGATGACGGATAGCTGAGATCAGGTCAGGCTCCAACTCGCCACACAGCTCCGTGATTGTGGCCCTGTCCAGTCTATAGGTGAGTATTATGTGCCTGTCCTCCAGTGTAGCTAAGTCCACCAGGGTCTGAACACGGGGGTATGTCTCCATCTCCTATTCATCCGCAGCGCTAGGTATCTAAGGCACACAAGAGTGAGTAGGCTGTCACAATTTGAACAATTATACCACAACAGCAGTCCACATTGTGCAATCATGTTTTGGGACAGTGTAATTTAAAAGTATGTGCTTATTTATCTTGTGACACAGCAATTATCGACAGGCCTCTTCACCCCCCCTGAAATGGCGACTGCCTTTCCTGTATGGAGGGACAGGTGGAAGTGAGGTAATTCCGCCGACGTTGTGCGCCGTGGCAGTAAGCGGTCCTGAACCACCGTGCCATTCCTCATTGGATAATATTGGGCCCTATGTGGTACAGTGGTGTGGCCAATGGGGATCTACGCCAGCGGTGATGGTGTACACTGCTGTGGACGTGACCGCCATTTCCAATCTGATTCCTCACTTGTTTCCTGACCTTCCACGGGAAAAGACCGACACTGCATGTGCTGCTGTGACCTGTGTCTGGAACCTACCATGGCCGGGTGTGACTGGGGAAAGGGCCCCTGCCTTCACTTTGGAGGAGTTGGAGCGACTGGTGGATGGGGTCCTACCCCAGTATGGACTGCTGTATGGGCCTCCAGACCAACAGGTGAGTACACTGTGGGCACGATGCATGTGGCATGAATGCATGGAGACGTGTGTGAAGGCACTGTGTAAGAGTGGGTGGGGGGTCGGGGGATTGTCTGTTGGTGGTGTACATGTTGTGAGCTGGCCTATGTGTGTGCCAATGGTGATGGGATCAGGTATGGTGGGCCATGTGTGTGACAGGCTGGACTGTTGTTTGATGGAGTTCTTCTGTATGTATTACCTCTGCAGGTCAGTGCACATCAAAAGAAGGGATTATGGTGTGCCATTGCCAAGGACGTGCAGACTCTGGGGGTCTATGGAAGGGGAGCACCCACTGTTGGAAAAGTTGGGAGGACCTGAGACGCTGGGCACAGAAGACCGCGGAGGCCCAGCTGAGGATGGCCTCCAAACGAGGAAGGGGTGCCCATCAGACTCTGACCCCCCTGATGGCCCGCATACTGGCGGTGACCTACCCTGAGCTGGATGGGCACTTCAGGGAATCACAGCAGCCACAAGGGGGTGAGTATAGTGGGTATCATTACAACTTATGGCTGGTGGGGTGGTATCCGGGCGGTGGTTGTGTGTTAGTGGGTACCCCTAAGGCCAGGCCAGACATTGCAGCGTGTGTCCACTGAAGTGCAATGGTCACATGGCAAATACAGGTAACCCAGCTTGTTAGTATTCACTTCTAGGCAGGGCTGCGTGGGTCCCAGGTGTGCTTCAGTTGGCGGTGTGTGCTACTCCTCATGCCTTGGTGACTAGCCATTTCACTGGTAGTGCAGTGCAAGGGCCTCTTCCCTGTGTGTGAAGGTGCTGTGTACGCAAATGGTGGTGTTGTTGCAGTCATTGACCCAGTGTATCCTTTGTCTCTTTACCCCCCCTTTCTTGTTTTGTCATCCTGTCCTTGTGTGCATTAGCATCATCTGGCGGAGAAGCAGGGGCACCGGTGACAGAGGGAGGTGCATCCTGCAGGACCCTGGAGGCAGAGTCCACCGACGCCGAGGGAACAAGTGGAACAGAGGGCGAGGGGAGCACCACGGTGGATACTGGAGGGGACAACACAGACTCTGATACCTCCTCCGATTGGAGCTCCCTGGTGGTGGTGGACACCTCTGCGACCACCCCAGCTGCAGGTACAGCCACCACCCCCTTACCAGACCGCCCTCCCAGTAGCCCCTCAGCAAGTTACCAGTGCCCGTTCAGGAGGGTGGGCGTCACCTTCGCCCCAGGCACCTCAGGCTCTGCCCCAGTCAGCCCTGCTGCCCTGAGTGAGGAGGCTATTGACCTCCTGAGATTCACCTCTGTAGGGCAGTCAACCATTGTGAATGCCATCCAGGGGCTGGCATCCCAGATGCAGCAATGCAATGCATTCCTGGAGGGCATTCATTGTGGATTGGCGGCCCAACAGAGATTGATTCAGGCTCTGGCCTCCTCTCTGAGGGAAGCCATTGTCCCTGTTTCTACCATCCCCCCTCCAACCTCCATTTCCCAGTCCCATTCTCCTCAACCCCAACTCATCCCAAGCACACATACAGACGAGCATGCACACAAGACAACACACAAGAGTGTCACAGGCAAATACAAGCACCACACTTCATCCCACAGGCACTCACACAAACACCATACCGTTGCAGACACAACAACATCCACTGTCTCCACTGTCTCCCCCTCCTCCTCCACCTCCATCTCAGTCATGTCCACACTCACACATGCATGCACTACATCTATATCCACTATCATCATCACCACACCAAGTAGAACACACACCTCACTGGCAGACACCTCCACAACAGCCATGAACGCATCCCCTGTGTCCTCTCGCACCGTGTCTGTCCCTCCCCAAAGGACACAAACGCAAGCACTCAGACACTCAACAGCCATCCACCTCACTCCCCCCATCCTGCACGTTGGGGATGGTTCCAAGGACACAGACCAGCACCTCAGCCAAACAGTCCACAGGGACAGTGGTAGCATCACCTGCTCGTGATGGTAAGGATACTAGACCTACAACACTGAAGGGGAAGGGGCCAGGACCACCAGGGAAGAAAGGGAAGAGTCCTGCACCAGCTGTGAAGAAGGGGAAGGGGCCTGCACCAGCTGTGAAGAAGGGGAAGGAGCCTGCACCAGCTGTGAAGAAGGGGAAGGAGCCTCCACCACCAGGCAGAGAGGGGAAGAGCCCATCTACCCCTGCCAGGAAGGGTAAGGGATCCCTGACCCATGGACAGGAGGAGATGAGGCACTCTATGCCAGCGGGAGCTGTCAGGCTAACACCGCCACCACCACCAGCTGTCACAGGCCCCCACCCCCAGCTGTAGATGTGCAGCCATCAGTGAGTGCAGGGGCTGCCCAGGAGACTCCTCCAACCACCACCACAATTCAGCCAACAGTGAGTGCAGGGGCTGCCCAGGAGCCTCCTCCAACCACCACCACAATGCAGCCATCAGTGATTGCAGGGGCTGCCCAGAAGACTCCTCCAATCACCACCACAATGCAGCCAACAGTGAGTGCAGGGGCTCCCCAGGAGACTCATCCAACCACTCCCACAATGCAGCCAACAGTGAGTGCAGGGTCTGCCCAGGAGACTCCTCCAACCACCACCACAGTGCAGCCGTCATCACCGGCGGATGCCATGTAGTCCACCCTCCAGGGACTACTGTACGGGCTACCCCATCCAGAACCAGTGGGCAAGTCACCCACCTGAGAGACTGTGGCCTTGCATTCCCCAGGACAAAGCAATGGGCATGTTGCCCCCTCCAGAACCAGTGGGCAAGACACCGACTTGAGAGACTGTGGCCTTGCACTCCCCAGGACAAAGCAATGGACATGTTGTCCCCTCCATAACCAGTGGGAAAGACACCCACTCCGGAGACTGTGGCCTTGCACTTCCCAGGACAAAGCAATGGGCATGTTGCCCCCTCCAGAACCAGTGGGCTTGTTCCCGCATCCGGCTGAGGTGCACTCCCTACCCCTGAGGTGCCTGCCTATTTGCAAACTGATGCCCCTGCAGTGTACTATCCGGATGTGGTCAGGATTCGAATTGGGCCTTAGACTGTGCCCTCTGGCCATGTGGACCCTTTGAACATTGGACTGGCCAGTGTCCCTTTGTGTACATGTGTACATATCTGTTTCATTGACAAATCGAATTATTAATTTTGAATGTGATCTGTTTACAATAACTCTGGTCAGGTCCTGTTGTCCTTGCATTATTCTGCTGTTTTTCAGGGACAATTTGTTTTTCTTGTGCAGCTGGTTGTGTGTATGGTGTGTCTGTGTGTGCTGGGTGTGTATCGTGCATGTGTGTGTCACTCTCGTTTTCCTCCCACCCTCCCTTGTGTGCTAAGCGGCTGTACTCACCGTCATCGTCTTCATCGGCGTTGGTGTTCCAGGTGGAGCATAACATAGAAGTCCATTGGGAAAACATGCAGTTCGGGTTCCATGGCGGTGTGGTTCTTCCTGTGTCTCCAATGGTGAGTCCTTTCCCTTCTGTGCTCTGTTTCCGCCAGGCTTTTGTTGGCGCTAGTACCGCCCCGGAAAAGGTGGCGGATTGCAGGGTCAAAATATGGTGGGCGGTACTTCGTCTTCCGCCTGGCTGTTGGCGGCTACCACCGTGATGGCTGTTGTTTCCGCTGTGGCGGTTGGTGTGGTACATTGGCTGTCTATGGGAGTTATCACTGCCATGGCCATAATTGTGCGGTACTTACCGCCAGCCTGTTGGCGGTATTACCGCCACTTTATCACCCACCGCCAGGGTCGTAATGAGGGCCTATATTTTTGTGAACAAAACAAGACCAAAACAACAAAAATACGATAAGTAGAAACTGTACTATGGATTTTTAAATAATAAACTTGTTGTACTGCTTAGAAGCATTAAGCACCAACCTGGGCTATCTGGTTGTGCTACACCGGATCAAATCTAAAATGCTAACTGCGATGGAGCACGGGTTGGGTACAAGTGCCAGTCTTGGTTCGATGAAACAGTACCTTGGATCTTAGATACGTCGATGTCGAAAACAAGATGCAAGGAGCAAGGAATATGGGGCCAGATGTAGCAAGGGTTTTGCGACTCGCAAACGGCCAAAAACGCCATTTGTAAGTCGCAAAAGCCTCTTTGCTATGTAGAAATGCATTTTGCGAGTCGGCTCCGACTCGAAAAATGCATTTCCGACTCGCAAATAGGAAGGGGTGTTCCCTTCCTATTTACGACTCGCAATGCTATGCATTTTCATTTCCGACTGCGAAAGCGGTCGGAAATGAAAGCGCAGTTACCATCCACTTGAAGTGGATGGTAACCCAGGCGCAAACAGGAAGGGGTCCCCAGGGGAGCCCTTCCCCTTTGTGTCTGGAATAAAAAATAATCTTTCAGAGCAGGCAGTGGTCCAATGGACCACTACCTGCCCTGAAAAATACCGAAACTAAAGGTTTCGGTTATTTTTTCAAAGTGCAGCTCGTTTTCCTTTAAGGAAAACGGGTTGCACTTTGAAAAACAAAAACTGCTTTATTAAAAAGCAGTCACGGACATGGTGGTCTGCTGACTCCAGCAGGCCACCATCCCCGTGAGTGCCCTGACTCGATATGGGGTCGCAAATTGCGACCCACCTCATTAATATTAATGAGGTGGGTCTTTGCGACCCCATAGCTACTCGCAGAAGGTGTCTGAGACACCTTTCTGCATTCCAAATTGCGAGTTACAATTTGCGAGCCGCTGGGACTCACAAATTGCAACTCGCAATTTGGAATCTTCCTACATCTGGCCCATGATGTGTTGGCATTGGTTCAAAAGCTGTAGGTGATGTATCAGCTCCGAGCCACGCAAAGTCAGAGATGCATTGGGAATTGAGGCCATGTGTCGCACAGTCAGCAATGCTGTCTTCCCAATCCTTGCAGCAGCGGCAATGCACCAGCGCCAATGCAATGTCCTTGTTCCTCGTGCAGCGGTGATGCGTCAACATTGATGGAGATGCGCCGGTTCTGATAGGCACAACAGCGTCACTGTGCAGGTTCTGGCAGTTCCAGCACTTTATACCCACTTCCAAGGTAATCAGGATTGGATTGGCACCACTTCACGGGGCAATACTTGCAGCAAGCAAAGTCCAGGTGCTGTAGATGATAAATTTGAAGTATTTTGTGTCCCTGAGGCTTCAGAAGAACAGGAGGCAAGCCAGCAAACCTTTGGAGTCACTCTGGGTTCAAGTGAGATGGGTCCAGTCCTTCCTCAGGAGGGGAGAGTGCAGCAGGCAGCAAGGCAGCATGGCAGAAAAACAGAACTTCCAGAGCAGCAGTCCAGAGTTGCAGTCTTTGTTGCTGCACAGCAGTCCATCTTCCTGAGAGAGTTCTTCACAGGTCCACCAGTGCACTGGGTTGGTAGGGTTAGAGGTCCAGTACTTATACCCAGTTGTGCTTTTGAAGTGGGGGCGACTTCAAATAAGGGTCTTTGAAGTGCACAATGGTCTCTTCTGCCTGCGCTGTCTCCAGACCCTCTAGAGGGGGTGTGCAGCCCTTTGTGTGGAGGCAGGACATTGCCTATTCAGGTGTAAGTGCCAGCTCCCCCCCATCCCACCCAAGATGGCTGTTCAGGATGTTGATGGCCCATCAGTCACACCTAAGCTTTCTTGTGTGTGGCTGTCCAGAGGGAATGCACAAAGTCCAGCTGTCACCCAGCCCAGACGCGTATTGGAGACATGCTGCAGGAACACAGGGCTTAAGAGCAAGAAAGTGCCAACTTTCTAAAAGTGGCTGGCATTTTTAGAATTGTAACAATAAATCTGACTTTACAATTGTGAGAAAGTAGCCTCTTTCTAGCCTTGTTACCCCCAGTTTTGGCCTGTTTGTGAGTGTATGTCAGGGTGTTTTCACTGTCTCACTCGGATCCTGCTAGCCAGGGCCCAGTGCTCATAGTGAAAACCCTATGTTTTCAGTATGTTTGTTGTGTGTCACTGGGACCCTGCTAGCCAAGACCCCAGTGCTCATAAGTTTGTGACCTATATGTATGTGTTCCCTGTGTGATGCCTAACTGTCTCACTGAGGGTCTGCTAACCAGAACCTCAGTGGTTATGCTCTCTCTGTACAAATTGTCACTAACAGGCTAGTGACCAATTTCACCAATTCATATTGGCACACTGGAACACCCTTATAATTCCCTAGTATATGGTACTGAGGTACCCAGGGTATTGGGGTTCCAGGAGATCCCTATGGGCTGCAGCATTTCTTTTGCCACCCATAGGGAGCTCTGGCAATTCTTACACAGGCCTGCCACTGCAGCCTGAGTGAAATAACGTCCACGTTATTTCACAGCCATTTACCACTGCACTTAAGTAACTTATAAGTCACCTATATGTCTAACCTTTACCTGGTAAAGGTTGGGTGCTAAGTTACTTAGTGTGTGGGCACCCTGGCACTAGCCAAGGTGCTCCCACATTGTTCAGGGCAAATTCCCCAGACTTTGTGAGTGCGGGGACACCATTACACGCGTGCACTATACATATGTCACGACATATGTATAGCGTCACAATGGTAACTCCGAACATGGCCATGTAACATGTCTAAGATCATGGAATTGTCACCCCAATGCCATTCTGGCATTGGGGAGACAATTCCATGATCCCCCGAGTCTCTAGCACAGACCCGGGTACTGCCAAACTACCTTTCCCGGGGTTTCACTGCAGCTGCTGCTGCTGCCAACCCCTCAGACAGGTTTCTGCCCTCCTGGGGTCCAGCCAGTCTTGGCCCAGGAAGGCAGAACAAAGGACTTCCTCAGAGAGAGGGTGTTACACCCTCTCCCTTTGGAAAAAGGTGTCAGGGCTGGGGAGGAGTAGCCTCCCCCAGCCTCTGGAAATGCTTTGATGGGCACAGATGGTGCCCATCTCTGCATAAGCCAGTCTACACCGGTTCAGGGATCCCCCAGCCCTGCTCTGGCGCGAAACTGGACAAAGGAAAGGGGAGTGACCACTCCCCTGACCTGCACCTCCCCTGGGAGGTGCCCAGAGCTCCTCCAGTGTGCTCCAGACCTCTGCCATCTTGGAAACAGAGGTGCTGCTGGCACACTTGACTGCTCTGAGTGGCCAGGGCCAGCAGGTGACATCAGAGACTCCTTCTGATAGGCTCTTACCTGTGTTGCTAGCCTATCCTCCTTCCTAAGTAGCCAAACCTCCTTTTCTGGCTATTTAGGGTCTCTGCTTTGGGGAATGCTTTAGATAACGAATGCAAGAGCTCATCAGAGTTCCTCTGCATCTCTCTCTTCACCTTCTGCCAAGGAATCAACCGCTGACTGCTCTGGATGCCTGCAAAACTGCAACAAAGTAGCAAAGATGACTACTGCGACCTTGTAACGCTGATCCGGCCGCCTTCTCGACTGTTTTCCTGGTGGTGCATGCTGTGGGGGTAATCTGCCTCCTCTCTGCACTAGAAGCTCCGAAGAAATCTCCCGTGGGTCGACGGAATCTTCCCCCTGCAACCGCAGGCACCAAAAGACTGCATCACTGGTCCTCTGGGTCCCCTCTCAGCACGACGAGCATGGTCCCTGGAACTCAGCAACTCTGTCCAAGTGACTCCCACAGTCCAGTGACTCTTCAGTCCAAGTTTGGTGGAGGTAAGTCCTTGCCTCCCCACGCTAGACTGCATTGCTGGGTACTGCGTGATTTGCAGCTGCTCCGGCTCCTGTGCACTCTTCCAGGATTTCCTTTGTGCACAGCCAAGCCTGCGTCCCCGACACTCTAACCTGCAGTGCACGACCTCCTGAGTTGTCCTCAGGCGTCGTGGGACCTTCTTTTGTGACTTCGGGTGAGCTCCAGTTCACTCCTCTTTGTAGTGCCTGTTCCGGCACTTCTGCGGGTGCTGCTTGCTTCTGAGTGGGCTCTTTGTCTTGCTCGACGCCCCCTCTGTCTCCTCACATAATTGGCGACATCCTGGTCCCTCCTGGGCCACAGCAGCATCCAAAAACCCTAACCGCGATCCTTGCAGCTAGCAAGGCTTGTTTGCGGTCTTTCTGCACGGAAACACCTCTGCACGCTTCTTCATGGCGTGGGACATCCATTCTCCAAAGGGGAAGTTCCTAGTCCTCTTCGTTCTTGCAGAATCCACAGCTTCTACCATCCAGTGGCAGCTTCTATGCACCAACAGCTGGCATTTCCTGGCCATCTGCCCACTCCCAACTTGATCGTGACTCTTGGACTTGGTCCCCTTGTTCCACAGGTACTCTCGTCCGGAAATCCATTGTTGTTGCATTGCTGGTATTGGTCTTCCTTGCAGAATTCCCCTATCACGACTTCTGTGCTCTCTGGGGAACTTAGGTGCACTTTGCACCCACTTTTCAGGGTCTTGGGGTGGGCTATTTTTCTAACCCTCACTGTTTTCTTACAGTCCCAGCGACCCTCTACAAGCTCACATAGGTTTGGGGTCCATTCGTGGTTCGCATTCCACTTCTAGAGTATATGGTTTGTGATGCCCCTATACCTATGTGCTCCCATTGCAATCTATTGTGACTGTACATTGCTTGCACTGTTTTCTATTGCTATTACTGCATATTTTTGGTATTGTGTACATATATCTTGTGTATATTTGCTATCCTCATACTGAGGGTACTCACTGAGATACTTTGGCATATTGTCATAAAAATAAAGTACCTTTATTTTTAGTATATCTGTGTATTGTGTTTTCTTATGATATTGTGCATATGACACCAGTGGTACAGTAGGAGCTTCACACGTCTCCTAGTTCAGCCTAAGCTGCTCTGCTAAGAAGCTACCTTTTCTATCAGCCTAAGCTGCTAGACACCTCTACTACACTAATAAGGGATACCTGGACCTGGTGCAGCGTGTAAGTACCCCTTGGTACTCACTACAAACCAGGCCAGCCTCCTACAACAATTTAAGAAGATTTATTATTACAATTGTATAGGTACTAAACATAACACATCTACTGATTCTCAATTGGAAATTACAGCTTATTAAATGTAATAAGGAATCCCTAGTGGTAACCTATGAGAGGGATAGGCCTCACAGTAGTGAAAAAAGAATTTGGGAGTTTTTCACTGCTAGGACATGTACAACGTAAAAGTATATGCCCTGCTTTTTAATTACATAGCACTCTGCCCTATCGGCTACATTGGGCCTTCCTTAGGGGTGACTTACATGCAATAAAAGGGGAGTTTAAGGCTTGGCAGAGGGTTTAAATGCCATGTTGACATTGCAATATGACTGCACATACATGCAAAGCAATGACAGGCCTGAGACATGTTTGATGGGTGATACAAGCAGTGCTGCAGTCCCTCTAGAGGCATTTAATTTACAAGCCCTGGGCATATGTAGAGCAGTTTACTAGGGGCCAATAAGTAAATTAACCCCTTCCCCGCCACGGACGTAATGGTTACGTCCATGGCAGTGCCCATGTAGCGCCATGGACGTAACCATTACGTCCTGAATGCTGCCCTCGGGAGAAGCGCTAGCGCTCCTCCCGAGGGCCGCCTCCCCACCCCCCTAGGTCAGGGCTGACAGGGGAATCCCTTCCCCTTCAACCCCCGACCCCCCCCCACCCCACCTGTGACGTCAGTGCGCGAGCGCGCGCTGACAATCACACAACCTCCCCCATCGCGCTGGAAGCAGAGCTTCCAGCGCGATCGAAAGAGAAATGCTCAGCATTTCTCTTTCGATCACGTGGGGGAGGCCCGGAGGGGCTTCAAAGGGAAGGAAATGTATTTCCTTCCCTTTGAAGTCTCTCCGAGGGTTTCAAAAGCCGGATTGCTTGCAATCCGGCTTTTGAAACCCCACTAGACACCAGGGATTTTTTTTTTTTTAGATGTAATTGACAGAAGGGAGCGACCCCTTGGGCAAGGGTCGCTCCCAGGGGGTCATTTTTTTTTAAGACCTTTTCTGCCCCCAGGGGGGGCAGAAACCTCTAGACACCAGGGATACTTTTTTTTAATTTTTTTTTTTTATTTGTTTTCTTTTGTGTTTTAGGTGTGGGATGCGACCCCTTAGGCAAGGGTCGCTCCCAAAGGGGGGAAATTATATTTAGGCCATTTCTGCCCCCTTTGGGGGCAGATTGGCTTATTTTTATGAGGCCAATCTGCCCCCAAGGGGGCAGAAACCACTAGACACCAGGGAGTTTTTTTTGTTTGTTTGTTTTTCACGTAAGGGGAGCGACCCCTTAGGCAAGGGTCGTTCCCATGGGGGGCAAATTTATTTTAGGCCATTTCTGCCCCCCATGGGGGCAGATCAGCCTATTTTTATTAGGCCGATCTGCCCCCACGGGGGGCAGAAACCACTAGGCACCAGGGATTTTTGTTGTTGTTGTGTTTTACAGATGGGGAGCGTCCCCTTAGGCAAGGGTCTCTCCCCTGGAGGGGCAAATTGTATTTAGGCCATTTCTGCCCGCTTTGGGGGCAGATCGGCCGATTTTAGGTCAATCTGCCCCCAAGGGGGGCAGAAACCACTAGGCACCAGGGATCTTTTTTTTGCGCCGTCACGCAAGGGGGCGACCTTGTAGGCAAGGGTCGCTCCCCGGGGGGGGAGTGAGGGGGGTAAATTTATTTTAGGCCATTTCTGCCCCCCCTGGGGGCAGATCGGCCTATTAGTATTAGGGCGATCTGCCCACAGGGGGGGCAGAAACCTCTAGGCGCCTGGGCAAATAGTTTTTTTGTGTTTTTTTTTTGTTTGTTTGTTTTTTTAGAGATGGGGAGCGACGCATTAGGCAAGGGTCGCTCCCCTGGGGGGCAAATTGTATTTAGACCATTTCTGCCCCCCTTGAGGGCAGATTGGCCGATTGTAGGTCAATCTGCCCCCAAGGGGGGCAGAAACCACTAGGCACCAGGGATCTTTTTTTTGCGCCGTCACGCAAGGGGAGCGACCTTGTAGGCAAGGGTCGCTCCCCGGGGGGGGGAGGTGAGGGGGGCAAATTTATTTTAGGCCATTTCTGCCCCCCCTGGGGGCAGATCGGCCTATTGGTATTAGGCCGATCTGCCCACAGGGGGTCAGAAACCTCTAGGCGCCTTGGCAAATAGTTTTTTTGTGTTTTTTTTTTGTTTGTTTGTTTTTTTAGAGATGGGGAGTGACGCATTAGGCAAGGGTCGCTCCCCTGGGGGGCAAATTGTATTTAGACCATTTCTGCCCCCTTTGGGGGCAGATTGGCCGATTGTAGGTCAATCTGCCCCCAATGGGGGCAGAAACCACTAGGCACCAGGGATCTTTTTTTTGCGCCGTCACGCAAGGGGAGCGACCTTGCAGGCAAGGGTCGCTCCCCGGGGGGGGTGGGGGGGCAAATTTATTTTAGGCCATTTCTGCCCCCCTGGGGGCAGATCGGCCTATTGGTATTAGGCCGATCTGCCCCCGGGGGGGCAGAAACCTTTAGGCGCCAGGGCACATTTTTTTGTGTGTGGTTTTTTTTTTTTTTGTTTGTTTTTTTAGAGATGGGGAGCGACGCATTAGGCAAGGGTCGCTCCCCTGGGGGGCAAATTGTATTTAGACCATTTCTGCCCCCCTTGGAGGCAGATTGGCCGATTGTAGGTCAATCTGCCCCCAAGGGGGGCAGAAACCACTAGGCACCAGGGATCTTTTTTTTGCGCCATCACGCAAGGGGAGCGACCTTGCAGGCAAGGGTCACTCCCCGGGAGGGTTGGGGGGGCAAATTTATTTTAGGCCATTTCTGCCCCCCCTGGGGGCAGATCGGCCTATTGGTATTAGGCCGATCTGCCCACAGGGGGGCCAGAAACCTCTAGGCGCCTGGGCAAATAGTTTTTTTGTGTTTTTTTTTTGTTTGTTTGTTTTTTTAGAGATGGGGAGCGACGCATTAGGCAAGGGTCGCTCCCCTGGGGGGCAAATTGTATTTAGACCATTTCTGCCCCCTTTGGGGGCAGATTGGCCGATTGTAGGTCAATCTGCCCCCAATGGGGGCAGAAACCACTAGGCACCAGGGATCTTTTTTTTGCGCCGTCACGCAAGGGGAGCGACCTTGCAGGCAAGGGTCGCTCCCCAGGAGGGGTGGGGGGGCAAATTTATTTTAGGCCATTTCTGCCCCCCTGGGGGCAGATCGGCCTATTGGTATTAGGCCGATCTGCCCCCGGGGGGGGCAGAAACCTTTAGGCGCCAGGCCAAATTTTTTTTTGTTTGGGTTTTGTTTTTGTTTGTTTGTTTTTTTAGAGATGGGGAGCGACGCATTAGGCAAGGGTCGCTCCCCTGGGGGGCAAATTGTATTTAGACCATTTCTGCCCCCTTTGGGGGCAGATTGGCCGATTGTAGGTCAATCTGCCCCCAATGGGGGCAGAAACCAATAGGCACCAGGGATCTTTTTTTGCGCCGTCACGCAAGGGGAGCGACCTTGCAGGCAAGGGTCGCTCCCCGGGGGGGGGTGGGGGGGCAAATTTATTTTAGGCCATTTCTGCCCCCCTGGGGGCAGATCGGCCTATTGGTATTAGGCCGATCTGCCCCCGGGGGGGGCAGAAACCTTTAGGCGCCAGGGCAAATTTTTTTTTGTGTGGGTTTTGTTTTTGTTTGTTTGTTTTTTTTAGAGATGGGGAGCGACGCATTAGGCAAGGGTCGCTCCCCTGGGGGGCAAATTGTATTTAGACCATTTCTGCCCCCCTTGGAGGCAGATTGGCCGATTGTAGGTCAATCTGCCCCCAAGGGGGGCAGAAACCACTAGGCACCAGGGATCTTTTTTTGCGCCGTCACGCAAGGGGAGCGACCTTGCAGGCAAGGGTCGCTCCCCGGGGGGGTTGGGGGGGCAAATTTATTTTAGGCCATTTCTGCCCCCCCTGGGGGCAGATCGGCCTATTGGTATTAGGCCGATCTGCCCCCGGGGGGGGCAGAAACCTCTAGGCGCCAGGGCAAATTGTTTTTTTTGTGGGTTTTTTTTTGTTTGTTTTTGTAGAGATGGGGAGCGACCCATTAGGCAAGGGTCGCTCCCCTGGGGGGCAAATTGTATTTAGACCATTTCTGCCCCCCTTGGGGGCAGATTGGCCGATTGTAGGTCAATCTGCCCCCAAGGGGGGCAGAAACCACTAGGCACCGGGGATTTTTTTTTTGGCACCAATGTCACGCAAGGGGGGGCGACCCCATAGGCAAGGGTCGCTCCCGGGGGGCAGGGGGGTTGGGGGGTGGGGGACAAATTTATTTTAGGCCATTTCTGCCCCCCCTGGGCCCGGCTGAGCTAGAGGCCAAAATCCACAGGTAGGCACTGTTTTCTATGAAAAAATGTGATGTGTCCACGTTGTGTTTTGGGCCATTTCCTGTCGCGGGCGCTAGGCCTACCCACACCAGTGAGGTATCATTTTTATCGGGAGACTTGGGGGAACGCTAGGTGGAAGGAAATTTGTGGCTCCTCTCAGATTCCAGAACTTTCTGTCACTGAAATGTGAGGAAAACATGTTTTTTTAGCCAAAATTTGAGGTTTGCAAAGGATTCTGGGTAACAGAACCTGGTCAGAGCCCCACAATTCACCCCATCTTGGATTCCCCTGGGTTTCTAGTTTTCAAAAATGCGCTGGTTTGCTAGGTTTCCCCAGGTGCCGGCTGAGCTAGAGGCCAAAATCCACAGGTAGGCCCTGTTTTCTATGAAAAAATGTGATGTGTCCAGGTTGTGTTTTGGGCCATTTCCTGTCGCGGGCGCTAGGCCTACCCACACAAGTGAGGTATCATTTTTATCGGGAGACTTGGGGGAACGCTGGGTGGAAGGAAATTTGTGGCTCCTCTTAGATTCCAGAACTTTCTGTCACCGAAATGTGAGGAACATGTGTTTTATTAGCCAAATTTTGAGGTTTGCAAAGGATTCTGGGTAACAGAACCTGGTCCGAGCCCCGCAAGTCACCCCTCCTTGGATTCCCCTAGGTCTCTAGTTTTCAGAAATGCACAGGTTTGGTAGGTTTCCCTAGGTGCCGGCTGAGCTAGAGGCCAAACTCTACAGGTAGGCACTTCTCAAAAAACACCTCTGTTTTTTTCCAAAATTTAGGATGTGTCCACGTTGCGCTTTGGGGTGTTTCCTGTCGCCGGCACTAGGCCTACCCACACAAGTGAGGTATCATTTTTATCGGGAGACTTGGGGGAACGCTGGGTGGAAGGAAATTTGTAGCTCCTCTCAGATTCCAGAACTTTCTGCCACAGAAATGTGAGGAACATGTGTTTTTTTAGCCAAATTTTGAGGTTTGCAAAGGATTCTGGGTAACAGAACCTGGTCCGAGCCCCGCAAGTTACCCCTCCTTGGATTCCCCTAGGTCTCTAGTTTTCAGAAATGCACAGGTTTGGTAGGTTTCCCTAGGTGCCGGCTGAGCTAGAGGCCAAAATCTACAGGTAGGCACTTCGCAAAAAACACCTCTGTTTTTTTCCAAAATTTAGGATGTGTCCACGTTGCGCTTTGGGGTGTTTCCTGTCGCCGGCGCTAGGCCTACCCACGCAAGTGAGGTATCATTTTTATCGGGAGACTTGGGGGAACGCTGGGTGGAAGGAAATTTGTAGCTCCTCTCAGATTCCAGAACTTTCTGCCACAGAAATGTGAGGAACATGTGTTTTTTTAGCCAAATTTTGAGGTTTGCAAAGGATTCTGGGTAACAGAACCTGGTCCGAGCACCGCAAGTCACCCCTCCTTGGATTCCCCTAGGTCTCTAGTTTTTAGAAATGCACAGGTTTGGTAGGTTTCCCTAGGTGCCGGCTGAGCTAGAGGCCAAAACCTACAGGTAGGCACTTCGCAAAAAACACCTCTGTTTTTTTCCAAAATTTAGGATGTGTCCTCGTTGCGCTTTGGGGTGTTTCCTGTCGCCGGCGCTAGGCCTACCCACGCAAGTGAGGTATCATTTTTATCGGGAGACTTGGGGGAACGCTGGGTGGAAGGAAATTTGTAGCTCCTCTCAGATTCCAGAACTTTCTGCCACAGAAATGTGAGGAACATGTGTTTTTTTAGCCAAATTTTGAGGTTTGCAAAGGATTCTGGGTAACAGAACCTGGTCCGAGCCCCGCAAGTCACCCCTCCTTGGATTCCCCTAGGTCTCTAGTTTTCAGAAATGCACAGGTTTGGTAGGTTTCCCTAGGTGCCGGCTGAGCTAGAGGCCAAAATCTACAGGTAGGCACTTCGCAAAAAACACCTCTGTTTTTTTTTCAAAATTTAGGATGTGTCCACGTTGCGCTTTGGGGTGTTTCCTGTCGCCGGCGCTAGGCCTACCCACGCAAGTGAGGTATCATTTTTATCGGGAGACTTGGGCGAACGCTGAGTGGAAGGAAATTTGTAGCTCCTCTCAGATTCCAGAACTTTCTGCCACAGAAATGTGAGGAACATGTGTTTTTTTAGCCAAATTTTGAGGTTTGCAAAGGATTCTGGGTAACAGAACCTGGTCCGAGCCCCGCAAGTCACCCCTCCTTGGATTCCCCTAGGTCTCTAGTTTTCAGAAATGCACAGGTTTGGTAGGTTTCCCTAGGTGCCGGCTGAGCTAGAGGCCAAAATCTACAGGTAGGCACTTCGCAAAAAACACCTCTGTTTTTTTCCAAAATTTAGGATGTGTCCACGTTGCGCTTTGGGGTGTTTCCTGTCGCCGGCGCTAGGCCTACCCACGCAAGTGAGGTATCATTTTTATCGGGAGACTTGGGGGAACGCTGGGTGGAAGGAAATTTGTAGCTCCTCTCAGATTCCAGAACTTTCTGCCACAGAAATGTGAGGAACATGTGTTTTTTTAGCCAAATTTTGAGGTTTGCAAAGGATTCTGGGTAACAGAACCTGGTCCGAGCCCCGCAAGTCACCCCTCCTTGGATTCCCCTAGGTCTCTAGTTTTCAGAAATGCACAGGTTTGGTAGGTTTCCCTAGGTGCCGGCTGAGCTAGAGGCCAAAATCTACAGGTAGGCACTTCGCAAAAAACACCTCTGTTTTTTTCCAAAATTTAGGATGTGTCTACGTTGCGCTTTGGGGTGTTTCCTGTCGCCGGCGCTAGGCCTACCCACGCAAGTGAGGTATCATTTTTATCGGGAGACTTGGGGGAACATAGATTAGCAAAACAAGTGTTATTGCCCCTTGTCTTTCTCTACATTTTTTCCTTCCAAATATAGGAGAGTGTGTAAAAAAGACATCTATTTGAGAAAAGCCCTGTAATTCACATGCTAGTATGGTCACCCCGGAATTCAGAGATGTGCAAATAACCACTGCTCCTCAACACCTTATCTTGTGCCCTTTTTGGAAATACAAAGGTTTTTTTTATAGCAATTTTTTACTCTTTATATTTCAGCAAATGAATGGCTGTATACCCGTTATAGAATGAAAACGCACGTCAGGGTGCAGCTCATTTATTGGCTCTGGGTTCCTCGGGTTCTTGATGAACCTACAAGCCCTATATATCCCCGCAACCAGAGGAGTCCAGCAGACGTAACGGTATATTGCTTTCGATAATCTGACATTGCAGGGAAAAGTTACAGAGTAAAACGTAGAGAAACATTTATGTTTTTTTCACCTAAATTTCAATATTTTTCTTTTTCAGTTGTTATTTTCTGTAGGAAACCCTTGTAGGATCTACACAAATGACCCCTTGCTGAATTCAGAATTTTGTCTAGGTTTCAGAAATGTTTAGGTTTCTGGGATCCAGCATTGGTTTCATGCCCATTTCTGTCACTGACTGGAAGGAGGCTGAAAGCACAAAAAATTGCAAAAATGGGGTATGTCCCAGAAAAATGCCAAAATTGTGTTGAAAAATTGGGTTTTCTGATTCAAGTCTGCCTGTTCCTGAAAGCTGGGAAGCTGCTGAGTTTAGCACCGCAAACCCTTTGTTGATGCCATTTTCAGGGGAAAAACCACAAGCCTTCTTCTGCAGCCACTTTTTCCAATTTTTTTGAAAAAAACAAATATTTCCCTGTATTTTGGCCAATTTCTTGGCCTCTTTCAGGGGAACCCACAAAGTCTGGGTACCTCCAGAATCCCTAGGATGTTGGAAAAAAAGGACGCAAATTTGGCTTGGTTAGCTTATGTGGACAAAAAGTTATGCGGGCCTAAGCGCGAACTGCCCCAAATAGGCAAAAAAAGGCCTGGCACAGGAGGGGGAAAAGGCCTGGCAGCGAAGTGGTTAAATATGGCATTTGTGGCTGTGCCAAACAAATCATGTTAGGGGAGAGAGTACATGCACTTTAGCACTAGTCAGCAGTCGTAAAGTGCTCAGAGGCCTAAAGACAACAAAAAGAAATCAGGAAAAATGTGAGGCAAACAGGAAAAATTTTGGGGTAAGACCACCGCAAGGCTGACAGGTCTAGCACTGCCCATGTGAGCAAATCAGGCTACTTCTATACTTTCTAGTGTGCCCCTCTATGCCCCAAGGCACACATTGTACTCCACTGAGGTGTCATGTTCTGATGTTCCTCATGTCAGAAGGGTGCATCATGGTGGATGCACATTTTCTTAGCTTGCTACCATATATAGGAATACTTTTCTGTGTCTGGAATCTCATAATCTCCGTTGTCAGAAAGGCTTGTAAATGTGGTGGCTTTTTGGTTGACTGCATTCTTTCTCAGTTCCTTTGTCTCTGCATTTCGCGATCTTTTCAGTTCTAGGACATCCAGTACTGGGTAACAGCTGTGCTATATACATTTCTTTGAAAATACGTACAAGGACCAGCTCCATAAATCCAAGCAAAGCCTGAAGCTTGACATGTAAAGAGACAGAAAGGCTTCCTAGGTCTTAGTTACAGAGAGCACTATAAATTAGTTGTAGTGACCCCTCTACCCATGGCAGCCACTGGGGGTGGGAGGGTGGGTGGGAGGGTCCCTACAACCGATTGATGTAACTCTCTGCAAGTGAGACCTGGGGGACCTTTGATTTTCTATACACTATAAATTTCTCTATCATCGTAATGCTTACGAGATGCAACCTCAGAATACATGACCTTTTTCTAGAGTAAACAAATATCGCTTTGTAAAAATATACTGCAGTCTATAATCTATGATTTTTCATCACATTATCCATGAAACTACGTGTATAAATTCCCTAGCCATTGAAAACGCCCCCGTGAATTATTAAATTATTTTTTAATAAAGAAAATTGCTCCCAATTGCTCCCAAGTAAGAGTTTATATGAAAAAGGCTGCAAGGAATGGAAATACCGAAGGCTTCTACAAAACCGGGAGTGGTGCTTGTGGGCCATAGTAAAGATCCATAGTTGCCACAGTAGATGAGACAAGAATTTTCTCCCACTAGACGTAGTAAATTGACTGTATATGAAAAATAAATCTCCCATTTATTAAATTAATTTAGCTATAAAAAATGCAATTGCAGCCATGAGAACAAAACAGCCCCACCTGAACTATAAAATGCCTCCATATGCTCTAAACATTATGGGGGTGATTCTCACCAGAGTTCCCCCCTCCAAAATACCGCTCCGCGGTCGCAAGACCGCTGAGGGTATTTTGGGTTTTGCACTGGGCTGGCGGGCGACCGCCAAAAGGCCGCCCGCCAGCCCAGTGCAAAACGGCCTTCCCACTAGGACGCCGGCTCAGAATTGAGCCGGCGGAGTGGGAAGGTGCGACGGGTGCAGTGGCACCCGTCGCGTATTTCAGTGTCTGCATAGCAGACACTGAAATACAGAGTGGGGCCCTCTTACGGGGACCCTGCAGTGCCCATGCCATTGGCATGGGCACTGCAGGGGCCCCCAGGGGCCCCGCGGCACCCCCTACCGCCATCCTGTTCCTGGCGGGAGACCCGCCAGGAACAGGATGGCGGTAGGGGGTGTCAGAATCCCCATGGCGGCGGAGCGCGCTCCGCCGCCATGGAGGATTCACAAGGGCAGCGGAAAACCGGCGGGAGACCGACGGTTTTCCGCATCTGACCGCGGTCGAACCGCTGCGGTCAGAATGCCCTGCGGGGCACCGCCGGCCTGTCGGCGGTGCTCCCGCCGACCCTAGCCGCCGGGGTCAGAATGACCCCCTATATCTTATACTTTGTAACGCTTGAATGTTCTTCCCACTACCCAAACTACTGCCCTTAGCCTTAGATAGATCAGTGGAATAATATATCAGTGTCAGTCATCAGAAAAGGTAATAAATTAGACTTGCTGTGGCTTATTTCATTTCTTGTTGTTCAATATTAATTGAAATAGGTACTTAGGCTGTGGGCAAAAACAGCTAATATTTTAGCACTTATAAACAAATCAATTCTTATATTGTACTGGATAAGAGTTATAATATTCATTTAAATTAATATAATGATAAATCTTTCTACACATATGCACGGGATTTCTCCCACATGAACAGTAAAATGTCCCACAGTTTGGGCATAAAAATGAACCTAAGTAATTCCATATGAGCCAAGCCATGCTATTGGCCATACGCGATTGCAAAATTAACTGTATTGCACTGGGCAATTGGTCCCATGTTGGAATGGAATAGGACTCATATATACAGAGAGAGAGAGAGAAAGAGTGATCTTTTGGCTGTGCCTGGAGGAGTATTTCCATTGCGCGTCTTTCATGTTATTGGTTGTTTGCTGCCTGATGCAATTGGTTGTTTGGTGTATCATTCTGTCCCTTATGGAGTGCTTGCATTGCAATGAATGAAAAGGTATTTTACATCTCAACCGTTGGACTCCTCTGCTCTTTGTTCATTTTCCTCTTTGTCTTTTCTATTGACTTTCCATTAAAATTTGAGATTTTTATTCCACTGTACCAATTTTTCAGTTGTTTTCCCTATCGTTCTCTGTCCACTATTTCCTCCGCTCTTTTACATTACTAGATAAGGCTAATAATGTACAAGCATGCGCAAAATGTTGTTTCTGTGTGTTAACAATGTAAAGCCAGTCCTAAATATATCAGTGTCAGCATGAAGAGTGCGCCGCACAGTGCAGTCAGGTAAAACCCCGTGGCTGGCTCTTATGCCATCACTTGGTAACATGGTTCATTGAGAAAACTGTGTGAAAGTTACGAAATGTTTTGGATTTTTTCAAACTGCGTTGTGTCATGAAAGGGCACGCACTGCGCTCGAAATGGATACAATTGAACATGGTTACAAGAGATTGTCGGTGTATTTCCATATATACTGAGCCACAGATAAGCTAAAAACACAGCGCTTATTCAATGCCAGCTCCCGGATCCTGCTCCACAAACACCCTACTGCTGGAGGCGGATCAGGATGCAGGCAGCTTCCTACTCCAGTAGCTTTGAATCCCCGGTCTCCTCCTTCCCTCCTCCTCCATAGGCGTCTTTAGCTGAATCAAGTGACTCATCAGAGCATGCCGCAGAGCAAACTCTTCCGGGTTTGCGAGCTCATTTCCTGCAACTCTTCCAAATGCACTCAGCAGCAGGAGAGCACAGAGTGCTTGGAGGACTGCCTAACTGCAGCAGCACGACACAGGGGTCTGCTGAGACCGTTGTGAATCTCAGAGCCCCAGCATGATTTACAGCCCGGCACAAAGACATACTTCGAAGGGTAACTTCTGACGCCACGTGTTACACACTTCAGTGCACGCACAGTTCCAGCTGCAACTCCAGACAGAGAACTTTTGGCTAATAAACGGGCGACCACCTGAGACTCACTGGGGGGCAGAGATCGGCTGACATTGAGCTCCATCTTTCCCCTCACCACCTGCAGGCGGTCCCTGCCATTGTGTTAGGGAGTGACGGGGCGGCAACCTGCACCACCTGTCCTAGAGTCATCAGTAAGAGCAGCTGCTGGGATCGTAGATCGTTAGGGGAAGCAGTGCGTCTGCAGTTTCATCGCCAGGACTGACCACGATTTTTGGACTACCAGGTAACGGCCACCTTCCTTCTCCAGGAATAAAGATGCCCGTTTTCTTTGTCGCCTTGGTCTTTGCCCTCCTTGCCCACGGAGGGCAAGTTCGCTCCTTGTCCGGCATCGTAGAGCCTAGGACACTAACTCGTGAGAACCTCCAGGCGGACAGTAAACCCGGCGACCATGATAACAACACCGTAACTGCCTCCCCGGAGCCCCCCTTGGTCGAAGGGGGCAACGTTACCATGGTGACCCGCATCTCCACCATTCTCAAAGAGCTGCCCACCATCAAGAACGTGGTGATCGCCGTATGCGGCTTCACGGCCTTCCTCATCGCCTGCCTCATGTTCAAAATCTTCAGGTAACTACCACAATGCACAAATGTTATGTTATTGGGCTGCCCGGCTTCGTGGCACTTCGCCTTTTACTACATCCAGACATACACGATGCGTTCCTTGTCGCTGCCCGATTAATGCTGCTTTTATTTTACTATCTGATGGCAGTATACTGAACCTCCTTGCTATTTGAGTGTTGTTACTCAATGTTTATCACCTGAACTCAGTCCGCAGTCTACTCTATTATTAAGTTAACGCATCCCTGTGTCTCATTTACTGCTTACGTCCACATAGCCCCCTTTAACCCGTCTCCACGAGTGTCTGAATTGTTTCCCCCGCTACACAACTTCCAAGTGACCTCATGTCACAAGCAAGACCTTCAGACTGTCTTAAGTTTTTAGCCAAGCCAACATCGCTTTGCGTTTTTGAGGGTGTACTTTCTTTTTGAGCACTTAAAGCATGAAGTTGTAAACACCACTATACAAAGTGGTGGGGAGAAAAAGCCAAGGCTGACAGGACCACGTTTGAGTTGGGGCCGGTAGGGAGCTGTGAGTGTTAACTCGCCCACATGGCACACTACAGAGCAAGCATATATCATGCAATTCCTTAAATATGTCACACTGTATTACATGCATGAAAACAGACTTTGACAACGTCTTATGTAGTGGATAACAATTGGCCGCTTTATTAATATGGACAAGCGTGCGACTGCCCAATATTGAGCATGAGACCAAATCACTGTCAATCAACATTTGTAAATATGCCAATAAAACATCAGCTTATTCCTTTAACACATCTAAAGTCTAAACTTTTCACAAATTGCAGTGAGTGACTGATGGGCCCTCAAGTCCTGGCCTCCATTTGTCACACCTCCTTTTGCCCTTCGATTGTTTAGGCAGTCCCACCTTTCTTTTTGGAGGGGCTCACTTCAATAGAGTTTTGTTTTACCATGTTGTTTATGGGGTAGCTTCAAGTTCTTTGGATTAGGCCCAACTCGCTACCTGGCGTGTCCTATGCCCTGCAATCCGACTTGGCGGGTCTGGGCTGTGAATACCGTGTTCCGCTTACTCCCCATGTTTGTCCATCTTACACCCTCCCTTAAGGCATCCCCAGGTGTGTGGCTTTTGTTCACACACCCCCTTACTAGGTGTGTCTTCTGATCAATTATTTGGTAAAACCTTGTTTCTTTACGCCCCTTCTATCTGTCCGATATTGCGACTGGTTGCCTTTTCGTCTGGGTGGGTGGGTGGGTGGTGTTTCTCTTCTTCCAGGGTGCGAGCGCGTTGTCTTGATCGTGAGTGAAAAATCCCCACGGGACTGCGCTCCTTAAATGCACCTTTCTTTGCCCCCCCTAGATTAAATTAGCTGTTTGGATTGGGGGATTTAAACGATAGCAACCCCCCATTGGTTGTTTGGATCTTGTCTCTCCCCCCCCCCCCCCCTTGCAGGAACACTGAGGTGGGGGCGCGCTGCCACCTGGTTGGCGCGCTTACTCCCTAAAAAAACGGTTTGATCAGTCCCTACCAGGCCAAGGCGGCCGTTAATGCCCCCTGCGGTGGCAGCCTTTGCACATACTGCCGGGTACTGTCTGAGATCAGGTACTCCAGCTTGAGCTCGGCCTGTACTTCCTGGGATCATATGACACCCTTCCAGGATGCTGTTACTTGCTGAAGTCATGTGAGTTGTGTAATGTTAGATGTTATCAAAAAACAGTTTTTTTTTCTCGTTTTGCGCCCTGTGTGATGACAGTGCCGCTGGGTAGGAGCATATTTAGGCCCCTGTAGCACCTATAGAGCAGTGTGTCCCCTGCAGGGTTCCACTTAACGTCCAAGGCCTTCTTAAATCTGTGAGGCAGAAATGTTTGCTCCTCATGTTTTGCAATGCGGGAGGTCATTTTGCATTATGCCACTACACCCACAGGATTAAGAAGAATGAAGGTGTTACATTCAAGCGAAAGAAACATGGCGCAGTGCAGACATAGACAGAGACAAACCTAGATCATTGCAAGGGGCCGTGGGGCGGGGCTGGGATTCACCCCCAATACATTTTTAGAAAAAATGCAGATGTGGTGCGTTCTACGCCATATTTTTCATTATCGACATTGTCCAATGGTTGAAAGAAAGGATAACAGTGACAGCATGATGAATTGAGCCCCTAAAGAATAACTAGTTCATAGAAAGGGGTTATACAGATGAAGCAATTAATAACATTGCTGTGACTACCAAAGCGCCAAGAAGTAAGCTAATTCCTGATAAGCAAATTACAAAACCATGTTATTCGACGTTACAGAAATCCTTTAATGCACAGCACAAGTAAATGATGACTGTGTGCGTGCAAATTGTTCACTTTTCGGTGCCACTCTTAAAGGTACACATGAAGACCAAGTCAATTTTTACTCACTTAAGGTGTCAAGTGCGAGCCTTGCTAACCGAACAGGGAAGAAAGAGCTGCTTATTATTTTTTGGAATTTCTGAGAAACTATTTAAAAAATGAAGGTACTTTGTTTAAGGATTATCTTTTTCAAATTAAACCCGACCCTTTTTTAAGAATGGTTTTCAGATGAAGTTTGTACTATGCTCTATATCCCGGTGTACTGTATAGAATCAGTACATATCAGTATACAACATGTCACATCCTTGGACTATATATATTTGTCCTTCGGTGATGCAAAGGTTGCCTTGGAGCAGGCCAGGACTAGCGCTACTGGACACCAGGTGTTTTCAAGTGGACTAGAACGGTAGTGTCCGGTTTTGATACAGGGGACTTGCGGATAACATTTCCCGCCTGCCTCGCTTTAAAAATAAACAGTGCAAAAAATTATTTTTAAGCGTTCTATAAAACAATTTGGGTGGTCCCTGTCTCCTACAGGGTCGCGGCCAGCAGCACTAACCAGCAGGGATTTAGGGGGAGGGGTCTCCTGTTGCTTGACACAGAATCCTGTACATGTATGACGAGGACTTCAAAATTCAAAAGTGTATTTCTTCATAATGTGATTTTTGAAACACATTTCAGTTTAGTATATTAAATTAAACTATTGTACTGAGTGGCGTTTAGTATGAGCAAAATATTCTAATCGTGAACTTGGAAACATCCGTGCCCCAACTGTCACTTAACTGTTGTTAAGAGTGGCACCGAAAAGTGAACGATTTGCACGCGCCTAGACATCATTTACTTTTTCTGTGCATTAAATGAGTTCTGTAATGTCGAGTAACATGGCTTTGTGATTAGCTTATCAGAAACTAGCTTACTTCTTAAGGCTTTGGTAGTCATGGCAATATTAATTGATACATTTGTATAACCCCTTTCTATGAACGGAATATTCTTTGAATGCTGATAGGTCTTAAAACATCTTCCTCATTTGATTGGCCGTAGGTAGTTTACTGTGTTGTGGGAATTTGTAAAGTTCGTAACAGACAAACTTACATCACAGAGCTGATTATTATTCAATTGATCTTACAAAGATTATAAAGTGAGTCAGTCTGCTGAGATTTAAATTGGTGGTCTACAGGCAAGACTGCTGAAATTATGCGATTTTGCAGCTGCGGCTTATTCCGCATGTTTATGGATTTGCCTCACTTGCCACATAATATGCCGTGTGCTGCATAATCTGCAGAATTTAACAAACAAAAGATTGGTTTGTAGCCCAAACGGATCAAAATTTACACAAAATCGCTGGAAAAATATAGTTCTGCGTCATGGAAGGCCCTTTGCGAAGGTTGACTGGTCATCTTTCTGTTGCTTATTTAGTGAGAATAATCAAAAGTTTACTTTCCGAAAGCATCCGATGTCTCAAAATCATTATTTGACCTTGTGCTGCATAACCCTTTTTCTGAAACATTATGCAGGGAAAAATCTTGAGTTTTTATGCTGGGAGATCTTGTTGATAACAGGTGATACAAATATGCGTGTGGTTGTACATTAATTGTGACCTGCATGTACAGTGCGGAAAGTGATGAGTAGTGGCTGAAACATGAAGAAGTCCAATTAAGTGACAGTGGACCATCACAATATGGTACTCCTGGTTCCACCTATATGTATTTCAAAATATCAGTAACATAACTAACCCACTGAGCTATGCTACTTGTTTACTGAAAGAAGACTTCGTTCTTTTTGTTGTGAAGCCAAGAAATTATGTGATAGCTAGCAGATCATTTTTACATTGGGCATTACATCAAAATTAATGCCCTGAAAGTATAGACAGGCAATTTTGGTAGCTATATGTTGCATAACATACCTAAAGGGTCTAAAACTTCCCAAAACAGTTATAAATAAATTAGAGACCATTGAAGGCCTGTGGTCTAGAGAATGGTATTTATAAAGCTCTCGTTCACCCAAGCATCATGGCGCTAAGTGAAGGACGTGCAGCACTTACAAGCTAAACTGTAATACATTGGGTTCAGATGCACAGAAGAAGAGAATACTGAAATCTCTAAAGCATTTAAATGATTCTATTCATCACAAGACATTGATTAACACCTTAGTCCAGTCTAGGTTATAATAACAATCTTCTACATTTAGGTCATTCTAAAATTACTGTAGAACAGCTTTAACTTTTCCAAAACGCTGCTGCCTAACTTATTTGTCACACACATAACACACACTTTTTTAAACCTAGTGATTCTTTCTAGAGTAATTTATCTAGGATCCCCTGATTTCTTAGCAGTTCTTCTTAGACTATCAACCTTTACATCTCCAATCGGTCTCTCTGTCCAATGTATCACACTCCTATGGCTCTTGCTAGAACTTGTACAGTTACCAAGTAAATCAAACCTTTCTCAACTGCAGCCTCAAAGACGGGGAATTCTAAGTTGCAAAAAAAAGTTGCGAATAGTTTCGTAACCTGACTCTTTTGCAATAGGCTTGCATCAGTGTAAATGCTAAGATTGTGATCTGAAAAAACTTAGAGCCTTTTGTATCCGGCAGCTCAAAGAATGTGCTTCCAGTGCATTCAGAGTGGAATCGAGGAGCTCAGTTTTTGGAGGGTTGAAATACATTAAGTTAGAGGCCAACCACCAATGAATGATGTAAAGACAATCTGCTGTAGTTGATTGATCAGGGCTGGCAAGATGGAAGATCATTTGAGTGTAATCGACATACTTGCAGGATTGAGTCCCTTGCTGATGTAGTCATTTGGCTAGAGGGATCATGTGAATATTGACCCATACAGCTGACAAAATGGAGCCTTGTGCAAAATCACAACTGGGAGTTTTCACATCTGCTTGCAAAGGTGGAAGAACCACAATTTGTTTATAATTTTCCAAGAAAGACTTAACCCATTTCAAGGCTGCTGTTGAGATGCCCACATACAAAAGTATGAATATAGGTGTAGAGTGGTCTTTGATGTTGAATGCTGCTAACAGTTATAGCAAAATCAGAGCCCCAACACCATCTTTATCTGTTATTCTACGCTGAACATCCAGCGCTGTCACGACATCCAGTTTTGTGTGTCTGTATTGGCCAGAAATTCACCTGACAACTATCCAGGATAATTGATACTCCCAACATGATTTTGTAATTGAGAGAAGACAGGGTTCTCAAATATTTTTTACAAAATTGGTACAGGCGAGATAGGCATATAATTACTCAGCTCAACTGGATTTAAAGAGGGTAGTTTCAGCAGAAGTTTGATAATCGCTGTTTTCCACAGAACTGATATAACGCTGCCTCAGGAGAATTGTTGAAAATAGACAATATGTTTAGGAAGTAAGCTGATTAAACCTTGCCACCAATTTGCAGGGCAGATGTTGCTCTGAGACCTAAATGGATGTGAGTAACAGGTGTTAATTGGGGTTTGAGGTGATACCAGATGGAATTGGCATAATGCAGGTACAGAAATCGAGGGACCACAATCACTCAGAAAGAGGTCAGGTTTAGGTGTATGTTCAGTTAGAATTTTAGCCCAAATCCTTTCAATGCTATCTTAAAAAAGGGTGGCCAGATTGGTGCATAACGTCCTCAACACCACCAACCCCAACTCCTCCAACAACCTAGACCAGAATGTCAGAAACTTCAGAAAGTGGATCATCAACTGTGCCAACACCATCCCTCCAATCTGCAACACCACCCACAGAAGGGCCACCAAGCAGGCTAGTTGACACACTGAAGTTCTCAGAACTACTAAAGGACACTGTAAACAACTGTAAAGAAGATGACTTGTCAGCAATGACACAACTGCCTTCAAGGCATCTCTCAACCTCTACCACTGACAACTGAGAGAATTGAAGAAAAAGGCCTTAGCCTCACACATCGAACCAGTTTCCAGTAACAGCAAATAACTCATCATCAAAGCAGTCTCCCAACCCCTCAGATGCAAAACCCAACATCACCCCCTCACAGGAACTCTATGACAAGCTTGCAAACGTTTTCCACAACAAGATCACCAACATCTACAGAAACTTAAAACCTCAGCCCAAGGCCCCTGACTTCTTCAAGAAACGCAATGAACCCGCTCCGACTAACTGAATTAAACCAGCTTTCCCCCACAGGGAACCGCCACCATCATGACCTCGGCCACTCAGGGGCCCCAATTGACCCATGCTCTCACCACATCTTCAACCTAGGTGAAGCCAGAATTAGCCACACAGTTGCCACCTTGAATAACACCTCATTTGTCATGGCCACCGTCCAGGAGGACTGGAAACATGCAGAAATCAACACCCTACTAATGAAACCATTGGCAGAACCCAGAGAACTTGACAACTACTGACCGATCTCCCTGCTCCGGTTTCTGGCCATAGTATTAGAAAAAGCCATCAACCAACAACTCTCCTAACATCTGGAATTAAACCTCCTACTGGACCCCTCAAAATCCAGATTCTGCATCAACCACAGCACCATGACAGTCCTCATCATGGCTATCAACAACATCTGAGCCCTACTCAACTGAGGAGAGACTGCGGCTCTGATCCTCCTAGACCTCTCAATAGCCTCCGATATGGTCTCCCACCACACACTCATCACAAGGCTGCATAATATTGGCATCCACTCTCAGATGGATTGCCTTTTTCCTTCCTGGAAGAATACAAAAAGTCCATCCCCCCCCTTCACTTCCGAACCCAAAGAAATCATCTGTGGAGTACCCCAAGGCTCCTCGCTCAGCTTCACCCTCTTCAGCACTTACATGATACCTCTGGCCAGTATTGTCAACACCCATGGACTCAATATATTATCCTATGCGGATGACACACAGCTCATCCTCTCTCTGTACAAAGACACCACCAAGACCAACTTCTACAGCTGCATGACAGAGGTTGCCAACTGGATGAAGGTCCACGGCCTGAAGCTCAACACGGACAAGACAGTACTGAACTTAAGAAACAAAAGATCCCCATAGAGTGGATCCTGGTGGCCCTCAGAACTCGGTCCTACTCCTACCTCCACTAACCATGCTAGGAACCTAGGCATCATTCTGGACAACAAGCTAACCATGACGACTCAGTCAGTTTGTCTCCTCCTCCTGCTTCTTCATCCTCTGCATGCTTTGTAAAATATTCCAATGGGCACCCCAGTGCTCAAGATGCACATCATCCAGGCCCTCATCTCCAGTCGACTGGACTGGCAAGGCTCTCTATGCAGGGATTGCAGCTCACCTCCAACGACTACAGAACACCACAGCCCGACATGTTCTTGATCTCCCTAGAGGAACCCACATCATCCCCTCCCTCAGGGAACTCAATTGGCTCCCTGTACAGAAAAGATGCTAGTTCATACTCCTGACCCATGCATAGAAGGCCCTACACAACCACGGACCTGCATACAGAAACCACCCCTAAACTTCCATCAGCCCACCAGGCACCTCTGCTGCACTTCCTTTTCTTTAACTCTCACTCTCTGCATCTGGTGTAGCATATGCAGAGGTAATTTCTTCTCCTACCTAGCAGTGAAGACATGGAAAGAGCTACCATTTCATCTCTGGACCTCCCCATCTCTTCCAGAGTTCCAAAACTCTCTGAGGATCTGGCTATTCAGCTAATCAACTGGACTCTGCCAGCACCTGAATAGCCTCGGGGTGACCAGAAGCTCTATACAAATAACTAATTGATTGCATACGGGTACTGAGGGAGTGACTGACGTTTTCACAGCTAGAGGAGATTGAAGCTCATTGATAGTTCTATAGACTTCTTTGGAATATAGGGCACTGTCACAATCCACTTGAAATAGTAGGCTCTTTCAGCACCCTTAAAATGAGATTATTGATAACATTTATATAAATTAATGTAGTTGACTTTTAAATGGGGTCATGTGATATACCCAGGGGTCTCCAAACGTTTTAATGCTGCGCCCACCCAGTTGGAAAATTAAAATCATTGGGCCCCACCTTAGAATTTTTCACAATTATTTTATAAAGAAGGCAATGTTTGAATATGTCTAGGCCTATTTAAACATTGCTGTTAAGTACTGTTACCTTTTTTTAAATGCAATAACCTGCTTCTGCTTAAAACAAAGGCCTGTTATCTGTATAATGCTTCTTTTGGCCAGAGTCTGCCCCCCCCCATTCCTCCCAGTTTGAAGACCTCTGTTCTACACCATTTGTGCTAAATCTGCGAGCTTGAGTTTTCAAGTTTGCAGAGATCAAGAGAGAACTGTATATTTTTGCTTCTTGAATCTGACATTCCAGTTTTGAAAATAAATTAGGGGGTCTACAGTATCCATCAGGGAATTGTTAAAACATTTAAAAATGTTGTCAAAAGTTTTTATTAGCAAGTAGTTGATGATACTGGACATTAACATTCTGGGTGTTCTGAGTAGCTGTTGATTTATGGGAACAAACGTTCCAGCTCTTTTCATAATAAAATTTAATTTGGATGTTTAGCCTGGGAGACCCAGAAAGAGCGTACTCAAAATGATCATACCACACTAAAGAAATGGTACCACTGACTTCCATAGTATCTGTATTGGAAAACACAGGATCCTGTAGAAGACCTACCTTGCGCCTATGTTGCTGGTTTACAAAAAGCATATTTTAGATCTCTATACTTTAGTTAAATTGACGAGATGCTCCTGAGGGTAATCGAACCAAAGGTCAAGGTCACCTAAAAGCATAGAATTAGCATTCCTGAGCCCAAAATAGCCGATCTCTTCTATTAATGTAGGCAGTTTACTAGTGGTGTTGTTGGGTGGTTGATTTATCAGATGGAAATAGAAAGTGTATTTAACAACTTTCCCGGGAAAAAGTAAGGAAATCCATAGCAGAATCCAAGATGAAAGGCTCAGTGTGAGTTGTAATAAGCAACCATGCAATAATTGAAATTCTAACCCCAGGTTTATTGGGCAGGTCTAATTATTAGGTACTAAGATGTCAGTAAAGGATTGCTATTATCAGAAAGCCAAGTTTTAGTCCAGCAAGACAGGTCATTTTTAGTTTACTCTAAGAACTGCAATCAAGAATCGGTGTGCAATAACTGATCTTATTAATAACCTTTTAATTTTGTCTTTCTGGTAGAGTTAGACTAAAGGGAGGAAGAGATCCATAAATAAAACTGAGGCAGTATAAACGGTAATTGGTTAAAATCTGTTTTATGTGGTAATGGAGCGTTCAGCTAGCATAGTGTAAGGCCTAAAATTGAGAAACTGAATAGGTTATTAAGACACAACTTACAAATTCTGAAATGATAGTAATGAATGCCATTTGTGGGCTGCAGGACTGACTCGGGTCACTGTACGGCATGGACAGGCACTATCAGAATCTACACAACTAGATGTGGCCAGTGCAGGAAACAGAAAAAAACACCCTGGGATCCATAAACTGGTAGTCCAAGGGTGGCAGCAGAAAGGGGGTGAAATCACAAAGGGGTAGAGTCAAGAGGAGTGGAGTCTGGCACTCAGCACATATATTTATTTTCTCAGAAAAGTCTGCAGCAAAGATGTTGGCAGCAAAGCCAAATGTGCTAGTTGGTCGTACTGACCTACTTAATTGGTCACAGGCAGGGCAACATGTTAAAAATAAGACACCTGCTCTAGATATTTGCCCCCAGCCATTTTCCGGATATAGAAAGCTGGCGCCTCTGGATCTGCGGATCCAGGTTAAAGTCTCTGCAGTCAGTTCAACATACTGTGATTCTGGGCACATCACTTAAGGTCTGATTATGACTTTGGCGGAGGTGATTACTCCTTCCCAAATGTGACGGATATCCCACCCGCCTTATTACGAGTTCATAGGATATAATGGACTGTAATTCGGCGGGCAGGATATCCGTCACGTTTTGGCCGGAGTAATCCCTTCTGCCGAAGTCATAATCAGGCCCATAATCTTCCCCGGCCTGACAAAAATGCTGTGTGGAGTCTAGTCACTAGTTGGACTCATCGGAAAATAGGATTGGGCGGGGTGTTAAGGAGCTTGCTGCAATGCACACATACGAGGTCACAAATTTGCATTTTATGTAATCAGCTCATTGGGTTGCTGTGTGTGTGTATTTTTTTTTTTTTTCTGAGTTCCTTGTGTTATCTGCAGGTCACAAGCTAAATTTCTTGTAATGTATGTAGCTCATTGAGTTGTGAACTGGCATCAAGTAAATGCATGCAAATTATAATGCACAAGTGTAGAACCAGTCATTTCTGTCCTTAGATATTATTCAGGTTGCTAAACATGATTCCTTTGTGTAGTAATAATGACTTACTAGTAGGTTTTAAAAATGGATGCTAGTGTAACTTCTGTCATAAATACATCTGACATTATTAAAGTGCATATATATATATTTGTTAATACTGTAAAAAGTAAAAAAAAAAACCTGCCTCCAAACCGTAGTTTAGCTCTTACGAATTTGTGAGATTAGGCTGAGTGACTTTGTTTCCTGGGTAGTATTTGCATAAAAGTTTAAGCTCTAGCTATTTCCAGCCAGATGAGACTCCAGCTAAATGTGTGGTGATGTCCCATAAGTGAGACATTTGTGTTGGAACTAAAACAACGCTAGTTACAAGGACCAGGAAAGTTATGAGTGGTGCCAAAAGCTGCTGAAATCTCCATGTGAAATACCAGAGGTTGGGAGGGGGGAGGGAAGGGGGTGCGGTGATCGGTGACGAATTCCTTCATGTTACTCCCCAAAAACCTAGTAATCTCTATTTCCCCGACCCCTGAGTTACCAGGTCCCCAGGTTGGTAATTCTGGGGCAAGGAAATAACCGAAATCGTCCCGGGCTACTGAAATTGCTAGTTAAAATGCAGGCACCGCTGAATGTGTCCCAGCGTTGTTACATTCGGGTGAATGTCAACATATTTCACTGGGGCTGGCTGAGCTCCTGTTCAGTGCTAGTTGACACATACAGGATCTGCCTGGATCCCCTCATTCGCAGCATTGGATGTTTCTGTTAATTGTAAAAACCGTGCACACGATTATTCCTCACTCCAAAGTATGTGAATCACTTTACTGGCTACAGAAATTATTTTTTAAGGGCAAGCAATAGGTACCGCAACAGAATATCACACTTTCTTCCATTTATAACAAGTTGTAGATATCAAATAGGTGTACAATCAGAGCATTAGAAATGGGCTCTTAGATGCTTTATTCACTGAATGGCACTTGTTGATCGTACAGCTAGGCAAACAATTTTGTATCCACTGTTTGTATCTGTTGTACAATATAGTGGGATTTATTCATATGAGTTTTGTGTTAACTTTGTCAGATAATCTATTTTTAAAGCGACACGACTAATATCGCAAGAAGCAATAGCTGTTCCGCATTACACGCTCAGGAAATCTTGGATGCTTCATATTTCCTACCTGTAAGGTGAAGAAACCAGATAAAGGAAGCCTAATGTATAAAAAAACGACAAGCAAATCATTTTTGCTATTTCTGGATTAGTGGTCAAGGTGGCACAGCCATGATCTCTCTACTAAATCTGATTGCTGCGAGGACATTTCTTGAACTTGGCGTGTGTCTTTCAACTCTGGAGCTCAGACAGCCGATCTCCCCGCAGCATACCCCGGCTGGGTCAGAAAATAGACCTGGGTCTCAAATTAAAGGCGACTCCCATGTGCGAATCGGTCAAGACAAGCTGTGAAGTTGTTTTGGAAGGTGTGTGGAACTTCATGCACTTGTGCTTGCTTGCATGCAATGCCTGAGGTAATATCGGGGAAATCAACAGTAAAAATCGGACCCTCATACCAGAAAACTGGCCCACAAACAGCCAAAAAAGACCCATCACACCGACCTGTCAGACCAGCACTGTCAGGTTGCTCTATTAGCCAGCCCGACCCAGGTTCTGACAAAAGAGAACTGGTTTTGTGGCAGTCAGTGTGAGCTTCAGTCACCGTTGGGAGAGCAGCGTACTTGAGCCACCAGTCTGTTTACGCTGTTATCAGTTCTCTTTTATCAGATGGCGTTGAGTCTGTGTGAGGCGTAGTTCAAGAATTCACACCTGCTTTTGCATGGGCGTCTTACTGTATGTTAGCTTCGTACCGCACCCCTTGACCTCACGTGGGTCCTCGGCAGTGACTGAGCTCAATTCCAGTCAAGATTGAGTTCATCCTCCTTTGGGGAAAAGCCAGGTTTTAACTGCTTATGCAACACAAGATACATCTCTGTGGGTCTGAGTGTACTGGCCAAGAGTTCCACAGTTTGGAAGCCTGGACCCGGGCATTCTTCCGGGAATCTGGGAACATTCAAGGACAGTGGGTTGCCTCGTTGTTGTGTTTACCACACGCCTTGAATGAGAATGTAAGAAAGGCTGGTATAGGCCAGGAAAGAAACTGTGCCTTTCTTGGTCACCTGGTGGTCAGCTTTTTTTGAAGGCAGATGACTGAGTAATGTAGCAGTCCTTGATAGAGGTGAGGATAACCCTTCAACGTTCATGGCTTAGGGTTTAATAATTCTAGGACCCAAATTCTGTATCTCGTCTGCTAAGCACAACATTCAGTATTGGCCTCGATCTGAGGAAGGAAAGTAATGTCTTAGCTTGACTCTAAGCGGTAAGAAGTTCTTTGAAATAAAGTTTAATATTACTTAGAATATTTTACTGTTGTACATAGGATGGCAGATACTAATATGTCAATATGAAAAAAATATTTTTAGCGACTGTCGTATGCAATGTATACAAGTCAGTTAAACTGGTAGCTGAATAGTAAAAATATGGAAAAGGGTTTCAGCAAGGTGGCTGACGTTTCATTGACTCATATCGTTTGATGGCAGATAAAGATTACAGTGCTCGTCATTATTTTCCACCTACACTAGGAGAGCGGGCCTAATTGGTCTCCAGCTTTACTCAACATTCTTCACAACTCCGATATGAAATCTGTTCCTCCCTCTGCCAACGGACTACTCAGTGAAACTCATGATTCTTTCCCTAGGACTCGGTACTCGAATCAATTCACCCAAATCCAATGAGTTGCAAACAGTCCAAGTCACAGAGCTCTGTGAGCAAGGGGGAAATGTAGGGTGCAGGTGAAGTCCAACATAGGCATGAATGCCTAGCCTACCAAAGAAATTTTGAAAATAAATGGCTAAAAATCCACTTTTAAAGCACATTTCTGTAAAGAAATTGGTAACAGTGCTGCGTTTAAAAATGATTCTTAAGTAGAACCTTGGAGATTTACCACAGTTTCAAAGGCAATAACATTCGTTCGCAGCAGGAAGTATATGGATGTGTCCTTCGGAATACTTTGTGCATAGTCAAAACACCTGTCGCACAGCAGACACATGTGTAAGTCATATGAGTAAAAGGACACATTTGATACATCAGGTCCATGCTGGTTTGCACAGAATGGAGATATTATGCAAAAACATATCCACTGCCCCAGATTCAGAAAGGGTTCATTTGATACTCTAGCAGATTTGATTATTTTGCGCGCAGCACAGTACAGCAATGAAAGTTGTGCAAGGCAGCATGGGGTGGAAACAGCCCATGGCCATCTTTATTAAAAATGGTCTGCTTCTGCTCCTTACCCCTGCACTGACGCACAAATATGCCACCAGACCTCACACACAGCCTTTGCACTGTAGTGCAAAGTTGTATGCGTCGACGTATTCTTAAACATTCCACTCGTGTATGTGGTGTACAGTACAGCAGACATGCAATGCGCGGAATGTTAGGAGAAATAGTTCTTCTTATTAGCGTCTCCAAGGTGACATTATCTTTTTTTGAAGCAAAATACGGTCTGGCTTTCTTTATAGATTGGTCTCTGCGTTAAAACTATTGGTGCTTGCGCTGATCTGCCCAAGTAACGACCCCTTGACTCAGAGTGGCAGTGAAAAGGTCTATTTGTGATGAGAAAAGAGCACCTTTCCAGTACAAAATACATTCTGGAGTGGAACATAAATACTCTTGCAAGAGTATGCACTTGTCACTGTGCATGACTTGGCCCTGGTGCAAACTCTTAGCAAATCTCTAAAGCCCCGAGAGCCTCAGAAATTGCATAGGCAACTTCAGGAGACAGTTAGGGTTTGTGACCTGCGGGGACATAAGGATGTCCATGGGCCCTGTTGTTTGCAATGCAAGGACCACAGGAGAAGTAACTTCCCAGGCTCAGTAGGTGAATTGGGCAAACAATCAAATAGATTTGGGTACATAAAGCTCATTGGTTCAAGAGTTGTCATTGCAAGTCTGTGTCTTGATGTAAGTTGTAGGATTGCAAACCAGGAAGGCATTCATGATTCCCCAGTCAATGCAATATGTAATGATGTTTTGATTAATAAAACTCGATCGATTGAGAAAGGTGTATTTACTGCTTTGTTTCTCTCTTATAACTAGTCTGTGACTCAGATCTATTTTGAGTGCATCAGTTATCTGCAGACTTTTGCCTTATTTACAGTTTGGCGGAGTAGAACATTTGCCAGAAAGTGGCGGATGTCCCTTCTGCCATCTTTAGAATGCCACTTACCTATGTAAGCACTCTTAATAGGGCAAACAGAACATCCATCATTTTTTGGCACATGCCCTGCACCTGCCGTACTCTAATAAATGCCCTTTAATTTCAAACAAGTATCGAACTGTACGTGGAAAAAGCCACCTTTGGATTCAAATTTAAAAAACGTTTTCGAAAAGGACATGGCATGTGCACTCTTTTTGAGACTTTTCTTACCAAACTAAAACTCCCACTGTATAGAATATTCCCCTTAGCCTCAGGCTAATGGCAAACTGTGCTCTATAAAATGTCCTTAACACAAACACATAACCCTTCTAGTTTTGAGATACTCGCACAGTCTCCCTCTGAAGAAACGTTCTCTCCCGTAGCAGCGGAAATAAAAGTGTTGCACTGAACCTTAGCACAACATGGTGTGAATATTTAGGAATTACACCCAGAACTGTGCAGTTCTTCTACCGTTTACATGTACAAGAAGTTCACTGCACTAGTCTAATCTACATTAAAATGACGTCTACTATATGCCTAGATGTGTTGAAGAGTTACAGTTGAATATGGACATGTTTTGACAAACTGTGGCTGAAACAAGGAGTCGACCCTCTGCATAAGGTCCCTGTCCCACTCCTCTGACATACTACCCTGCCGACCATTTATGCAGATGTTTTGTCATATATTGTTCTGTTTGCCTCACATTTGTAGTAATCAGTAATTGGGCAGTGAGCAATAGCTAGTTCTTCATTCTGACTTCTCTGTAGAGATTGCTTCTTGACCATCTAGGAGACTGTGTTAGCTTAGATATTCCATGAAATACTGTAGATTGTGTCATAAGAGCTTCAGTGATACGTTGTCGAGTGTGACAAATTAAAAAAGAAATTGGCATGGAAGTAATTTCTGTGAGTAGAGTAATCTCGTAGATATTTAGGGCAAAACTGGGCTTCTGCGTAGGTCCTACAGTTTAGTCAATCATTAGACAAGGGGTGTCAATGCAGTTCCAGAGGAGCTGGATCCATGTCAGATTTTGACATTATTCACTTTAAATACATTTACATGGAGTTAATCTAAATGAAAGCTGTTAAAAATAAAGTGTTTCCCTCGAAAAAAGCAGCATATCACACTCTTCTGTAGCTTGGCAGGACCCCCTTATCCCATGCATAATATCAACATCTCACATTTTCCAGGGGTTAGTAGTTCACTTTCTGCATTTATTGCTTGCACTTTTGCTTTCTCCACTGTAAAGACAGAGTTTGAGACCCATGTTAAAAAGTCATCTTTTGCGAACTGTTGTATTGTTTGCCCTCGGCAAGTGCTTTAAGGCCCTTGACTATAAATAGGTAAGCAAAAACATGAAGGTGAGGCAGAGAAACAACAGAAGTAGGTGAATAACTCAGTCGCCATTGGACACCACAAGAACCCTGATCAGATCAATTATTCTAGGGCCTGTTTATGAGGATCTATACCTAAGAAGCTGTATTTTTTGATCCATTTACCTCCACAATTCTTCAATTTGCACAGACTGAACCTGTTTACTCTTCCTACAGCCACCATTGGAATTAAGAGGTCATTTGTAATGACAGCCAAGGTTGGAAAGTGCAATAGAAATGATGAGGTTCAAAATACTTATCCAATATTGTGACTGTCCTAAAACTGTTTTAGTCTGATGTTCCTGTTAATGCATTTCTGGCGTTACAGTCACAAATCACAAGCATGGTAATATGACTGTGACAATATGGTAATATTAATAGACTTTAGAATTTTAGTTATTTACTTTATTGCCTGGAAGACGATCTCCTTAGGTTAGCAGAGGCTTCCGAATGAAAGGGTCCATTTAACCAAGTGAACTATTGCATCTTGGCAATCAAGTGTTCCTCTGCTCAGTTTTAAAAGAACTGACCAGTTGTTCTAGTAATTGGTCATTGGAAAAAGATCTAGGAAACATTTAGGTCTTGCCTTCAACTGATCCAGAAAATCCTGTCCCCTTTGCAAACTCCTGTTTATAAATGAGTCAGTATAATGATTTGTTCGGAGTGAACTGCCATCTGTAATTACTAGGTGTGATAAAGTCCACACCCAAACAGAAAGTCCTAGGCACGCATTGGCAGATCAAACCTGCAAATATTCACTCACGAAAAATGGCCCAAAAACTTCAGACATAGGGCTTTTTCATGTTATGCTCCATGGTGAAGAGTTTGAGTTACCCAACATATACGGAACTCTGGGATATCAGATTTTACCACTCGTAATAAAGGACTTAATAGTAACAGTAGATCATTTCATTTGATAAAAGCCCACATGTTGGAAACAGAAGTTGCTCTAATACACTACAGGCTGTTCTACATAAATTTTCCTGTGAAGAGTGTGCCCCTGCCAACTGATGCACTTCCCCGAAATTCCCTTTTAGTTATTGCTGAAGAAGATCCTCGGTGGATTCCGGTTTCTGGAATTCTCTTAAGCAAAGTTATATTGGAATTAAAACACTACACACGACACACATACATTTAAGTAGATGCTGTTGTTCCCAATTGTTTTCTTAATTAAAGTGCCAGAAGGTGCACATGCCTAACTGAAAAAACCCAAAGAAAATGGACTTTAGCGTCTTGACCCCATGCTAGTTACTTTACTTTGGGGAAATTCTATAATTTAAAAAAAAACCTCTTTCAAAGTAAATTTGACAAAAAAACATCATAAAAGGGGTGAAGGTGGAAAATAAAAGTGCACAAAAACTGGCATGCAAAAATGGAAGGCGCAATGGAAAAAAGGAAGAAGAAAATATACCAGGCTATAGGTAAGGATAGTGGTACCAGGGTATTGGCAACCATAAAGATACCCATAATATTTAGGTATACAGTTATTAGGGTAAAGATAGAAGTTCAAGGTTTGGATAAAGTAAAACATACTGAAAGTAGAGCTGAGTAATAGATTTGGGTAAAAGAAAAAAGATAGGAGTGTAGCCCGTAGGAGAATAAGACAGGGAAAAGAAAATGGGTCTACAGGGATTTCCCTTACCGTCCCACGTGAAAATAGAACAAGGTATCTATTGGATCCTGGAAAAGGGACATGGAGGGCCCTGTGAACGCTACAGGCCGGATCCAACATCCTGAAAATGTCATTCATATGGAAAGGTTTAAGGAAACCGGGTTATGGACATTTTTGGGAACCTGTTTCCCTACATAGACTTTTCACCCAAATCACATGTCACATTTATCTGTCTGTACTGCGCCATATAGAAGCTTACTGTTACAACGAACAAATGTTTGGTGGAGGTTTGTTAAAAAAGATATGGCTTGTTTTTGCCAATTGGAACTGATTAGCTGCCTCTCTGTACTCTTGGGTTTTGCACTGTGTTGCCTCTTAGATAGGTTTATGCTGTAAAAAATATCCCCACATGTACACTATGAAAAGTTAGCGTGGGTTGACTGCCACTGCACAGATTTGTGGGCAACCTGCGTGCCACAGCTTAAAAATCCTTGCAAGGCTAACTTTCCTCTTTGTGGAGTCGAACAAACCTGAACTACTGGGTGAGGTGATACTTTCACTGCATATTGAGCACAATAAACTTGCCATTTTGTTATCTGCATTATATAAAAGGTTGATAGTAATAATACCAGGCCTGGTCTACAAAGTGTTTTTCCACTAAGTAGGTGGCATGAGTCGTTAGGTGTAAGTAGAGCCTAAAATTGCTGGAGTACCCCATGTGTATATATGCAAAGCAAAAATCCCCAAATAAATAAAACATAAAGCTTCATTAATTCGAGCTAAGGTTTTGGGCCCAAGCTGCAAGAGAACGGATCGGCGCCTGGAATAAGCGCATCTGTACTGAAAGGAAGAACTTCGATCCGGTGATCGAACAGGCAGTATCGCAGTGCCTGCATCCTGCTTGGCCTGCCCACTTGAGTCATTTGGCGCTGTAGGCAGGCACTTTAGGCGTGCCACCGCTTGAAGCAGCCTTTCTTTCTCTGCACAAGATCAACATTGTTACATGCCACACCCTATTGCAACACCACTCCTTGAAGCCCGACGTACTTCAAAAGTGCGTGTTTGCATACTCTACAGCACACGTTTTAAATTAGCTTCATATTTACAAGTTTTACTTCTTTCAGCAGAGGATACTGAATAAAAGACCAGGCAGGATAATTACCGATCTAAAATAAAGTATGTTAGACAGCTCGGCGCTCAGCGGTTCTCTGCGTTTCACCGGGGCACGGTGGGTTTGTTTTACGAAAGCATCTACAGTACGAGAAATAGTTTAACAGGAGTATCTTTACATACACTTACCTGCCTTTGAAAGTCAACCCCAAAACATCCAAGTCATTATTAGTAAAAGTGCAAAGAGAGCACGTGTAGGAGGCTGGCCTGGCTTGTAGTGGGTACCAAGAGGTACTTACACTTTGTACCAGGTCCAGTTATCCCTTATCAATGTAGAAGAGGTGTCTAGCAGCTTAGGCTGATAGAAAAGGGTAGCTTAGCAGAGCAGCTTAGGCTGAACTAGGAGACGTGTGAAGCTCCTACTATACCACTGGTGTCATATGCACAATATCATAAGAAAACACAATACACAGATATACTAAAAATAAAGGTACTTTATTTTTATGACAATATGCCAAAGTATCCCAGTGAGTACCCTCAGTATGAGGATAGCAAATATACACAAGATATATGTACACAATACCAAAAATATGCAGGAATAGCAATAGAAAACAGTGCAAGCAATGTATAGTCACAATAAATTGCAATGGGAGCACATAGGTATAGGGGCAACACAAACCATATACTCTAGAAGTGGAATGCGAACCACCAATGGACCCCAAACCTATGTGAGCTTGTAGAGGGTCGCTGGGACTGTAAGAAAACAGTGAGGGTTAGAAAAATAGCCCACCCCAAGACCCTGAAAAGTGGGTGCAAAGTGCACCTAAGTTCCCCAGAGAGCACAGAAGTCGTGATAGGGGAATTCTGCAAGGAGAACCAACACCAGCAATGCAACAACAATGGATTTCCAGACGAGAGGACCTGTGGAACAAGGGGACCAAGTCCAAGAGTCACGATCAAGTCGGGAATGGGCAGATGCCCAGGAAATGCCAGCAGTGGGTGCAAAGAAGCTGCCACCGGATGGTAGAAGCTGTGGATTCTGCAAGAACGAAGAGGGCTAGAAACTTCCCCTTTGGAGGATGGATGTCCCACGTCGTGAAGAAGCTTGCAGAGGTGTTTCCGTGCAGAAAGACCGCAAACAAGCCTTGCTAGCTGCAAGGGTTGCGGTTAGGGTTTTTGGATGTTGCTGTGGCCCAGGAGGGACCAGGATGTCGCCAATTGCGTGAGGAGACCGAGGGGGCGTCCAGCAAGACAAAGGGCCCACTCAGAAGCAAGCAGCACCCGCAGAAGTGCCGGAACAGGCACTACGAAGAAGAGTGAACCGGAGCTCACCCGAAGTCACAAAAGAAGGCCCCACGACGCCGGAGGACAACTCAGGAGGTCGTGCACTGCAGGTTAGAGTGTCGGGGACCCAGGCTTGGCTATGCACAAAGGAAATCCTGGAAGAGTGCACAGGAGCCGGAGCAGCTGCAAATCACGCGGTACCCAGCAATGCAGTCTAGCTTGGGGAGGCAAGGACTTACCTCCATCAAACTTGGACTGAAGTCACTGGACTGTGAGAGTCACATGGACAGAGTTGCTGAGTTCCAGGGACCACGCTTGTCGTGCTGAGAGGACTGGTGAAGCAGTTCTTTGGTGCCTGCGGTTGCAGGGGGAAGATTCCGTCGACCCACGGGAGATTTCTTCGGAGCTTCTAGTGCAGAGAGAAGGCAGACTACCCCCACAGCATGCACCACCAGGAAAACAGTCGAGAAGGCGGCAGGATCAGCGATACAAGGTTGCAGTAGTCGTCTTTGCTACTTTGTTGCGGTTTTGCAGGCTTCCAGCGCGGTCAGCAGTCGATTCCTTGGCAGAAGGTGAAGAGAGAGATGCAGAGGAACTCTGAGCTCTTGCATTCGTTATCTAAAGAATTCCCCAAAGCAGAGACCCTAAATAGCCAGAAAAGGAGATTTGGCTACTTAGGAGAGAGGATAGGCTAGTAACACCTGTAGGAGCCTATCAGAAGGAGTCTCTGGCGTCACTTGCTGGCCCTGGCCACTCAGAGCAGTCCAGTGTGCCAGCAGCACCCCTGTTTCCAAGATGGCAGAGGTCTGGAGCACACTGGAGGAGCTCTGGGCACCTCCCAGGGGAGGTGCAGGTCAGGGGAGTGGTCACTCCCCTTTCCTTTGTCCAGTTTCGCGCCAGAGCAGGGCTGGGGGATCCCTGAACCGGTGTAGACTGGCTTATGCAGAGATGGGCACCATCTGTGCCCATCAAAGCATTTCCAGAGGCTGGGGGAGGCTACTCCTCCTCAGCCCTGACACATTTTTCCAAAGGGGGAGGGTGTAACACCCTCTCTCTGAGGAAGTCCTTTGTTCTGCCTTCCTGGGCCAAACCTGGCTGGACCCCAGGAGGGCAGAAACCTGTCTGAGGGGTTGGCAGCAGCAGCAGCTGCAGTGAAACCCCGGGAAAGGCAGTTTGGCAGTACCCGGGTCTGTGCTAGAGACCCGGGGGATCATGGGATTGTCTCCCCAATACCAGGATGGCATTGGGGGGGGCAATTCATGATCTTAGACATGTTACATGGCCATGTTCGGAGTTACCATTGTGAAGCTATACATAGGTAGTGACCTATGTATAGTGCACGCGTGTAATGGTGTCCCCGCACTCACAAAGTCCGGGGAATTTGCCCTGAACAATGTGGGGGCACCTTGGCTAAGGCCAGGGTGCCCACACACTAAGTAACTTAGCACCCAACCTTTACCAGGTAAAGGTTAGACATATAGGTGACTTATAAGTTACTTAAGTGCAGTGGTAAATGGCTGTGAAATAACGTGGACGTTATTTCACTCAGGCTGCAGTGGCAGGCCTGTGTAAGATTTGTCAGAGCTCCCTATGGGTGGCAAAAGAAATGCTGCAGGTACCTTAGTACCATATACTAGGGAATTATAAGGGTGTTCCAGTATGCCAATGTAAATTGGTGAAATTGGTCACTAGCCTGTTAGTGACAATTTGGAATGAAATGAGAGAGCATAACCACTGAGGTTCTGGTTAGCAGAGCCTCAGTGAGACAGTTAGTCATCACACAGGGAACACATACAGGGCACACTTATGAGCACTGGGGCCCTGGCTGGCAGGGTCCCAGTGACACATACAACTAAAACAACATATATACAGTGAAATATGGGGGTAACATGCCAGGCAAGATGGTACTTTCCTACAGCACGGTTCCCTTTATTTGTACTAATTGAATGTCCCCATTTTATTCCCCTTTAATGTTTTGGGGTGAATTCACAAAGGTGTCTAAGGGTACGTGCACACAAGTATTACAGAAGTACTACTTTACTTACTCCAAAATGCCTTTGCAATTAAGCCCCTGTGGCTTCTGAAAGTAGCAGAAACATTTGGATGAATCGCTGGGAGAAATGAGGAATTGCTGTGGAATTCAGGTGCGACATTCCCACTTCCACTATTAATTCCTTATTTCAGGTGGGAGAACCCCTGCACCGCTGGGGCTGCAGAAGCAAAGACTCTATATGTCTACATAATTATTCCTCCTTCACCAAAGTATTGCATTTGCACAAAGAAATCCGTCTGTCAAAATAAAATGTACATGCATGCTTAAACTCAGGCTGCACAGGAAGAAAGGTTAATCTTCAGGATGAAATATTCTGTTAAAAAACGGAGACATTAGCCGCTCTGGACAGTTTGTGGTGTTCAGTCAATGCCTGAGCAGCACTTTTTGGCATTCCATGGGGTTAGGGATTTAGCCAGGTGTGCAGTGAGTAGTGCTTTAAAATGCAACATGACATCTATGAGCACATCAAATTGAAAAACAGACTTGCTGGGTCACGTACAGTGAGGTGTGAAGTGTATTAAAAGGTTTTTCATAGGATTGCCCCGTGCTTCCTCAGAGCCACTGTAGGTATACATACTAGAAAGGCTTTACTTCATGTTCTTTTCTTTCCGATGTATCTTGAGTCACCACTCTGAAAACAAGAACCTAGGTTTTAACGAAGTTTAAGATAGTGATGTCAGTTATAGTATGAGTTCCCAGGCATTGTAGGCTTGAGGTCGCAACGTTCTGATAACATTCTTTTTCAATAACCAAGACGGTGCAGCCAACCATCTAGCCTTTTGATAGCTACTGAACTCTGAACTGTCCAGGCATTCTTATTGCTGAAATTCACCATTCAGGTGAAACAAACTATCATTAAGCCACTGTATTCAACAATTAATGATATTTAACCACCATCACTTGTCATAGCTCATGTCGAGCTCTCTGCTAGGAGTCGGCTCTGACCGAGTAACCGACTTGTTCGACACTAACTCCGGTGTAACTTAAATGTATAATAATATTTACCTTCTCCCCTTCTGACTGTGTTAAAAGGAGAAACCTTGCTGTCTATAAAGTCCTATAATAACTCATTAACAAATATTATCATAATTGATGGATCATAACGGACTGAGAATTAAAGATGTTAGCAACACTATAAGTGGGAAACATTGCTTAACACTAAGTGACTCACGATAGAGTTTTGGGGGAAGAGGTAGGACATATATACCACGAAATGCATGGGCACCCCTCTGGCAGTCACTGCATTCTTCTCTTTCCTATCCAGGACACACATGCTCTTTTGCCTTCATGGTTTTAACAAAGTACTTGCATGCGTGCTCTGAATACTGGAAATCTGTGTCGTAGTTAGGGAGAGCCATCTTATGGTGGGCCAAATGACTTTAACTAAAGTAATTAATTTAGTAGATGACACCCATTTTCTGGTTGATATATGCAGTGTATCTAAAACCACTCCGTGACAGATACATGCCTTCTTGTGGTCTGTTTTTTATTTTTATTTGCCATCTTCCAGTACACCATAGATGAATGAACTTAGACCAAACAATTAGTAATGGTGCCTTTTCCTTCCATGCTCCTAATGCAACCAGAAGGATATATTATTTTTTCCAAGTGTGAGTATTTAATTAAAAGGTGGCTTGCTAATACATTGTAATTGTTTTAATAAATGTAGTGGATAGCACTGGCCCAAAGGGTTCAGTGTGGATCTAGCTCTGACCCTGAGGCAGAAGTGGTTTTTTGGCTTCTGTGTCTTACAGTGGTGCTGCAACACAAAGTATTGGAATGTTACCCCATCTCTTATAATACTTGGAAATTGAAGCAGTGAGATCAATGACAAATTATGAGGTTAATGTGAGAATTGTTTAAGCTATTGAGGGGAGTTAATGGCTTTTTTCCGTTACGACCGGTGCACTTTTAGTGAAACATTGATTTGTAAATAAAAAAAGGATCAATGTGCTGTGCCCACAGCAATATGTACAGTGGCATGATACACTCAGATGAATACTATTGTTCGTAGATCACACAACATGAAGCATTTTCTGACTTCCTTGCCTCATACCTATAATATCAACGCATTTGTTTGCCCACTCTGGTGTTTGATCACCATTGTATCAAAACTTAAAATTAAGTGTAGAGAGAGAGGGGAGCCATCACGTCTGACAAAGCCCTTCTTGCTTCCTATGTCATTTAATGGAGTCCTCATTTTAGAGGATATTTGACTGGGTGGAGTGACAACCCCCCTATTTAGGTCGAGAGTGTAAGCCCTCTGACCTGTTGTAATTTATCTGTGGGATTTTAACCACATCCACCGCACGTTCATCACTGTCACTCGCTTGTGGGCTTGCCTTTCAAAAGTCCTTTATCATTGGTAAATGCTTCACGTTTGTTCCTCCTTGGAGCAGTTAGGTTACCGCCTTGGACATTGACCCTGTCACATGGATAATTGCACAATTGCTGATACTTTTGACTGCAAGCAAACTTCTTTTTCCTTTTGTGTCTCTCCTTTGCGCTCATGCTCATGGCCGCTGTGGCGCTTTGAATCGGCTTGCTTACGTCAACTGTTTTACTTTTCATTTTCAATTTAAGTGGCAAGAAAAGTCCAGTTAGCAATTTACAACTTTAACAGCTTTAATTGAGCAAACACGAGACCCATTGCAAATTCTTATTTGTTTCCATAACTGCATGAAACAGAAACGGTTGCTGACCCACAAATGAGCATTTTTAGTATATTATTATCTATTTGTCGGATATATGACTTCATGTGCGACTTTAGAGCACATGGAAGAACCTGGCAGCCAAAACTGGACTGACTGTTCTGCAAATGCAAATACTTCTCAGGAACCTGGGGCATCAACATCCGGCTCCTTCTTGATATGTAGAGCTACGCAATGTGTATCTTTTCTATTGGTGAACCACAATGCCATAAGCAAAGGGCCAGCCCTCATTGTATTATGTTAATGATTGTTTACCTATTAGGTATGACTACATTGTAAGCTTTTTATTGTTATTTTTTGTAAATCAGCAATACAGGGATATTTCTCAGTAGTGATTATTAGTTTGATCAAAACTCTACTGACTGTTTATTATGTAAATGTATATAAAGTGCACATTTTGAAAGGCATAATGGAGGGTCTAATAAACCATGACATAAGCCAAACGGAAGCAAATGTCTCTTAACCAGGAAGAACGACTAAGTGTAAAACTTTTCATTTAAACCACAATCATGGCTTAAATATAGTGTACGTTTCTTCAAAATTACTTCATTCAAATACGTAACGTTACCAGATGAATTTCCACCCACCCTTCCAGCAAGAAACGATGCCCTTTCCCTCCCCGCGCATTGCAGGAGGTGGACACTATGGTAGGAGGTGCCAAAACAGAAAGCTTTCTGAAGCCGCTGCCACTGACCACTTTTATGAAATGATAGTTATCGTCTTACTTTTGAACAAATATTGTTATATTGTTCCAGAGTTTTCCAAGCTGACTAGCCAGTGCCCCCACTTCACGCTTTGATCTGATTATTTCTTCAAATCACCAGCTGACTTCGAAGGCAGTGCTGTACCACTTGACCAAGCCTCTGACGCCGGCCAGTTGTCTCACCCAGAGTGCAGCGTCGCTGAACCTATACCTCGAGACTTCCATGCTTCATATTGGGAACCAGTGCAGTTTCTCCACCTCTGGGGTGATTTACTGCTGCTTACGTCGTCTAAAACATGTTTGTTCTACATGAACTTGGACGCAATCAAGTCTAGTATTTGCACAGGCAGACCACTCTGTATGTAATATGTTGGCATAACTGTGCCTTACCAACGTCAGGGCTTTAAAGTAAATCATTTTTCAAGTTTGTATTGAGTAGTCATTATTACCCAGACATTCTACATTTTTGCCTGATTTAGAATTTCGTAGACTGGTTACTCCTTTACAACGCCTCAGAATAAGTGCCATAGGATATAATACTATAATACCCTTTAGCTAAGATGGACTAGTTACCTTTCTGTTCCTTATTGCTATATTGGACTGTTAAACCGATACCAATAATGTGCAGCCAATTCCCAGACAGTATTACCAAGTTTAAAAATTACAAAACAATAAAGTAATACTATTACAAAGTGTGCCACGTTATGCTGCATAGTTTGCCTTTTCTTGACAAATAATTTACTCAACCCTGCCACATAATCTGGTCTTCTCCTGCTGCATAATTCCAATAGCCCTGGGTATAGGTGACCAATTTACCTGTAATTATCTAGCACCGAGGCCCAGTTCTCTACTCTAGAATTGACTTAATGTTGCAGCATTGGTTGGCCAAAATACTTAATCCCTGATGGAAGTAGTTCATTGCTTGCACTATACACTCTTTGTTTAAAGGTCGTACGTTTGTCTCTGTTGACTATCCAGAGACCACAGCAGAGGTTTGAAATGCGCAAAGACCGACAACAATTGATACTTCTTAATTCCATTAGCATTTAAATTAGTTTTACACGATTATGTCTATGCTAGCCAATAACTAGGATTTTGGTAGATTGCTTGATAGATGAACAGTGTAAAAGATACTAGAAGGGAATGCAGGAAGCCTGAGCATTGCTTCGGAGAAGTGACGATCGATGAACTATCCACGAACGATAACCCTGTTACCGAAATAAGCTCCCCACCATGACAATGAATGCATTTCTATGTTAAGGATTCTAGTAGGATTTAGTTTTACCAGTATACTATGCCATGAATTATGTTATAAACAGTGCTAGAAATGGAAAAAGAAAAGTGTAGGTACTCTGTACTAGAGTACCTGCTTATTTCTGAGGAGTGCCGGTATTCTCCAATTAAAAGTATTACGTTTATCTTGAAAAGTGTAGGTACTCTCCCTCTCAAAATAAAAAAGTGCCGGTACTCAGTACCGGACAGTACCGGCCCATTTAAAGCACTGGTTATAAAGCTGTTTATGTTGAAGAAGCAGAAAGTAACATCATCCCCATTATTAAATATATAATTACATTTATTCATACAAGTTGAATGAAGCCGTTTCCCACTTTAATTCACCTGTTATTGTAATCATGTGTTATGGATTTTCAAACTTCGTGGCCCTTTTAAGTGCAAAAGGCTCTAGTTTTTCAAAGATGTTGTCATTGATCATTCCTGGAGCCCTCTGCATTTAAATTAAAAGTTAAGCATATTTGCCCAATACTTTTTATGTTCCAGCTCGAATGAAATACCTTTATATGAATCCTCAGTAGTGGTTTCTAGAGGAAGCAGGAGTTTCTCCTAAATCACAGTCCTAGAGCACAGGTGGAGTGATTCCTTTCATTCCATTGGTGTTCAAGAATAATTCTGCGTGTCACCAATTTGCAGGTGTATTACCTAAATTAGACATGTTATTCCTGATTTTAGAAAGCCTTTGACAGTGAATCTTTCCTGGAAATGCTCCACCTGATGCAGGAAGGACACGTTTGTCAACTTAGAATGCCTCATTTTCCAGCTGGCAAATGAAAGTGGCTTTTCTTTGAATATTTGTATGTCCAGTATAGAGTAATGCTGTAGACCAAACCTGTTCTCCCTCCTCCCCCCCCCCCCCCCCCCTCCCACCATTGATTTGTCAAGGAAAATGTTGCCCCCGGAACCTGTGCAGCCCAAGGTTTCACCAACAACCCTTCCGAGTTGTGTCTTTTTGTCTGTGCTTTATAAACTTTCTTTATATATAACACTTTTTTGTATACTATAAATAGTGACGTATCTCTCAAGGACGAGCAAAAATAGGCATTTGACAGACCTACATTGGAGCGAACAATTGCGTGAAGGTGAAAGCTTTTCCGAAAAGTGCGTGACTCAGCCTGGGGCGGCCGATGAAAGGGAACTGAAAATACTTGTACTGCCCTTGGGTTTTCAGTTCACAGTTTTTTGGAATTTAGAGCTGCGGGGATCACCAACCACTTTCGATTTACTTATGGGGGAAAGGAGTGCTTGGAAGAACCTCGTTATCTTTCACACCAGGACTTTTTAAACTTAACATTTGTTCTGAAGAATAGATTTTGGAAACCAGGATTGGTAGTGTAGCATTTTGTATAGTTCAGAGTTGTCCGTTCTTGAAAGGATTAAAAAAAGCGTTCTGTGATATGTTGTCCTTAAGGAGCACTTTTAAAAACCATGCCTTATGTGTTGATCGTTTAAAAAAAAAAATGAATTAAAAAAAATAGAAAACAAACCCTATCCCTCACACCACAAACCGAATTCTCTGTTGGCACCTGCACATTGAATTAAAAATGCTGCAACTCCATTGATTCTGCTACTCACAAAAGGAGATTTGTAGAGAGAATATGTATGTATGAAGAAAAACAAAACATTTGTCCCGCACCCTCCTTACCTGTCCAAGAGCTTGTTGTGTAGTGTCTGGGGTCCCTCGGAGGATAGAAAAATGCTTCAGTGATCAGGTGAACATGGCTTCTCAGGACTACATGGCTATCCATAGTCAGTACCAGACTATAAGTCTGGAGCATATACTATGGAAAATGTGTGTAGTGCGGATAAGTTTCTGTACGATGCGTCATGATCTAATTTTTGTAGATGTAGGGGCTGTGACCATTGCAGAGAAAAGCCTGTTTTTCAGCGGGACAAGTGCATGCTGGTTCATTATGCTCTTGTGCTCAGCACAGCTAGTGAGCCACTGTGCCTGGCTCTTTGTGTAGCAGTGCTGGAGGCTCTCTCCCCACCCCAGTGTATGTCGCCAGGGGGCTCCCTTGAGACTGGATTCAAACCTTCTTCAAATGCAGAGACCCAGGTTGCACCTGTGCCTGTTCTGACTGCATGACCCTGGCTAGGGAAAGGTCCGGAACAACACGTCCGGAACCATGCCTGCGTTGTTCATGCAAGCGGAATGATGCTTGCCTGACCAACGCAGACCTTTTTCTCTGCCTTAACCACCCACATGTGTGGTTAAGGCAGAGAAAAAGTCAACTCCATTGGGAGAGGACGCAGGGGCAGGGTTGGGGGTAGGTTTTAGGGCTGGTGGGGCAAAGGGGTTGGAGTGGTTAGGTTATTTTATTTTTTTAAGGGTCGGGGATGAGGGGTCGGTACTATGGTTTTTAGGGCGGGGTGGGGCTATCGGGTTATTTTGTTTTTAGGGGTGGGGGTCGGGGTCATTTTGTATTGTGGGGGGGTTGGTTTTTAGGGGTGGGGGGCCGGGGTAATTTTGTATTTAGGGCAGGTCGGGTGGTGGGTTTTTAGGGCCAGGGGTCAGGGTAATTTTGTATTTGGGGGGTTGGGGTAGTTATGTTTTAAGGGCAGGTGGGGGAGTGGGTTTTTAGGGGTGGGGTCGGGGTAATTTTGTATTCAGGGCAGGTGGGGGGGGTCTGGTTTTTAGGGGCGGGGGTTGGGGTGATTTTGTATTTAGGGCAGGTTATTAGGGGTGGGGGTGGGGTAATTTTGTATTTAGGGCGGGGCAGGTTTTTAGGAGTCTGGGTAATTTTGTATACAGGGCAGCTGGGGGGGTTGGGTTTTTAGGGGCGGGGTCGGAGTAATTTTGTATTCACTGCAGGTGGGGGTGTCTGGTTTTTAGGGACGTGGGTGGGGGCTTGGGGTAATTTTGTATTAAGGGTGGGTGGGACGGGTTATTGTGGGTGGGGATCATTTTGTATTTAGGGCGGGTGTGTTTTTGTGGGGGTCGGGGTAATTTTGTATTTAGGGTGGGTGGGGGGTTGGGTTTTTTAGGGCGTGTGTGGGGGTTGGGGTACTTTTAAATTCAGGTCAGGCAGGGGTTGGGTTTTTAGGGGGGTGGGGTAATTTTGTTTTTAGGGGTTGGGTAGTTTTATTTCTGGGGTTGGGGGTCGGTTTTAGGGCCTGGGTGTGTGGGGGGTATTGGGGTAGTTTTTAAAGGTGGGGGGGTCGGGGTACTTCAGTTTTCAGGGGTGGGATGGGGGGGTTAGAGTAATTTTGTCTTTAGGGGTTGGGTTGTTCTATTTTTGAGGGTGGGGGTCAGTTTTAGGGCTCAGGTTGGGTGGGGGAATCGTGTTAGTTTTTAAGGGTGGGGGTTGGGGTACTTCTGTTTTTAGGGTGGGGCAAGAACCACACATGCCGTTTTCACACATGCCTGCCTTTACAACAAAAAATCGTTGTAAAGGCATGCGTGGAATCAACGCGGTTGTTGTTCCGACCGTGTTGTTCAGGCATGCGTGGTTGCCGCATGCATGGTTCCATCATACAACCCCCTGGCTGCCCCGCCTGAAAGATCACTGGTGCTCCCCACACATCAGCCTACTTTTCGGTTGCCACCCTGCCAAAGTTTCCCTACTTGTGTGTAGAACAGGTAGACCACCCTGTACAGTTCTGCTGCAATTTTGTTGAAGTGTGGGTTCCCCATATGCAGGCTGTGTAATGGAGTACACACCTCGGGAATTGCTGTTTCCCTCGAGAATCTATTGAAGTAACATCCTTAAGTGAGAGGACAAGGGAAGGACCCCTCAACCGCCTGAACCGGTTCCGAGGGGGCCAGTGGGAGCCAAGGAAGTGACAAGCATCTGCTATTTTATCCTGCATCAGTTATCTCTCTAGCCCCTTTAAAGGTGCACACCCTGCATTGCTATGGAAATTAAGAATTGTATTTCAGCACCATTTTTGTGGCTTATGTTAGGATACCAAATTCTCAGTACCTCTCTTTCATTCCCACTTGTTAACAGAAACATTAACTGATAAATGTTCAGCATTCTTGGACAAAGAGTTTGGTGTTCAGTAGAAAACAGTAAAATCTCTGGCAGAAAGCCAGCATCAAAGCAATAAAGGGTAGGTTTAGAGACAGGTTCAACATCCTTCTGTGGTTGCCGTTTAAAACATAAGCATGCCTTGGAAAACCGGTTTTGCTAGATGCTTTGTCAACTGTATGTATCACCTGCTCCTATGCACACTCACCTACGTACCTTGAGGCTTGTGTTATGTTTGTTAGCCGGGAAGGGAGGGGTGACGTCTAGATAAGCACAATATGTGATCAGCGCTAACGTGCCTTGCGTGGTGTCTTAGACCAGGTTACTGTACGAGGTCGTCTTCACCGAAGTATTGGTTAGTCTTAGGTGAGTAAGGTCACTGGCAGAGGTAAGCTGTTAGTTCCCTAGTGTAGCAAGGTTGAAGGTTTTATTATATGGTATGACTGTAGTCTTATCATGGAATACCAACACAATACCCAGGAGTGGACCTCATATTCACTCTCAGTAAACCCTAGCTCAGTCCTCGTAGTGTGGCAAAGAGCAGTTAGGCTACTTAGAGGAACATGTGTAAGGCATTTCACAATACCAACATGGACGATAAGTAAATGACGCAACTCAATAAAAATCTGACACCAATTTAGAAAAATAGATTAGCTTTTAATCTTAATTTACACACCAAAATGAACTTTGTAGCTTTTGTAAAACCAAAGTTCTGAATTTTTAAGTCCTTAGAAAATATACTACTTTGTAGGTTTAAAGCACCTTCATTGAAGTCAATGGGGAAAATAGGAGTGTGCACTCGGGCACTTGTAAAGTGAGTTCAGACGAACCCACAGGAACTTCAGATTCTGCGTGGACCTAGACCAAGATTCAACAGTCAGACTTTGGTTACCTTGCCCAGGGATTCCGTTGCAGAGGTGAGTTGGTTGTTCTTGGTGCTGAACGGTCTACAGTGGCTGGTGGGTTTTGCACTCCGTTGCAAAACTGGACTTGGGGGTGGACGCACACTCTAACCTTCGGATGTAGAGGTCTTTGGGGGGCCAGGACCAGGAATTGACAGTTGGATCTTTACCACCTCGTCTAGCGGCTCTGGGTGCAGAGGTGATTTCTAGCTGTCAATCACGGGGCTGGTCGTGCGAAAGATGCTTTGCTGTTCCAGTTGAAGTCACTTCCTTCGGGCTGCAAATCCACAGGAGAGGGGTCGCTATCGACGTCCGTCTCTATGCTGGAGCGGTGTACTCTGGAGTCGGTGAACATCATGTCGCTGTCGGTTTCCAGGCTGGCGACAGACAAGCCTTGGCAGTTGCAAGGGTGGTCCTTGAGCTTTTTGGCAGCTGGAGGTTGTTTGGCGGGCAGTAGAGGCTTGAAACTTGGCACAGCCTTACTCCCACTCGTTAGATGCTGAGCACCGCATTTCTTTAGGCTCCGACATGCAGAGCCTGTCGGGTCACAGTTCTTCGATCTCAGCCCACCTTTACTCCTGCAAGTTACAGGGGACTGGTATCACCAGTCGGGAGTCTTCCCTGGATTCTCTGTGTCCACTGGGGTACCTCTTGCTGGGGCAACAAGTCTTCACCTCAGGCACATATCTGGCACTTGGTTCCGGTACTGGTCCCATTAGGTCACTCTATGGCCTCACTTTGAGGTGGGGCGCGAGTCGAGGTCCTGTTGTTTGTGCTTCTTTCTTCTTTTCCAGGTAAGATATGAGTTCAGGTGCCAGGGGAGCCCCTTAAAACCTGGTTTAAGGGGCATTAAAGGGTGTGAGTTACAGTGGCCAATGCGCTACTAGTTCCTGTGGCTAATCTGCCCCTGAAGTGCCGACTTCCTGTGGGAGTGCGTCACTTTCCATCCAGAATCCACTATTCTTAGGGTCTGCCAAGATGGCAGAACCCTCCCTTGGCAGACCTCCTAGCCCACTTTAAAGGTGTGGCTACTCTTTTGGAGGTGCACGCCTCCTGCTTAGCTAATTTCCAGCCTGTCTCGCTGGATGGGAAGGGCTTTGTCCTCCACTGGGGGGACAGCTACTTATACATCAAAGACAGGGGGAGCCTTTGAGGCTCACCGCCCTGATGCTCTTCTCACTAGCCAGCCTGGGAGGGCGGAGGTGTGACCTCCTTCCTGCGCAGGCCCTTTCATCCTGCCAAGGTGCTAGCACTACCAGCAGGAAGTCAGACTCTTGTCTGTCCTGGCAAAGGCTCAGGGGAGCCCGCCAAAACAGTACAGGACTCTGTAACTTGGTGGGCACCCTCTTAGAGTGCCTTCTGCGCATCTGCTTTTTAATCCTAAACTTGGCCATCATGTTCAGAGTTAAAAAGCACAGTGTTTGAAACCGTACACAACTGGATTCGGCCGGGCCATTTCAGAGCTGGACATCTGAGCAGTGGTCAGATGCCAACCCATGTTATCCAATGGACTGCCAGTTACTGGGGCCAGCATTGTGTTTTAAATGCCAGCATGGGAGCATATGTGCTCCTACACATATGTCCTCACTCATGGGACAGTGCACCCTGGCTCCTAGGCTAGAGGGGGGCTGCCTTTGGGGTGACTGACTAGTCCATGGGCAGTAACAGGGACTCTGCCTGGCTCTGGTGTGGGCAGAGTCTCACTTGAGCAGCAGGCTGCTCGTGCAGGCTGACATGGCAGCTCTGCAGTCTCTCTTTTACTAGGGTTACTCAAGGTGGCGAAATCAGTGCTACAGCTCTAGTGACCCCCTTTACCAGGGTACCATTTATTAGGGACTTCAAGGGGGAGTAAGGTCCTTGCCATTTGGCCTATGCAATTCAACATACAATTTAAGGGAAAGAGCATTGATTCTGGGGGCCTGGCTAGCAGGCCTCAGTACACTGACAGTTAAAAAAACAATAGCATCTGACTGCAAAAAGTGGGGGGGGGTGACAGTCCAAAAAGGTGCACTTCACAGCACCTAGCCTCCATTTGGTTGCGCTGCATGTCAGATCAACTAGATGCCTATTTAGGAGGAGTGGTTTGTGTAGACTTTAGCAGTTGTACGAAGGAGCACCATCGAAATGTCCCCAAATAAGTGGAAATTTCCTTTAAAGATGGAACTGTTGAGATGAGATGTAAGCCTGCCAGGGAACGTGTGTCAGAAATACGTTTTATTTAGTAAATTAAAACATTCCACTGAACTAATCACTGATTTTATTTGTTGATCAAAGGTTTTCTGCGATCCCCAAACAAGCATATTGAATGTGGGGTCTTTTGAATTCTAAAAATATCTACTACGTATTTTTTTAATTTAGAGATCAGAAGGTTTGATCATTTCCGATTTGCTCAGCTCCTGCTGGCACTTCTGAGTAGCCCATGGGCAGGAAATCCTCACTCTCCAAGCATGTGTGCACGTGAATACCAATACCTAGAAACCTGCAGCATAGTTATTGCTCTCCCACTGACAGAAGATAATGGGCACCATCTGTTAAATTGCATTATCTCCGAGAAACTCCAAGATAATGTAGTAGTATACTGTGGTTTCATGAATTCCCAAGGGCCATTTCTGTTGACAAGGCGATGTTCTCATTTTTTGTTTTCACAGCAATAGCTTTAGGATTACAAAGGCTAATCTTAAAGGGAAGGAAAGTAGCTTCCCTGAAATACACACTTACAGATCAAAAGATGTCTTTTGAGTTATTACTGCAAAGTTTAATGCTAAAGCTATCACAGAATAATGTTAAACTCTGCACCAACAAGATGGCTCAAAGAGTTAAGCTTCTGACATCTGCGTGATGTGCATGCCACAATTTCTAACGGGACAAGCCCAATTCCGTCTTTCATACTTCTGAGGTCGGTAAATTGTGTACAGTTAGCTAGCTTCTTTCTGATCAGATCTAATCTCCAACTAGTCCCCAGGTTCCTGGATGACCTACTAGTGAATCCACTGCGAAGACCTCTCGTTTACCCAGGAACATAACCGAAAACGGCTGTGTGGTATTACAGCTTCGGATGTAAACAGGAGTTTGCAGTTCGAATCGGGATTATGATATGTGTGCATGTTTCGCAGCCAGTAGATTTGATCATATTTCACCAGGTGCAGCATAGAGAAATAAGTTCAGGGGAAAACAAAGGATTTTGCGTGTCGTGTCTATTTGAAAAATATTATCTATAGCAGCCCCCTTTTTTGTAGAATGACCTGTTGGAAGGGGACTAAAATCCTATCTTTACTTTTGCATACCCTTCATAATTTATTTATCCGACGTTTAGATTTTGTTTTACTCTCCTACTGTGTAAACATTGGACTTGTTTTCGTTATACTGAGTGTACTTTGCTGTGATAATTAAGCAAGGATCATTTAAATAACATTTTCCAATAGCTTGAATGGTATTTTTAATGTTATTATGTGCCAGATGCCATCTCACAGATCCAGACTACCTTCTGCCTGTGATCTGAGGAAGGAGCCTGTTGGACCTGGCTTTTTGACAGGGACATCCCCAAACCTTTTGCCTCCTTCCTCCTATTTTTTCTGACCTGTTGTTGTTGGCTTTTGACCTCTGGGCACTTTACCACTGCTAACCAGTGCTAAAGTGCATATGCTCTCTGTGTAAATTGTACTATTGATTGGTTTATCCATGATTGGCTAATTAATTTACTTATAAGTCCCCAGTAGAGTGCACTATATGTGCCTAGGGCCTGTAGATTAAATGCTACTAGTGGGCCTGCAGCACTGGTTGTGCCACCCACTTCAGTAGCCCCTTAACCTTGTCTCAGGCCTGCCATTGCAAGGCCTGTGTGGGCAGTTTCACTGCCACTTCGACTTGGCATTTAAAAGTACTTGCCAAGCTTAGAACTCCCCTTTTTTCTTCAAATAAGTCACCCCTAATGTGCGCCCTAGGTAACCCCTAGAGCAGGGTGCTGTGTGGGTAAAAGGCAGGACATGTACCTGTGTAGTTATATGTTCTGGTAGTGTAAAACTCCTAAATTAGTTTTTACACTACTGTGAGGCCTGCTCCCTTCATAGGCTAACATTGAGGCTGCCCTCATACACTGTTGAAGTGGCAGCTGCTGATCTGAAAGGAGCAGGAAGGTCATATTTAGTATGGCCAGAATGGTAACATAAAATCTTGCTGACTGGTGAAGTCTGATTTAATATTACTATTCTAGAAATGCCACTTTTAGAAAGTGAGCATTTCTTTGCACTAAAATCATGTTGTGCCCTTCAATCCACGTCTGGCTAGGTTTAGTTGACAGCTCCTTGTGCATTCACTCAGACACACCCCAAACACAGGGTACTCAGCCTCACTTGCATACATCTGCATTTTGAATGGGTCTTCCTGGGCTGGGAGGGTGGAGGGCCTGCCCTCACACAAAGGACTGCCACACCCCCTACTGGGACTCTGGCAGACAGGATTGAACTGAAAGGGGGCTTGGTGCATTTCTTAGACACTCTTTGAAGTCACCCCCACTTCAAAGGCACAACTTTAGTATAAAACAGGGCCTCTGCCCTTCCTCATCAGACACTTGCTGGAGAAGAAACCTGAACCAGAAACTACATCCTGCCAAGAAGAACTGCCTGGCTGCTCAAATGACTCACCTGTCTGCTTTTCTACAAAGGACTGCTGCCTTGCTGTTGGCCTGCTGCCTTGCTGAACTGCCTGGTTGCTTAAAGGACTCACCTGTCTGCTTTTCTACGAAGGACTGCTGCCTTGCTGTTGGCCTGCTGCCTTGCTGAACTCTTGTCTGGCTGTAAAAGTGCTCTCCAAGGGCTTGGATAGAGCTTGCCTCCTGTTCCCTGAAGTCTCAGGACCAAAAAGACTTCTCTTTTTCACTTGGACGCTTCGTGCGCTGAAATTTTCGACGCACAGCTTGTTCCGCTGCGAGAAAAACGCTGCACACCAACGCTGATCGACGCGACGCCTTCGGGACAACCAAAACTTTGACGCACGGGCTCGCAAGGACAACGGCGCCCGACTTCCAAGCAGAAATCGACGCAACGCCTGCCGTGAGAGTGAAATTTCGACGCACAGCCCGCGGAACGACGCGCAGCCGTAAAACAAGGAGGAGAATCCACGCACCAGACCCGGGACATCTGGTAATCCCCGCAATCAACAGAAAGAGACTGTCCGCGCGCCGGAAAACGAAGCACGACTTCCCCGCGTGAAAAATAACGACGCAAGTCCGTGTGTGCTGCGGAGAAATCGACGCACACACCATTTCTTCCACGTATCTCTTCCTCTGCGGCCCTTTGCGGAGATTTTCCACCAGAAACCAGGTACTTTGTGCTTGAAAGAGACTTTGTTTGCTTTTTAAAGACTTAAGACACTTTATATCACTTTTCGGTGATATCTTTACAAATTCATATTGCATCTTTAATCGTTTTGACCTGCAAATACCTAGATAAATATTATATATTTTTCTAAACACTGTGTGGTGTATTTTTGTGGTGCTATATTATGGTATTGTATGATTTATTGCACAAATGCTTTACACATTGCCTTCTAAGTTAAGCCTGACTGCTCGTGCCAAGCTACCAGAGGGTGGGCACAGGCTGATTTTGGATTATGTGTGACTTACCCTGACTAGAGTGAGGGTTCTTGCTTGGACAGAGGGCAACCTGACTGCCAACCAAAAACCCCATTTCTAACAGAGCCCATTTAGTCTGATATCTTTGTGAAAATATTGGCATCCACAGTATGCAAGGGTAAGGGCTCATGGGACCTACAGAACCTTGAGTCTTTGGAACTAATGAAATATTAACTTCTTTCACCGAAAACATGGCAGCCTCAACTCTCACAAATATATTTCTCATTTGGACCAAGGGTTTAGTCAACTAAATGTGGTCAGCGTTACAGAAGGCAGACATCAGTCCTGTGTAACGATACAGATTCAGATATAATGCTGTTTTTGTAAATGCAATATTTTTTTAAGGTGTCTCTACCCTCCATCCTTGGAATCCCTGCCTGTGAGGATATGCCTATAATTCTGCTCCTTTTGCACGATGACCCATATAGTCTTCCCAGATGTTTCTACTTCCCCCATGTCCTACTACATCAATCCATATGCACATACGTCCGAGAATAAAATCGAAGCCTTCATTGTTCTCCTAGATCTCACTGTTGCTGTTAGAAACTCACAAACCTCGTAACAAAAGTCAAGGGTAGTTAAAAGTTTGAGATAAAACAATGCATCCCCCCTTTTCCTAAATCTTAAACATTTCAAAGTCTGTTTAATAAATGATTTAAAATGCATTGTAAAGCATCTGCAAAAGAACATAAAGTGCATTAGTGATTGCTCTGAGGAGCTACCACAAGGGCAGGCTACTTCCAGTGCCCCCCACCCCTATCCCCCGCCTCTCCAGCTTTTAAGCCTTGACATTTCAAAAGCCACGCCACTGTATCAGCCCTAAAGGGGAGCAGTAAAGAATGTTCCCATCTTGAGAGTGGCTATGCAAGATACCGCACAGTGGCTTCCAGTACAAGAAACGTAAAATACTCCTTCACCGTCCCCTTCTTCAGCTCTTTTTCTAATCTCTGGAAATGACATGGGTCCGACAACCGCTGTTTTATCTCCTCCTTGTCCGATTTCCTTATTGACAGCAGTAAATGAAAATGTTTTATACGTCCAGACCTTCGCACTTGCAGTAGATCCCAATCCCTACAGACCACTTCCTTCTTGTGCAACCTCAAGGCAAGCTTGTATGCTATATGGGCCACCCGGACCATAAAAGGGCTTTTGGGGTTAGCCGAGAGGGCCTTCTGTAACCTACCGTTTGCCGTGGAGCAGTGTTTATCAAACCAGCGGGGAGTCCCCGGCCCACTCCTTACCGGCTGTAGCAATAACTGCCTAATACTCAAGTTTAAGAAGTTGAAATGTTGAATCATTTCAGCACCCTGTGCGTCAGACAAGCAAGACATAAATGTCACAAAATGGGACTTTAGCAACGTGGTTAATGTTGCCACTGGGTCTTTCAAGTGCCACAAGAGCCTTTGCCCTTCTCTGAAGTGCTGATTTATGGGAATTCATACCACGAGAGATCATTTTTTGAACTGCAAAATATCTTTCTACATACAGTGCATTATGGTCACTCCAATCCATAACAAGAATAGCACCCCTCGCGGACCAAGTTGAGAGATAGCTTGTTGAAAAGATATATAACAGAAATCTGACCATGCCCTCTAAAGGAGGGTAGCAACATATTATCTTTGCAGAGCAATTCAACTAGGTTGACAAGATCATGCTACGCCAGTTACCTCCCCAATTCTTCCCCTCTACCATCTGATCCCCCTTGCGCAATTAATAAATGGTCTGAGCCCTAGATCCTCTACTCAGCCTCCACAAAGGAGAAAGCTGGATTTTTTAAATTTACTAGGTCGAATTGATGTAAGATTAGCTAGCACAGCAAGCATGTTAGAAGTGACTACACACGGGGTTAAGAAAATCATTATGAAAATTAACCAAGTAAAAATAAAAAAAACTGAGTTCATCCTTAATGAGCAAAGTCATAAAAGCCGGATTACTAGTTGCCAAAACTGAGACTTTAACTTTCAGATTGATAACGATCCGGACAGAGGTGGGGAGGAAATTGGCAGACAGTACTAGCATGCAAAACCAGGGCAGGGAAATCAACAATTCCCCACATTTCCTGTAATACTACAGTCCTATTCAGCAATTACAGTTAGCCCTTCTGGACCATTTGTCTTATCCTTTAAGTCAACAATGTTCCAACTCAGCAGTCTAAACCAACCCCCCCTCACATTGACGCCTTTGGAATTCTTTAAGTGCGATCTGACATCTGAAACATTAACAATGCTATAAGATGTATGCAGCAAATTGCGGTTATCACCACGAGTCTCTTTTTAAAACTCAATCCACACTTTAAAAAAAAAGTCAACATGATTTGAAAGGCATAAAGGAGCCGAATCACTCAAACAGAGCTGGAGAGCAGATGGTCCCGCATTTGGTAACCAACCAGTCTAAAAACCTTGTTGCCTAGATCCTCGCTGGATTCAGCCTGACCACTTCACAAAGGAGGGTCTGCAATAAGTACAGCTACATATGGGCATGCAGCAGGGGGTAGATTCATTGTGGGCTGATTCCTGTGCAACTCACTACATGACTGCTTCTCCCTGCAATGATTACTTGGTAAACTAGCTTTGTTAACAAGTGAGGGGGCTGCTCCTGAGGGCTATAACAGTGACCCAGATGGCATATTGCCCCCAGACACAGAAGCTGGGATTGAAGTTTCAGACAGCCCCCGATTGGGCTCCTTGTTTGAGGGAAGAGTTGGGATATTGCCAGTTTGTGATACAGAACTAATCAGTTCTGGCTTACCATTTTGCCAGAGCAAAGTTTGGAATTGCTGTTCTATGTTAATCAGCCTCTCTAAGAGTGAGCAAGTTCAGCACCTAGCAGTTCCCTAAATTTAACACAGCAAACCTCCAAAATTTGATCCAGGTTAAGCTGTTCCCGAAATGTAGGTCCAGTTACCCCCGCTAGAAACTTGGCGAAAGAAGCGTCTGGGGTCCCAGAAAGAACTGACTCTTTAAGCAGATTGTGGACTGTCTGAGTTGCCTGAATATGTTGATTTGTAAGAGCTTTATGTCTTCCGTGTACAGCTTTTTTTTTTTTCGCTTCGTGGGAGTGGGAAGCGACTGGTTGTGCCTCAAACTGGGCTCATTAATGGATCCATCAGAAGTAACTACTAAATCAGTAGTTTTCCTGAGAGCGTTTTGAAGAGGGTAGGGTGCTGGATCCATGCTGGTGACAGAATCCTTGAGCTCCCCATGATTGAGGATTGGAGCTGGGCTGTCCATACACAGCTATAGCCTCCTCTCAGTAAGAGCAATCTGTTTTTTAATGACCTCCATAGCCCTAACCAATGTACGGTCATTGTAAGTGCATTTCGATGCAAAAACAGAGCTACCCCCAGCAGTTTTCTTCTTCCCATAACTGCTTATAGAATGTGACGGTAGGAGGTCAGAACTAAAAAATACAGCTAGACCTTGATACAGATTAACCCTGAATGAAGCAGAAATGATTTGGGGTTAAACTGATGAAGATACAAAGTATCTTAAAGGTGGAACCAAGAGAGAATAGTAATAAAAAATGAGTTAGAAATGGGGTTTATGGTTGGCAGTCAGGTTACCCCCTGTCCAAGCAAGGACCGTAGCTCTAGTCAGGGTAAGTCCCACACAATCCAAATTATCCTGTGCCCATCCTCTGGTAGCTTGGCACTGAGCAGTCAGGCTCAACTTAGAAGGCAATGGGTAAAGTATTTGTGCAATAAATCATGCAATAACACAGTAGAACACCACATAAATACACCACACAGTATTTAGAAAAATATTGAATATTTTTATGATAAGATGCAGGTCAAAACGATTAAAATGCAATAAGTATATGTTGAGATATCACTGTAAAAGTGATATAAAGTGTCTTAAGTCTTTTAAAAACAATAAATGTCTCTTTCAAGCACAAAGTACCTGGTTCGTGTGCAAAATCTCCGCAAAGAACTGCAGAGGAGGAGATGCATGGAAACAAAGGGCTGTGCGTCGATTACTGGCGCTCGGTCGTAGATCCTCTTCGGGTTGTGGGGTTTTCGGATACCCCGGGGATGATGCGTGGATTTCTTGCACTGGCAGGACGAAGTCACAGGAGCTGTGTTGAATCGGTGGGCGTTGCTTCGAAATTTCTACTTCATGGCAGCTGCTGCGTCGATTCCTCTCTGGAAGTCGGGCTGCGTTGTTCCGGTTCGGCTGTGCGTCGATCCAGTTGAATTTTAAATGCCAAGTTGTAGGAGGCTGGCCTGGCTTATAAGTGGGTACCCGATGATACTTACAACTTGTGTCAGGTCCAGTTATCCCTTATTAGTAGATTAGTAGTGTTCTGGCAGCTTAGGCTGATACAGGTAGCTATAGCAGAGCAGCTTAGGCTGAACTAGGAGACATGCAAAGCCCCTACTATACCACTTATATCATATAGCACTATATCATAAGAAACACAATACTCAGAGTTACTAAAAATAAAGGCACTTTATTTTAGTGACAATAAACCAAAAGTATCTCAGAGGATGTACTCCCTTAGGAGGTAAGTAAAATACACAAAATATACACACAAACCAAAATCAGGTAAGTAAAACACTTAGAAAAGTAGTGCATACTCTGTAGAACACAATAGAATGCAATAGGAGACAATAGGCCTAGGGGGCAACACAAACCATATACTCCAAAAGTGGAATGCGAACCAGGAATGGACCCCAGGCCTAGTGTAGTTTGTAGAGAGTTGCTGGGAGTGTTAGAAAACACTAAGGGTGTCCAAGATAACCCACCCCAAGGCCCTGAAAAGTAGGAGTAAAGTTACCCTAGTACCCCAAAAAGACAGTAAAGTCGAGATAGGGGATTCTGCAAAGGCAAAAACTGACTGCAAAGCACTGAAGAAGGATTCCTGGACCTGAGGACCTGTAAAGGACGGGGACCAAGCCCAAGAGTGACACAAGTGTACAGGGGGGCAGGAGCCAACTAAACCCCGGATGAAGGTGCAAAATGGCTGCCTCTGGGTGGAAGAAGCCGAAAATTCTGCAACAAGGGAAGGTGCCAGGAACTTCTCCTTTGGTCAGAAGATGTCCCACGGTGTGCTGGAGGACGCAGAGTTGTTTCCACCCAGAAAGACTGCAAAGAAGCCTTGCTAGCTGCAAGAGTTGCGGTTGAAGAATATGGGTGCTGCCAGGGCCCAGGAAGGACCATGAGGTCGCCCCTTGGAGGAGGAGACAGAGGGGGCGCTCAGCAACAGAGAGCCCATGCAGAAGCAGGCAGCACCTGCAGAAGCACTTGAACAGGCATTCAAGAAAGCTGAGCAGTCGTCTCAACACAACAAAAGAGGGTCCCACGAAGCCAGAGGTCAACTCAGCAAGTTGGGCAATGCAGGACGGAGTGCTGGCGACCTGGGCTGTGCTGTGCACGAAGGAAGCATTGCAAAAGTGCACAGAAGCCCTAGCAGCAGCAGATCACGCAGTACACAGGATTACTGTCTGGCGTGGGAGGCAAGGACTTACCTCCACCAAATTTAGACAGAAGGACCACTGGGCTGTTGGGGTCACTTGGATCCAGCTCCTGTGTTCCAGGGACCACGCTTGTTAAGATGAGGGGGGACCCAGAGGACTGGTGATGCAGAAGTTTGGTGCCTGCATTAGCAAGGGGAAGATTCCGTCGACCCACAGGAGATTTCTTCTTGGCTTCCAGTGCAGGGTGAATGTAGACAGCCCTCAGAGCATGCACCTCCAGGAAACAGTCGAGAAAGCCGGCAGGATTAGGCGCTACAATGTTGCTGGTAGTTGTCTTGCTACTTTGTTGCGGTTTTGCAGGCATCCTGGAGCAGTCAGCGGTCGATCCTTGGCAGAAGTTGAAGAGAGAAGTGCAGAGGAGCTCTAGTGAGCTCTTGCATTCGTTATCTGAAGAGAAACCCACAGGAGAGACCCTAAATAGCCCTCAGAGGAGGATTGGCTACCTGACCAGGAGGGGTCTCTGACGTCACCTGCTGGCACTGACCACTCAGAGGTCTCCATTGTGCCCTCACACCTCTGCATTCAAGATGGCAGAGGTCTGGGGCACACTTGAGGAGCTCTGGGCACCACCCCTGGGGTGGTGATAGACAGGGGAGTGGTCACTCCCCTTTCCTTTGTCCAGTTTCGCACCGGAGCAGGGGCTGGGGGCTCCCTGAACCGGTGTATACTGGCTTATGTAAGGAGGGCACCATCTGTGCCCTTCAAAACATTTCCAGAGGCTGGGGGAGGCTAATCCTCCCCAGCCCTTAACACCTATTTCTAAAGGTAGAGGGTGTAACACCCTCTCTCAGAGGAAATCCTTTGTTCTGCCTTCCTGGGACTGGGCTGCCCAGACCCCAGGAGGGCAGAAAACTGTCTGAGGATTGGCAGAAGCGGTAGCTGCAGAGAAAACCCCAGAGATAGTTTGGCAGTACCCGGGGCCCATGCTGGAGCCCCAGGGATGCATGGGATTGGCACCCAAATAACAGATTGGGCTTGAGGGGGAACAATTCCATGATCTTAGACATGTTACACGGCCATGTTCGGAGTTACCATTGTGAAGCTACACATAAGTATTGACCTATATGTAATTCGCGCGTATAATGGTGTCCCCGCACTCACAAAGTCTGGGGAAATTTCCCTGAACAATGTGGGGGCACCTTGGCTAGTGCCAGGGTGCCCTCACACTTAGTAACTTTGCACCTAACCTTCACCAAGTGAGGGTTAGACATATAGATGACTTATAAGTTGCTTAAGTGCAGTGTAAAATGGCTGTGGACGTTATTTCACACAGACTGCAGTGGCAGTCCTGTGTAAGAAGTGTCTGAGCTCCCTATGGGTGGCAAAAGAAATGCTGCAGCCCATAGGGATCTCCTGGAAACCCAATACCCTGGGTACCTAGGTACCATATACTAGGGAATTATAAGGGTGTTCCAGTGTGCCAATCAGAATTGGTGAAAATAGTCACTAACCTGCAGTGACAATTTTAAAAGCAGAGAGAGCATAAACACTGAGGTTCTGGTTAGCAGAGCCTCAGTAATACAGTTAGGCACCACACAGGGAACACATACAGGCCACAATTATGAGCACTGGGGTCCTGGCTAGCAGTATCCCAGGGACACAGGCAAAAGCAAACTGACATATCAGTAAAAATGGGGTAACATGCCAGGCAAGATGGTATTTTCCTACACAACTCGAATTGGCAGTGAAACTGTACACACAGGCCTCGCAATGGCAGGTCTGAGACAAGGTTAAGGAGCTACTTAAGTGGGTGGCACAACCAGGGCTGCAGGCCGACTAGTAGCATTTAATCTACAGGCCCTTGGCACATATATTGCACTCTACTAGGGACTTATAAGTATATTACATAGTCCAATTGGGTATGATCCAATGTTACCATGTTTAAAGGGAGAGAGCATATGCACTTTAGCACTGATTAGCAGTGGTAAAGTGTGCAGAGTCTTAAAACCAGCAAAAACAGTATCTAAAAAGTAGAGGGAGGCAGGCAAAAAGTTAGGGGTGACCTCCCTAATGTTTTCAGATATAACAAAATGCATAATCGTTTCACAAACATATCAAACACTTGGAAGCTGACATTTCTGACAGTCTGGATCAGCTAACTAAGAGTGGTATCCCGCGCCCAGTTGTTCATTTTGAATGTTCAAAACACATTGGCCTTGTTGGTTGTCTGGCTGGCAAAAGTCTATAATTGGAAGGTGAGCCAAGGAAAAAGTTGGCCATGCTGATGCCTCTTGAAAGCCTGTGTGATTAAGGAAAGCCTGTTTGTCTACCAAGTGCCTCTGAAAAGACAGAAGAGCAGTGCTGCATCATGCAAGTGCCTTGAGTTCACCTAGTCACACTGCAGGCCAATTAAATGAAAGGGCGATACTGTAATGGCTTGTTAAATGAGATGGCACATTGATCCCTATGAAAAGTTGGCACCTCTGGTTTCCTGTATTTCATATGTCAGGCTGGCATTTATGGAAGGTTGGTAGGATAAAGACGTAGTTAGTCTGATTCTAGTTGTGCCTCTGGGAGGCTGAGTTAGTCGGCTACTCAACAGGCTGATAACTCTTGGAGACTGGTATGGCTCAAAGGCTTTTGAGATTGGGATAACATCATTGACACCTCACACCTATTATAGGTAAAGCATAGTCCAGAGACTCGGGCTAAACTCTTACTGGCTTTCTGTGTTTGACCTCTAGGTGTCAGCAATTTATGACAGTGTTGTGACCTATTTGGCTTCTTTACTTTCTAGTCAGAGGCTTCCATTGGGAATACTGGTTTTCCTGATAACCTGGTTATTCCAAAAACTCCAACTATCCCTGCAGCCTCTCCTCACTCTCCTTACTTTGGCACCAACTATGAAACGTTGTTAGACCAGTTTGTTGAAGTTAGAGGACAGGGTCTTCATAGAAGAGTCTGGAGCCATTCAAGTAGCAGGGAAGTTCTTTATTTCATGTTAGCCACTTAGGTCACAGCAACAGCAGGACGGCCCAGCCAGGGATCCATCCTCTGTTAAACTATCACTAGCTTCCACACCACACCACACACCAATAATCTGTTACATGATTTACTCTCATGATTTTAGGCACTGGCTGCATGAGTGCATGAAGACCCTCCGGTTACAATGCGCCACTCTTCCTCACAAACAACACAACATAGGCAATCATTCAACCACAACCTGTTAAACTCTCTGTAAGGAATTGGAGCATTAGTTGAGTGAGGTGAGACTACACCTCTAATAATCATAATTCATGTCAACGAACCACTAATGTCACTAAATCAAAATGTACTTAACCCTCTGGTAGTTTGGCACAAAGCAGCCAGGCTTAACTTAGAGTCAGAGTGTATTTATGCAGCACACAAACACTAATAACGTGAAAACACAATACAAGAGTGCCAAAACAATTTAAAATGACAAACAATATTTTTATAAGTAAAATGACACCAAATCAACAACAATCCAATAAGTAGAACCAGATATATGATTTTTTAAAGTTTGAATTGAAAATAGTGTCAAATCACAAAGCACCAACCATGGGTACCTGGTTGCGCTAGACTGGGTCAAAGTAAAAAGTTATGGCTGACTGCAATGGAGTGCAGGCCGGTTGCAGGGATCAGTTTGTCCCAGTGGAAAGTCTACCTTCTAACTTAGCAACTTTTATGGAGGAAAAGTGGTTGTTGACAAGTTGTTGGCAGGGCAAGCTGGATCTGAAGTGGCCTCGATGACAGTGTGTTCCAGTGTGGTGTTTGATGAAGGCGGGAAAGCTCAGAGCATTCGAAGTCCCTGCCTAGGAAGGAGGAGTACACTAGCCAAGGCTCCAGGACCTTCAAGCACCACTTGAACTCACTCTAACAGAGGGAAGCAGCAGGTCCAGGGCAGGTCCAGGTTGAACAAATCAACTGGGCAGTTGCAGGGAGAGAGGCCTCTGTAGGCTTTTTGTGTCCCTATAGCTCAAACAGCTGGGGTTCTGGGTTCATGGGAAGCAGGCCCAATCTTCCTTCAGACAGAAGGGCAGTCATTCTTCTGATTCTTCCCAGGTCTGGGAGTGTTCTGAGGAGGGGTTTGTGGTATCTGCTTGTATGCCCAGTGCTTGCTTAGGGCTGGAGGGCAAGCCTTTGTTTACCCGCTAAACCAGTTCTGTTCAGTTCCTCCCTTCCAAATGTCTTTGGGGCCTACCCGACTAGAGAAACAAAAGAGAGGCAGGCCTAGATGTGAGTTATATCTACCAGTGACAAGGTAGGCATCCTTTGAAGCTGAGAAATTGTCCGGGCACAGTTTCCTCAGCCATCCTGTCATGTGAGAATTCCCTCTTCCCACACCCAAAGTCCTTTCCCCACTGTCTAGGAGCAGTACACATCTCACCACAGTGGAGCCAAAAGTGCTCAAGTGAAAGTGTTTTGGTTTTATGCTGTAAAATTACAACTTTCTAAAAGTATTATTTCCGAAATATTAATGTGAAATCTTACTTGACCATAAGCTTGAATTTTACATTATTATTAAAATGAAGATTTGAACCATTTCTTTACATATTCCTAAAATAAATATAGCACTTATTAAAGTTAATAGAATAAGCCAGTGCTAACCTATGGGAGAGGCAACCTTTCCACAGTGAAAAACGAGTTTGGGGGCTTTTCACTCGCAGCACATGTAAAACATAAAATATTCACATACTACTTTTTTATAAATCATGCACCCTGCTTTTTGAGCTTTCAGGGCTTACCTTAGGGTGACTTATAAGTATTAAAAAGGAAGGTTAAGCCTGGCAAAAGGTTTATTTTGCCAGGTCGAAACTGCAGTTTAAAACTGCACACCTAAGCTGCAGTGGCTGATCTGGAGACATGTTTTACAGGTCTACTGTAGTGGCTGGCACTATGAGTGCTGCAGCCTGCTAGTAACATTTAATTTGCAGGCCTTGGGTACAGGTGGTGCCATGTACTAGGGACTTACAAGAAAATTAAATGTGCCAATCAAGGGTATACCAATTTTACCATGTATAAGATAGATAGCACAATCACTTTGCCAATGGCTAGCAGGGATAAAGTGCACTGAGTTCTACAGGCAGATAATATTGTTCAATAAAAAGGCAACAAATCCTGAGTGAACCTGCAGGAAGGTCAAATTTCCAACACTGCCCAATACCCACGCATTCAAACAGCCAATAAGTTGCACCTAATTTCAAACAAATAAATGTGAAAACAACTAGACTGTTACTACTATTACACAACAGTACAAGATGTGCAAGTCTAGACATGAGGCCCTAGCAGCACAATTCTGCACACCCACAAAGAAACCATACAACATTTATGCACACAGACCACGTAGTCATGTAGCTTGATCACACAATGGCCAGGGCACGGAGCCCACGGGCTTCCTTCAACAAAGAGTGTCTCTGTCATCCCTATGTCTACACATTCAAGCACAAAAAATAAAAATGTAAACTTTAAACATACATCATTCTAAATCAAAACTCCCTTGACTTGATTTCAACATAAAATCTGTCATCTCAGCTACATCACTACAATGTTCCCAGACAGCTATCCCACATTAGTAAATCACATAGGTGACACAGACACAACTCTCACACTTTCACCATCTTCTACAAACAGTGCACTCTGTCCCAGAAGGATAACACACTCCACTACACACAAGCTCACAAAAGTACATCCCAGTACTTCAGTATGCCCCACATGCAATCAAACTGTTCCTCAACCCAATGAACCTCACCGTTAGTGAGGACCATTTCGTGATAGATGTACACAGAATATATGAACCCCATGAATGCCAGAAAAACCCTGCTGGCTAATTATATGAATGTCATATTTTCATAGCACAACTAGGCAACTGCCAGGCAGATGATAATTCAACTTCCCATGAGTACAGGGCACACTATACCCTGCGCTGCCCAGGTCGGGATTACATTTCCAACCGTTGTTAGTTTGAGAAAATATTAGAGAAGAGCTGGTGAAAACCCCTAAATCATGCACGTTATCAAGTTTGCTCAGACTCCTAGCACATTCCAACCCTGGAACTATTGCTTAATGCTACCTTCAGCCCAGTATGTAGATCTATGGAAAGGTGGCAAAATGCGGGGTTTACTAGAATTCAAATGCTACAGTAGTGGGGTTTGAACTCTAGCATACTCAAAATTCTGGCCTAATCAGAGAGGCTATTATCAGAGCTCCTATATAATGAGAGTGCTACCTTAATTTATCGCTGCGCTCTGTGGCGACAAACGTATTTCTTTACAGGACGAGTAGATTTATAAAGCAGCCTGTTCCATGGACAAATAGATATTTTATTAAATTCCACACCCCTATGCTCAGCTCCATCATTGAGGATGACTGCTGTGGAGCAGCATATTATTGCTTTTTCAGTTACCCCACAGATCGATCTATATGCATTCTTTTTTTACAGTCTATTAAAGAAAAGCACTGTATGGGAATACCATCTCTCTGTGCTCTGTAATTTCCATCAGACATGAGTGGCATAAACCCAGCATCTTCATCTTTTCAAGTTGCCATTAAAGGCAGTAACATAAGTTTTGCTGGGACAGTTTACCCACCACATCAATATGTACGCTATGAATGAATGACCGGTGTTTCTGCCAGTCATAATCTGAGAAGGTTAGGTTCAGGTCAGACCCCAATCATCTGAAGGAAAAAGTGCAGTATAGACACTTAGCCGAGCATCTCATAAAGCCTGGCACTTTTCTTTTGAAAATCTCAGCAAACACCAAATGTAGCAGCTTATATATTCATCCTATTTTCAAAAAACATAAATACAGACTTTCATATTCAAGTCATTTCATATTACACAGCACACAGGAATATTGTTCTCCTACAGCCTGCTAAATGATAGATTTATTTGTTACAACGTGAAACCACCAAACTACCTTTGTGAGCCCAATCCTTCCACATGAGTGTAACATTTGCACTTTTATCAGAGTCTCATGACAATTGTTTACACTGACTATTCTCTGTAATTGAACTCATCCCTTGTAGAATATTCCTAGCCTTCTAGAGACCCTGAGATTAAAATGATGGCTTTGGTTCTACGCAAAGTGGTCTTTACTGACTTACCATTCACACTCTCCCAGTAGCCTTAGTATTTTCCCAGTTCTATGGATGTCTACTTCATCACAACCTGGCATTAAATGCACAGTAGGTTATATTAATCTAGCTAGTTCTGCCACCTTGAGAAGCGTATCATATCTTAACCCCTGTTAAAATTTGTTCTTTCTATAAACTGATTTGAGAGGTTCTATAGCAATATTGAAAGGAGGAAGGGAAATATATATATATATATATATATATATATATATATATATATATATATATATATATATATATATATATATATATATATATATATAAAATAATCTCCCTCTTTTAATTTACTCTTACTTTAAACGTTTCAAGATAGAATGTCATTAGTATCTAATTGATTTATAGAAGTCCTTTTAAGTGACCCAACACTTTTGCATCTATGTACGTGAATTTCATTCTCTAGAAAACCATCAGTCAATAGTTCTAATCCTGGTGATGCCATGCATTTTCCATAATCATTTGAAATTACTACAGCTAGCATATTGCTTTCACTGACATTTATAATATCGAAGAAGGCAGATTATCTGGTATTATCATGTGTATGTATGCCCTTACCGAGATCAACGTTCTACTTGGCAAATTAGTTTCTAATTATGCTTTTGGATCTTAATGTTTTGTATCTTTTCAAACTTTAGTCATTGAAACTGGCTTATGGTTGTGACCTAACTGCGTGCTGGGTGCTTCATGAGGCATCATCTCACCTGGAATGCAGCATTACAGGCACTGCTTTTCACCTTGACAAACTCAAAGCAGTAAGCTTTCATGGTGAGCAGCAAAGGTTGCAGGGAAATTACATTTAAAAATATAACTTCAAGTACCAGAGCGCACGCGGACCAAGCAACCAACATTTAATGAATATTGTTCGGGATACAGCCATGTCTTAGACCTGTTTCACCCCTGTTTGATGTATGTCCATACTGATGACTGTACTAATGGCTATAGTCTACAATATGAGTGGGATACATATCACCAAAAGTAAAAAATAAAATTCTAAGCTGTTTTGGACATATGTAAAGGGATATTGTGATTCCTCAAGGGTGAATGGCTACAATATGTTGTCATTACCTTGCATAACACTTCACAGCAAGGGCGGTAGGTGTGAACATTCTGGAAGGTTACTGATGCCTAAATGAACCAAGTGAAGTAGGAGCCCTGAAGGGAAGGTTATTATTCTGAACATTAAATTAGTGATGCTGATTTGTTGCTTCGGTATCTAAACAGAAATGCAGCTGCAGCAGCTTTGAAAAATAGGCAGACGATACAAGGCCTCACCAGGTGCTATGAATACACGTATGAAAGAATAAATAAGCAAAGATAAAGAACTGGCATTCAGGATAACAGGATAACTGAGCCATTGGACGCATAGAGGTTGTATAACTGTCATACTCCAATACATTTGATAACTTCTCAAGAATGGCTGAAATACTCTGCAGAAAACCTGACCATGGCAAATTAGGGATCATTCCCATCCATTACCATGTGTCCCTTATGATAAAATCTAGTATGAAATCAGCAGGGATGGGTAGAACTAATTGGATGCTCATTGTATCCCAAGGATAAAATTGTGGGGGCGTCACAAAAAGATTTTAGGGTGTTTTGGGAGTCTAAGAAATACTCAGTTTCATAGTGGACTGGTGATACATATGCACTGAAATCCCACTTAAGGAACTGTATTATAATGTAGCGAGACATGCAGAAAGAGAATGGTCTAAGGGATTTGAAAGTAAATATCGAAGACCTGAGGAACAAACTTATAAAAATACAATAAGAGATTATCACTGATTACACAAGGATAGCAAACTCTGTGGTAGAGGCCTTTATGTGTATGTGTGTGTCAATTGTATATTTGCTACACGTTGGGGCCAATGCTACTTCCTGAGTTTCAGTTGAGATTTTTATATATTGTAGTGCTAGTGTGCTCATTTTCCAAATGGCTGCGGGAGAATTCATTTGTCTCGATTTTTCATTAAAAAATACATGCTACATTGTTGCAAGTTTTATTTTTTCTGTGGGTTTGGTTAGGCAGAATGCAAGTCTGTTATGTAGTTGGATGAAAGGTCTTCATTCATTGAGCTGTAATTTGAGAGGGTGCCAGGGTTTTTTGCGGGTGGATTGCTTCCTTCCCCATAATCACTGCTGCTAGAAGAGTTCAGGTGTTTTTTCCTTTTGATATTCTTTCTCTTTTCATTGCACATAAAGTGTACGAGGTCCAATTATGAACATTTGGGGATCGTCCCATAAGTTAGCGATGGCCATATTTTACGTCCCAGCTATAGACAGCCTTAGCTATTTGTTGGGCTGTCCTCTTGTTTCCAATATACAGAGAATGTCTTTTGGCAGCCCTTTACTCATGCTTTGAGCGCTTTGTTGTCTGTCTTGCTCCCCTGCTCTTGATTCATTGGCTTTTCTCCCTATTCTTGTTTGTCTTGCCAACAACCATTTGGATTTCACATTGTTCTGATTAGTTGACTTTTATCCTTCCACTGCTGACGTTTCTTACTTTCAAGTAACCAAGTTTTTGTTGTTTTCAGCATTTCGTTTGGGTGCATGTCCTTTCTTGCTCTCTCCCCCATGTGCTATGTCCCTTCTCCCATTCCTGCCATGTGCTCCTAGTTTGTGCATTGCTTCCCCTAATGGCTTTTATTTTTTTTAACAGAAAATATTACTCTACTGTTTGCCCCATGCTCTCTCCACTCATCGTGACTTACTTCCCCACAACCCCTGCCCACACTACATTGCTCCTCACCATCACATATGTTTTGTTAGTTAATTTATTTATTTTCTATTTTGGAGAGCCCAGCAGCTGTAATTTGGTAGCAGGCTTCTCCTTTCTGAAAATGTGCTATGGCACACTTTTTTATTTTTTTATCTTATTGCTTCAAGATGGATGGCTTCCATCTGGAAAAAGTAAATGGAAAAACCCCAAACAAACGGTGATATCATAATTGCGCATGTGCACTTACACATCATGATGCATTTTTGCACGAGTCATGACATACATGTGTGTATCCATCATGCCACCTATTGACTTTGCCAGGGCTTGTTTGTATTTTGGCTGCCAGGAGTCCAATGTATCATGGCGACCAATGTGTTGTAGTGCTGCATAAGAGTACTGATCATGCATGTAGTATGCTGTATAATCTATTGGTGCTAGCATTGCTTAGTGATTACCAAGCATTGATGAGATTTACGTTTTGGAACTGGAGCTCACACTGTTATGTGGCTACTTCTATTCCATCAGCCATCCTCTTCAACCTCTTTGTGCTACTCCTTCCTGAGCCTCCTCGCTCATCCTGCTCCTCTCTGTGGTCCCCGTGCATTAAGGCATATTTCACCCATTGTTCCTTACTAGTTCTCTTCTCACTCCACTGTCTATTTCCTGTCTCATCCTGCTCCCTTCTGCCCCTCTGTTGACTGGCACATCTTGCTCCATCCTCCTCCTTTCTTCCCTGACTCCTGCACTGAGTTTACTGGTGTCTACTGAGTCACCGGCTGCCAGCTTCTCGCCACCACTTTCCACTGAAGAGCCCCAGCTATGTAGTGATCTTCTACAATCCATAACTCAGGATTGGCAGTAATGTGTTGGTTGAGTTCAACTACCACCCACAGTGGGTAAGACAACCCTTTCTAATGAACCGGTGGCTAACCAGAGGGCCAGAAGAACTGAGGCAGAACAGGAAAGCGAAGACATTAGAACCCCCCATTGAAAAAGCCACTGAAAATTGATTGCGGAAAACTCAGGTTACTGACCAGCAAATGGAACAGATCATGCAGTCCAGGGGTGGGGTCTCGGGGTGCAGGGCAGCCCCTCTGCCATGAAAAACCAATAGTACACTTGAAGCACACATGGACCACAAGTGAAAGGGAGTGCATGCTACAGCCGACAACAGCACAAACCTGCAGAGTACTCCACAGGGCCAATGGACAGAAGGGGCCAGCAGCAAGCAGCACACTGCACACAGGACAGGTACACCCAACCCCAAAGAGCAATAGCAGCAGACAGGGAAAGGCCCTAACCCAGACGACCAACCTAGGGTATATGCGGAGGTCCATAATCCGCGACTAAGGCACACGGCGCAAGTAGAATAACCTCAGCCTCTGTCCCTTGCGCAGCAGTAATGTCCTTAGTGACATTAGACTAACGTACATTAAATCTGGGTTGTAGGAGCTGTAGCACAGAAGAGCTATTACCTCAACCTAATGCTACTAGAGGACTGTCATTAAACTGAGAAGCAGATGAATTCCTCTCAGGCGGCAAGTTTTCAGACTATTCTTCAGTCTGAGGTGGTTTTTATTTATTAACTAACTAGATTGTTTTTCTGGCAATTTGTGAGTAAAGAATACATCATGATAAATGAAATAACATTTTCCCTGCAGCGTGCCGAAAACTAAATCTGTGGGTACGAGCGATTCGGGGGCGTTATCAAAGGTCATAACCAAAAATACACAGTTCCTTTATTCCAAAAATAAACTCAATCATAAACTGTGTGTCAAGGCTGATGAATCGATTTTTGCATTTCTTGAACCACATGATGTGCTCGAAAGTAGCATAAGGAAATGCATGTGACTAGGATTTGAGCAAAACACCCTCAGGTGAAAATAAAAAAAAACACTTAACAGCTGTAACAGCCATGTTCACTGTGGGCCTTCTTCTAAATCGTTTCCCGATTTAATATGCGTAGCTCAGTGCACGGCATCAATTTTGAAATGGCAGTTCCAGTTTTGTGTGTTTTGTTCTGTAGCAATTTCCTATACTAGCTCCGTGTGTATTGCACAGGGAAAAGGGCCAGAGCTTGGCCGCTTCTTTGGTGTAGTGTGAGCAAGAGATAAGACAAGATGGATGACTGAGAGGGCTACCTTGTAACACTGGGTTAAAATGCTTTCCCCGCCACTTCTTTCACATGCCCTATGAAGCAAGCAACTGTTGATTAATAGATTCTGCTTACTCATTAAAAAAACAAATTTTTATCTCCCCTAACCAGGCCGCTAAGGTGCTACACAAGGCTCACTCACAGAGTTCAGTCAAACCCTGTCTCGAATCTGATGCTCCATGTTTGACCAAGGAGAAATTGCATATAACCATTATTTATCCGTATAAGTAAGAATAAATTGTGCAGCATGAATCCTTTTCTGGATTCACAAGCTGTGCATTATTCTGCCATCTAGTGGTTGGGTCCGTAATTGTCTCTTCTTCCTTTTTTTTATTTTTTCCCCTTGAGTGTCGTCTACCACCATTTGGTGCTTCGTCTGTCCCCTGCGTGATGTCAGACGGCTCCCTGGAATTTCCTGTGCGTGGTAGCCATCTTCATCTTTTTTTTTACTGGTATTGGGTCTGGAAGCAAAAGGAGGAGCTCTGTTTTTTGGGACTATGTCGAGAAAAATAGAGAAAAAATAAGGCACCTTTTCTTGAACAAATATCGAGAAGAGCAACAGAGAGAAGGGTAACCACTGAACATACCCCCGTTGGGTGCCACCGAGGGAATTCGCATGTGGCAGGAGAATAAAGCAAGGTAGGGGTCATGGAAAACACCCCCTTTAAATTCTGCCCAAACTGCCGGAACAAATTTGCCCAGCGCGACCTTCTCAAAGTCTGAAATCTCTGCCTGCAGAGAGACCACAGGGAAGAGGGCTGCGAGGCCTGTGCCGCTTTTGTACCCAAGACACTCAGGGCACATTGAAAGCAGAGAGGGGAACACCACACAGCTATGCAGAGCCAAAAAACCCTAGGTGTCCCTGATGGACCTAATCCTATCCAGCGATGAGGAAGAACAGGTCTGATGCGGAGAATCGACCCACCGGGGGTCAGATGTTGAACTTCTCAAGGGGGCACTAAGAAAAAATGTGCATTGAAGAAAACAACGAAGGACATTGAAAGGAGGCTCGAAAAGGTAATTAGAAAGCCCCTGTAGGAGGGTGATGGGGGAGGGGGGTGGTCCCCCAAAAAAGTCTCACAAGGCAGCTCTGACGTCCAAGAAAACGGCGATCGAGGGCCAGCCACAAGCAAGGTGGATCCCAGACCAGGGATACCGAAGTAGGCCGATCGTCGAAACAGGCAAAAACCTCTCTGGGGAAGGAAACCCCAAAACCGTCAGAGGAAGAACAGCCAATGCTGAAAAAGAGACCATCGACAACACAGGATGTAGAAAAGGCACTAGAGGTGGAAAAGAAGAGACATCGACTAGAGGCTGAAATGGCAGTACTCCTACAATACAAAAAGGAGTTTGACAAAGCCCTAAAACAATTCAAGATCCCACCAAAACCTTCCACAAGTACAGACGTCGAGGTGAAAGAGACCGACTTCGATGCACCAGCACCCTCCGAGCCCCACAAATAGGAGGTGGAGGAGGACTTCTATGACCTCGAGGGGGAAGAAGCAACAGAAAGCTTTGAGGATGAATTAAATGACCTTGATACAGAGAGCCTAGAAGAGGAGGTCAACAGCTAACCCTCGACGCCTTCACCTCCGATGACATTACAGTCTACAACAGCCTAGTTAAGAGGGTAGCAAAAATATATGGCGTACACTTGGAGGAAGAGAAGGGAGACTCCTGCTTCTAACTGCAAACCCTCATGCTAACAAGCAAGGGAAAGATAAATCTGCGAATGCTACCCAGCATACTGGACCAGTGCCAGGAGGCCTTCAAAGAACCCACTGCAATAAAAAGAGTGACACCACAAGTGGAGAAAAAAATACAAACCCTCCCCCAAAGGAACCCAAGTACATCCAGGGGAACATGGTGGCCAACTATGTCATCGTCTCTATGGCAAGAAGGAGGAGCAATGCACACACCTCCACAGGACCCCCTCCTGAAAGGGAAAGCAAAAGGCTGGACACGGTAGGAAGAAAGATGGAGAGGGAGGCAGCCCTCTTCAATAGATATGGCCATCAGCTGTGGGACGAGATCAAGGAGCTAATGAAATGGCTCCCGGCAGAGGATAGGCAAAGGGCAAAGGCGATCATCCAAGAGGGGAAAACCATTGCCACCACCTACCTCAAATCAGTGCTGGATGCCGCCGACATGGCCAGTAGACAAATGTGTACGGTGACAACCCTGAGGAGACACCCATTGGCTCAAAATCTCTGGCCCAAGCCAGAAGTACAGGCCTCCATTATAAACAAGCCCTTCAATGGATATGCTTTGTTTGGCCAACAGGTAGGCGAGTCCTTCAATAAATTAAGAATGACACTAAAACAGTAAAGGTAGTGGGGGGCCTCCAATACAGAGGCAACTTTAGAAGAGGAGGAAACACCCTTAGAAGACCCACAGGAAGGGGATCTTTTACATCAGGGCAACAACAACAATCCCAGGGGAGTACACAACAAACAGGACACCTAACCGGGAACCAGCAGTGGCAACACCTTGCAAGACATCCCTTTCGAGGTAGGGGGAGAGCAAGGGACCAAACCCCCAGAGGGGAGGAACATCCAAGTGACTCAGTGTGAGGCAGAATAGCAAAATACCCACAAGTTTTCTGTCATTAGCATGTTTTGATTCAGACATGGGATAATGTTTTCATACTTTGAAGATAGCTGCCACGTTGCGTCTTTTGATGTAGTGTCATTTAGTGTGGCAGCAATCCTCTCAAGATGGGCGCCGCCCAAGGTCATCACATTGCATCACTCAAACTGATGGCTATCTTGAAAGTATAATAAGTAGACTTAGACTTTCAAGATGACTGTTCACTATTATTGTTTTTTTCAGTCTGGGCTCATTTTAAAAGCATCTGGCAGTGGTAAAGCCAATAGCAGTGGCCAGCATAGAGTTGGGAAGAGGCGATGGGACAGTGATGGCAAAAGAGGGATGAAGGAGGGAGAGAACAGTGGAGAAAGAGGATGCCAGGAGGTACAGGAATGTGCTTTTGCACAAGATCCAGTACATTATTAAGCACACTATCCACCACTTTGAGAGAGGGTGGGAGTAGCGACTGAGAATAGTGGAGGTTCCTGGAGTAAGTGAAAGGATGCATGCACACTTAGAGGAAGGAGCAGGACACACACTCCCATGAAGTACTAATTAGGAAATGAAATTCTTTTTAAAAAGTAGTTCCATAAAATCACCAAATAAAGATAAAGAGAAAATGCTTCAACGGTGAGGAACACAAGGATAAGGAGTAAAGCAATCCAATCAAGAGCAAGGATCTGTCATAGAGAAGATATCCATCCATTAATTGGCAGGGACTTACCCATAATGTACTCTGCAGTATTGTATGCAGTGCAATCTGCGTCAGAAAACTGAAGCTGTCCGTAGCAAGAAGTCAAAGAGGAAACAAAATGCTCAATATTTTGCTGCAAAATGTCAAAAGAGCAAAAAATATTGGGGGGGGAATTGGCATGCTGACCAGGGTCACTTGTCGAGATCCAGTACCGGAGGCCTTGGACAGGTTCCAGGGGCAAATTTATGTTGTGGTTAGGACAAAAACTGGCCTTTTGGATCAATTTCTGTGAATACACACACTATACTAAGGGTCATTGGTCTGTACTGCATCAATTTACCAATAATACTGCTGATTTAAAAATTGTTATTCTAATAGTCACATGCTTTAATTGCCATACCAAGTTGGTTTCACCATTATTTTATTTACCCAAATGGTAAGTAATGAAAATGGTTTAAATTACAATAGCTAAACATATGCATTAGGACTGTGTTTCCCAGTAACAGCTAAAGATGCAGGCATCTGTCTGTTTTCAGACTTGTAACTTTGGTGTCAACTTACCAGATATAAGCAATTTTGAGAAATTAAAATGGACCTCCCTTAGCTTCAGCCAGCTCAAGTGTCTTTTGGGTGTGTACAGGAAGGCAATCACCCAATACTGAGCTTTATACAAATGTTATGGCATAAGTGATGTCCTAATGAAACTAATCAAATTCCTCAACAAGAGCAGGTTGATGTCTACCATACTTCAGTTACAGCACAAGAAGCACAATGAAGAGGGCTTACCACCTAATTATCGTTCAAGTGACGCATGTTCATTTCCCTGATTCATTAATGAATTGAATTTGTGAAAAATCAGTCTTTGACAGAGATTCAAATAATTCAATTTTATGTTTTAAAAAAAAAAATATGAGAATGAAACAGATAATCTCATTCTTTTATGATTTAATCAAGCAGTTATTAAATATTATCCTTCCCAAAGAATTTTATATAAATAAGCCCAAGAGGAAACAACCCTTCATTAGGATTAGTACACAGCTGCAACAAGAATTTCCTTTTCAGTCCTAACTAATTTGCAACAGTCTATGGGGGTACCGCTTACGCACAATAGTACACATATTACTGGTGATGCACAGTGTAGGAGGCTGGGCTGGCTTATAGTGGGTACCTTGTGGTACTTACACCCTGTGCCAGGTCCAGTTATCCCTTATTAGTAGAATAGAGGTGTTTCTAGCAGCTTAGGCTGATAGAAGGTAGCTATGGCAAAGCTTAGGCTGAACTAGGAGACATGCAAAGCTCCTACCATACCACTTAAATCATATAGCACAATATCATAAGAAAACACAATACTCAGAGTTACTAAAAATAAAGGTACTTTATTTTTATGACAATATGCCAAAAGTATCTCAGTGAGTACCCTCAGTTAGAAGGTAAGTAATATACACAAGTTATATGTTCACAAACCCAAAACAGGTAAGTAACAGTAAGAAAAGTAATGCAGACAGTGTAGAATTACAATAGGATGCAATAGGTGAACATAGGTCTAGGGGCAACACAAACCATATACTCCAAAAGTGGAATGCGAATCACGAATGGACCCCAGACCTATGGGAGCTTGTAGAGGGTCGCTGGGACTGTAAGAAAACAGTGAGGGAGTCCAAGATACCCCACCCTAATACCCTGAAAAGTAGGAGTAAAGTACACCTACTACCCCAAAAGGACACAATATTCGTGATAGGGGGATTCTGCAAGAACCCCAAACGCCAGCAAAGCACTGAAGAAGGATTCCTGGACCTGAGGACCTGCAAGGCAAGGGGACCAAGTCCAAGAGTCGCAATAGTGTCCAGGGGGGGCAGGAGCCCAGGAAACCATGGATGAAGGTGCATGGAAGCTACCTCCGGATGGAAGGAGCTTAGGATTCTGCAACAACGAAGAGAGCTAGGAACTTCTCCGTTGGATGGAAGATGTTGCAGAAGTGTTCCCACACAGAAATACCACAAACAAGCCTTGCTAGCTGCAAGGGTCACTGTAGAGGTTTTTGGGTGCTGCTGGGGACCAGGAAGGACCAGGATGTCGCCCCTTGGAGGAGGAGACAGAGGGGGCGCTCAGCAACCCAGAGAGCCCCCACAGAAGCAGGCAGCACCCGCAGAAGTACCAGAGCAGGCACTTAGAAGATTTGGGAACCGGAGCTGGCTCAGAGTCACAAAGGAGGGTCCCACAACGTCAGAGTCCAACTCAGAGGGTTGAGCACTGCAGGATGGCGTTCCAGGGGCCACGCTCATCAGGATGAGAGGGGACCCAGAGGACCGGTGATGCAGTCTTTTGGTCCCTGCCTTAGCAGGGGGAAGATTCCGTCGACCCACGGGAGATTTCTTCTTGGCTTCCAGTGCAGGGTGAATTCAGATGACCCCCAGAGCATGCACCACCAGGAAACAGTCAAGAAAGCCGGCAGGATGAGGCGCTACAATGTTGCTGGTAGTCGTCTTTCTACTTTGTTGCGGTTTTGCAGGCATCCTGGAGCAGTAAGCGGTCGATCCTTGGCAGAACTCAAAGAGGGAAGTGCAGAGAAACTCTGGTGAGCTCTTGCATTCGTTATCTGAAGAATACCACAGAGGAGAGACCCTAAATAGCCAGAAAAGGAGGTTTGGCTACCAAGAAAGGAGGATTGGCTACCAAGAAAGGTAAGAGCCTAACAGAGGGGGTCTCTGACATCACCTGCTGGCACTGGCCACTCAGAGCAGTCCAGTGTGCCCCCAACACCTCTGTTTCCAAGATGGCAGAGGTCTGGGACACACTGGAGGAGATCTGGGCACCTCCCCTGGGAGGTACTAGTCAGGAGAGTGGTCACTCCCCTTTCCTTTATCCAGTTTCGCTCCAGAGCAGGGCTGGGGGAACCCTGAACTGGTGTAGACTGGCCTATGCAGAGATGGGCACCATCTATGCCCATCAAAGCATTTCCAGAGGCTGGGGGAGGCTACTCCTCCCCAGCCCTTCACACCTATCTCCAAAGGGAGAGGGTGTAACACCCTCTCTCAGAGGAAATCCTTTGTTCTGCCTTCTTGGGCCGGGGCTGTCCAGACCCCAGGAGGGCAGAATCCTGTATGTGGGGTTGGCAGCAGCAGCAGCTGCAGTGGAAACCCCGTAAAGGCAGTTTGGCAGTACCCGGGTTCTGTGCTAGAGCCCCGGGGATCATGGAATTGTCACCACCAATACCAGAATGGTATTGGGGTGACAATTCCATGATCTTAGACATGTTACATGGCCATGTTCGGAGTTACCATTGTGATGCTATACATAGGTAGTGACCTATGTATAGTGCACCCGTGTAATGGTGTTCCCGCATTCACAAAGTTTGGGGAATTTGCCCTGAACGATGTGGGGGCACCTTGGCTAGTGCCAGGGTGCCCAGACACTAAGTAACTTGGCACCCAACCTTCACGAAGTGAGGGTTAAACATATAGGTGACTTATAAGTTACTTATGTCAGGGGTGTGGAATTTATTAAAATATCGACTTGTCCAGGGGACAGGTTGCTTCTCAAATCTACTTGTCCTGTAAAAAGATCTACTTGTCCCTTTGGTGCCATGTAGTGTGGCGACAAATTATGGCAGCGATCTCATTATGTAAGAGCTCTGATAATAGCCTCTCTGATTATGCCAGGGCTACTACCATAGTAGGGCTTGCAGTTTCAATCCCTACTGTAGCAAAATTCTTATTTTGCCACCTTTCTGCAGATCTGCATACTGGGGCTGGAGGAAGCAGTAAGCAATAGTTCCAGGGCTGGAATGCCTTTGAGTCTGCAAACCTACTAACCTGCATGTTTTAAAGATTTTCACCAGCTTCTCTCTAATATTTTCCCATAATAAGAAAGGTTGGACATTTACTCCTGACAATGGCAGAATTAGAACTTCTTCCAGGGTTGGGAAGAAAGTGGCTGGAGGGAAAATGAACTTGCAAATGCTCAATAGATTTTCACATGAGCAAATCTACACATCGTATTTACCCATGCTAAAATACAGTTCACAAATATTTTATAGGGGTATGACATATACCATGGGTGCACTTTTGTGACTTTCTTTAAGAATTTGGGGCCACATGTAGGTAGGTTCAGATTTGCGACCCGCAAATTGCAAGTCAGAGCGACTCGCAATTTGCGAGTCGCAAATCCGAATGTAGGATGGTGTCCCTGACACCATCTGTGATTCGCAAGGGCTTCGCAAATGCCCACCTCATGAATAATCATGAGGTGGGTCGCAATTTGCGACCCCCTTGCAAATGGCGGCCCTCACAGGGATGGTGTCCTGCTGGAGACAGCAGACCACCATGTCTGTGACTGCTTTTCAATAAAGCATTTTTGTATTTTTTTTTGTAATGCAGCCTGTTTTCCTTAAAGGAAAACGAGATGCATTACAAAAACGAAAAATGAAACGTTTTCGTTTCATTTTTTCAGAGCAGGCAGTGGTCCGCAGGACCACTGCCTGCTCTGAAAAAATGTTTACAGTGACATTCACAATGGTTTTGCGAAAGTGTTAGCACCCATTTGAAATGGGTGCAAACTGCGATTGGTTTGCGCCCGCGTTCACGGTCACAAAACAATCCTACATTGCACTGCGAGTCGCAATTAGGAAGGGAACACCCCTTCCTAATTGCGAGTCGCAAACCCGTTTTGCGATTCAGTAACCAGGTTACTGAATCGCAAAACTGGGTTTGTGCATCGCAATGTGCTTTTTGCACGTCGCAAACAGCTAAAGTCGCAGTTTGCGACATGCAAAAAGCATTAGGTCTAGTGTTAACAAAGACATTTTGTTTTTATTAAACTTCTATTTCTCTCTCTTTCGGCTGGCTTTACTGTGAGTGATCGCATTCTGCTCTTCCACACGGAGCATATTGGCACACAAAGTAGTTTTGTTCAGTGTCAGGAACTACAGTGGCAATCAGTGACGTAACGAAACTGGAGGGTGCCCCTTTGCAAAGAACATGGAGGAGCCCCCTCTCCAGACTCACTCAGGGCAGGTGCTGTGCTGAAGGGGCCCCCTGGAGGGCGGCTGATGGGCCTTTGTTTTGCCACTGGTGGCAACGTGTGCTTTTAGAGTTCAAAAACTTTTTTTTTTTTTTTTGCCAGTGTTTGTTACAATGTTGAGGGCCTGGTAGCTCCCACAACAATAAAGTGTTACAAAAACCATGTCAAAATAAGACACGCATTGATGAAACTAAAAGACTTATAAAAATATGTCAGATCAGTTGGCTTTGTCAGTGTTTGTTTATTTTCATGCTTCCCATAATCGTGTTGAAAATGGTTACACTGATTTTCCATTAGAAATATTTTTGGGAAATACTAGCATGCATCAACACATTTTACTAAATGACACTTCATTTGCATCTAATCAGAGAGCATTCTGGGAGCATTATACTTAGCCTCATAGACTAAACTTTTCAAAAATGTGTATACATGTTTGTTTTTTTTGTACTGGAACCAACGTCGGTAGTGAAGTGTGACCTTAAAACATTTATTTACAGCACTTACCCTAATAATGAAGGCTTTCAAATAATGAACCATAAATACAAGTTCGAACAGCATTGTCTTTTGGAAACACATTACCTCAACTGCAGAGAGTTTCACTCTCTGTAAACAGGCAGCCAAAGGGTTTGTGCTGCAGAGGGTTGGGCCTACTTGTCCCAAGGACAAAGTAAACATAAAAACTTGTTGCCCTTGACCCCAAACAGGATGTCGGGCGATAGGAATTCCACATCCCTGTTATGTGCAGTGAAAAATGGCTGTGAAATAACATGGATGTTATTTCACTCAGGCTTCAGTGGCAGGCATGTGTAAGAATTGCCTGAGCTCCCTATGGGTGGCAAAAGTAATGCTGCAGCCCATAGGGATCTCCTGGAACCCCAACACCCTGGGTACCTAAGTACCATATACAAGGGAATTATATGGGTGTACCAGTGTGCCAATGAGAATTGGTAAATTTAGTCACTAGTCTGCAGTGACAAATCTAGAAAGCAGAGAGAGCATAAACACTGAGGTTCTGATTAGCAGAGCCTCAGTGATACAGTTAGGCACCACACAGGGAACATATATAGGCCACAAATGTATGAGCACTGGGGTCCTGGCTAGCAGGATCCCAGTGACACATAACAAACACACTGACAACATAGGGTTTTCAATATGAGCACTGGGCCCTGGCTAGCAGGATCCCAGTGAGACAGTAAAAACACCCAGACATATACTCACAAACAGGCCAAAAGTGGGGGGAAGAAGGCTAGAAAGAGGCTACCTTCCTACACACAGGGACCCCTATCATGTACATTTGTGTATATATTACGTGTTTAATTGTAGTTCACAAGGAACACAGAAGAGGCACCCTACAATATACAGTTTGCTATCAGTGTATCAGGGACACACTAGTGAGATAGAAGTATTAGTGTAGATTTGGAGTGCATTCGTTTGACCTCCAGACATTTGTTCTTTACATGAAGTGTGTGTTCCTTGCAATGAATAATTTGTGCACTGCTGAAATTGAAAACCCGTATTGCCTATGTTACCACGACTGGATGATACATTGGTGATCTGCAGTTGTGTGTGTTGTGAGAATTCATGGAAGACACCTGTTACCACCGATTATTAGGGATTTACTGCAAGTGCCATAGGGAAACCTCTGTAGCTTATATTTATGTGTGCTACCAAGAGTGCATGAAAGACATACAAGGGAGCTACAATCATGTATGTACCAGTGAGAGTAAATGTATACACGAAGACTGCACAAAAAGAGAGAAAGAATTCAGCATTTAAATGGGGTGTACAAGTAGGGGCTGAAGAAGCTGAGGAGGAATAGATAGCAGACTGTGAATTTGCATATTACTAGAACTACACGGAACACACAATGTTGAGCTACAAGCATGATCTACTGATAACATGAGAGAGACAATTTGTCACAGGTCTGTTCTTCAGGCCACAGTCTTAAATGTTAGAGACATCAACATCCCTTCTTGATGAGACACCTCGGATCTCAAATTATTCCAGTGCTGGTATTAGGCCACACCATCTTCCTAGTGGATTCTGAAACCGGGCTTACGGATCTTGTATAAAAAAATGAGTAGTGTGTAGGTTTTAGCATAATGAACCACTAGCTAGATTACTTGTAAAAATCCCTTTGGTGCACCAAGGATATTCCTTTGGTTTGGTAAGAGGGTTGTTGTAAAGTGAACCCATTTAGTTGATAGGTCTGCTGTTTATAGAAGACTAGAAGAAGCCTACATGAGGACCAGAACTTGTGAACTCTGTAGTTTTCTGAGATGATTCTGTAACCATCTGATCCATCTCACTATCCATCTGACCGATGATGGTTTGCAATCAGTACAGTTGTACGCGTTCTTTGTCCCAGAGAAGACATCTCCTTAATTTCTTTTTCAGAGTGGTGTGGAATTTTATAAAATATCTACTTGTCCATAGGACAGGTTGCGTCCCAAATCTACTTGTCCTGTTGGTGCCATGTAGTGCGCAACAAATTACGGCAGTAATCTCATTATATAAGAACTTGGATGATAGCCTATCTGATTATGCCAGGGCTCATACTTTTGTAGAGTTTGAATACTAGCAATTTGCTGATTTTTCACCTTTCAGCAGAACTGCATCCTGGGGCTGGATGTAGTGCTAAGCAATAGTTCCAGGGTTGGTATGCCCTTTTGAGTCTATGCAAACATACTAACTTGCATGTTTTAGGGGTTTTGATCAGCTATTTTCTAATCTTTTCCCATACTGAGAAAGGTTGGAAATGTTCTCCTTCCAGGGATGGGAAAAAAGTGGTTGGAGGGAAAATGAAACTGTAAACGTGCTACAGCTTTTCGCATGAGAAAATCTACACATGCATATTGGATTGTGATAAGATGTAGTTCACAAATATTTTCTAGCATACGTCTTTAAATTCTTGTGAATTCATGAACTTTGTAAATCTGCAATAATGCAAGGACGTATACCATGGATGCACTTTTGTGATTTTCCTTAAGAATTGGGCATCCAATTGGTTATCCAAAACCTCTTGTTTTTATTAAAATTCTCTCTCTCTCTATCTCTCTCTCTCTCTCTTTCTTTCTTTCTTTCTTTCTTTCTTTGCTTCACAGTGAGTGACAGCATTCTCCTCTTTCCCAAGGAGCGTAATGACACGTAAAGTAATTTTATTCAGTGCCAGGAACTAATGTGGCAATGTGTGCTTTTTGAGACCAAAACATGTTTCTGCTTGTTTCCAACGTTTGTTATGATGGTGAGGGACGTCAGCTCCGACAACAATAACATTTTACAAAAACCATGTCAAAACAAGACACACATTGACAAAACCAAAATGGTGACCACCATTTTCGGACCTATTGGCTTTGCCAAAGCTTGATTATTTTCATGTTTCCAGTATTCTTGTTGAAAATGGTTATACTGATTTTTCCAATAGGAATATTTTTTTTTTAAATACTAGCATGCATCTACACTTTTTTTTTTTTACTAAGAAATGGTACCTAAAATTTCACAGTAGTTTAGCAAAACATTTTTTCCTAGTTGCATTTTTAATGAGGATTTTATTTTGAAAGCAAAGGATGACTCTGCTTTCAAGCATCTGCAAATATTTTCATCTACCCAGAGAGCATTCTGGAAGCATTATACGTATTCTCCGATTTTTAAACTTTGCCAAAGCGTCTACACGTTTTTATGCTGGAACCACTGTCAGTACTACAGTCCGAACTTACAACATTTTCTTAAAGTGCTCACCCGAATAATAGGGGTCCTTGCATTACTGAACCATAAATACAAGTTTAAACAGCTTTAACACATGAACACAAATAATACCTTTACTGCAGACAATGCCCTTCATGTTGTGGTACTTTAATCTTGCAGCCAAGCGGTTAGTGCCTCAGAGGGTTGGGCCTTCTTGTACCAAGGACTAAATAAACATGAAATCTTGTTGTCCTTGACCCCAAACAATATATCCTTGGCATTGGGCTATAGGAATTCTACACCCCTGGTTTCAACTATTGACTAACCACATTCTTAAAATCTTTTAAAATGTGAAGGTAAATCCTAAAATCATGACATTCTAATGGATACCATTGTATGTCAAACATTCAGATTGCTTTTTCTAAAAGGGTTTATCACATGTGTCTTGGAGATCTAAATGTATACCAAATGTGGTAAACATTGGATCGTATTTGTGAGAGGTTTGATTTATCCTCTTTTGCCAATAGATGACTCTGATATTTACACATTTTGAATAGACCAAACTTGCTGACGTTCATATTAAGGTTGGTCATTTTAAGGTTATTTCCTAGGATAATGTTTGGTTTAACTATTTGTCCAAATTTCTGTATATCGATTAACATGTTACCTTGCTGCTACTTCATAACTGTTTGTTGCAGGTATGTGTGTAATTGTTAATGAAGGAGATTTTGATAAAGCTTGAGATTAGTCATAGAGAGGCCAGTATGTGGGTTGAGTTCTCTATCAAGCTGCATGATGATTTTTTTTTGGATTGCCAGCTTTTAGCCAAAGACTTATTTGAACAGTTTCTTACCAAGACCCATTTAAAGAACAGGCAGTTTGATGTGAACTCCAGAGAACCTACCCCATTGTTCTCACTTCTTGAACTTTTGTTTTTTGGACTGTGTTCACATTGAATAATCAAATGTTCCTCAATGATATGTGATAGGGGTGGGCAAGTCAACAAATTGGAAGCCAGAGTCAAGTCAGTCATCTGACTTGGCCCTAAGAGCCAGAGCATGAGCTAAGCCATCAAATTATTTAGCATATATCTTCCACAACAAACGTCATTTAAAAATAAGACACTGGCTCATAGAAAAATCTTTAACATTCGGAATTGTTTTGCTTAATGCATTAGATTATTGCTTCCTAATGGGTATGAATAAATATTTAGATGCAATTAAAATACAGTTCTATCACTGCACTTAGTGACATTTGGTAAATGTTTTAATTTTAAATGTTTCAATTTCTCCCCCTCTCCAACCCGGGCGACAATGTCATTAGTGAAACAAGAAAAAAGTCAGTGGTTTGTGTGTCCCTATGTAGTAAAATAAAGTACTTATCTAAGATAACGCATCTGGTGCGGTCTGGAAGCTGCGATCTGAGCACTGGTTTCATGGGTACAGATTGTCCAGTTCGGCCACTGGTTGGATATATCCATCTCTATCCTGTATAACGCCAAAAAACACAATGCTTTATGTTTAATTCTTTGAGGGGCTAAATCAATACACCATATCGTGTTTTGAATCCACGTGATGCAAGAAGAAGTTCTAGAAAGAATCACAAAATAAACATAAGGAAAGACATTTTTTTTAAGTTACCAGTTCCCTTTTACTCACTTACCAAACAGACCAGTTTCAGGAGAGAATCAACACCCAAGTGAGGACAGTTGCAACTAATTAGCAAAACAAAGATGTCCCCAAAAACTCACATTTACAGGCATTCACTGAGACACATATGATGTGTATAGCTATGCTGTGAAATAACTTACATTTACATGTTTCTACGAAAGGCGTTCAAGCAGATAAGACCCCCTCCAGGTACGATGCATGCCCTTTTCTCTTCTGCGTTGTGCAGTTCCTGTACTGGCATTTGTTAAATTTGGCAATAGACGTGTGTAGGAAGCTGTCTCTGTATATACTATCTCAAAATGAGAGATGGTGTGCACAGCGTCCAGGGGTTTCTCAAGAGGCTTGACAGAGGCAATAATAGATAATACTAATGCTCTATTTGTGGTAGTGTGGTCGAGCAGTTAGGCTTATCAGAGGGTAGTGTTAAGCATTTGTTGTACACACTCGAGCAATAAATGAGAACACACACTCAATGACTTAACTCCAGGCCAATAGATTTTTATATAGAATATTATTTTCTTAATTTATTTTAGAACCACAAGATTCAAATTGCAGTTAAGTACATAAAATGTGAGGTACTTTGCATAGGTATAGTTAGGACTTTGAACCAAAACAGTAATGTACACAGTTTTTCATAAAATGGCAATAAGCTAAGTGGACACAGTGCAAAATTCAACAGTTCCTGGGGGAGGTAAGTACAGTTTGGTTAATACGGTAAGTAAAGCACTTACAAGTTCAGTCTCTGGGGCATAGGTAGCCCACCGTAGGGGGTTCAAGTGAACCCCAAACACCCAGCAACACAGGGCCGGTCAGGTGCCGAGGTCAAAGAGGAGCCAAGATAACATGGGCACCTATGGAGACAGGGGGTGCTCCGGGTTCCAATCTGCTGGCAGATAAGTACCCGCGTCCTTGGGAAGCAGACCAAGGGGTTTTAGTAGAGCACTGGGGGGGAGGGGCCTAAGTAGGCACACAAAACACACCCTCAGCGGCACAGGGGCGGCCGGGTGCAGTTGGCAACCAGGGCGTCTGGATTGCAATAGATTTCAATGGAGGGAACTGGGAGTCACTCAGACGTTGTAGGCAGGGCCCAGGGAGGCTTGTCAGGCCAGCCACCAACTGGGCAAGGGTGAGGGCCGCCTGCTGGTCACTTCTGGTCACTGCTGCACCGGTGGTCATTTTCTCACGGGTTTGGGGGCTTCGGGTGCAGTGCTTCTCCAGGCGTTGGATATCTCCATTCCGGGCAGTCAAGGGGGACCTCGGGATTCCCTCTGCAGGCGTCGTCGTGGGGGTGCAGAGAGGTCAGCCCAGGGTGGACACATCGTCGGAGTCGCCTGGGGATCCTCTCTGGGTTGTTGGTTTTTCTGGACACGGGCCAGGGGCGTCGGGTGCAGAGTGGTGGAGACTCACACTTCTGGATTGAGAGTCCCTTTAAAGATGGTTTATTCTTTCTTTGGTTGGACAGGTCAGCTGGAGTTCTTGATCCTTTGTAGTTGCAGGGCAGTCCTCTGAGTCGGCAGAGGTCGCTGGGCCTGCAGGATGCGTAGCTGGTGCAGGTTCTCTGAAGTTGGAGACATGCCGGTAGGGCTGGGGCCAAAGCAGTTGTCATCTTCCTTCTTCTCTGCGGGGTTTTTCAGCTAGGCAGTCCTTCTTCTTTGTAGGTCGCCAGGAATCTGATTGCCTGGGTTCAGGGTCGCCCCTAAATACTAAATTTAGGGGGGTGTTAGGGCTGAAGGGCAGTAGCCAATGACTGCTGTCCCTGAGGGTGGCTACACCCTCCTTGTGCCTCCTCCCGTGGGAAGGGGGGCACATCCCTATTCCTATTGGGCTAAATCCTCCAAAACAAGATGGAGGATTTTCCAAGGAGGGAGTCTCTTCAGCTCTGGTCACCTTAGGAGTGGACCTTGCTGAGGGGCTGAATCCTCCTTATTTTCCTCATTTCCCCAGACTTGCCGCCAAAAGTGGAGGCTGTGTCCGGGGGAGGTTGGGGGGAGGGGATTGGGAGGCAGGCATCTCCACTAGCTGGAGTGCTGTGGGGTGCTGTCACACCAGGCTTAAGCCTTTGAGGCTCCCCGCCAGGTGTTCTAGTTCCTGCAGGGGGAGGTGTGAAGCACCTCCACCCAGGACAGGCTTTGTTCCTGGCCACAAAGGCACTCACTCCATGTGGCCAGAAACTTGTCTGGGAGTGGCAGGCTGGCAGAGACTGGTCAGCCTAGCACTAGCAGTTGGGCTGGTATGTAGGGGCATCTCTAAGATGCCCTCTGTGTGCATTTTTCAATAAATCCCATACTGGCATCAGTGTGAGTTTATTGTGCTGAGAAGTTTGATACCAAACTTCTTAGTATTCAGTGTAGCCATTATGGAATTCAATCAGTCAGTCAGTCAATCAAACAAATTTCTTAAGCGCACTACTCACCCGGTAGGGTCTCAAGGCGCTGGAGTGGGGGGGGGGGAGTTACTGCTCGAAAATCCAGGTTTTGAGGTGCTTTCTGAAGGTCAGGAGGTCCTGGGTCTTGCGTAGGTTGGTGGGGAGGGAGTTTCAGGTTTTGGCGGCGAGGTGGGAGAAAGATCTGCCGCCGCAGGTGGTGCGTTGGATGCGGGGGACTGTAGCGAGGGCGAGGTCGTCGGACTGGAGCTGTTGAGTTGGTTTGAGTAAGTTGATTCGTTCGTTGAGGTAGGCCGGTCCAGTGTTGTGGAGAGCTTTGCGAGCGTGGACAAGAATTTTGAAAATTATCCTTTTGTTGATGGGCAGCCAGTGTAGGGATCTGAGGTGGGTGGAGATGTGTTCGTGGTGAGGGAGGTTGAGGATGAGGCATGCAGCTGTCTTGGCTGTGGTCCCTGCGTAGAGTGTGTTGCCGTAGTCCAGTCTGCTGCTTATGAGGGCGTGGGTGACTGTTCTTCTTGTTTCTAAAGGAATCCATTTGAAAGTCTTGCGTAGCATGCAAAGGGTGTTGAAGCAGGAGGATGATATGGCGTTGATTTGCTGAGTCATGGAAAGGGATGAGTCCAGTATGATTCCAAGGTTGCGTGTGTGTGTGGGTGGTGGGTGTTGGGGGTGGTCCAAGGGTGGTGCGCCACCAAGAGTCGTTCCATGCTGTCTTGTTGGGAGCGAAGATGATGATTTCTGTTTTTTCTGAGTTCAATTTGAAATGGCTTGCTGTCATCCAGTTAGCGATGGCGAGGAGTTCGGTGCGTAGGTTATTCTTGGCGTTAGCTGGGTTCCTCGTGAGGGAGATGATGAGCTGGGTGTTGTCAGCGTAGGAAATTATGGTGAGGCTGTGGGAGTAGATGATGTTGGCGAGAGGAGCCATGTAGACATGAAAAGGGTGGGGCTGAGGGAGGATCCTTGGGGGACCCCACAGATGGTCTTGGTGGCTGTAGGCCGGAAAGGAGGGAGGCAAACTCTTTGGGTTCTCTTGGAGAGGAAGGAGGTGAGCCAGTCCAGGGCTTTGTGGGAATTCCAGCGTCGAAGAGGCGTGTGCGGATGGTTTAGTGGCATACGATGTCAAAAGCTGCGGAGAGGTCTAGGAGGATAAGGGCGACGGTTTTGCCCTTGTCCAATCTGGTCCTGATTTCATCTGTACAGGCGATGAGGGCGGTCTCTGTGCTTTGGTTTTTGTGGAATCCAGACTGGGAGACGTTGAATATGTTGTTATCGTCTAGGAAGCGAGACAGTTGTATGTTTACTCTCTTCTCCGTGACCTTTGCGGGGAAGGGGAGAAGAGAGATGGGTTGGTAGTTTGTGAGGTCTTCAGGGTCTGCTTTGGGTTTTTTGAGAAGAGCGTTGACTTCGACGTGTTTCCAAATGTCTGGGAAGGTTCCGGTCTCGAAGGAACTGTTGATGACTGCCCGGAGCTGGGGAGTGATGATTTGGTTGGCCTTGTTGAAGATGTGGTAGGGGCAACGGTCTGTTGGGGAGCCAGAGTGGATGAAGCTCATGGTTTTGCCGATTTCTTCGTCGTTGGTGGCGGTCCAAGTGTTCAGTAGGTTGGTGCGGGAGGGTGTTGTGGTGTTGGTTGTGTCAGTGGTGGTGATGGTGGGTGCTGACGGTGTGAAGCTGTCGTGTATGTCTGCGATCTTGCGGTGGAAGTAGTTGGAGAGGGAGTTGCAGAGGTCTTGGGAGTGTGGGGGGGTCGATGGTGCAGGATTTGGGTTTGGTGAGTTCTTTGATGATGGCAAAAAGTTCCTTGCTGTTGTGTGTGTTGTTGTCTATGCGTTCTTTGTAGAAGGACCGTTTGGTGGTCCGGATGAGTTGGTGGTGTTTGTGCATGGCTGATTTGAGGGCGGAGAAGTTGCTCATTGAGGGTTCTTGGCACCAGGCTTTCTCAATTTTTCGACATTCTCGTTTGGAAGACCGAAGTTCTGTGGTGAACCCGGGGGCGGTCTTGATGGTGCGGGTGTTGTTGTTCATTTTGAAAGGGGCGAGGGAGTCCCCTGCGGCCCGCCCCCTCGTGCCCCCATTGGCCACACCCTCCCGCCTCCCAGCTGCTCCTCTCTTCCGCCTCCCCTTCTTAATGGCGCCCGCTGCGCGGCACCTAGTGTGACACCCTGACCTGCTTTGGGCCAGGAGTACACTCTGCTCCACCAGCCTGCCTCCATGCCCCTAACCACGTCGTTGCTGCAAGGAAAAGTCCCTGGTGCCTAGTGGTAGGCGTATCTGCATTGCACAGTGTATTTCGTCGTTTGCCTATCGTATTTCGTTTCTTGCAATTAGTTTTTCGTTTCTCAAACTGTTTTAAAGTTTGCCATTTTCTGCTCCACTTCGTCGTATTGCCCTGATTGTGCCAGTTTTTCTTTTTTCTGCTGCTGCGTCCCCTGCGGCCCGCTCCCCTCGTGCCCCCATTGGCCACTCCCTCTGCCTGCCAGCTGCTCCTCCCTCCCACCTCCCCTTCTTAATGGCGGCCTCTGCGCGGCGCCTAGTATGACGCCACTGACCCTGGAACTGTGGAGTTCCTTTTTTGAAAAAACTCCCAGACCATATACTCTGTATGGCTACCCTTCACTTAAAATGTCTAAGAATTGACTTAGACACTATAGGGGCATAGTGCTCATGCAGCTATGCCCTCACCTGTGGTATAGTGCACCCTGCCTTAGGGCTGTAAGGCCTGCTAGAGGGGTGACTTACCTAGGCCACAGGCAGTGGGTTGTGGGAATGGCACTCTGAGGGGATTGCCATGTCGACTTAGTCTGCGATGCAGTGTGCATGTGCTGAGTGAGGCATCCCCAGGGTGGCATAATACATGCTGCAGCACTTAGAGACCTTCCCTGGCCACAGGGCCCTTGGTACTAGGGGTATCTTTTACAAGGAACTGTGTGCCAGGGCTGTGCCAATTGCGGAGACAAAGATACAGTTTTAGGGAAAGAACACTGGTGCTGGGGCCTGGTTAGCAGGGTCCCAGCACACTTTCAATCAAAGCTGGCATCAACAAAAGGCAAAAAGTTAGGGGGTAACCATGCCAACAGGGACATTTTCTTACAACGTGTAAGTCACGTTGCAGCAGTCGTGGCATGCCCTGTCAGTGCTCTCATCTATGTGACTTAACGATTGCTTTGAAGAGGTGCTAGATATTTTACATTCATGTTAGAATCTGTAGCCCTTGTCCTCTTCATTAATTTTAGGGGTGATAGTTTTGTTTATGCCTCTGTGCTGCCTCTTGTAATTTGAGTCACAGGACTGGAGCCAATTTCTTGTTCATGTGGCCCGAGATCAACATCTTCTTTTTGATCCATTTAGACTGAAATAACCTCCCCTTTGTCCACATGTGAGCATGATAAAACCTGTTTTATTTTATGGGGGAGAAGTAGATCTGAGTGTTTTGGTGTACATTTGGAAATGCAGTTGGATTTGTTCTATCGCTTAGAAAGTGCATTTCGAATCACAAGGGTCGAGGGGAAAAGTACTGCAACACTTCTCACAAAGTCCTGAAACTGGAATAACCCTTAAGTGCTCCAGGTCCTATCTTAAGGATGTGGTTTTGGAGGACTGCTTGGGTCCACTCTGAGCTGGTTCCTCGTTTTTTTTTTATCCACGCTTGCAGTTTTTTCATGCAAATGTCATGGTCCACAGAGTCATTGGGGACAGAAATATCAATTTATGTCAAAGCTGCTGGATGTCCTTTACAAGGGATTGAAGATTCTCTGGAATATTTTCTAGTGCTGTTTCTTTCGGTCTATCTAGAAGAACTAGCAGTCATGTAGTAGTGTCCCACATATTCATGGAGTTGTTGGTACATCCTTAATTGTTATTTTATTCAAGTACAGTATGTTGGAGATAGATCAGCATTCAGCTAGCACCTTGAGGTCTGCAGCAGATGACTGCATTTTTTATGAGGTTGGTGGCTATGCTCTACTTTAAAGATATGATTACGATTTCCGTGATGCTGTGGAGTTATTTCTGCTGGGTGATTGTCCACAACCAATTTATCATTGTGTGATGTCCTTGAATAACCCTTTTCCTGGCAGACAACATACATGAGTTGCTGCAGTGGAATGAAAAAGTCAAGCACTGAAGCTGGTTCTATATACACCAACTGCATCTAGCATATTCACATTGCCAATACTTGATACTAATAGCATATAGATGCTAGTAATGCCTGGTGCTGGGGGTGTTTATAAACCAGCAATATCTTGTAATAAGGGCATAAAATATAATTTACTCATTTACTTAAGACCAAAGGACAAACATCCTGTCAGTAGAACGGGAGATGTGCAATTTCAAAGTTTTGAGTAAACTGGGGTTATTTGGTCTCGAGGGACGGGGACAAAGTCACAGGTTCAGGCTGACCACAATGGAGCACGGGCCCGATACAGGGACAAAATTAGTACCTTAAATCCTCGTTGCGGAGCTTTGCAAGATCCTGCATCGGAGATGCTACACACAGCGGCGGTTCCGGAGAAGCTGCGGGACTGCATTGCAGAGTCCTGCGCTGACTTCGAGGATGCTGTTGATGAGGGGCATGTGATGCGAAGGTCTGTTTTGGGGATGCACCATGCTGCGGTAGTTCTGAAACGGAGCTGCGAGGAGTTGTGTTGTGCTGCATTGGTTCTGCTCACAGGACCACAGTTGTGCTGGAAGAGCACCTTCAGGCCCAGTTCCAAGGGTTCAGTAATTGGGTGGCACCATTTGAGGAGGGGTGGTTAGAACTCAGATCAGTCATGGTCCATTTGCTGGGTTCAAGCTGGCTGAAGCCTTTTCTGCAGCTGTGGCTCGGATCAGGTCAGCCAACTACCCCTTGGAGTCACTCTGGTGTGGTGACTCTGGTGTGCCTGAACTCAAGATGCAGGTCCAGTCCTTTAACTCGGGCAGCAGTCCTGCTCAATCTTCCACAGGACCAGTGGTATACTGAAGACATGTGTCTGAGGGTCCAATATTTATTCCTGGTGCCAGCTTTGAAGTAGGAGAAGTTTCAAGGGGCTTCCACCCTCAGAGGTGCTTGGAATTTCCTGCTCCCCATCCCTGGCCTCAGATTGTCTGGGGTCACAAAAGATAAATGTCAACCTGTTTGCAAGAGTGCTCAGGAAGAGCGCTTGTGATGTGCAAATGTGGTAAATGACAGCTCCATCCCCTCAACAAGTCAGAAATGGCCCATCCTGCTCCCTACTAATCATCTTTGACTCACTGTCTGGGAACAGTACACAAAGACCAACTGCCAGCTACACTTATTCATGTGACCTAGGACACATGCTAAAGGCAACATATGGTTGGGGTGACTATGTATAAAAAAGATGGTTTATACCTGGGAAAAGGTTTATTTTGTCAGGTCGAAATGGCAGTTTAAAACTGTGCACACATGCTGCAGTGGCAGGCCTAAGACATGTTTAAAAGGCTAATTTAGTGGCATGATATGTTCAGCAGATCCACTAGGAGCATATAATTTACAGGCTGTGGGTACATGTAGCACCACTTTACTTTGGATGTATAAGTACATTAAATGTGTCAATTGTTTGCAAGCCGATTTTACCATGTTTAAAGAAGAGAGCACTTTAGCACTACTTAGGAGAGTCCTAAAAGCCATCAAAAACGGGTTCAGAAAATAGGAGGGTGAAGACAAAAAGTTTGAGGGTGACCCTGCAGATAGGGCCAAGCCCAACAGCTAGTAGCATCAGTTTCTGTGGTAATGTATTCCTTGATAATCCATGTGTTTTGTGGCATAGAGATGTTGGTAATACCTATTGTGGACACATCGAGTGTGGCAGAACATGGGTCATGTATAGCAGTGTATTGTCAACCATTTACCGCTACCACTGATGTCACAAGGACAACCAAGCACAATCCGAGCTGAGAGTTCTCGTGTTTTCTACGGACTAGGTTACTGGGTAATTGATCTGCATTGGAAGGATGCCTTGACTTTCTGGGCAGATGAGGTTGAGCTTTAAAATAGAGCACCTATGTTAAGCACCCCAAGCTCATGCTTGTGCCAGGTAGCTGAAGCTTGTAGCTCATCATCATAATCCTTATCATAACATTTATGAGGTAGTGATTATTTTGTCTGCAATCACTTTGTTCTGGTCTCGCTCAGCCATTCTTGCCTGAAAACAAAGGTGATCATTCTCACATTTGCTACTAAAGTAGCAAGTCACGTTGACATCTGCCTTACAGTATTCAATCTCATCAGCACATAAGGGGATAGGTCTGAGAGCAGGCCTTAAACAAACAGTGCATCTCTAGCGCACATCTGTCCTGGAGGCGGAAAAACAAAATGTCACATTTTTTCCCAGAGAGGTGCATCCGAAGCTCACGTCTTCTAAAAAAACAAAAAAAAAAAGACACACAGCCATATCTGCCATAAAGCAGCATATTCAAACCTAAATTCGATCATAAATCAACGCATCCCTTCCTGACACCTGCCTCTCACTCATCCCATCCTCACATCTTTTAGAAAGCTGCACATTAATAATTCATGATTGCACCCACTATAGCACATTCGAAAAACACATCTGCATCCAAGCAGCACATCCCAAGCTCACTTGTGCCTTCAAAACAGTGCATCTCAAACTGACTTCCGCAGAAAAAGAAGCATCTCGGGCAGCGTATTCAAAGCTCACATCTGACGCAAAGCATAATACACAAACTGACATCTGCTGAAATGATTACAGCCTAAGTTCATGCCTAAACACAAACTTACACCTGTACCGAAATACAAAAAAAACGTGTATTTTAAAGGCAATACATACCTCTCTCTTTCACATCTGTCAGCCATGGGCTAATGTTGAACCAAGACACAAGTCTAACAATGCTCATCCTTGCTTGATCACCTCTGGAATATCTCGTGACACATCCCAGCAGGAATAACTATGCCACAGTTGGGGTGGGGGACTTAGGGGGGGGGGGCAGAGTAGAGGAAATGGGGGGTGTTGTGAAGAAAGAGCTACTATTCAAGCACTAACTATAAGCTTTTGTTTAGCTTTAAGAAAGCACTCATCTGACCTTTAAAACCCTGCTTAACTTATTTCTTATTTCAGAATTCCAATTGCAAATCATTGACTGAAATCCGTAGAGCACGGTGGACATTGTCTCTCCCTGGATTGTAGAGTACCAACAGTATTGCCTCTGATCACTCTTCTGCCTTCAGGGGCTGGGGCCTTTCTTGCTCTGTGCAATTCCTGTCCCCCAGCCCCCATTGGGAAGAGTCAACGAGCAAAGGCAGGCCTTCACTTAGCAAAAACAAAAAGCAACAAAAAAAATAAAAACATGAGAGCATGGCCTAAATAAATGCTCCTATAACCAGAGGTGAACAATTTGCCTCCCCCGCCCCTCACACCGGCTGCACTACTGATAGCTACACTAGTGCTGTGTCACTCCACTCAATCACTGATCTCGGCAACTTGGTGTCTGATATATACAAGTCCATTATATACACTGTATCCAGGTAATTCATGGAGACAAGACTGAATTTGTGTCAGTGTGCTAAGGAGAGTAATCCTAGCCCTTTCATTTGTTCTTCAAATGACTTACTTACATGTGTTCCTCACTTGTCTAATCCATTTTTCATGTAGCGTTCTGCAAAGTTCTACAAAAGACATTAATGCTTTCCTCACAAAATATTGTGGCTAAAAGTCATTTTGATCTTTTTACCTTAGTGAACTTAGAACAGGTTGTATTTAGTTCTCCTTCCTCCGAAAGATCCACCCCTAGCCCTGCTGTATGTCTATATGTGACTTCTTCCTTTCGGCATGAATGAGAGTTGGACCCAGAACCTAGTTCAGAATGTGCATGTTGAAGACGTAAATGTGGGTGGGCCAAGTGTGTGCCAGGGCTACAAGTTTTCAACAAGCATTTTCAATGCAAAGGGTCTCGCATTTGCTCGCGTTAGAGCTATTAGTGTTGTAAACTCCTAACCGGACTTTTCTTGCCACACAAATTAAAAGAAAAAAAAACGCAGCGCGATCGCACTATGTAAAATGCAGCACGATCGTGGTTAAATTGAAAACGGAAAAAGCGAGTGCGATCGCGCTATGTAAACCCCAGCGCAATCGTGCTGTATCGGAAAATAAACAGATAAAGTAGTCCGGAAACCATGCTGAAAACATTGAGCCTCGTATGTTTTCAGTAGTTTACCGGTGCTGTGTAGGTGGGCCAAACACCGGAAAAGCATGACGTATGCATGCCTTTCACAAATGAAAGTAAGCGGATTTTAAAAGGCAAGCCCACGAACAAATAAAAGTGACTGACGTGACATGGGCGTGGTTGGAAGCCCAAAGAGAAATTACTATACAGGGGACGGAGCGCTTTGCGCTTGCCCCTGAAAAGGAACAGAACTTTTTTGGTGGAGGTGCTCTGTTTTCCACCCGATGAGGAGAAGTATTTCATGAGAAAGGGAAGATTACTACCAGTAAGGGTAAATAGCTTATACTTCGTGATCTTTCTCTGTTTTTCTACCATAAGATGACAAAAAAATAAAATGCAGTGCAAATAACAGATGTTGGCAGCGTCCTGAGAAACCTGAGCACCCTGCTATGTGCTCCCCGTGACGTTCTTGGACTGGTAGGCCTGTTGCCCTAGTGTGCCTTAACACTTCACTTAATCACGGGATGTCACTGATACCTCAACTTTTAACAGTTTGACTCATAAATTATTTTTCATCTTAGTTGACTTGCTGAGAGGAAGAATACCATTGTTCGAGCTTTAAAAACAAGCCCAGCAAGTCCCCCTTATGCACACTGTGTACTGCAGCCACATCTGCAAGAGTATCATTCTTTGTTGGAAACAAACACGTCTTTTCAAGCCCTGTGTGCTTTCGCTTGACTACTGTCACGGATGGCTCTGGGGCAGTGTCAGAGGGAGAGTGGACATGTCAATGAAATAATCCATTTGTGTTTCTCTTGGTTGAGTTAACCCTTTTGGAAAGATGAGCTAATATATATTTTTTTAGTTTGAGCATATGTAAGAGCAACAAAAGAAAACAGCATTACAATAAGTAACATAAGTAACAAAACAGAACAAGAGTATTAAGTATAAAATACAGTGCTTGAAGATAGTATTTGCTAATAATGTATACAAATGTAGGAAGGAAAAAAGAAAATGCTGTAATTTACTGAATAAAACAGAAGGAATATGGGGAGAGGGAAAAAATACAATATCTAGCTACAATTTATAAATTAGAAAAATGAGAACAGCAAAAAAAAGCTGGAGACATTATAAAAAGAAATAAAAAATAAACATATTTGTATAGAATTCTATACATCAGCTTATTAGTACAAAAAAAGGGTAAGCAGGTTAAGTTCAAGGCAGCTTCTTGACATCATCTGACATGGTAATATTGTTATTAATAAGTGAGGCAGAAAGGGATACATAGTCAGTGGAAGCCATAAGACATCTCTCTCTAAAGATAAAGATATAAGAGAAACATAGTTGGAGTCTTATCTGTGACAAATGAGTTTGTTTCCAATTTAATGTTATTAAATGAAAAGCAACAGCTAACATAAAATCTATAAACTTATAACTTGGGGTTGCGTGGGGTCATTGAGGTGTCCACTACCTAGAAAACAGGAATAGCAACATTTAAAATCTACTCAATTTAAGACCACACCAGTTTCCAAAATTGATAAATAAGTGGCCATTCAAATGACATATGCTTTAAATCAGCAATGGAATTTGATCAAGACCAAAAAGAAGAAGATTCAGTTGAGGAAAAAGATTTGAAATTCACAGGTGTAAATAACTGACAGTTGTTAGAAATGGGGTCTTTAGTTGGCAGAGGTATACAACCTTGTCCAAACAGGGATCACAATCCTAGTAAGGGTAAGTCACACACAATCCAAATTATCCTGTGCCCACCCTCTGGTAGCTTGGCACTGAGCAGTCCGGTTTAACTTAGAAGGCAATGTGTAAAGTATTTGTGCAATCAATCATGCAATAACACAGTGAAAACACCACAGAAATACACCACACAGTTCTAAACAAAATATGAGATATTTATCTGAATAAATTAAGGTAAAAACGATCAAGATTTGATAATCACTAGTTGAAATATCACTTTTGTAAGAAGAAGAGCCTTTAGTCTTTGAAAAGCAGCAAGTGTCTCTTGCAAGAACAAAGTACCTGGTATGTGTCAAAATTACACGCACAGAGACAGTCAGAGGAGGATGTGCGAGGAAACCGAAGGGTGTGTGTCAGATTTCCGGACGCACACAGATAATGCGTTGATTATTTTCCATGTGGTAAGTACTTTGAGTCAAATTCCGGCACGCAGGCTTGAATCCTCTTTGCAATGTGGGGTCTTTTGACGCCCAGGGACGATGCGTGGAAATCCTGGGCGTGCAGGACTAAGTCACAGGTGCTGCATTGATCCTGTGGGTGATGCGTCTGAGTTTCTCTCGTATGGTAGGTGCTGAGTCGATTTCTCCTGCAAGAAGTCGGGCTGCGTCGGTCCGTCTCGATGATGCGTCGATCAAGTGGGCTGTGTGTCGAAGTTCCAGTCACAACGCTGGTGCTGTCTCAATCTCCACTCGAGGAGCGGGGCTGCGTCTTTCCGGCTTGGCGATGCAATGATTGTTTCATTGCTAAGCAGGCTATGCGTCGATTCCAGCAGGGTGTGCATCGATTTTCACCGCACAAGGAGTTCTTTTGCAGAGATGAAGCCTTTTTGGCCCTGAGACTTCAGGAAACAGGAGGCATGCTCAATCCAAGCCCTTAGAGAGCATGTCTCCGCAGAGGCCAGCATGGCAGCAGTCCTTCACAGCAAAGCAATCCAGGTGAGTCCTTTGGGCAGCCAGGCAGCTCCTCTTGGCAAGTTACAGGATCTGGTTCAGAGTGTCTGTCCCAGCGAGTTTCTAAGTTGGTAGGGTGAGGGACCCAGTTTATATACCTAAAAGTGCCTTTGGAGTGGGGGAGACCTCAAAGAGTGGTTTTAGTGTGCACAAGGTCCCCTTTCAGTCCAATCCTGTCTGCAAGGGTCCCAGTAGCCAGTTTGGCAGCCCTTTCCGTGAGGGCAGCCCACTGTCATTTGAAATGTAAGTGTCAGGCCCTCCACTCTTCCAGCCCAGGAAGACTTATTCAGTATGCAGATGTGTGCAGGTGTGACTAAGCATCCTGTGTTTGTGGTTGTTTAGATGAAATGCACAAGAGAGCTGTCAACCAGCCCAGCCCAGATGTGGATTGAAGACAGGCTGTAAGGCACAGAAGGATTTTAAGTGCAGAGAAATGCTCACTTTCTAAAAGTGGCATTTCTAAAATAGTTGTATAACATTTAACCTCACCAGTCAGCAGGATTTTGTATTACCATTCTGGTCATACCAAATATGACCTGTTTACTCCTTTCAGATCAGAATCTACCACTCAAACACTATATGAGGGTTAGCTTAATGTTAGCCTATGAAAGAAGCAGGCCTCACAGCAGTGGAAAACAAATTAAGGAGTTTTCCACTACCAGGAGATCTAAAACGCATAGGTATATGTCCTGCCGTTTATCTACACAGCACCCTGCCCTATGGGTTACCTATGGCCTACCTTAGGAGTAACTTATATGTAGAAAAAGGGGAATTTAAGGCTTGGTAAATACTTTTAAATGCCAAGTCGAAGTGGCAGTGAAACTGCATACACAGACCTGGCATTGGCAGGCCTGAGACATGGTTAAGGGGCTACTTATGTGGGTGGCACAAACAGTGCTGCAGGCCCACTAGTAGCATTTGATATACAGGCCCTGGGCATAGGCAGTGAACTTTACTAGGGACTTACAAGTAAATTAAATATGCCAATTGGGTATGAACCAGTGTCACCATGTTTTGAGGGAGAGGTCATATGCACTTTAGCACTGATTAGGAGTGGTAACGTGCGCAGAGTCCTAAAACCAGAACAAAACAGTGTCACAAAGTGGAGGGATGGCAGGCAAAAAGTTAGGGGGGAACACCCTAAGGCTGTCGGGTATAACAACAGTTAAAAACAAAGTCAAGTGTTTGTGTAATTTTAGCAGTTTCATGAAGTTTAATCCCTAATCTTTCCCATAAAGTAATAGGCCAACACTCCATAAGATCCCTTTCCCAAGGGAGGTCACTCTGTCTTTGCCCTAGCTGACATCATTTGTAGTGATTTATAAGTAGCAGAGGCCAATGGGTATTGTTTAATAATCGAAAAATGTAATGGCTATGGAGGGAGGAGGGAAGTAGATGGCAGAGTGAAAATTTGAGTGAGGTCAGTACATAAAAGGTCATATTGAGTTTTGGAGGTAGATAGCAGAGACAACTTTACTTGGAGTTCAGGAAAGGGTTAAAGTTGATCATCCTCAAAAAGCTGCGATATCCAACTCAAACCTTTGGCTTGCAAGATCTTCCAATATATACATCGATTCTTAATATGTATTGATTTATTATGCCAAATGGGTTGTTGTTGATAGACCTCTGTTAGATTTATCCTTTTTTTAAATAAGGCTAAAGCTATTTGAGTAGATGTGCCTCTCCAAAGGAATTTCGATAGGAGAGAATCTATTTTTTTTAAATAATAATCAGGGCAGGAATCATAGCGATAACATATAATAACCAAGGAATAAGCATCATTTTAATGGAATGAATTCTGCCCTACCAAGAAAGAAAAAGTGGTTGCTATCAGGCAATATTATCATTTAGTGTTTTGTTAATGTAATCAAAGTTCAGTTTTAAAGTTTCTTTAATTGTCTGTGTAAACCACAATCCTAAATACTTTATCTTGGAAGGTTGCCAAGCAAATCCCTTATGATCAAAAAGTTGCTTGTTACCCAAATATTTAAAGGTAATCTCTCACACTTATCAGTATTAAGCCGATAACCTGACATTTGGGAAAAAGTAGTAACTTGGAGGAAAGGAGAAAGAGAGGAAATAAAGTTGTAGGATTGGAAGAGTATAAAAGAATGTAATCTGCATAAACTGACATCCTAATTTGTAGGGATCCATTTTGAAAACCTGAGCCATTTTATCTTGTTGAATTTTAGTTAGAAAAGGTTCAAGTGCAATGATAAACATAAGAGGCAATAGTGGGCAACCTTGGCGTACCCCTCTAAAGAAAGGAACATAATCTGAAAGCATACCATTAACAAACATTGTAGCTTTAGGACCTGTATATAACAAGGAATTTAAAGCAATCAATTTGGGAGGGAAACCAATCAATTTTAATACATAAAACATAAAATCCCAGCCAGTCCTTTCAAAAGCTTTTTCTGCATCCACAGCAACAGCAGCAATATGATGATTCAATGCAGAGGCCTTGTTTAGGACGCTGAGAAATAACACGAGCATTATCAGAGAATAGTGCTCCCTTAACAAAACCTCATTGTTCCGGGCAGATGAGATCAGATAAAATAGGATCAATACAAAATGACAATTGTTTTAAAAATGTTGTAGTCAGTATTAACTAAAGAAATGGGACAGTAATTTTGCACTGTGAGAGATCTTTATTGTCTCTTGGATTTAAGTAAATAATAGCATCCTGGAAAGAGCCCTGAGAAGCATTCTTATTGATGAATTAGATAAATAAAAGTAAAAGGCTGGAAATTAGAAGCTTAGCAAAATTCAGTAGTAAAACCATCAGGACCTGGAGCTTTCCCCCTGCATAGTATTGAGATTGCATGAGTGATTTCTGAAAGTAAAATATCTGCATCTAGCGGGCTGAAATCAATATGGTGTGAAGGAGGGGATGCAATGGTTTGAAAGTCGTTTATCAAATCTAATTGCAACGGTTGTGTTTCTAGAGGCTATACATTTGTGTAAAAGTGTACAAATTAATTTAAGATATGATTGTCCTCAAAGAGAATAGTTCCTGCACTGTTTCATAAAGACTCTATTCTAGTTCTATCTCTTCCGATTTTTAAATAGTTTGCAAGACGTTTTCTCATTTCATTTTGGCCCCCATTATTAAGATGCACTGCTCTTCAATAGAGAAAAAGAGGCGTCATTTGTAGTTGAGCTATTAAAGGTGAGTTTAGCATCAATAAGTCGGTATAAAGAAATTTCGGTCTTAGAGTGATAATGATTATGCACCCATTTTTTAATGTTATCAAGTATTTTGTTGGATTGTACTTCCATATATGTTTTCTTTTGGTAGACAAAATTTATTATAAAACTTCTTGCAGCTGCTTTAAAGGAATACTAAATCATTGCAATTAAATTAGTATCTAAAAGTAATGAATTATTAAAGCGCCATCTACCTGCATATGGTGAATAGTGCATAAAGTCAAAGTAAGTGCACTGGTGCATGATCTGATATCAAAATTGATCCTGTGTCAGACTGAAGAACATGCTGGTCCAGTGATTTACTGAGAAAAAGATAATCTATGTGGGATTGTGAAAGATGCGAAGCGGAATAAAAAGTATATTCCCGTAGATCCGGGTAACATAACTTCCATATATCAGCTAACGAATTACGCTGGATAATGGATTTAAATTGAGAGTGCATTTTTGTATGAACAAACTCGACTGTTGAATTTCTATCCAAAATGGGATCATGAATTTAGTTGCAGTCTCCACCAAAAATAATACATTCATCATCGCACAAAAGCAATTTACCAGAAATTTTGGTCCAAAAGGTATTAACAACAGAAACAGGACCGTACTCATTAAAGATAGCTAAGGGTGTGTCATCATTTAGAATCTTAGCAATGATCCATCAACCTTCAGCGTCAGATTCTTGGTTAACAACAGTAACATGCAACTTTTTTGTGACAAGGAATCAGTACTCCATTCTTTTTCCCCAAAATCAGGGGAAGCTAAAACATTACCAACCCAGCATCTTTTTAACATGGCAACATCTGGATCAGAAATATGCGATTCTTGCAGTAATGCAACATCGGTTTTCAGTTTAACTAAATATGAAAGCACGCTCTGCCGCTTAATAGGGTTTCCTAACCCTTTAATAATATATGTAGTAGCCCGGAATGAACATTAGTATACACAATCAACATGTCTACATTAATAAAATGAAAACAGTAATAAACCAAATATTTGGGAAATTAGAATTTTGCTTAGTGAAAAAGGGATGTGAGGAGAGGAAACAGGAAAGCGTTATTGGGGAGAATAAGAATTTATTTTCATTAGAGACGGAAGGGGGTAGTGGAGAGGGAAACTGGAAATAGAAATTAAAAAATAGAACCAAAAAAGAAACCAGTAAACATTGTGCAAAACGGAAATCGTATAGACAGTAAAAGTCATACAAATGACGATCTAGAAACATACCTACAAAACACATAAGGAGAGGGAGGGTGGAGACACACCGGAAGACAACAGCAACAACATCTGAACTCCTAAGGACAGTAGGGCACCTTTGATTTGGTAGAGAGCATCACATAACAGTGAGACCGTAGGGAAACAAGGCATGAGAACAAATACCTCTATCATAAAACAAACATTAAAAAAATTAAGTTATATTATAATAAAAGAAAAATAATCTGAGCAATAAAAGATAAGAGAAACTAGTAACTTGGGTAAGTGAAAACAGACATAAGAACAAATTAAATGTAAGTAATTCTTGAAGTGTCCATATCCTCTCTATGTTGTTGAAGAAATGTCTCAAGTGAAACAGGTTCCCCATAAGAGGTTGCCTTGTCTTTATCTGTCGCCTTAAACAAGCACGGATGAATTTGGCCAAATCTAGCGTTTTTAGCTCTCAACTGAGGACACATATCCCTGAACTGCTTTTGGCGATCTGCAGTGACTTTCGCCACATCTTGGGTCGACCCAGATGATTTGTTTTCTGTCTTGAACAGCAGACATTACTTGTAAAAGGTCTGTATATTGCAAGAAAGGCAAAATACCTCCACGTGGTTTAGCATAAGTTCTGGTACCAGGTCTATGGGCTCTCTTTATATTGAAGGGAGTAGTTGTAGACATAGCCAGAAATTTTGGGCGAAAGGATTGAAAATAGATGGATGGATCAGAGCCCTCCGTGTTTTCAGGAATTCCGTAAATGTGGAGGCTATTCCTCCTGTTGCAGTTTTCAAGATCCTCAGTGTGCTTTTTAAGTAAAGAAATCTCCGACTCCAAATAAGAAATATATATGGCAGTGTGTTGAATGTTATCCATTTCTTGCTGTACTAGTGATACTCGCAACTTCAATGAAGACCATTTATCGTCTAAATTTTGCAACATCTTGGTAGTCTTTTTCATGAAGGGTTTCAGTGCGCAAATCTCCTCAAGTATCATATCCATAGAAGTTGGCGAGGATCTTATTGGAGAAGGGGGGCTTTTTTGGCCTTTTATTTGATCCCATATGCATTTTACTGAACAAAAAAGTTTTTGTGATTGTACCTGAGTGGGAATCAGGTTTCTGAGAGCTAGTGTCATCCATATTGATAGAAATTGAGTCAGAGTCTGAGAATGGAATGGTATTGGAAGTACCAGAGAGTTTAAGATGCATTGATTTCCCCATATAAGAGATAGGGTGCCGAGCTGAGTACTGATGCACCGCAAGCATGTGAGGCAGGAAATTAAGTTGGGCACAGAAGAAAAGTGAGGGCCTCACATACTCACACTGAGGTGGAATACTTTAGGAGAAACATAAATTAAATAGAAACCAGTTAACTGTGCAGAAAAGTAATCTTTTCATTTCAAAAGGTCAGTCTTCCAGGAGGTTGAGAAACATGAGGAAACACTCAAAAAGATGACTTGAAAGTGTTTGATAATTGGCAAACACTGAGGATTATTGGCCATGCACAGATTCCAGAGGCTAATTAAACAGAAGAAAACGGAGGACAAATATAATTTTGAAATTCATGGGAGACTGCAAAGTGCTTACTGTCCATTTTCAATTAAAAAGGAAGAAGGTTCTGTGAGGGAAAATATGGGCAGAAAAGAGAACAATATTCTTTTTTTTATGTGTGTGTATGTGTGTATTGAGATATATATATATATATATATATCTCCAACACCAACAATTGCCAAACAATTCATTTGTTTGCACTCCAGGAGAGTTTAATTGCTTCTATTCAAGAAAAATATAAAAAGGCACCACCAACGCGTTTCAACCTCTCGGTCTTGATCACAGTTTTGCAAAGAAAACCTTCCCATGAATCTCTATTTATAGTTCATCTTACTACCACCACCCAAGTGCATGCTGGGACAGGTAGTCCCCTACAAAAACTTGTGACAATTAAAACATAATACAAAATTCAATAAACTTTTCTGTTACTATAAACATCTAAAAGGAAGTTGAATGATTAACTAGAGAAATATCTCTAAAGCCAAGACTAATTAATAATAATTTACAGATAAATGAATAGTATCTGTGGGATAGATGTTACCATGCTAACCACATCTATGGGATGTTGGGCTGAAAAATATGTCTTATACATGAAATATTGCTGACAATGTTTACATTGTAAGAGTGATGATGTTTACCTAGTTTCCGGGACATTGATCTACCTTGTATCTATAAATCCACTGTGTATACCTGGTATAGTATTTGAGGCCACATGTTCATTACTTCATGTATATCTCTCTTCCAGACATAATACTAATCTTAGTACATGTAAATGTCTTCAAAATCTATACCTTCAGACCCGTTCCTCCATATGGTTGACCCTATGTCTGTTACCTTACAAACATTAAGTACTTGTTTACCCTTCACACTGTCACTTCATTAAATGGCCTCTAATTACACCAATTTCTTTTTTAGCCACAAACCATCATAGGTGGTAATGAAGCTCCTCATCGCCATTTAATCCCCTCGGAGTCTATGTTTTGAGTTGTACTATTAATCTAGACTCTAAACGTCTAAGCCCGAGCTCACGGTTTCCTCCACTTTCATTATGCTCAATGGTCGCGATCCCAAAGAACTTCATATTCTTCCAGGTTTTTCCTTCATGTGTGACTAGATGTTTAGCCAAAGCATAGTTTACATCCTTATTTCGCACAGCCCTGATATGTTCAAGTATACGTGTGTATGTGTGTATATATATATATATATATATATATATATATATATTTGTGTTTACAGCATACTTTCCCAATTTATTTTTAAATGTGGTGGTAAAAACAGTTAATTGATTAAATAGTGTTTCAGCTCCAAAATTGCAGCCTTAGGTAAGGAACGCGCTCACCGCCTGTCAAAATGGCAGGCGCAACCTCGAGTTGCAAGGCAAACTCCCCTGGGGTCGGCCGTGAGCCTTTGGAAGATGAAGCCAAGCACATCACAGTCTCCTCCATCAGGCGAGTCTCAAAGCGGTCTCAGCAGGTAGGATGCTCCTCGTGTTCTTTGGAGGGTCAGTGAGACGCCACCATCTTCATTGGAGTTGAACCAACGCCACCCCCATATTCTTTTTAAGCTTCTTAAATGAGTGGACACGGTGGGCTCCTCCACTGATTAAACCGCAGCCCAGGTTTATGAAGAGTGACAGCAGAGAGACCCATTAATCAGCGGAAGCAGAGCCAGGAAAGACCATGGGCTGGTGTCCACAAGGCCAAAGACTGATGTGCTGGCCTGTTCTAGGTAAAAAGGAATGAAGGGCCTTGCTGCTGAGCACAAACTCAGGATAGGAGGAGGTGGGAGAGTGGGATTCAATTCATGGGGCTTGGCATCCTGTGCATATCCTTAAGAAGAGAAGAGGTTTCTGTACCCCACTGGGCCTCTTTTGCCTTTTAGGGTTCAGAACATGCACATAAGACAGGCTCTGGCTTTCATGTTTTAGTTTTCTCGACGGCATTCTTTCCATTTAGTTTTAAAACTTAAGGCCTTTGGAAAGACAACTGCTAGAAGGACACATGGCCATCAAGGCAATCTCCCTAACATATAGTGTGCTCGTACAGTATGCCCATAACAAACACATAGGGAGAGCTGAGCAAACTTGGGGTACGTCGGCAGGCAGATGTGGGAGAGGTGGAGGATGAGGTCTGGACAGAAGCCCTACAATTCCCCCAAGGGTTGGCAATAGGTTTGCACTTCCGACTGATACAGATTAGAATACTACACAGTATACTACACTCAAACACTACTATATTACATAGGAAGGGCAACTAATGACAAATGCCTCATAGGCTGTGGTCACCAGGGAACATTTCAACACACTCTATGGGACTGCCCTTCACTGGGACTGTTCTGGACAGGGGTGTGGCATAGCTTTGAAGTTGCAGAGGGAACACCGATAGAAGGGCAGATGATCCTAGGGTTGTGGGCTGTATGGAGGACCTCCCATCTAACAGTCTACCAAAAAGACCTGGTGAATCTGGGGTACCTGCTGGCCAAATGGGAAAGCACAGACAGGCTAAGGATGGGTGTATGGGGGAAGGAGATGCAGAGATGCCGTGACATGGAAAAACTATAATACAAGGGTAAGGGCTGTCCATGGAAATTAGAGAAGATATGGGAATGCTGGGAATGTGATGGCAGCTAGTGAAGGTAACCGTGTGAGGGGGGACGATAGACTGCAAGGAAACGAGGAACAAGGAATAGATTCAGAGCTATGACACCAGATATGGCCATATTCTTCCTGGTGCACAGAGCCCAACTTAAAATACCACTGTGAGGACAAACCAGGAAGGGTTTGGTGATCCCTGGGTCGGGGGTAGCAGAGTGGAGGGAGCGGGGATAGTAGGTGGAAGTGTCAAGTTGGATTTTGGTTACTTTTTTGAACTTTCAGATAACTGTACGAGACAGAGATCTGAACTTAAGTTTGTAAATGTAAAATCAATAAAACATGTTTATAAAGAAAACGGCAGGCTTTAGAGTTTGACATGTGGAGGTGTAATGCTATCTGTATTTAACCACCGGCTCCATCTCAAACACTCACTCTATTTTGTGCTTAGCTTAGCTGCAAACGCTGTCACATTATTGGCGCAGGTATTTTTCTGCTCACAGCTTGTGCAACGTGTTTTCGGTCTTTCACACCAAGGACAGGCATATACCATGGAGGAGTAGTAATGATAAGATGTAGCAGGCTGAGAATGGTTATGGCAGAGGTCTTCAAACTGGGGGGCGGGCCCCCCTGGGGGGGCCTCAAGTGATCCCAAGGGGGGCCCCAGACTCTGGCCAAAATAAATATTATGCAGATAACAGGCCATTGTTTTAAGCAGAAGCATGTTATTGCAGTTTTAAAAAGGTAACAGTACTTAACTGCAATGTTTAAATAGGTTTAGACATATTTAAACATTGCCATGTTTATAAAATAATTGTGAGAAATTCTGAGGGGGGGGCCAATGATTCTTATTTTTCAACTGAGGGGGCGCGGCATTCAAAAGTTTGGAGACCTCTGGGTTATGGTAAAGCAGGGAACAGCTCGGTCTTGGAAGTGCACCTTGGGATTTGACCAGTCTCTAAACGTGCTCTTTCAACACTAACCTGGTACTGGCAACGTTTGAACAACAACTTACCTGATGGGAGGGGGTTTCTAGAATTTTCCTCTTAAGGTTGTTTAAAGTATATAAGGTAGTGGAGGCTTGACTACTGGGTAGAAGGAGCTCATATGAGAGTGGACGCCTTGCTCAGAAACTAATCCCTGAAGTTGGCAGACAAAGGAATGATGTTGGTGTCAAGCCCCTTGGTGGTGCATTTTTAAATCTTATTTTTAGCTTTGAGTTGTGCATGCATAAATACATAGTATATATATATATATATATATATATATATATATATACCATTTCTCTTTTTTTGCAATCATTAGTCTACTTCTGTGATTATTTTTTGAATTACACTTGTGTTGCTGCATTTGAAATAAAAGCTCAAGTTATCCTTTCCGTGTATGAAACTTTGAAAGTGCTTTAATAAATGTATTACTCAGACTAAGAGTGCTGCATTCTTTGCAGAACAGGAGGGAAACTCCATCACAAACATGACAGATATCCCGTCTGTCTTATTACATATACAGTAGGATATAATGCACTTGTAAAAAGGTAGAAGGGATATCTGTCATGTTTGTGATGGAGTAACTTCCATGTCAATCTCTAAATTAGGACCTTACTGTGTTTGAGAGAAAAATTAATGGTACATGAAAAACGTCATATATTTCATGAAACCTCTCACTAAATTGTTGCATTTAAATATGTGTATATAAAGAAACCCCCTAGATTTCACTTTGAAAAGTGGATTTATCGAATCAAAGGGGCCTCATTCAGGTAGATTTCAATAAGTGCGCTGTCCAAAGCACAGTATGTAAAGTACACTAACTCAGTGAGGTATCAAGAACTACATATACTTATTTGAGATATGCTATTTCAGAAGCAGAAACTTCAGTTCAAACAGTGTGGTGCACAGTGAGGAAGTGATATGAGAAAAAAACAAAATGCATCTGCAAAATAAATATTACCATCCAAAAAGTAGGTCTATAGCCTTTGTTAAAATAAAATCACAAAGCCTTATTTGGGGGACGTTGCCAACTCGCTATGGAAACAATCAGTGGGTGTCTTGAGGACTGAAGCCGCCTAGCTGAAAGAAGCAAGGCAAGCTGTTCTTGTATGAAGGGTTGAGGGGAACCCCTTATTCTAATATTATAACTCTGTATGTCTGTCTGTATATTTTTATGAGATTGCCTACCTTTTTACCTGTATGAGCCCACCTGCCTTTCTGTCTATAAACCTATTGTGTCACTCGGTATCACTTCTTTATTGATGACATGGTGCATTATGTCCTATGTAGCGTTGTCGGGTGTTATCAGTAAATGCTATAGAATGGAGTTGAGGGTGCATTTCTTAATTTTGTGCATTATACCTTAAAACTGGAACAATGCAGAATTAACCTTCCTGGTTAGAATTCACTTTCTACATTAGCAGCTGTCCTTCAAATAACCTACCTGCTTAACATTCTCTACTTTGACGTTGTGTTGTGTTTATAGTATTTGTGTAGCACTTGTTACCCCTATGTGGAGCACAGACACACTTGTAGCACACTACACCATGTGAGTGTTAGGTTGAAAGATTGCAGGCTTTAGTTTTAACCTGTTTTGAAAGTATTTCCATGTTATGAGTAGTGACCACTGAGGTGTGGTCATCATGCTATGGGACACAGTGTTAAGCGGTTTAATTGATGAGGAAGTGAGAGAAAGACAAATTTTTTAAACTTGTTAAACTGGCAGTACCGAATAGCCCTGCAGGTCCCTTTGTTATGGTGGTAGTTTTTATTTTATGTTCTTGATCTGATGTCTTATGCTGGCTGTGGTGGGAGGTTGTTCCCTCTATTATCTTGTGGAGTCACAAAAGGTAACAGGTGTCTATAAAGAGTGACCAAGGATCAGAGATCTGCCAGTAGAGTCCGTGGTACAGTCCTTCATTATAAGATTTCCATTATGAAATTATGAGATGGACATTGTTAGTGTCTTCTTTGTTGTCATTACAGTAGGGCAGTGCTGAGATAATGTGACTATTTATGGACCTGCAGGGTAAACTGTTGTAGGGTCTTCTTTGGACTAGCAGTTTGTGGCAGATCTCTTTGGTGTTGGCGGCCTGTCTAGTTAGTATTGAGTGGTTGTTTAAGTATACTGGTGTAGTGGGGATCTGTCCCATTCAGTTGCCATCAAGATGGGAGGGAGGAGCTGACTCACCTGAATGGGCTGTGCCCTGTCCCCACACAAAGCTCAGCATACTCCCTTGTAATGAGTGTGGAGCCAGAGCAGGAAGGGCAGGAACTTTGTGACTTTCAAAGGCCACTCTGAAGTGTCCCTCACTTCAAAGGCACAACTGGCTATAAGTACCGGACTACAGACACCCCCAACTCAGTACACTTCTGGACTTGTGGGTTCTCTGCCAGGAAGAAGAACTGCTGTGCTACTTAAAGGTCTGTCACTCTGCTGGGCTTCTGCTCTGCTGAGCTGACCTGCTGCATGTTTCCCTCCTTGCCTGGTAGTGGGAAGTACTGGACCTGCATCTCTCCAACTCAGAACCAAATTGATTCTAAGGGCTTGCCTCCTGTTTTCAAAAGACTCAGGGACACAAAAGAAATTCCAACACACCTGCTACAGCACCTAGAGTCTGCCAACTGTGAGTCTTACCCTGCCAAGTGGTGCCAATCCAATTCTGGGCTCTGGGAAGTGTGTATAAAGTGCTGCACCAGTAGAAATAATCCATGCATCAACGCCATTGAGGGAGTCGGAATTGGTGCATCAACACCGTTGTTGGAATTGGACCCGGTGCATCACACTTAAAACCAGTGCATCACATTCTGAATCGATGCATCCTCTGCTACAGGAGCCATAGCAGCGCATTACATTCAGACCCAGAGCATCGCATTTGAAACCGATGCATCATGGCCGTTGCACAGAGAAGATTGATGCATCGCCTCCACTGCATGGCCTAACACTGACGCATCGCTGTGACTGCGCCACGCATCTCCTCAACAGCAATGCAACTCGGATCAAGATACTTTTGATCAGTGGGCCACTGCTGGTCCCTGTATCTGACCCACACTCCATCTCAGTCGGCACCGACTATTGACTTTGTCTCAGTCCAACACAACCAGATACCCCGCACAGGTGCCTATTGCTTCTAAGCGCTATATTGTAGATTATTCTTTAAAAATTAAAATCTCAACTTCTACTTATTGGATTTTTGTCATTTGGTCTTGTTTATTAAATGATTTAAGATCTATTTTTCTAACCAGATTTGGTATATTTTTGTGTGGTGTTTTCCCAGTTTTACTGTCTGAAGTGTGCATAAATATATAACTCCTTACCTCTTAAGTTAAGCCTGACTGCTCTGTGCAAAGCTACAAGAGGGTGAGCACAGGTTAATTTAGGGTGTGTATCTGACTTACCCTGACTAGGATTGTGGCTCCTCGTTGGACAGGGTGCATGCCTCTGCCAACCAGAAACCTAATGTCTAGCAGTGATCTGTTATGGTGACATGGATTATATCAAATTGATACCAGGAGGAGTCCTAAAACCAGATTAATTATATGGAAGACGTAGTTTACTATGTGAAGTCTGAGTGGACAAGGTGCCACAGGGAAAAACATGAGGGAAAGAAATGAGGGAAGGCTTTTTGCGAGAAATGTAGAGCAGGGCCAGCAATGCAAGTCTAGAGTGTCTTAAAGATGGAGTACAATTGTGAATATCATGCTGAAAATATTGAAAGGGGAAGAATGAACTGCCTAAGACATCAAATAAAAGAAGTGCTAATGTCTAGGATGTAGGAGTGGTATGCCACAGTTCACCCTCTATCGAGGACTAATTCCCCGTCGCCTCAATCCCTACACCTTAAAGTACCTGTGTGCCATCTAATGTTTATAGCTACCCTATCTTCACGCTCCCAAAGGTCCAGATGAGTTGATGTCTCCCCTAGGAAATAATACTTTACACCAGTCGTTCCCAACATTTTGAGTTCTGTGGACCCCCCACTTTATCAGTACTGGAACCCAGGGACTCCCACTGAATCATTATTTGAATCCGGGGACCACCCCCATGAGTCATTACTAAAAGCTGGGGACCTAAACTGTTCATATTATTAATTTTCTAAGCAGTCATGGACCCACTGGGGAGGCTTTGCGGACCCCCAGGGGTCCCCGGACCACAGGTTGGGAACCACTGCTTTACACTGTAATGGGCGCATCATACTCCTTCAAGGGTGGGTATTAACTTTCCAGACACTAATGGCATACTTGATGGTCTCAGTTACCTTGAATGAACACGCCCACTGCACCTTGACCTCAAACAAAACATTCCCCAAACAAATGTAAGGGTGGGATAGTACATACTCAATTTAAATACCACCTCCTAAAAAACACGTGCAGTGAGATTGATATCTATGTAACATGTTGACAATTGCACATGGAAGGTTCATGCAGTTTTACATGGAAACACGGTAACACGCTTTCAGAAATGATGTTCTCTGTGAATAAGTCAACTGTTAGAAAGATAGGAAAGTTCTTTCAGACTTCAATCTATAGAAACCCAGGCTCACACTCACCTTTTGTAATTCCCTTCCTTTAGCTGCCAGCCACAGAACGCAGTCCGGTCCGGATATTTTAGTCTCGCAAAGCAACCAGTCTCCTTGGGAACAGCATACAGCAATCCCTGGGATCTGCCATCTTATCTAGAACTCACACACCAGATCCAGCATGACTGGTACCATCAGGGGTCGCTGTGTACTCCTATGTGGTGGTTCTTAAGAAAAGGATCGGTGTGCCTGTTTGACTAGTTTGCCCACGCCGTCTCAGTCATGTCTCATAAAAGTAAAGATGGGAAGGTATCTCAAACTATTTCTTTCATGATTATTTAGAAGATGGAGCCTAAAGCAGTATATATCAGTGCCTGATTAACAACCATTGCTTTTCATATTTTTATGCGCAGAGATGTTCATTTATTTATGCTTTTAAACAAATCACTATCTCCAGTGATAACAGTCCTTTGAATTTAGGATTATTTTGAGCTTTCCTTTAAAGCTAGTGTTTCCATTGATATTGATGTGGGTTCTTCGCGTTACAATGAGTTATACCTTTATGAAGAAGAGTATACTTATGCAGTGACCTCATCGTGCCGTGGAGAAAGATAGGCTATCTAACCCTGTTTTGGCTGTGATTTAATTCAGAAAACCCTTATCAGGCAATGATCACGAGTGAGCCATTATATTCCTATATGTGTGGTAACCATATATTTGAGCTACATTTGTTCCCAAACATATGCTTTTTTTGCATTGTATAGGGTAGTCTCCGCTTGTTGAATTGGCTTCTGTTTAAAAGGCTGAAGCTTTAACCTTGACTTTTTTTTTTAAGAAGTGAAAGCTCAAGGCAGCAGTCTCCAGCCTACCATAGCGGAGATGCCATTTAATTTGACAAACATTTGCTTTTCTGTACGCGTGTTAAATAATTTGACCATAACAGAGGATCGGGCTACCTTAATTCATACCCGCTCTATCCAGAATTACTGGTTTACAAAAGTTCGAGTCACAACTGCTGCTACTAATTTCTGTAGTGATCTAAAATTGTGGGAAAATAGCCTTGAGTGTTTCACTTTTTAACTACTTCGTGCAGTTGTGTTCTGAATATTTATAGAAATGTTATAAAAAAATATTGAGATATCCGTCATTGAGCTTCAGTGGCTCAAGGTGCTTCGAAGAAAGGAGTTAGATTTCAGGTGTATGTGTAGTAGTGTTTAAAGGTGTGTGTAGGTGAATCCTTTGCCTATGTGGGGTAAAGGCAAGCATTGTATGTTTTCACTTTGGCGCTTGAGGAGGACTGCAACTTTTTTTTTTGTTTTTTTAAATTAGCCCAAGTCAAGATTTATAGAATAAAGACAATTCTTATTGGTTTATTGCTGAAAAAACAGTGGATCTATTAATATTTACGTTTGGAAATTGATCATCAAGCCTTTCTTTCCAACAGTCATGATGATAGAAGGAGCCAAGTGGTTAAGTTTTCGACCCATGCCCAGAGTCCTAAGTCTCAGTTTCCACATTTTCTATTAGATCAAGATTCTTAGCAAATCATTTCATCTCTGTCTGCCACGTTGCCTGCAAAATTTAGGGATTCCGCTGGACGAGATTACCTCAGTATTGCATGTTATAAACAAATATACTACATTGAGAACTTTTTTATTTTGCACAACCTTAATAAGAATTGTCAAGCGCATTGTATTCTTTATAGACTATTACCCTGATGAGAACATCGTCAGTCAATGTTTAATGTCTTTCTTAGGTCTGGTAGAAGAATAAGAAAAACACGGAAGTATGACATCATCACCACTCCAGCAGAACGAGTCGAAATGGCGCCTCTGAATGAAGAAAATGATGATGATGACGATTCAACAGTGTTCGATGTGAAATACAGGTACAGGTAATGTGCACACAGGCACTGTAAGGCTGCCTTTAATTCATTATAATCCTGGTGGTGGCTATTTCATTCTTCTCTGTATTTGTTTCCATAGATTTTACTGTTTTTTTCTTTTATGTTGCTAATGACATCATCTATTTCTCTTTAAATAAATATGTGGAAAAGTGGTTGCGCTAGTTTCTCACTGTAATGGACCCCCACGAGGACTGTAACAACATATGTGTACCTAAACCGTACTCCCCACACGATCATTGGTTTGACAACACTCCAACAAAGTTGTAGCATATGAGGAAGAAACTTGTGTGGTATAGTCCTCAGTAATGCTTTTGACTAAGAGGATAGGAGACCGACTTAAGCTTACTGAAAATGAATGCTGCAACTCCCAGTTCTGTGGGGATCAGACAGGTGGCGTCTTATCAGGCTGTGCGATCGACTGGGAGAGGCACGAGCATCCATAGTATGACCTCAAAATGCAATCAATAACACTTGCGTGCTATGTATGTGAGACATCTAAGCTACCAACCTACTCACAAAGAAAAGGAGTGCTGTGCAATAGAAGTTAATAGCATATATGGACACCGGAAGTGATTGAGGGCAGTAGTTAAGAGTCCAGATATCTGTGTGTGTGCGCGTGTGTGTGGGGCGCTGTAGAAGAAGAAACACGGTAGTAGTAGAGCTGTGGGGAGGGGTTCTGCTATAGGATGGCACTAATATTGGGTACTTCCTTTTCATTCTGCTCTCTGCGTGCAAGTGCTAAAATGCACAAATTCACCAATTTTCAAAAATAGGATACTTTTTTACGAAACACAAATTCTTACAACTTGATTTATTTTTCAAAACTAGACTAGTTTTAGTGACATATCAGTTGTTTTGTAATTTGCTTCGTGCTTACTGTAATGTTGATATTTGCTCTAAATTTCATTTTTTTAAACATTTGTTTATTGTTTATACAAACATGCAGCAGGTAAATGTGTATCTTTCAGTGAGGCTGTTTTTGTGCAGTTAAATTTATGACCAGTTCCACAATTTAAATTATTTTAAAACAGTGAAAATGCAAATAATTAAATTATACTAGTCCACGTCAAAACATACTATTTTGTCATTGAAACAGCGAAAAATATACGTTTGGAGTTAGTGTTTTATGGACATTATTATTACAACTAATACATTTGTTACTTAAAATTCACCATTTTACTCAAAGATTGTAATGTTTAAAGGCGTCTTGGCCCTTTCCATGCACATGGCTATGTACAAGGAAACTATGTGTAGGGATCTCTACAGCACCATCTACATGTCCTTTAGAACTTTATGCTAAGATTCTGAAAACTGAAAGCTGTGAATGACTTATCAGAAACATTAAAGTTGGACTAAATTTTTTTTCAGCGACTGCGGAACACATGATTACTTACTAGAAAACACAATCCCACATAGGGAACATATGAAAGTGAGACACAAAGAGGAATTAAATGCACCTTTTCCAAATCGTATCAGCAGAATTCAATTTTTTTTATGCACATGAAAATGTACATCCTTCTACTAGTCGACTATTGTGACAGGAGGTGGAAAACGAGGCACAGGCCAACCTGGGACGTTTGGTATCCCTGTTGATAGCAAGAAACTATCTATCTTTTTAAATAATTGGTCATTATAATCCAGTGTGATGGCACAATACTGTATTTCTGTTCAAGCTGTCAGCTACTGCTGACCTACCTCTGGTTACAGGAGGCCAGTCCAGCTGGTGCAGATCTAAGAAACAGTTTGAGAGCTGCCCTACCTGCTGCATTCTGACTTGTTAAAGCACGAGCAGATGCTCAGAAATGCCCATATGTCCCTCATGAGCAAAACCAATCATTATAGTACATTAAAAGCTGTGGGAATGCTCACATCCTGGCACATAGGAAAACCATTAACAATTGACAGCTCTTCAGAAACCTTAGCAAAAGGTTTAATATCAAAGTACCAATTCCTGTCCTTGGGTGAACCATTCATGATAAACCCTGAAACGTTTTAAAATCATGTAATTGCAGAGCTTTCAACCATGCATTTCTAATAACTTCTTCTTCAACATGCCATCCACCAAAGCCACCATACACTCAATACCCTCGTCTCTATCTGCTGAACTATTAAATTCTAAAGGCATCCTAGACAAGCAGTCTGCCTTACTGTTCTTTCCTCCTTGAATGTTCTTAATGGTTAACAAATACTACTGGAGATGTGCTACCAACCCGACTAATCTCAAAGAGGACTTGCCAGTGCCACTAACATCGAACACGTAAATCACAATTATCAAGAGCAGCAATTGTAAATCATTTCCTGGTAATGTGACTTGGAAGTGGTGTGCTGTTGGGTTCACAAGATTTTACAGCATGAGCTGCTAAAAAGTTCCTGCTCTGTACTTTAGTTTGTAACAATTGTACTGAAATTAAACAACAATGTTAAAATGTTAAGAAAACATCAGGCATTCTTACTGACTTACTACTGATTTTACTGCATCTTGTGATCTTTTTTTGGCAGCAAAAACTTCAGGAGTCAACTCAGCTGAGAACACCATAAGTGGCTTATTATTTTTGTTAGACTTACGAATCAATATAGTTTCATTAATGATGACCATTATTTCTCTGACCTCACTGAGGGTGAACCAGTAGCCAACACTCAAGAGTAGCTTTAAAACTTGATTTACTTTTTCAAAGAGTGCATACTTAATTGAAGGCTGACGGTTACGTTGCTACTGGTAGCTAATTGTGCATTCATATTATCGAATGTATGCATGCATGCATGCAGTTTGGGTGGGCATACTTCGCTGTTTAAGTCAGCTACTCGGCTGAAAGCTTCATCTTGGAAGAAACTAGCTGCAGATAAAAACATGTTTGCCCTTTGAGACTCAAATACTCTGTACTTTGTTCTTTCGTCAATCCATTTGGCCCTTGCTCTGGCTAGTTCACAGAAAACACGTTGAAGATCCTCCCCTTTCTAATCAGTTGTTGGAGGTGGATGAGGGGTAGCCATTGATCTTCTAAATGGATGGGCATTGAGTTTGGTTGTCGTCGCTTTCTCAGAAGACTTGTGATTCACTGATTTCTCCTCTTCACCCATCAATTTCAATCTTTTGTAAACTTTGTCTTGCCGTATTTCTGCAGCATCTCAAACACTGTTCTGTCCAGCCGCAGTTGATGTTAGCTTTTCTTTCGGATTAGTTTGGCAAATGACACATTTTTGTTGTTGAAGTTGTCCTCAGACTTTGTAGTTAGCAACACTCTGCAGGAGATAAAGATCCTCTTCTACCACCTGCTTCACTCATGTTGACGAATTTGATTTAACGGAAGACCTGAAACAAAAGCAATATTAAAATAAATTACTAATATGATGGCAAAAAGACATCATTATAGAGCCGCCATTTTGGAAAATGGCATAAGTGTTGCTCTGAGGAGGTATTTTTTTTCTCTATAAGACTACTTGAACCCAAAAACCTACATTTTGACAATAGAATGAAGTATATAGGTCTATGGTTCCCGAAATAATACATGATCACTGCAACACATTCGCCATATTTAGGGTTGAGCGCAATCTGGCCCCTGTTGTAATCTGTTGTGGGTTTTTAACCACGCGCATGTCATGCTCATCACTTTCATGGGTTTGTGGGCTTGCCTTTTAAAATTCGCTTGATTTAATTTGTGAAAGGCATGCATAAGTCATGTCTCTTGCAGTGTTTAGCCCCCCTCGACAGCACTGGTAAACTACTGAAAACATACAAGGCTCCATGTTTTCCGCATAGCTTCTGGACTACTTTTTCTTTTTATTTCCTACGCAGCGTGATTTTGCTGAGCAATAGTTGAGCACTTTACTTGACATCGGCCCTGTTACATAAATAATTGCATAACTGCTGATACGTTTGACTGCGAGTGAACTTCTGTTTCCTTTTGTGTGCCTCTTCACGCTCATGCTTATGGCGTGGAGCCTCAAATCGGCTTGCTTATGTAAAACTGTATTACTTTTCATTTTCAATTTATGTGGCAAGAAAAGTCCGGTCAGGACTTTATAACGCAATAGCTCTAAGTCGAACAAATGCGAGACCCATTACGTTGCAAATGCTTGTTTAAAATGTCGTCCAGAAGAAATTGGCCCAGATTAATAATGCCTACCCAAGCTAAATTACTTCTCTAATGATACAAAAACACAAATCAAAAATGAAATTCTCTAGACAATAATTTTTTTACGGCGGTATCTCAAGGGGCCAGACTACAGTGGCCATCAAGACTAATCTCTTGACAGAGGTGGTGGAACCGGGAGCTTATACCTCTGAACCCCTGCTCCTTTTCAATGATGCCCTCACTGACGTCCTTTTGGGTACTTGGTCCAAACCAGTATATGGGCTGCTGTGAATAGGGCGATTGCCCACTGCCAACACTTTGCACCTGGGGGACCCAGGTTTCCCGATGCAACACCCCACCCCGGAGAGCTTGGTGGTCCAAGCCTCTACTTCCACTGGTGCATTCCCTACCGCTCCCCCAGATAGGGAATCCAAGGTTGGATTCATTTAGGAAGATGTTTTTTGCCAGCCTTGTATTGTGGTCTGTGAACACCGCATGCCTTTTGGGCCGTTATTCTCACACACTCTGGGATATGGTTTCACAAGTACTGCCATAGGTCTTGGAAGAGCCCGGGCTGCACTCTCTCAGGCTGTTACTGACGGGAGAGACTCAGCAACGTTTATGATCCGTTGCGGACTGGACACAGCCGACTCACTAGGTAGAGCGGTTTCTACGACAGTGACCCTGAGGTGCCACGTCTGCCTGAGGATGTCTGTATTTTCTAGGGGTGTTCAAGCTTCCCCAATGGACATGTCCTGTGACGGCACACATCTCTATGGAGACAAAGCAGATTCAGTGCTAGAGTGCTTCAAACATTCTCGTGCCACACCCAGGTCCTTGGGCCTCATGGCGGTTCCTTGTCACCCCTCAATCTACCCTGTGCGGCTACAGAATGGGCTGCCAGCTGTGCACCTTCCCATTCAGCAACCATGCCTTACATGCTACCCAGATGGCCAGTGGTCTGGTCAATCTCCCGCCCTCCTGCCCTGCAGCAGCCTCTATTTCCTCCTAGTCTTCCTCTCCCCCACCAAGGACCAGTTGGCGGCAGGATTCACTATCACCTGTCCCACTGGCAATCCGTTACTTCAGATAGGTAGATTTTGCAGATAGTCTAAAGGGGCTACTCCCTCCCCTTTGAGACTACCCCTCCATCCGTGACACCATCTTACGACCAGATGATGGAGGACCATGTGTCCCTTCTTTGTGAGGAAGTTGCAGCTCTCTTGGCCAAGAGAGCAATAGACAGGGTTTGGTGCCAGAAGTGTGCTGTGATTGCTATTCCAGTTACTTTAAGGTCCCCAAAAAGGACAAGGGACTTTGCCCTATCCTAGACCTACAAGCCCTCAATCTCTTCCTCAAGATGGAGAAGTTCTGGATGCACACATATGCTCAGGTCTTGCTTGCCCTGGACCCAGGAGCCTGGATGGTATCGTTGGACTTGCAGGCTGCTTTTTTTCACATTCCTGTCTTGCCCGCCCGCAAACGTTACTTGTGGCTCATGGTAGGGCACAAGCACTTTCATTTCACTGTGCTCCTCTTTGGCCTTACTAGCACCCTTCAGGTGTTCAGCAAGGTGATGGCATGGTTGCAGCTCATCTGCGGAGATCATGGGTCTCAGTCTTTCCCTATCTCGGTGACTGGCTGTTCAATGCGAGCTCTTTCTGCCTCTCTTTCTGAGGGTCCACTGTTCATTCTGTCCCTTGCCCAGCAGGGCTCTGCTTTGGGCTCTCCTAAAGGCTATGTATCTGCTATTTCTGCTTTTTTGCGGTTGCCTGATCAAACTTCCTTGTTCAAGTCTCCTATTGTACATAGGTGCGTCTAAGGTATTACACATCTCTTCCTTCAATCCCCATTCGTTATGCCCCAGTGCGATCTTAATTTGGTTCTGATCTTTGTGATGTTCTCTACTTTCAAGCCTCTTCACAACTGTCCCCTCAGGCTTCTCACGTTGAAAACAGCTTTCCTTGTGGCAATTACATCTGCCTGCAGAGTGAGTGAGCTGCAGGTTTTATCATCCAAGCCGCCCTACCTTTCTTTTTATCCTGACAAAGTGGTGCTTCATACTAGGGCCTCTTTTCTGTCAAAAGTAGTCACTCCTTTTCATGTCGGCCAATCCATCGCCTTGCCTACTTTTTACACACCTCCACATACTCCTAGGAAGAGGAGATACTTCACCACTTGGACCCAAAAAGAGCATTGGCTTTCTACTTTGGTCGCACAAAAAGCTCCGGGTGGATTAACATCTCTTTGTAGTGTATGTGGGTACAAAAATAGGTCAGGCAGTGCAGAAGCGGACCATTTTCAGATGGGTCGTACTCTGCATTAAGATCTGCTATGCAGAAAAGCAACCCCCAAGGGCTTGCACACTTATTCTACCACAGCTTAAGCTGTGTCCACTACATTAGCATGGTGAGTTCCAGTCCTGGGCATCTGTCAGGCACTAACATGGGCATCTCTGCACAAATTTACCAAACATTACACCTGGGCAGTCAGGTCCGTAGGGACCAACACTTTGCCCATTTGGTCCTGCAGGACTTTGTTATTTGAAATTAGTTTGCAGACCCATCTGCGGGGATGGTATTGCTTGGGTATCTATTCAAAGGTAAGGAATCTCAGCTAAAGGTCTCCATCAGATGGATAAGTTACTTGCCTTCAGTAACTCCTTATGTTGTAGAGACTGTATTTAGCTGCAGATTCCTTACCGAATGATCCATTCCCCCTGCTCTCCGAACGGATTTCTAGGGGCAGGGATGTCCCTTTCTGGGCACTAGTTTTGACACACCACTGGTCAGTGTTCTTCATGGCTCCGCGCTACTGGAGTGAAAACTTTTGAAAAGAAACTGATGTTGGCGCTCCTGAGTGGCACCTATATAGGAACCACAATATAATATCCTGCGCATATGATGCCGATCACGGATGCAGAGCCGATCGACTCCACCTCCCGGCGAGCAGGGGTACGGCTCATTAAAATTGGCCGGACCCAGTCTGACGCCTGGGCAGAAATCAAAGGTAAGGCATCTGCAGCTAGATATTCTCCACCAGCCTTTCCATGGCGGTTTTACTGCCACAAAAAGGCTGGCGGAGAACAGGTGCTGGGAGCCACAGGGGGCCCCCTGCACTGCCCATACGCTTGGCATGGGCAGTGCAGGGGTCCCCCCTGCCCAGCACCCTCGCAATGATAGTGAACATTGCGATTGTGCTGGTGCACCCTGCAGGTGACAGTATTGCCACCGATCTATTTGAAGCCAGAGACAATGCTACCCCCTGTTTCCAGCTAGGCCGACCTGCCCGACAGCCTAGCGGGAAACCTAATAAGTCCAGCGGTGTGGTCGCCACTATGGCGGCGGACACCGTGTCAGGAGTTTGGCGGATGGGCTTTTCCATCCACCAAACTTAAAAAGAGGCCCATAGTCTCTACCTGATAAGGTATTACTGAAGGTAAGTAAATTGTTCAATTAATGAATCAATTGCCAGCTGTTAGATTTTACAAGCACTGCTTTGGACTGGTTTGGTAAACAATATATTTAAGATGTTATCAAAATCTCACTTTGTCCCTGCCTTTCTCCATTTCCAAAGAGTGATACCTACGTCTTCAGCCCTGCCTCAAATCTGAAATTCCTTCTAGTTTGTACTTTTGAAGGGCTTTTATATTTGGAAGAAATAAACATAGACTTCATAGGCTGTGCATTTCTGGTTTGATCTTCTGTTTCTTTAGCAGGTTCACTGCGATCACTGAAGGGAAAGGAATCATATAGGGAATTCACTAAATCGGCTTGTCTTATCCAGAGCCCCAGAGATTTTTAGACAATCCCAATAACATCCCCACCACCCCCCAGCACCTTGTGACCTTTACGGGTGAGTAGCTGCGCTCTACAAAAACTGATTGATTGATTACATTTCCCTTTTCTCTGAACCGTCCCTAAAGTCATATGGCTTGTAAAGCAACAGTAATCAAGAGAAGTACACCATTCTGTAGGAATGCTGGCATGAGTATCAAGCCTCTTGTGCCCGGATAATTAGAATTCTGATACAGTTTGTAAGATCAGCTTCTGTAGTTTCGGGCAGAAACAAATGTGGTGGAACGGATACCAGTAGAAGATTAAACAAAAACAGAACTGTTAATCATCTTACATGAAAGGGCTTTCGATCAGAAGGTAAAACAAAGCAGTCTGGTCAAACACAGTGCATCTTTTGTGTGTTCGCCTTCCTCTTCAGAAGTCCTTAGCTGCCACAGTTGTAGGATGCCTTCCTACTAACCTCTCCCCCCCAAAAAAAGCCAGGTTGTTACAATAGAAATTCCAAATAAATTAGCCACTTGTGTTGGTCTCAGGCCAGGGTATTCTCTGTCGACCCTTTTGGACCCTCTGACACCTAATGTTGTCAAGTCATAACCGTCTACATGTCCTCACAAAGGAGTGGTAGAAAGGAAGACACTGGAAAACCACCTTTCCATCGCTGCCCTCATTTTAGATCACCCTGTCATTAGCATCCTGCTCTGTGTCCTCCTCTATCATTATGTCCCACCTGCCTCTCTATAGTGCCCTTCCCTGGTCTTTTGTCATTGTTAGTAATAGTGAGTATATATGAGCATACAGATCGAGTACTGGAGATGAAATAATAATTGTGATGTCCAAATAATCAAATCAAATCCTCACCAAATCCTAAACTTTGGTTTTAGTTCATAATTTATGTGCTTCTTTTTATGGATCAGATTTTGATTAACTCTTTGTGATTTATGTTTAATTCTGCCCTTTGTCTGTCAGTATGGAGTTCAAAATTGATTGCCCATTTATCTAATTCAGAATGCCCCTATAGTCAATTCTCTAACATTGTGATAATTATGTTTCAATAAAATACTCACCAGTGCTCACTCATAAATTAACTATTATAGCAATAAAATCACAGCAGTAGCTGTAAATCATCCAACATATTTTAAGGAAATAACTCATTTCACTTAGTGCAGGGTAGAGATGTAATGTTAATTGATTTACCAATAAGTTCCCTTTTGATGATAGTGTATTGCAGTAAATGTTTTTCAGACATTGAAATGCTGTACCCATTTAAAATATCTTGTACATACTGCCAGATACTTGTGATGAATTGTCCTAATTGGCTTCATAAAAATATTTATCAATGTATTGTGTACTTTGTTAGCACGTCTGACCTTAATAAGTAAACTTACAAGGGGATGCGAATAGGTCGATGAAGCTTTGGACTCGCAATTAAGATGATCCCACCATAATTCCAGTACATGCAGATCAATAATCAATAACCAATACACTATCAATAATCAACAATAATCAATAACATTAATAATCAATAGTCAGTAATTGTCACACACCATGACCTTTCATTCATGAATAACCCCACCTTTTAGTAAAAGGTAGAATATTTATTTCCCTATATTAACAATGCTAACGTCATGTAAATTAATCTCACAATCAAATGATACGCATACAGAATCAACACTGGCTGTCCAAAGCGATGGAAGAAAGGTAATCTAATCAAAGCTTGAGCTATTACACATTCTAAGGTTACAGTGCAAATAAATAACAAGAGCAATTGCTCAAACGAGATCACATACAAGTAGATTTAGCAAAAAAATATATCAAGCATCGTTCCTTATTAGTAGATTTTCATTAGTGAGAATCCTTATCTAAAATCAGATTAGCATCAGTATGTTGGGCTTCATGCAAAACAATTTAGTAACATGAATTTGGAAAAACATCTAACTATGGCTGTCGCAAAACAGTGCGGTTGGTACCTAGAAAGAAAAAAATATATGTCTATCATACATGGGTACAACAATACCTCTCCTCAGTTGGATCTGCAAGCTAAGATAGTCTTCATCATCAGGACATCAGTCGCTCAGCAAGGCATCCGGATTCAGCATCAAAGTTCAGCAAACGCGAAGTCTTTAAGCATTAAAGTTGAGCATGTCTCTTGTCAAGACGCACAAGAAAATATTGACCTTTCGGCCAGCAAGCAAATGGGCAATGGGCTGTCTTCCCTCGGTACAGTCTTGTTAAGTTAAATTCACTAAAACTACTTCCCAAATCCCTATTGGTCAAGGAATCGCATGGTCACACTTTGTCCAATAAAAATAAAACTCCAATTCTATGGATTCTACCATTACTCTGTTCACATGTCGCTGAATGGTTTTTCCTGCAATGTTTTCATCATTCGGCTCGTCAGGTAACAATATTGTTTCAGCTTCTACTCCAGTCAGTGTCTTCATTGTTCTCCACCTGAGAAAGTCAGTCTTACACAAATTACATACATATTGTAACATTTAGCAAGGACAGCATCTTCTAGCAGTCGGTTTTCATGAGAAAAGATTCTCAGCTAATCACAGTTTAACTCTCTAGGACAACCATTTATTAAACGTTAAGAAATACAGCTTGACGTGAGGCCTGGCAACCAGGCCAAGACCTTCACTAAGTTAAGACCTACAATTAATAAAGCTAATACATAATGAAACCCTTAATATGACATATTGCTACATTAGTCAAACATATGCTCAATATTTCATAGCATTAGACTATTAAAAAGTACACTTCGTTAACATTGACGGCCACTCATTGTGATCACATTTTCAAATGCGTGCATTATTTCTCTGTTATTATATTTTCTACACAAACCCATTACTCAGATTACGTAGACACCTATTAATATATATATATATTTTTTTATTAAACGTCTGCGCTAGCAACTTCATAAGGTAGCATATCATATGGGCAGTTGAGTTTTTTACAGATAATATTTTGGAAAGATCACTAACACAACCAACAATAGAGTGTTATGCAAAACTCATACTAAGGCAAAAGGTAATAAATTGAAGTCAATCATGAGGAAGTCAGGGACGTAGAGAAAACCTGGAGCCGAGTAGGGTGATGGCAGGGGATTTGCTGCTGCTGTGAAGAAACCCCACATTACATGTAATGCTTGTTTTAGAGTCTTTGGGGCTGATTTAAAGCTGGGAATCTACGCATGTGCAGAAGAAGTGATGAATCCTTAAAGGAGAGTTATCCATTGGTGGGGATGAAATCCATTAAAGGAGACTTCTCTTCAAGTGGAGACTCACCTGGTGAACTAACATACACAACAGTGATAGAAAGGTGAAGGGAAATCATTCTGTTTTCCTCCAAGTGTTAGACTGTGTCTGGTGCAAGGCATTTTACCTCTGCCTAGCACAGTCTACCACCATTTGCTTTTTTCCGGAGACGACTGTCGCATACTGCTTCTGCATGCATGAGACTTCTTCCACACCATTGCAAAGTCATAGAGCAAATGTCTTTCCATTTGTGTAGCAGACTGTTCATCCATAATCTGCAAGGCATATGGATTAGGAGGGCTTTTTTTTGGCTCTCATCCCCTTACAACATTTAGGGCTGCAGCATATAACACACTGGCCTCACAGTCACACCTTGTTCTGAATCTTTGTGATCCTTATAGTGTTTTCCTAAAGCCACAAACCCTTTATTGGGAATGCAGATAGAACAGCACTGTTGGCTGGCATACCAGTCTGCTCTCCCCTGAGAAGTGGGCATTTGTAGGCAGCCAGTGGTGATTAACATTATATGAGTTGTTTCCAACTTATGTAATTTAATAGTACATGCACCAGGGAATACTGCCCTACTTGCATGTTGATTACAGGCATGCAGATAAGGAGCCATCTGACCCATCTGTAATTCCACTGTGCGCTGAGCATGCAGTTATATGCAACAAAATTCGACTTATGACGGTTTTACATGATTCTCATTCAACCTATACATAGAAGCTGTAAGCAGAAAGGAAATGTTATGTTTTTCCCAATGTTACTGGGGTTTGTGCACTCTAAACTGGAGTACTGACTATGGATCAAAGTACCTCATAAAATGACCTCAGAATATTTTCTACTTGCCTCCAAGCACTGTCGGTGTCCTTTTATCTCCACCCTAGCTTCAATTCCCAGGTGCCTAGGGATAGGTGTACTTCCTTGCAAGGGCACAAACAGTATAACTACTTCAGTATTCCATAGCCCTTAGCTCGGGCACAAAGAAGTTAAATATTCCTAATGTGCTGTATTATTGGTGGTTGCTTTTTGATTGGGAGCAGGGACAGTTGGTGTTGACCACTGGTGCTTAAATATACACTGCCAACACAAGGAGCAAGGCTGAAGCAACCAACATGATTTCACGTAGGTCTTAGAACATTATTAGCACAAGGACCACTCATTGTTGAGATTTATAATTGTGTAGGCGAAAATCAGACTCCTAACGCACTTCTAGTCCACATTGAGCCACCTGAGTCCTAAAATGAGGTAACGTTTATTGATGAGTTTGGAATATGATCTTCTTACTGCTTACGCCATGTTGGTGGAAGCAGTCATGGAGGACACTCGAGGTCTGTTCACAGATACACCACTTTGAGTGTATATTTATGTCAAGGTGTAAACTATAAGACTCCACCCCCTCATATCAGAAGGGTGGAACCTCCTACAACAGGGTTTACAAGTGTAAAGTTTATTACTCCTACAGATCGATAGAGATCTCCAGCAAAGTACTGAGTAAATTATTTAAGTTTATTATTCCTGAAACAAAATATAAAAATATTTTGTAAAATGTAAACATATTTTTTTTAAGTATTGAATTGTAGCTTAGAACTAATACATTGACATTTTATAGCACATTAACTCACCAAATTAATTGTGTGTAAAATAATTAATTTACACATATCAGTACTTTTGTAAATACTCATTTTTAACAATAATTTAAAACGTCTTGCCCTTCACCAACATTCTTATTTCTATTTAATTAGTTGTAAATTGTTTTAAAAATTGTTTAATTACTTTACATTTTTTACATTTTGTAACCCCTTCACTGCCAGGCCTTTCCACCGCAGGTGCCAGGGATATTTTTCTGGTTATTTGGGGCAGTTCGCGCTTAAGCCCTCATAACTTTTTGTCCACCTAAGCTACCCACATCAAATTTGCGTCCTTTTTTCCCAACATCCTAGGGATTCTAGGGGTACCCAGAGTTTGTGGGTTCCCCTAGAGGAGACCAAGAAATTAGCCAAAATACAGTGAATATGTCGTTTAAAAAAAAAAAAGAGGGCTGCAGAAGAAAGCTTGTGTTTTTTTTCCCCCTGAAAGTGCCATCAACAAAGGGTTTGTGGTGCTAAAATCACCATCCTCCCACCTTCCAGGAAAATGCAGACTTGAATCAGAAAACCACATTTTGGCATTTTACTGGGACATACCCCATTGTTTACTATTTTTTGTGCTTTCAGCCTCCTTCCAGTTGTTGACATAAATGGGTGTGAAACCAGTGCTGGATCCCAGACAGCTAAACATTTCCAAACAGTAGACAACATTCTGAATTTAGCAAGGAGTCATTTGTGTAGATCCTTCAAGGTTTTCCTAAAAAAAAATAACAGCTGAAATAATAAAATATTGAAATTGAGGTGAAAAAAAACAGCCATTTCTCTCCTCGTTTTACTCTTTAACTTTTTCCTGCAATGTCAGATTTTCAAAAGCAATATACAGTTACGTCTGCTTGACCCTTCTGGCTGCGGGGATATATAGGGCTTGTAAGTTCATCAAGAACCCTAAGTACCCATAGCCTATAAATGAGGTGCTCCTTGTAATGGGTTTTCATTGTAAACTGGGTATACAGCAATGTATTTGAAAAAATATAAAGAGTCAAAAATAAGTATCAAGGAAACCTTTGTATTTCCAAAATGGTCACAAGATAACGTATTGAGAAGCAGTGGGTATTTGCACATCTCTGAATTCGGGGATCTCCATACTAGCATGTGAAATACAGGGCATTTCTCAAAAAGACGTCTTTTTTACACATTGTCTTACATTTGGAAGGAAAAAATGTAGAGAAAGACAAGGGGCAATAACACTTGTTCTTCTATTCTGTGTTCCCCCAGGTCCCGTGGTACAAATTGGTACCTCACTTGTGTGGGTAGGCCTAATGCCTGCTACAGGAAACGCAACATGGATACATTACATTTTTACATTGAAATCAGACGTGTTTTTTGGAAAGTGCCTAGCTGTGGATTTTGGCCTCTAGCTCAACTGGCATCTAGGACAACCTAGCAAACCTGGACATTTCTGAAAACTAGATACCTAGGGGAATTCAGAATGGGGTGACTTGTGGGGCTCTCACCAGATTCTGTTACCCAGAATTCTTTGCAAACCTCAAAATTTGGCAAAAAAAAAACACTTTTTTCTCACATTTCGGTGATGGAAAGTTCTGGAATCTAAGAGGAGCCACAAATTTCCTTCCACCCAGCATTTCCCCAAGTCGCTCAATAAAAATGGTACCTCACCTGTGTGGGTAGGCCTAGTGCTCGCAACAGGAAATGCCCCAGAATACAACATGGACACATCACATTTTCCCCAGAAAACTGACCTGTTTTTTTTGCAAAGTGCCTATCTGTGGATTTTGGCCTCTAGCTCAGTCGGCACCTAGGAAAAACTAGCAAATCTGGACATTTCGGAAAACTAGACACCAAGGGGCATTCAGAATGGGGTGACTTGTGGGGCTCTCACCAAGTTCTGTTACCCAGAATCCTTTGCAAACCTCACACATTTCGGTAATGGAAATTTCTGGAATCTAAGAGGAGCTACAAATTTCCTTACACCCAGCATTCCCCCTAGTCTCTCTATAAAAATGGTACCTCACTTGTGTGGGTAGACCCAGTGCCTGCATCAGGAAATGCCCCAAAAAACAATGTGGACACATCAAAATGATCTGTTACAGAACTACCAGTTTTTGCGTGGTGGGGGGGTCATCTAAGGAAACCTACCAAACCCAGGCACATTTTAAAATTAGACATCCGGTGGAGTCCAGGGAGATGTGGCTTGCGTGGCTCCCCTAACATTTTCTTACCCAGACTCATCTGCAAACCACAAATATAGCTAAAAAAAAGATCACATTTTCCACACTTTTCTTTGTTGAGGCCCTGTGTCGGTACAAATTTTCTACCATCCAATGTTCCCCTCGGTCTGCCGATAAAAATGATATCTCACTTGTGTGGGTGGTTCAGGTGCCTGCTACAAGAAAATGCCAAAAATATGTCGAGATTGAGGGGATAGCACAGCAAGTTGATAAGCATAATTTTTTTAATACATTTTTAGGCTGACTCTGCTTTGGGGAGCCACAAAAGTGAGGTATCATTTTACTTAGGAGACTGAGGGGAATGCTGGGTGGTAGGAAATGTGTGCCGGCGTGGTGATCCTACAAATAAAAGTGAGGAAAATTGCATTTTTAAGCAAATTCTGAGGTTTGTAGGGAGTATGGGTAAGAAAATGTTGGGGAATCCATGCAAGCCACACCTCCCTGAAATTCACCGGATATCTGTTTTTCAAAAATGTCTGGTGTTGTAGGTTTCCTTGGATGACTGCCGCACCAGGGACCAAAAACGCAGATGGCAAACCCCTCCCCCCTGGAATAAGAGGTAGTTTTGTAATAGATCATTTTGATGTATGCACATCCTTCTGTGATGTTCCAAATACTAAAATTTGGAAAAAAGCACTTGGTTTATGTTAAAAAGACCCCTTGCCCACCAACCAAGTTAGTGGCATGCTTCATTATCAGGGTCCTGCCCGAGACACCTAGCATGTCATGGGTGTGCTTCGATGCCCGATTTACAGCGGAGTAGATTTTGTCATTTTTACCACACATACTGGTTGGATTTGGCACAAGGATGAGTGATGGTTTAGTAGATCAAATTTTATTAACAAGAGATTTCACAAAAATGGAATGCACTGTTAACTGAGAGGCCAAAAAGTGAACCAATGACTCAAAGCTGGTGAGCTGTAAAGCCATGTCAAGGCACACATCAGCCAAGCACCACTCCGTGCACACCGCCATCATTTTTTTTTTTAAAACAACAAAGATACCAATAATTATAAATAAGTACAAAACTACAAACACAAAAGCTCTAACTGAATACATGACAGTAAAGCCAACGTGAAACTGAACATATGAAAATATAAAGCAGGCAGTTTATGGTCACAGTAGTTCCCAGTAATTCTTCAGAGTGTGGTAACTCCTGAAACAGACAGCCACACACAGCCCAGGCTTTGAAGGGCAATTTGGGCAGTACATCCGGCTCTCCCTCCGGATGCCTCTCCAGGCACACACTTTATATTTCTTAGTGGGCAAGTCTTTTTTGGGAGTGGGAGGAAGGTGATCATGAAAATGGCGATCGTTCAATCTAGCCACATCCTCCCCCACTGCTACTCTAGGAACTCTTGCCTGTTTCACCACAATAAGGCTCTCTATCACCAACTCCTGAAATTTAACAAATTTCATCCTTGACTAAGGGGAACAATCCTTGAACACAATAAAAGCATTAAAAGTTGCTAAATTAAACAAATAGATCGCCAACTTTTTATACCACATGTAAGACTAACGATCAGCAGTGTAAGGTTCCAACCTCTGTTCTACTCTATCAACACCACCCATGTGCTTATTGTAGTCCAAAATGCACGCAGGTTTGTGCACTTCCGCAGCCTGACCCCAAACAGTCACAGGGGAAGTTCTCTCATCATGGATGGTAGTTAGCATGTACACATCCCTCCTTTCTGCAAATTTCAGAGCTAGCAGTTCATTATTACGCAAGGCACTGCAATGTCCCCTCTCAAGTTTTTTACAGACAAGCTCCCTTGGATTGCCTGTGCCGTTAGAACGGATTGTGCCACAAGCAACAGCGTCCACTCTGAACAATTCCTTGAACAACTGCACTCCATTGTAGAAGTTATCTACGTACAAATGGTGACCTTTGTTAAACAATTCTCTACCAAGTTCCCACACAACTTTCTCACTAAATCCAAAACTGGATGGACAACCAGGGGGGTCAATACTGGAATCCCTAGCAGTGTAGACCCGGAAATTAAACACATATCGTGCACTACTTTCAGACAGTATATAGATCTTAATTCCATAATGTGCCCTATTACTAGGAATCTACTGCTTAAAAACGTAATGCCCCTTGAACAGGACCAAAGACTCATCTACAGATATTTCTTTCCTTGGAACATAGACGTCTGAAAAGCGATCTGTAAAATGATCAAGGACAGGCCTAATCTTAAAAAGACGGTCAAAATCAGGGGATCTCATGGCAAGGCTAAAGCATTGTCAACAAAATGCAGCATCCAAAGAAGAAGCAAATACCGATTACGAGACATGGTTGCAGGAAATATAGCCATTGCCATCAAGAGAGTAGTAGACCAATAAGAAGCCAGTGACGGCTCCCTTATCAACCCCATCAAAAAAGTCAAACCCAGGAATTTTTTGAACTCTTCCAGATATGTGGGAATCCACTGGGTAGCTCTAGACTGAGTCTCGCAGCATTGTACCTCAAATACTGCTCTGCATACAAATTAGTATGCTCAACAATCTCTTCCAAAAATAGATCGCCCATAAACAACTGAAAGAAATTGACAGGCAAAAAGTTTTCTGTATTCGCTTTACACCCTGGGAGACAAGTAAAAGCAGGCAACTGTGGCTGCTCCATGTTTGGGGAAACCCAGAGTTCAGGTCTTCCAATGGGAAACCTTTCAGCCCCAGGCTGCTGCACTATTGGCACATCAGTGCCCTCCTCTAAAACAGGCCCTTCATCTGCACTGAGAGTGGCTTCCTCAATAGAGGATTCCTCTCTGACAGAAAATTTACTGCCATAATCTCTCACTTCCTCCTCTGCCTCAGATGCAGAGTCAGTCTCATAATCATGGTCAGAAGACGACTCAAAAAGCATGGCAACAACCTGCTGAGTGGTCACTCTGCGGCTAGCCATGATCCTTTCTAAGAAGTGTAACTTGACAAATGTGCCAACAACAACCAGCACTGTCTAAAATAAGTAATCAACTAAGTGTGGCTTTATCACAAAGAGTTATGTACTCAAAAACTATACCACTCACTTGCCTGAAAAAGCTAGTCTCTCCAGCAACTACGCTGCACAGACACAGCAATCACCAATGATATCTCACTAAAAAGAAAAGCAAATTAGACATAAGACAACATAAATATCATTGTGCACAAATCTAAGGACAATTTCACACACAATCCTGCATTTAGTACACCACCTTCAAACATATCATTCATGCATGCCAATAATACTCTTTTGAAGTAGATTGTTTTTACTTACCTAAAAATGCAACTATGCAAACTGCACTTCAACCACTACCAACACCGCAAGGAGCCACAGCAAAGGAAGCAAAAGCTTTGAACTAGAACAAAAAGGAGAAATAAACTGTTATAATCACAAATGCATATACTTTGCCAGTTGACAAATACCCCACCACCAAGAATTTAGAAATGTTCCCTGGTGCCTAAGTGGATTCTGCCCCCCCTTAGGGGCAGATAGGCCTACAAAAACTATGCCATTCTGCCCCATGGGGGGAAGAAATGGCCATCAGTAATATACTCCCTTTGGGGAAGCAACCCTTGCCAAAGGGGCCGCCACCCCACACAAAACACACACACAAACACAAGATCCCTGGTGCCTAAGTGGATTCTGCCGCCCTTGAGGGCAGATGGGCCTAAAGAAATAGGCCGATCTGCCCCCAAGGGGGGGGCAGAAATGGGCAACAGTTCTGTGCGACCCTTGCCAAAGGGGGCACCCCCCCCCAACACAAAAAAAAAAAGAAAAAAAACCCTGGCGTCTTGGTGGATTCTGGGCCTAAACAAAAATAGGCCGATCTGCCCCGAAGGGGGGCAGAAATGGCCATCAGTAATGTGCCCCCTTTCAAGGACGATCCTTGCCAAAGGAGGCGTCCACCAACACAAAAAAAAAAAGAAAAAAAAAGAAAATTCCTGTGGCATTGGTGGCTTCTACCCCCCTTGGGGGAAGATGGGCCTAAAAAAATAGGCCGATCTGCCCCCAACTGGGGCAGAAATGGCCATCACTAATGTTCCCCTTTTTGCGGGGGTGACCCTTGCCCAAGGGACGCTCCCAAGACACAAAAAACACACACTCAGCCCAATCCCTGGGGCCTAGTGGGTTTCGACCCCCCTAGGGGCAACATTGGCCAAAAACATGGCCTATCTAGCCCCCCGGGGGGGTCGAAATATACAAAAAAATCTTGCCCCCAGGGCAGCAACACTTGCCCAAGGAGTTGCTGCCCTAAAAGATTCTTAGTAATGTAATCCCTGTTTCCTAGTGGGTTTCGACCTCCCCCCCTTCACCCCCCCCCCCCCCCCAGGTGGCAGATTAGCAGAAAAAACAGCAATCTAACCCCCAGGGGGGCCCGAAACAGGGATGTGATATTGCCCCCAGTGGAGCGACCCCTGTCTAAGGGGTCACTCCCCAAAATCAACAAAAAAAATCCCTGTTGCCCAATGGTGGATTCCTGCTTCATGGTGCAGGAATCCATTGAAAACAGGCACAGGAGGAAAGGAAAAACCTGTTCCTTTCCCCTTGTCTGTTTTCCCCCCACCAACTTCCCCCCAAGGAAAAGGACTCACCTCTAACACGTACTCTCTCCTAACATGCTGGAAGCAAATGGCTTCCAGCGCGTCCCCGGGAGCATTTAATGATGTCGGTGTGCTGTGAGTGCGCTGACATCATCAGATTGCTGGGGGGTGAGGTGGAAGGGGAAGCGATTCCCCTTCCATCCCAGATGGGGTGTGTAAGTGGGATGCCCATGGGGAAGCGCTAGGGCTCTCCCCATGGGCCGGGTGCAGGACAAGCTGGTGTTGTCCTTGGCACATGGGAACCTTGGCCAAGGACGAGACCAGCTCGTCCCAGGCACCCGAGGGGTTAAAAGAAAGTTTATTTTGTATATAAGTTTATTATTTACTTTAAAATAATGAAACATTTATTTGATAATTATATATATTTTAAAAGTCTAAATAATATATTTTTTAACATTAGTTCCTAGGAGGTGTTATTTTATTTTCCTGCCTCTACAGGTTTTTATGGGAGTGTGTTACAATACTGTTGAGTGGCCATGTATGGTGCTTGACTTACTTGAGGACTGGATTGGAGGACACTTACACAGCAGGGCTGTCGTAATTTTAGAAGTGTAGTTTGTAAATAGTGATGGTCTTATTCTTTTTTGAATATGTGTTTGTATTAGCATGCCCTTCTCCAAACCCTTCCTAAATGTCTTCAAACCACTCCCATGTAGGAGTTAATATTTCAGATTTTCCAGACACTCTCCCTTGTCCCTCACACATTTACTAATGAAAAGTGTACATCTGTGTGCAGAGATCTCAGAACAAAAAAGGTCAGAAAGGCTTTGGTTTCTGCCAGTAGGTCTGTGAATAGCATTTTGGAGTACATGAGCAGAACTACTTTACATACTGTGAAATGCAGTATGAGAGTAGGACCTTTTGTATGGTTTTCCAGAGCAAAGAGTTCACCATAGATTAGTCATGTAGCCATGCCACTGAATGTATAGAAATAACCTGAGGTTGCGTTTGCTGGAGAAGCACATTACCTCAGTCCTTAAAATGAATTTCTTGTTACAGAAAGAGATGTATAGGCACCATCTAGATCTATCAGGGCTAAATGAAAATGCATGCACACCATCTAATCATACCCTTAAAAGAGTCTTGGGGATTGCTCAGGCTGTAAGAGCGGGTTCTTGGAAGTGAAACTGAGGTTCAGGAACATAAACTGTCATGCCCAGAATTATTCTTGGCAGAATCTGCTTAAAGAGCTACACAGGGCAAGCTACTTTATTTAGTGGCTCAAGTTCTCATGCACAGTTCCCATGCACAGTCTTTCAACCTTCAGTGAGGTATGAGTATCATTTAGAACTAACATGTTAAAAAGATCTGTAACACTCGCCAGGCGTCACCAACTTTACACTGCCAGTCAGTGTTGAGAATGACCCTATTTCTGGCAAAATAACTAGTAGTTTTCCCTGATAAGTAAATAACAGTCTGTCAAAAACATTGCAGTCGGACTGGGAACAGGATATAAGCGCTTTGGTCGAACAACCAGCTTTTAGTCATTATCCTGGCTGTATGTCAAAGCAAGGAGAACATTTAGAACATGCTGCCAGGTGTACATACATATTTAGCTAAGCTTCAGCTGCTATTGAAAGAAACTCATGAAATGCGTAGATGTGTTTTAGATCAACACACACAAACCCTCTGATCTTTTATTGTTTTAAAAGCACCTTGGTATTTGAAGTGCATTTTTAAAATTAATTTTGGTGCCCAAGTTAAAGAATAGCCTTGTATGAATATCCTTTCTTTCCCTGCCAAGTATTTTCTATGGCATGAAGGCTTCTCTGAAACTTTGCAGAGCGCAGGCTGTTTACTGCCGAACAGGAGATGGTAGGCAGGTCATCAGAGGGGCTTGAAATAATCTCTACTGATGCGTTCTACTTCATCTAGACGAGGAATATATTTTAAGTACTCACATCCACTGCACTGCTATATCAGATAATGTGAGAATAAGGAAGCCGCCAGGATTATTCTCTAGTACAGACAGCTGTGCAATCTACAAATTACGTTAGGCTTTCAGCCTCCTAAAGTGCTTAGTACGATTGAATGAGGGAAAGATCTGTATAAAGGTCAGAATCTTTACTCAATTAATGTTTATAAAACCACTTTTTATTATTTATAATAATGTTTAAGCTGTAAAACAAGTGTCTTGATTACTCCCCCAGCATAAAATCGTCCGCTATGACAACCGCACCTCAAAGGCTGTTTACCACGTCCTAGCAGGACTCATGCCACTCTTTATGTTCCCTCCTCAGAAAATTGAATGCAGATATTGGTTTAGAGCTTTGATTCATTTTTAACAACATAAAAACTCTCTTTCGGTATTGGATGTCCTCATGGTATGGAAAGTAGTTTTCAAATGTGCATCCCTACCGCACCCAGCTATTTGAACTTCTTATTCATTTGTCTAACATATGAGGACGACTAGTTTCGGGAAGTAACTTAAGTGCACCCATATCCTTTATTAAGAGGAGTCTTGTTGGCATGTTTTTTGAGGTGATGAAGAGTGGAGTTCCTCTTATCTTATCCTCTTATTTTTACAGACTCCTTCCCAAAAAGCTACAAGAAGAAGATAGAAACAACTGACAGCATTCTGTTAGTTCAAGGTAAATGTACTGTTGACATTTGCTTGGGTTCGTGACCCCCAACCTCTGGCCATCTTCTGAAGCATCTGCAGTCTTAGTAACCATGGCTCTGATGATTTTCAGTGCACAGAAGCTTAAATGTGAGTGTTATGTATTTAGTGAGATCCCAAAAGTATAATGTGGGTCTCAGCCTTGCTATTATTATGGCTCATTTACTTTCTATCTCAGGGTCCTGCTCCGCATATACAGTCAAGCTTGCCTGTGGTGGCTGCTTTTTTTTAAATCCCTTCAGACTAGTGTATTAAGGATAATTTGTATACAAACATAGATGATGTACCCCTGACAGCTTTCTTGCTTGGGTCCAACCATTGTGACTGTTTGATCGCTTTAGGGTGGAGCTGGTACTGATACGAACTTTAAGTAATTCTTTGTCTGGTTCAATTTGGTGGAGGAGGTCTCCCGGGTTACCACATAGCAGGATCTTCCACCATTATTATTTAATTTGTACATTTATCAGTAGGAAAGTAGAGAGTGACAGTAAAGTGTAACATGAGTGAAATACGGCTACAGCCATGACATCAAGATGTTTTATTTTGAACCGTGATCAAGAAAAGTTATGTAGATGTAAGGAATATCTATATCTGGCAGATCACCATTCTCAGTATAGAATTGATTAAGAATTTTTTTGGGGCGTCAAGGAGGTCCATTGCTAGGTACATGACACAATCTCAGATTCTATATTGACGTCAGCATTTTCTGTTGTTCTGATTGCAACTCAGCAGTGTGTTTCCATTTTGTCTTTTTAGGGGCAAGCTAGATCCTTGTGACTTCCTCTTCTATCTACATGTATTTTTATAGGCCAGACCACTGTGGACTCATGTTTTTCCTTCACCTTTTCTCCAGTCATGCAGTGTGTAATTCTACACTCAGGCCCACATTTCGAGTTTGGCGGGCTGTGGAAGCTGCCTGCCAAACTTGTTAGGTTAAAGACCGCCAGTTCAGTTTTCCGCCTGCTGGCCCTATTATGAGTTTCCCGCTGGGCCAGCCGGCAGATACAGAGTTTACGGCCACTGGCCCAGCTGTAAACTACCCACAACATTGACACCGGTTTATAATCGAGCCCGTGGTAATGTTGCGGTGCTCGGTTGCAACAGCCCCCGTCGACCTGAAAAGCGCAATGGGGCTGCTCATGTGAGCCCCTGCACTGCCCATGCTCTGGTAGCTTGGCACTGAGCAGTCAGGCTTAACTTAGAAGGCAATGTGTAAAGTAGTTGTGCAATAAATCATGCAACAACAAAATAGAACACCACAAAAATACACCACACAGTGTTTAGAAAAATATATAATATTTATCTGATAAGATGCAGGTCAAAATGATTAAAATACAATAAGTATATGTTGAAGATATCACTGTAGAAATGATATAAAGGCCCTCATTACAACCGAGGCAGCGGGCGCCAGAAAACCGCCAGTGCTGGCGGTATTCCTGGCTCCCTATTTCGACTTTTCCGCTGGGCCAGCGGATGGAAACAGTGTTACCGTCTGTTGGCCCAGTGGAAATGTCACATCAACATTGCTGCCGGCTCGTAATAGAGCCAGCGGCAATGCTGATGTGCGGCAGGTGCAGTAGCACCCGTTGCGCATTTCACTGCCCGAAATTCAGGCTATGCCTGGGGGCCCCTGCACTGCCCATGCCGGGTGCATGGGCAGTGCGGGGGCTCCCAGGGGCACCCTAAGTCCCCCTTACCGCCAGCCTTTCCATGGCGGTGTTAACCACCGTGGCCAGGCTGGCAGTTCGGGACTCATTCGCCAGGAAAGAGCCTGGCGGTATAGTGGATGGCCGGCGGTATGGCCGTTGCTATAGCACCACGGTCATAATAGTTGGCGGTGTTACCGCCAGCTTACCACCGGCCGCCAGGGTCGTAATGAGGCCCAAAGTGTCTTTAGTCTCTTAAAAGCAATAAATGTCTCTTGCAAGCACAAAGTACCTGGTTTGCATTCAAAATCTCTGCAAGGAACTGCAGAGGAGTAGATGCGTGGAAAAGAGGGAGGTGTGCATCGATTTCTCGGGCCACACACAGCGATGTGTTGTTTATTATTATTCACGCAGGGAAGACTTTGCGTTGATTTCCGGCACTGGGTCCTGGATCCTCTTCGGGTTGTGGGGTTTTCGGACGCCCCGGGGACGATGCGTTGAATACCGGCACTGACAGGACGAAGTCACAGGAGCTGCGTCGATCCGGTGGGTGTTGCTTGGAAATTTCTTCCGCACGGCAGGTGCTGTGTCGATTCCTCTCTGGAAGTCAGGCTGCGTCGTTCTGGCTCGGCTGTGTGTCGATCCAGTGGGCCATGCGTCGAATTTCCAGTCGCTACGCTGGCACTGCATTTATGCCACACATGGAGTTCTTCTTGCAGGAATGAAGTCTTTTTGGTCCTGAGCCCTTAGAGAGCACTTCTCACCACAGCTAGAGAGCAGCAAGGCAGCAGGTCAACAGCAAGGTAGCAGTCCTTCACAGAAAGAAGTCAGGTGAGTCCTTTGGGCAGCTAGGCAGTTCTTCTTGGAAGATTGCAGGTTCTGGTTCTGGTTCAGGTTCTCTTCTCCAGGAAGTGTCTGAGTTGGTAGGGGCGGAGGCCCTGTTTAAATACCCAAATGCGCCTTTGAAGTAGGGGAGACTTGAAAGAGTGGCTTAGAAGTGCACAAGGTCCCCTTTCAGTTCAATCCTGTCTGCCAGGGTCCCAGTAGAGGGTGTGGCAGTCCTTTGTGTGAGGGCAGGCTACTGTCCTTTGACATGCAAGTGTCAGGCCCTCCACCCTCCCAGCCCAGGAAAACCCATTCAAAATGCAGTTGTATGCAAGTGAGGCTGAGCATCCTGTGTTTGGGGTTTGTCTGAGTGAATGCACAATGGAGCTGTCAACTGAACCTAGCCAGACGTGGATTGTAAGACATAGTTAAGGGGCTACTTAAGTGGGTGGCACAATCATTGCTGCAGGCCCACTAGTAGCATTTAATCTATAGGCCCTGGGCACATATAGTGCACTTTACTAGGGACTTATAAGTAAGTTAAATAATCCAATTGGGTATGATCCAATGTCATCATGTCCTAAAACCAGCAAAAACAGTATCCAAAAAAGTGGAGGGAGGCAGGCAAAAAAGTTAGGGGTGACCACCCTAAGGCTGTCAGGTCTAACATATTTACATTTGTTTGTCAGTGTGTTGCTCCCTAATGCACAGAAACAAGCGTTTTCTTTTCTCTTTCTTTTTATCATCAAGGCCATGTGATTGAATTAACAACTGTTGACCTTATGACTGCTAAAAACACACAGGCTATTCTATAAGCACAAGTATCATGGCAGCCACCACATGTCATACTTTTGTGTACAGATTTGTGGGAAAAGTGTTTGGGTGTGCGGACTACTTTTTCCTCTGCACCTTCTCCGATGCTATTTTGGCTCATACACAGTAAATATTTTCTTTGGGTTCAGAGATTTGTAGTGTAGTAGACTGTTTAGAATAACTCCCCAGTCTTGTAGGGAGTAGACAGAAGTAAGCAGCATGTCCAACACATTGTGCCTCAAAATGTGGTTCCATTGGTATTTCTCTGCTAACTTCTATACAGAGGTTTTATTTGCCTGGTTCTGCCATAGACACGTCTTGGAACATAGCCACTCTAATGGCGGCCTACACTGTAATACTCAAGTCATCTTTACATGCATGTTCTCTTTTGCATTCTGTTACTTTATATTTAATTGGTTATGTGCACAGTGGATAACCACAGAAAGAAATTACTGCCACAATGGTTTGGGCAGACAAGGTAAAACAGTATTGACCAGCCGCCATCTTAGATTGGGAGATATTAGACCTTCCAAGATGGCACCTACCAGCTCAGGAGGCCGTGGAAGCTTGCAAAAGCAAGCAGGACTCCGTACTGTGCTCACCCACTAGCCTCCCAGCTGGACCCAGCAGCCCAAAACACCATCGAACTAGACCACTGCCCTCCACCCAGTAGGCAGCATACTGAGCGCTGCGTCCCGTAAAGCGCAAGGAAGAGAACCTCAAAAACGATGAACACCAGGTTTCTCTAGTTCTACTGTTTTGCTCTAAATCACATCCTCTATGTCCAATTGTCACTTGTTAGATTCCATATGGAGTGATTTTACCTTATTTAAATAAGTAAATAGAATATGTTGTGTTGCAGTTTATTAAATTACGTTTTTGGATTTAACAATAACTTTAAATAGAACCTTTCTGGGGTAACCTCCCACACAGAATTTGTACATAGTATTTTGTTCTGCTTTAGCATAGTCTTCATTTTGCTACAGCTTCCCCAGTGTCTCAACAGTTCCCCGTATGGAATATTGTTTTTTTCTTTTTTAATTAAAGGCATACCCTATTTCAAAGAGTAAAATGCTGTTAGCAGATTGCAGTTTTGTAAATGTTTTAATGTGTAGCCTTTTTTCATACACATTCAATTTTAAATGTAGAAATTTGATTTTGTGTATTCTAATGCAAATTCCACATTGATCAGATTGTTGTTTAAATAGGTGTGGTATTCTTTCACTGAATTGACATTATTATTCAAGATAACGTCATCAATATATCTAGCCCCAAAAATTACATATAATTAACCTTATCATGGCCACAGATAGCACAAGCAGAAACACATCCAACCATTTGTGGCCACGGTTAATATTACTTATCGGCCATGTCACCCTTTTTATGTATCTACCATCATTTTTTAAATAACCTGTTGTGATGAGTCTTCCGAAAGAGTTACAGCACCTGTTTTCAACCAAACCTCTTGTGATGCCTCAGTAGGACCTTAATTTGGTTCTCACATACTCATATATGCACCCCATTTGAACAAAATGCTCAGCTTTGCTTTGAGTCTTGTAAAACTGTCAACAGTCTTTATCATAACAAAAAAATCAGCTCTTCTCATGAGTGAGTTGCAATTGCTGTCTGTCCAGCAATCATATACCTCCTTTTTTTCCAGGCAAACTAATGCTGCATTCTTGCCCAAAGTTATGATGCCTTTCTGTGATGGACACTCCATCACCCTTCCAGCATTCTTTGATCCACCGCATCCTTTGAAAGATGAAGAAAGGCTTCATCCTTTGGATCCCAAGGGAGGTTTGAGCTTTTATATCAGTCACACCAAGGGCCATTGAGTGGACGGTCAGCACTTTGTGGGTTCGCAGGGGGAACGAAGATTAGAGCAGTGCAGAAGAGAACCATATCAAGGTGGAAAGTCCTCTGCATCAAAATCTGCTGGGCGTTGGCCAGGAAGCAGTCCCCAGTGGGCTTTATCACATTGGGCCATGGATTCTAACACTGTATTGGCACTCAGAGTACTTGTCCTTGTTATCTGTCATGCTGCAATGTGGGCATCAATTCACATGTTCAAGAGACACTACTTCCTTGATAGGGAGGCCTGCTGGCAGGGACATTTTGTCCGTTCAGTCCTGCAGGACTTTTTAATCTGAATAATTCTGCAAACTCACCACCTTGAGAGGGACTGCTTTGGCATCTGTTCACAAGGTGAGGACTCTGTGGTTAGAAGTATCCATCACAAGAAAAAGTTACTTACCTTTGGTAACACTCTTCGTGTGGATACTCTATCTCGCTGCAGATTCCTCACTGATTCTCCCGCCTTCGTGTTCTGTGAAATGGACTCCTTTCTCCATGTTTGAAAGGGCCCAGTTTAGAGACCTGCACACTGTGAGCCTGAGCAACCAATGACTCAGCATCTAAACTGATGGCAGTTATATGTGGCTCAGTCATTACTTACAGGGTGTGAAGGAGTCTACACAGAGCCACACAATCTCACCTACTGACCCTCAAGGGAATTGATGTAAAACTTCTACAGATCCAGTCTGGCACCTGTGGGTATTCACAAGGTGAGGCGTGTGCAGTTAGGTCCAGTATCCACCAGAAAGAGCATTACTGAAGGCAAGCAACTTGTCTGTCTACAGTGTTTCTATTTGGAACAAGAATTACATTTGAATGCTTTTTTGCACATATGTCTTGGTAGATGTATTTTTGTTAATATTGAATTGTTTGTATGACCTCCACAAACACAAAGCTATTTATGAAGTAAAGGCTTGGCAAGGTTTTACTAGGACAAGTATGTACCTCTTCACAGAACATAGACTATATTTCACCACACGTCAGAGTACTATTTGCCTTAAGGAATGTTTCCATATAGGATGTAAACCCTTTTCCAAATTCTTACACACCATGGAAAGAGTGGCAATGTGATGACTGTAAGCTAATGTTCAATCATTCTGTTTTGTGAAAGAATCAAATCAGGTCCTTGTATAAAGTCAATGTTACCCCAGAGAATTCTACATATACAATTACCCAGGGCAGCATCAATTTCAGTCAGCCTGCTGAGTTTCCTTTAGAGCCAGGCAAGGACAGAGATTCAGGTCCCAGCTGATCAGGTCATCCCAGTTATTACTCATGTGGTGATAAACACAGGAACTCACATTAAGTCTTTCACAGGATAAGGTGATACCAAGGTGAGAAAGAACAAGGATGTTTTTAGTCGCTTGCCTCTGACTAACAACCTCCCTCCTGCTCAGTCAGAAACATTTCCCCCTCCTCAGTCAAAAATATTTGGTTGTAATTTTACATTCAAATGAACTTAAAATGACTTGCTAAAGATCATTCTTCCCTTCACGTTATGTTTTTCTAAAGCCGTTCTACCTGGTTTCTTAGTAAGCTCTACTATAGCCTCCCACATTAGTCCATCTTCTCCCAAGAAATATGTCCTCAACTTTACCATTAAATTCCTATTCCGTTTTGCAGGCGCCTAGTATATTCCTCTTTAGACACCAGACTGGCTGGTTCTCAAAGCACAAAGCACTGCATACAGATTACTAAGCTTGGTTTTCAATTTGCTCCAAGGCCTAGATTCTCCTCACCAAACTAGCTTCACCTATTCCCTAGTCTCCATCATCAATCTCCCAAATATTTTGGTCCACTACAGACTTTGGCTCCTTGCCTTTCCATTATCCCTCCATTATATTGCTCCCCTCCTTAATTCCCAACCTCTCAAATAAGCTATCAAGAATGGCATCCTCCGTTGTGAAAATCCCCAAGAAACGCCTTTTCAGATGCACTGAAACTGCTGGAGCTGCATCAAGTCCTACATGATAATTGTAATTGACGGATACAGATTGCCACCTATACTATGCATTGCTTCCGCTTATTCCCCAGTCATGGTTTTTATATTTCATCCTGTTAAGTGCTAACTTATGCTCCTTTACCATTTGCCGTTTTGTAGGCACATTTTTACAAAATCATTAAATTCAATTGCTGAACCAGATCAAACCAACACTAGAATTAATTTGATAGGTGTTTATGGCCTTGCCAAAAGACAAGACAATTAAAAAAAGATACTGTTGGCAAACGTAACAACTTTGATCATAAGGTGTATATAAAGATGGTTTTGCTTAATTTTTCTGCTTAGAGTTTGGCACTTGCGCCATTCTGGTTGAACTTATTGTATTGTATATTTAATTTCAGGGGCTTTGTTATAGCTTCATTAAGCCATTAGCTTCTTTTGCTCTAGAACCTTTTCCTATTAAATTGACACATTGTCAATCACATCTTGGTCAGACCACAGAAGTATGGTAATCTCACCAATTTTTCTACTGACCATTTGGTATTCCTCTGTCTTCACTGGAATGCATTAAGGACAATTTTACATCTAAAATCAGTCGACATTAATTTGGCATGGCAGTATGCGAAAGTGAGCAGGGACAACAACCAATGTTGAAGGAAATAAAGCAACCCTTTGTAAGATTCATTTTTAGATACCTTTTCTCTCCTTTAGTGTAATAGGTTTGGCTGGCTGCACGCCACACAGTGTCGTATATTGGAGTTGCCAATGCATGTTTTCTTATTATTTAACATATCGCTTGATTTAAATATGAATACGACTTCAAAATTGGATGATGGTAAGATGAAGTCGAAGTATAGTTTACATCATTAAATGTTTTAGCATTCTTAGTTTGACTTAGTTAATGTAAAACTCGGGACAACAAAACATAGATCAAGTGATTACATTTTTGAGTCACTTGCCATTTCCCCACGTGTATGTTTGTTTTTGAACCTTGTGTTTTACAGTCTGTATAATTTTGCCACTGTCGGGCTTTTCTGTTGCTTCCAGGCTTATCTTGCAAATGTTGGCCAACCACAACTTGTATTGTTCAAGAAAAAGAATTAAGTTGAATTGTTAGATGAAAAACCTCTGTATATGTTTTCTTTCCTATAGTATGTATAGCCTTTGCTGGAATTTCTTTCAGCTTTTTACTGATCATTGCACAGTCAATCAGCTGCCTCAATTTTTCTTTTATGACAGGTAATCAACCATCAATATCTTGATGCATTAATATTTTGGATTTCTTTTTTAATAGGATTTTCACAAGACTAAGAACATATGACTGTGTGGCTTCAATATCATGAGTTAACTGAAATGATTAGGAGGGATAGATTTGACTTGGTGAGATAGTTTTGACTTGGTGTTATGTCTCCACATAAACCCATTTGAACTCCTGATGCACAAGACAGCCCCGCATGTCCTTCCATGCATGTGGCAGTCAACACCAGAAAATCTGTGTGACATTTCATGGTTTTTATGTAGTACGCAGTAGGAGAGGTCACTCTTGGCCTATGGTGAGTGGGAAAGAATTTACCCATAGTAGAATGCCATGGGTAAACTAGTTTTTGGCATATTAAAGCACTAATGGCACCTGTGGCACACTTAGAGATTATTCAGACTAGAAACTTGCTAGTAATTGTTACCATAACGTAGAGTCCTACGACATAGTGCTATAGTGTTTGCCCTAGCATACTGAAGATAATTCTTGACATATGGGGGACATCTACGTGAAGTTAGAAATAAATTGTGGTCATCTCCCGGGGAGGTACAGGCTTGCTTGACACACAGTGAATGCAGGGTAGCATTTCAAGAGAGACCTTTCAGAGTCTAAGGCTTTTTAGCTTGTCTTTGTTAAAATTATGCTTCAGAAATCTCTCTTTGACCCCGTAATTCAAAACTGTTTCTGGATCGGACGGAGGACTGGCCCTGAGCCCTCCTAAAAGATGTTTGGTGTGTTTGTTTTACTCACTTGCTGGAATATGGGACTGGTGTTGTGTCCCGTCACTTTAAAAAAACACCAGCCACCAGTGCATGTAATATTCCTGTGCAAATAGAAGGCAACATCCTATGAACATTACTTTATTGAGTTGTGGTTAAAGTATTATCTGATCTGCCTGAAAATGGTACAACTTTAGGACATGGAAGTTAATATAATTTTTAATCACTCTATCTGTATCTTCCTTTCATGGCAGGTAAACCAGCATGTCACTGACGTCAGGAAACACGGTTGGCAAGACAACATGAGCCATTTTCTAGCCTCAAGAAAGAAGGTGGATCGACTTCATCGTCCCTGTGGCACCCAAAAGCAAAATCAGTATATCTTCATACACTATTATATTAATGAAAAGAATCCAAGCAGCCAACAGGTCTTCACCTACTAAGGCTATGCCCAGGCGTCCTCTGTGAAGACCCTACGTACTATAGCCTTGATGTCTTGCCTTCTACGAACACTGTGTTTTTTAGAGCTTTCAATACAACAAACAAACATACATCCATAGGCATCTGTACGCATATATTATTACACTCATAATCTATGTGTATATTCGCATATGTGTATGGTACTATATTTTACCATTACAAAAGAGCTTGGAAGGGCTTGTGTTTAACTGAAAAATATTCTGCCGCCCCAGAGACCTTGGAACAAAGATGTGCTTTATCTTCAGTACCAACTCTGCAGTGATAACACTAATTAACAGGGAGAGTCTGCATATGAATTAACATTCAACAGATCATCTATATTATTCTTGACTATAGCTTGAAAAACTGCTAACTTATTTTAATAAATGCAAAACCCAAGATTGTAATGCTGCATTTAAGAGAGCAACAGTGAACTGTGTTTCAGTTAAAAGGAGTTAGATTTTTTTTTTTTATGTATTTTCCTTCCTCTGAATTCGCCAATTATTTCCTTTATGGCTGCCTTTGAGTAGCTTTTGTTCTGTTAAAACTTAGAACTATATTCTGCTTAGCAAAGTTTTTTTAAACAAATATCTTAAAGGTAAATTTAAATATAAAAAATTGTGGAAATTGATTGAAGCATATACAACAAAAGTCGTCATCAAAATGTATTTATCATCCCCTGGTGTCTTCACGAAGGAGCACAATTTCTTCAAAGTATGGACAATTGAGTGACCTGGGAACCACATTTTGATAGTGATTACATTCCACTTTAATGGTCAACACTTTCACCAGCACTGCTTGTAAAAAAGAAAATAACCATACAAGCAAGGATAGGGGCCGTTGCAATTGAGACTGATCCAACCCCACCACGGGATGGCAGTTTATTACACATAAAGACATAAAGTCAGACATTCTGAATCGAAGGGCTCTGTTGTTTTTGGTCATTTATTTTGTTTTCCTCTTGAATTTGATATTTCATATCCATATTGTGTGTGTGTGTCTGGTGTTTAATATTTAACAAACACAGTGTTTAGGTGCGACAATCAAATGGGAGAAGGACATTGAATACACAAACTTGGCCTAATGGTCATGTGAATTACGGCTATAATGTCTTAATAGTTTAATGAGTCAAGATGATTAGTTTTGTTTGTACTGAGGTGCCCATTACAGTTGGAGATAGCTGTTCATGTTTTCTGCTGAGACTGCTCCACTTAATATTTACAGTACACTTTGGTGGAGGAGGTGGAACTATCTGTTCTTTGTCTCAGTCCTGAGACTGAAGAGTTTGGGTGACCTTTGACAAGTCCCAGAGCTCTCATGTTTCTTAGGTCCAAGTGTATGGAGTTTTTCAAATCAAGTTTTCTTTCTTTAATGAAATAGCAACAGACTTTGTGCCAGATCAAATAGAACTACTTTTTCACCACTAGAGCAGTATAACACTTGCCCTTGAGCTGGATTTCAGGAGTTCCATGATGTTAGTCATGTTCACTCTCTATGTGGTTTTTGCCAATTCATTTATTTTGCTCGGCCGTGTGCACAAAGGTAAACCAAAAGAGTTAAAGGCATAATTAAATGATCTCTCCTTACCACAACGTACTCACATTATTGCTCTAGTGGGTATGTTTCATAAAGAGGCTTAACCATCTAAAGATTTTTTTGTTATGACTTAATAAGCTATTGTATTCTTTTTGTGGGTATTTGATGTGCTACACATCTACCTCATTACATGCTAGATTTTTACTGCAGCAGATGATGTACAAACAACAGTGGTCTGTATGCGGGGTATGATTGCAACTAGGGTGTGATGAAGAAAGTGGCAAGACACACAGAATTGGTGCAGTACTAGATAATGCCTGGTTTTCCACATATTCACAGTTTTAGGCGGAAGAACATGAAGTAATTTGCCCAGACTCATAAGATTGGCAAGTATATCTTTAGTTTGCAAAGAAATCATCTTAAGGACTAAACTGTATCTTCTCCTTCTACATCTCATAAAAATACTGTTATCTCCAACAGGGAGATGAGCCTGGAGGAAAAAATCTGACTGGCACCGCAGACCTCATGAAACCTTTCACCTTTTACAGTTACTACTGTTTGAACAGGAACATGGCACTGTTGAATTTGTGAGCCGTAGCTGGCCAGAGTTCAATGAAAGTTGGGTCAGAATGAATGAATGGATGTAAATGTCTACCTTCGCAGAGGTACACATGGAGCTGATGAACACCAGAGATATACGTGTGCAGCTGACAAACCCGCTAAATGTACACATGGAGCTGCCAAGCCCCATAGATGTACACGTGGAGTTGTGCACGAATTTGATATTTGCATTTGCAAGTTTCCATGATATGCGTCAGTCCCAGTACTTTCAGAGTGCTCAGAATTTCACAAAGCTTTGGCCATCGGCTTGGGCCTCCATCCTATTCATATGCGTTATGATCTTTATAAATAACGTTTAAAACAAGTAGAACCTCAGTCAGTCCAGGAGGATTACTTGGAATTTTTATTGGTTGAAATATTTATCTTTAGGTGCAGGTAAATATCACTATTCTTTCCATACCATGACATCTAGATTTCAAATAGATATTATTTGTTTACATTATTTTCATTTCGCAGACAAATGTAGATTTCCATTCGAATCCGTTCTAAAGCTTGCACCTGTCATTTATCCTGTACAACCATCTCAGCAATGTGGTATGCCCATGAGACTTTGTGAAGAGTGTGTATACTGATCATAAACATGTCACACCTACTCAGCCTGTTCTCTTTAGTGCAGACTAAAACACCGTGAGCACTGCTGACCACGTGAAATTCTTGCGGCCTGGTCATGTTGTCACAGTCTCCAGTAGGCAGGAAGCCCACATTTATCTTGAATGACAAAAGTAGAGGGTTGAATAGAAATGATCTCATCTTAGATCAGCCATGTCCTGTTAATGGCAGCCTCGTTTTTGCCGTATGATTATCTAGATGGCTACCAATTTACACATCCGAGATCAGACTTATTTAGTTTACTAGATAATTTCCAATGCCAACATACACAGTTGGTCAACTTTGTGGGTAGCCTTCATGCCATGCTTGAGTGCTCTGATTACTAAAACTTGCAAGGAAGTTAGATGGAGGAGTGGTTGTAAAAAGTGCATTGCATTAGCTCAAGTACGTTTCACTGTAGTCATTTTTTGTGGGTTTAAGTTTTTGTGATTTTTTTTATGTTTGAGAGTGTGCGTTTTTTACATATGCCTTTTATGTTTTTTAAATAGCTGTCATTCTGCTTTAAAAAATCTTAACGTTAGGATTCATTTGTTATTTAAATGTTTATTAAATCACTATATCTCTTTAATAATTCTGTAAATTGTACAAATATGTGCCCTGGATGTTTCCCATACAAACGGGGAAATAAACTGGAAACACTCTTGTTTAGGATAATCAATTGGAAGTGTGTAGATAGGCTTATTATTTGCGGATCAAAGGCATGCCTTGAACCTTATTCGAACTTCTGTGTTCAATTCTTCTGACCGATCTTCGTCTGCCATGGAATCAGACATTTCATGACAAACGTGGAAACACATAAAACATTTTACATTTTATATTCCTTTTCCCGGTTTGACCACAAACTTAAAAGTGTGTTTTCCTGAGGCTTTTGTATTGGCCGTAAAATCATGCTTACGTTTCCATAGTCATTTCGTAACGCTTTGTACTACCATACGATTTCTGGGGTTTAAATATATTTATGCTGAGCAATCTCTTGAAAGGGACAGTAATCTTTTTTCCAGGAACTTTGCAATTGGATAAAGGTTCAGCAGGACACTGTGAAATTCACACGTTTTGCAGAGTGCATGTACGTTTTTTTGTTAATGTGATAATCACAGCAACAAAGGCGGAATTATAATCCCCTTGGCAAAGAAGGCAAGGGCCATAGCATGTTTAAATGTGTAATTTAGAGAGTTCTGGCCCTAAAGGTATTGATTTTAGAATTATTCAAGATAAATTCTGCCCTCGTAGGATATTTATCGGGATGTTGTTGAATTAAAAACAGCAATGTTTGCAAGTTTGAATTTCAAGAAAGTCCTGATCTCGGAGTCATTTTAGTGACCTATAGGATTTTGGCACCTGTTAAATGATTAATGAATTTTTCCAAACGTGAAGTCCACTCAGATTTTTCTTGCTAAATTTAGTGAGGTTAAGTGAGTATAAAGAGGGGAATATGGAGCCCCTTAATATGATATCCTTGTTATGCATGGCTCTCATAGAGTGCCATTAGCGTGAATGACTGGATTCTAAGTCCAGTAATTCACTGCTATGAAGTCGCAACGGTGGTTAACAGAACTTGTTAAAATTGCTACATTATGACGGAGTTCCAAGCTGCTCTGCCAGGCTGTATGAGAGCCCGTTAGAGTCGCACTTGAACACAGGGAGAGCAGCTTTTGAAGAGAAGCAAAGGGGAGGCACAGGGAGTAGGTGGGTGGCAGGAGGCCAAGTATTTTTTTTTAAATTTGTGACAGGAGGAGAAGCCATGGTTTTCATGGCTCCCGCATTATGACTCTGCCCCTGAGTAGCTGTTGAATGCAGGGAAAGATTATTTTGACTGCCATAGACAACATAATATTTTAGTAAAAAATGGATTACGGAGAGCTTTTTCTCCGAGGGACTATGAGTGACATCATAGACAACTTGAGCTTCGTTCTTGTCTATTTCACGTCACTCAGAGCCCCTTGGTGAAAACATCCCCGTAATTCACTGTTACCCATCTATATTTCTATATAAAATATGCTTACAATTCATTGAAAATGCTTGCATGGAGGGATGTTAAAAACAGGTAGTAACGATTGCGAAGTTGATCTGGCAAGTTCCTAATGTGTCCTGCTTTTCAGGCAAGTAAACCCATGTATGGCAAACAGTGGACTTTCAGGGTAGAGGTTACCAATTTTCCGTGATCATCGGTCTGCTTGATTTTCGGAAGACAGTTGTAATTTGTGGCATACACTGTTGAACCTGTCTGCGCTACAGATGAAATTATTTTACCAAACACATGACGACTGTTAGAAGGAATAGGTGTAGGTTGATGGTATTTATGAAGCACACATACATACACCAGTTTCCTTATAAGTATGTGCAGATGTTTACTTGTGGGGAAACATTTCCAGTTTTTTAAAATTATTTTTACTTCTACTTATCAATATATTGCCTTACAATATTCTACCATCTATTCCTGCCACACTCTCAAAACGTACAAAATTTGATTTTTATGTATGTACCCCTGAACCTTTCATGTGCAATGTAAATGTCCTGAAAAGTATGGGAAGTGTTTTAACAAATGTTTGTGGTTATCCACTAAGTTACGCCTGAGTGGGTTTCCACCACATTTTCCAGATTTTCCTAACCACTCCGCAAACTCCTGGGAACACATGCAAGTGTGACTTGCAATACATTTTAAAAGTATGCAAGTTATACACAGTCAGGAAGTTATGAACGTCTAGTTCACAGACTTATGGCTCTACTGACGCCATATAAATATAGCGTAAAGTACGCTACATTAAGTTACACCTGATAGTGAAAGACTGCTTTAAGGCAGGGATCAACTTCATTATTCAGGCTCCTAAGACTTTTCTTATATTTCTGTGCAGATATTTTTAAACTGAATATTTTTAAGAGATATATACACATTCAGGACCTATGGAAGTCTCCCAAATGTGTGTGTATGTTATTATAAAACGCGATGTCATATTTTTTTGTAAAGCACAACTATCACCTTTGAGCAAGCATCCTGGTGCTGTGGTAGGCTAGAAACAGTGAAGCAGAGAGGCACAAAGCAGGTGATATCTGGAACTATGTACAATGCCGGCAGTGCTGATCTTCTTGGTGTATTTTGTCTTTTACTATAGCCTGGATGTCACAGTATATAGTTCCAAATATACAGGGATGAAAGATTTGATTACCTTTCTAGAGAATGCTGGTAATCTTCTAAAAACAGTATAGCTATTGCTAAGAAATGTTTTGCCTGTTATCTTTTACAGAATTGCTCTGTGGACATATAGATTACCATAATGTCAAAAACACAGGGCCTTCTACCCCTGTTTTTGCAACATGTGTTTACACGGCTAATTTATGCTTGTTGGTGCTCTCACATGATGTAAAAGTATGCCCGAAGGAATGATTAAGAGTGTAACTCATGCAAAGAAATGGAATAAAAACCAGAAATAACTAGTGGAATGCAGCCTAAAGTTAAATGTTCTTGCTTTTTCGCACTTGGAGCCAAATTACCCTATGTCAAATGTTGATAGGTTCTTTTGAGTCTAAAGAAGTTTATATTGTCTCTTGAAAGTTTTCATGCTGTTGTTCAGGTTCTGGGTTTGTAACGCAGTTAGATTTGAATACCTACTTAATATATTTCTCAATAGAATTAATATAAATGTATATATAAATATATTTTTACTCAGACTCTAAAGATAGATTTACGCGTGATTGCAAAGTATGTGTAAAGCCAATCACGTTTCTTTATGAACCTGCCGTGGTTGTTAACCACTAAAGTCATGTAAAATATTATATTTTCAAGAAAACCTATGCTGCCAAGTAAACTGCAAAATGTGATTGTATTGTAAATCTCAATATTTGCTGCTGTTCGCGTTGCTTCTTGTTTTAAAATGCATAATGTTTTTTTTATTTTACATTTATTGATGTTATGAAATAAGATAAAGTAAATGGAATACGTTTTTGTGTTAAAAATTTGGTGGTGGCAGGCAGTTGGTTGCCTCTTTATGTTTTGAAAGCCCTATACATGTTGGTTGTTGCATTTCCATTACCTCTACCTTTCTCTATGAGTTGTTCTCCTAACTTGCATCACTACTGGTGCATTCTTTTTCCTTTTATTCTAATCTCAAAGAGACAGGAATGTTGAATGAACATTTGTTTTTATTATTAATTTATATCTACACAAATTGTAAATATTAACATTGAATATAAACATTCCGAACACAAGAAGTATAATTTCTACGCAGAAGACGGATGCTGGAAATGAAATGTGTTGTGATGTTTAAGTGCCATCAGATAATATTAAACTAACAATTTCTATTTTTCACATGAATAGAATGGTTTTTGCGAATTTATACAACATTTGTATTGGTTGAAAATTTGTATTACCTTATTTTGTCATGCTGATATTTTGCATTAATTTGATCCATGTGTTGTATACATAACAGTTTAATATTGGTAAGATAATGTTCTTGCTTGACAGAATACTTAGATGATATCAATTCAGGAACCAAGAGATCTATTAAAGCAAACCTGTTACAATTTAAATAAACAATCTCATGAATCAGTCTTTGTCAAACGATTCAATTTTGAAAAATGTGCTTTTCTAAATTCCCATCTGACTTCAAAATTAGTATGTATGTATGTGACATGTGTCTAGCACATTCCTAGCCAAATGCAGCAAAATCTGAGTACAGGGTCAAGGACAAGGATGCAGTCAAAAAGTGATTTGAGAGGTCGCTGGTTTGTAGACTGTTACTACATCACAATGTAGTTTTTCTTTAAAGGGGTCTGTCTTTTCAACTCTTTCCAGAACTGAAGCCAGTATGGGGGTGGGGAGGATGGGTCCTGATGGATATTGGAATTTTGAATGCTGGCTCCTCTGATTGTGTATGCCGAATTATTCACAACACAGAGTTGTGCGGCCCTGTAGTATGTAAGTATGTTTGGCAGTGCTATACCTCCTTTTATGTCAGTTTTTGTACTGTCGTTAGTGCTGTATGTGGGGTGCCTCCCGGCCACATTAATGCTCTGGTGGTCTAAAAAGTCTGTTTTTGAAAAGAAGCTACGGGGTATATGGTTAGGGGTGTTTTTTCTATGTATAAGAATCTAGGAAGGGTGCTCATTTTATACACAGCTTTACCAAAGGGTGGCAAGGGGGCATTTACTCCAGCAGCAGACATTTGCCTGTACTTTATTTGCAAAGGAACTCAGATTGTCTTTATAAACTTTATACTCGCCCCTAGAAATCCAGATATTTAGTTATGTAGCTTGCACATTTCACCCTAAGGGACATAGGTACTGGAGCCAGTGGTCGCCATTCACCCAATGAGTATAGTAAAGATGTTTCCTAATCTGATAGAATCATCTAGTTGCAGATTCCTTACCTTAGAATGTCCCCCCAGGCGTAAGCCTGGATCCAGAGATTTTTCTTGAGCAGTACCCCTGTGTGCTGCTAGGTGGTGTCAATCGGCTCTGCGTCCATCATTGGCATCATCCTTGCTGGATAGAGCATCACAGGTCCTATATATGCACCACCCCGGCGTGTTTTCGTGAGTTCCTTTCTTTCTTTGCCAGCCAGCGCTGATCTGAAGAGATCTACCCCTCAGTAAATTTTTTGTCTGGCCTTTTTTGACTTTTTATCGAAGTTTTTTCGCGTTGCTAACTCCTGATGTGTCAAGGGATGTCATCAAGGAGGATACGGTTCAAGCCCTGTGGGTCTTGTCACTGGGCAATGTCTATGATGGATCTGCACCTCGTATGCTGGAGTGCAACCACAACCCGAAATTGTGCTCAGAGTGGCAGGCCATGAATTCTAAGTCTTTAAGGGAGAGGTTCCTGAAGCTGATGGCAGCCCAACACTGCACTATGCTCAGGTCGAGATCCCGGTTGAGAGGAACATCACAAGAACAGTTGTGGAGTCCCCCCTTGTCGTTGTCCCACTCTAAGTCCTCACACTGATCGGGTAAGTCGAGGCATAAGAAGACATTGAAGAAGATGAAACGTACTTAGACTTCCCCTTGTCCGTTGGCTGATAAGACAAGGCAGCGGAAGCATTGTTGTTCTACGCCACCCTCCACGGAGCCTGCGCCTGGGCGGACTTAGTGCTTCCCTGAGTTTCTGGGAGATGAAGCAACCCTTGCCCAACTCAAGGAGCTCTATGAGACAATGCGCCTCATTTTGGGCAGTCCGACACCACTGGTGCGCCTTCAGGCCACCTTGGAGTGCGGAGGGGCCCTTTGGGTTCCACGCTGGCTGCTTCGGCTTCAGCTCCGAAGGACACCCATGGACCCATACTTGGATCTTAGACAGCACCGACCTCGACCTTCCCCCAATGCCGGTCCTGACACTGAGGCTCCCGGTGCCGCCTCTGTCCCTGGGCGTCGCGTCCCAACTCTCATTGCCGACTCCAATATGGATCTGGATGGATGTCGTGCAACGCCAACAGGAGCCGTACCTTCTATGTTGGATCCTGAGCCTTTTTCCTATGGACTAGGGGCCAGATGTAGGTAGGTTCCGATTTGCGACTTGGAAATTGCGAGTCAGAGCGACTCGCAATTTGCGAGTCACAAATCGGAATGTAGGATGGTGTCCCAGACACCATCTGTGACTCGCAAGGGGGTCGCAAAGGCCCACCTCATGTATATTCATGAGGTGGGTCGCAATTTGCGACCCCCTTGAGACTCCCGGCACTCACAGGGATGGTGGCCTGCTGGAGACAGCAGACCACCATGTCTGTAGCTGCTTTTAAATAAAGCAGTTTTTTGTTGTTGTTATGCAGCCCGTTTTCCTAAACGGAAAACGAGATGCATTACAAAAATGAAAAATGAAGCGTTTTCGTTTCATTTTTTCAGAGCAGGCAGTGGTCCATAGGACCACTGTCTGCTCTGGAAAAATGATTTTAATGCCATTCACAAAGGGTGAAATGGGTGCTAACTGCGATTGTTTTGCGTTCGCGGTCACAAAACAGTCCAACATCGCGCTGCGTCTCGCAATTAGGAAGGGAACACCCCTTCCTAATTACGAATCGCAATCCTGTTTTGCTATTCGGTAACCAGGTTACCGAATTGCAAAATGGGGTTTGAGCATCGCAATGTGCTTTTTGCATGTCGCAAACAACAACATTTGATGTTTGCGACGTGCAAAAAGTTTAGTACATCTGGCCCCTAGTTATGATGAGGAATGGAAGGGGTTGCTAGACCATTAGGAATACCAGCCCCAAGACCCTATGGACTGACACCCAGACTTGGGTGAAGACAGTGGTCTGGATACCTCCCGAAATACCGGCATGCTTTCTCCCTTTACCGTGGCTACAAAGGAGGGAGTGTTAAATTCTATGGTGGTGCGAAGAGCAGATGAGGTCCTGGACTTTGGGTTGCCTTCGGTGGCAGTTAGGACTAACCTCCTGACAGGGGTGCTTCAACTTGGAGCTTCATCCTCCAAACCCCTGCCCCCCTTCAATGAGTCCCTTACAGATGTACTGTGAACAGGAGAATTGCCCGCTGCCATCACCCCACTCTGGGCGACCCTAGCTCCTGAGAGCTTGGTTATCCAAGCCTCCACTTCAAATGGTGCATTTTCTTCTGCACCCCCCAGATAGGGAATCCAAGGAGCAGGACACACTTGGGAGGATGTTGTTTTCTGCCAGCCTGGCATTACTGTCTGTGAACACTGCATGTCTTTTGGGCCATTACTCCCACATGCTGTGGGATACCCTTGCACAAGTGCTGCCACAGGTTCCGAAGGAGTCCTGGGCTGTACTTTCTCAAGAAACTGCAGCTGGGAGAGAAGCAGCAAAGTTCACAATCTGATGTGGACTGGACACGACCGACTCACTGGGCAGAGAGTGGGTTCATTGACAGTAGCCATGAGGCGCCACGCCTGGTTGAGGACATCCGGCTTTTTGGGGGATGTCCAAGCCAACTTTATGGACATGCCTTGTGAAGTCACCTATCTCTTCTGAGAAAAAGCAGACTCTGCACTCAAGTGCTTCAAGGATTCTCGTGCTATGGCCAGATACTTGGGCCTCACAGCAGCTCTTCGTCCCCCTCAGTCTGCTTTTCGCCCCTTTTGTGGCTTTGGAAGGAGCGAACAACTGCATCCTTTCTCATCCTGCCACAGGGACGCACATGCTGCCCAGCCTCTGCATGACCGGGGACTTGGGATTCACTGACCTTGTGGATCAGGGAGCCAGCTGTCTGGCCAGTCTCCCCCTTACCCCTTCTCCCCAGCAGCTGCCTCCAAACCTACTTAGTCTGACTCTTCCCCACAAGGGACCAGTCGGAGACAGGATCTGCCATCACCTGCTTCGCTGGCAATCCATCATGTCAGACAGGTGGGTTTTGCAGATAGTACAAAGGGGCTACTCCCTACCCTTCAAGACTACCCTTACATCCATGCCACCATCCTACGATTGGACGATGGAGGATCATTTGGCACTTCTCCACGAAGAGGTTACAGCTCTCTTGGCCAACGGATCCATTGAGGGTTCCTGTGCCATAAGTAGGTCATGGTTGGTATACATGCTGCTTTCTGGTACCCAAATAGGACAAGGGCCTCCGCCCTATTCTAGACCTTCGATCTCTAAATCTCTTCCGCTAGAAGGAGAAATTCAAAATGTTTGCTCAGCCTCATGCTGTTTCTGCCCTGGACCCAGGAGACTGCATGGTAGTGTTGGACTTGCTGAACACTTGGGGCCAGATATAGGAAGCATTTTGCACATCGCAATCAGCGAAAATTGCTGTTTGCGATGTGCAAAATGCTGTTTGCAATGCACAAAACCCGTTTTTCGATTCAGTAACCTGGTTACCGAATCGCAAAACGGGTTTGCGAGTCGCAATTAGGAAGGGGTGTCCCCTTCCTAATTGCGAGTCGCTGTGCTATGCAGGATTGCTTTGTGACCGCGAACGTGGTCTCAAAGCAATCGCAGTTTGCACCCATTTAAAATGGGTGGTAACCCATTCGCAAAAGGGAAGAGGTCCCCATGGGACCCCTTCCCCGTTGTGAATGGAACTGCAAACATTTTTTCAGAGCAGGCGGTGGTCCTAAGGACCACTGTCTGCTCTGAAAAAAATGAAACAAAAACGTTTCATTTTCCGTTTTTGTAATGCATCTCATTTTCCTTTAAGGAAAACGGGCTGCATTACAAAAAATAAAAAAACTGCTTTATTATAAAGCAGTCACAGACATGGTGGTCTGCTGTCCGCAGCAGACCACCATCCCTGTGAATGCCGCCACTCGCAAGAGGGTCGCAAATTGTGACCCACCTCATGAATATTAATGAGGTGGGCCTTTGCGATCCCCTTGCGAGTCGCAGATGGTGTCAGGGACACCATCCTACATTCCGAATTGCGACTCGCAAATTGGGAGTCTCTCTGACTCCCAATTTGCAAGTCACAATTCGGAACCTACCTACATGTGGCCCTTATTTCCATATTCCTGTCCTGCCTGCCTACAGGAGTTACTTGAGGTTCATGGTAGGCTGCGAGCACTTTCAGTTCACTGTGCTCCACTTTGGTCTTACCAGCCCCCCTATGATGTTCACCAGGGTGAGGGTGATGGTTGCATCTTATCGGCACAAAAGGGTGTGTTAGTTTTCCACTATCTCAACAACTGGCTGTTGAAGGCGGGCTCACCCCAGGCTGTCGTCTCCCACCTCCAGACTATGGCGGACCTCCTACTTTTGCTGGGGTTCACAATAAACGTGCCAAAGTCACACCTGACTCCCTCTTTGATGCTCCCTTTCATTGGAGCTGTTATGGACACAGTACTGTTTCAGGCTTATCCTCCCGAGTGACGAGTCCAGCATATTCAGTCTATGATACCAATATTTTAGCCTCTATCCTGGATTTTGGTGGGAATGACTCTGAGTCTGCTGGGCCTCATTGTCTTTGGCATCCTGATGGTGAAACATGCCAGATGGCATTTGTGGGGTCTGCAGTGGGACCTGAAGTTCCAGTGGGCCACCGTCAGGGGAATCTCTACGTCATGGTCCAGAAATCAGATGGAACTGCACAAGATCTGCATTATTGGCTAACGAACTGCGATTAGGTCAAAGGCTGATCCCTCTCCCTTCCCCAACCAGATGTGACAGTATTGATAGATGCTTCACTCCTGGGCTGTGGCAGCCATCTGGGAGAGGTGGACATCAGAGGTATCTGGCCTTCAGTAGAGTCTGGCCTCCACATCAACCTGTTGGAGCTCCGTGTGATCAGACTAGCATTGAAAGCATTTCTTCCCTCTCTCAAGGGAAAGGTAGTGCAGGTGTTTACGGACAACACCTCTGCCATGTAGTACTGCAACAAGCAGGGCAGGGTGAGGTCGGGGATCCTTTGGCAGGAGGTTCTGCACCCCTGGACATGGCTGGAACAACAGGGCCATTCCCTGTTGGTTCAAAATCTGGTGGACTCTGAAAGCCAGAGCAGACAAACTCCACTGACAATGCTTAGTCGATCACGAATTACATCTCCATCCAGAGGTGGCACAATGTCCCTTTCAGCAGTGGTTTGATCTGTTTGCCTCTGCAGAGAGCGCACAGTGTCAGCAGTTTTGCGCATTGGAGTTTCCAAAGTATCTTTTTGTCTCGAGCAGAACTTGGGTCTCCTGTATGTCTTTCCACCGATACCACTTCCGCCCAGAGTTCTCAAGAAGATCAAAAATGACCGGGCCCAAGTCACTTTTGTGGTGCCGGACTGGGCACGTAAAGTCTGGTATCCCAAGCTACTGAACATGGCCATCAGTCCATCAGACTGCTCCTTAAGGAGGATCTTCTGTCGCAGCAGCAGGGAAAGGTTCTCTACCCAAACCTTCTGGGGTGGAGATTTAGCATGACAGGTGACAGACATCGACCTTCCTCTCGAAGTCTGTAATATAACCTTGGCAGCTAGTCGTCCCTCCACCAAAATGGTATACTCCTGTTGTTGGAAGAAATTTGCAGCATGGCGTACAGACAAGCCTGTTGACTGCCTTTCTGCTCCTCTATCTGAGGTTTTGTTGTTCATCCTTTCTCTGGCCCAGCACGGTTCTGCTATGGGCACCCTCAAATGTTATGTATCTGCCATTTCTGCTTTTTTGCGGTTGCCTGCTCAACCTTCTTTGTTTAAGTCTCCTATTGTACATAGGTTCTTCAAAGGCCTTACTCATATGTTTCCTCCGTCACTATTCATTATGCCTCAGTGGGACTTGAATTTGGTTTTGACATTCATGATGTGTGCTTCTTTCGAGCCTCTCCACAATTGTTCTTTCAGGCTTCTCACCGTGAAAACAGCCTTTCATGTGGCCATTACCTCAGTCAAGAGTGTGAGTGAGTTGCAGGCATTGTCTTCTAAGCCACCCTAGCTTTTCATCTACCGTGACAAAGTGCTGCTTCACACTAGGGCTTCCTTTTTGCCAAAAGTGGTCATGCCCTTTAATGAAGTCCATTCCATCATCTTGCCTTCTTTTTATTCACTCCCACATCCTTCTAAGGAAGAGAAGAGACTCCATCTCCTTGACCCATAAAAAGCATTGGTGTTCTACCTTGATCGTACAAAAGAGTTCTGGGTGGATAATCAATTCTTTGTCAGTTATGTGGATGTGAAGAAAGGTCGGGCATTGCATAAGCAGACCACCTGCAGATTGGTTCTCCTCTAAATAAAAATTTGCAACACACTAGCCAAGAAGCAACCCCCTGAGGGTATGTGTTCTCATTCTACCAGAGCTAAAGCTGCCACCACTGCTTTAGCACGCGCAGTTACAGTTCTTGATATCTGTGAGGTGGTGGCTTGGGTTTCTCTGCACATGTTTACCAAACACTACTGCCAGACAGTTAGGTCCGTAGGGAAGAGCACTTTGCCTGTTTGGTCCTGCAGGACTTTCTACTATGATCTTGGTTCACAGATATATTCTAAGGTAAAGAATCTGCAACTAGATGTCTCTATCAGATGGACAAGTTACTTACCTTCAACAATGCGTTACCTGGTAGAGAAAATATTTAATAGCAGATTCCTTACCAAACCCCACCCATCCTTCTCGCTCTACTAACTGATTTTTAGGGACAAGGACCCACCCCTTTCAGGGCCCTACTTTTGATGCACTAGTGGCCAGTGTTCTTCCTGGCTCTGCATTTATTGTGTGAAAAGTCATGTACAAAACCGATGTCAGCGTGCTGGGGTGGCACCTATATAGGACCTGCAACCTCATATCCAGTGCAGGTGACGCCGTCGATGGACGTGGAGCCGATCAGCGCCACCTACCACAGCTTGCAGCGGTACTGCTCAAGAAATATCTCTGGACCCAGCTGACGCCTGGGGGGAAATTCTAAGGTAAGGCAGGCTGCAAGTATATATTATCTCTACCAGGTAAGGCATTACTGAAGGTAAATAACTTGTCCATTTATGCCTGTTTCCAAATATCTTCAATAAATGTCTGGAACACCTGAAATAGATTTTGGGGGTCATTACGACATTGATGCCGCCCGCCAAGATCTGACCGCCAATGCAGCCGCACCCCGCCGCGGCCATTTGGAGATCCCCGCTGGCCCAGCGGGGATCACGGCCGCAACATAGGAGCCGGCTCCAAATGGAGCCGGCGGTGTTGCGGCCGTGCGACGGGTGCAGTTGCACCCGTCGCGCTTTTCACTGTCTGCACAGCAGACAGTGAAAAGCCGCATGGGGCCCTCTCAGGGGGCCCCTGCACTGCCCATGCCACTGGCCCCACGACTCCCCGTACCGCCAGGCTGGTGGTCGGGGACTCGTAATCTCCTGTGGCGCCACGGTCATAATACGCCGGGAGGCACCGCTAGCCTGTTGGCGGTGCTCCCGTCGTTTTGGCCCTGCGGTTATAATACCGCCAGGGTCATAATGACCACCTTTGTCTTTTGCTAGGGAGATATCCCTAGAGAGGTTGGGATTCTGTTTGTTGAGCCTGAGAGTCAGGAAGAATTATGAAAAAGATTGGCTTTTCATTTTAAAATACTACACCTTAAATCATTATGGGTTTGTTTTTGCAGTAAGGCACCAGAGTGAAGCAGTAATGTTGCAGCTCAGCTGGAGAAGATTGGAGAAGGCATTTTAGAAACACTGGCTGGGTTTTGTTAGCTATTATTGCCAATCACTGCCACTGGTGGGGTCCCCATATGAAGAGTGTTGCATCCATTCACAAGTCAGAGAGCTCCTTGGGATAGAAGAAAGGACAAGACAACTATGGCGGTGATTCTAACCGCGGCGGGCGGCGGTCGCCGCCCGCCATGCGGTTACCGCCAAATGACCGCACCGCGGTCACAAGACCGCGGCGGCCATTCTGGCTTTCCCGCTGTGCTGGCGGGCGACCGCCAAAAGGCCGCCCGCCAGCACAGCGGGAAAGACCCAGCAACGATGAAGCCGGCTCCAAATGGAGCCGGCGGAGTTGCTGGAGTGCGACGGGTGCAGTAGCACCCGTCGCGAATTTCAGTGTCTGCTAGGCAGACACTGAAATTCCTTTTGGGGCCCTCTTACGGGGGCCCCGGCAGTGCCCATGCCATAGGCATGGGCACTGCAGGGGCCCCCAGGGGCCCCGCGGCACCCCCTACCGCCATCCTGTTCCTGGCGGGAGACCCGCCAGGAACAGGATGGCGGTAGGGGGTGTCAGAATCCCCATGGCGGCGGAGTGCGCTCCGCCGCCATGGAGGATTCTCAAGGGCAGCGGAAAGTCGGCGGTACACCGCCGACTTTCCGTTTCTGGCCGCGGCTGAACCGCCGCGGTCAGAATGCCCAGCGGTGCACCGCCAGCCTGTTTTTACCGCCAGGGTTAGAATGACCCCCTATATGTTTTATTTTATGTATTGGTTTGTCAGTTCAAATACATAATGACCCATCAACAAAACATACATAAAATCTCATATTCCATGTAGAATTATTCAAAGTTAAGTTGCAAACTTCAGAGTTCATCTTTTTGTTATAAAAAACACTTTTGCACAGTGATATAGTGTATTCAAGAATTCAAAGACAAGATCTCAGTGTTTTGATTCCTATGTACCAAATAGCTTGCAAACATCTTGAAATACTAAATACTATGAAGATGCTAGTGTCAAATTTTCAAATTCTTACAGTCTCCCGGTAGTGTCTTATTCCTAGAAGCAAGCAAAGTGGCTTGAATAATTTTAATCTCTGTCTCTTGTAAGTTGGACAAAAGAATAAGAAATGCTCCTCGGTTGCCTCCGTTTGGCAAATAGCTCACAGCTTTCAAATTCAAGAGCCAGTCACACACTTGTGAAGAATGCCAGTGGAATCGTTGTCCACAGAGCTCTTCAAAACATAATTGCATTTCAGGTCTAAAAAAACAATTAGTCAATCTGCCCATAGTTGTTGATTTGGTTTCATTTTCTAGAACATAGACCCAGAGCTCCAGAACTTCTCTTTCACAATTTGATGCACATTTGGAGAGATAGATACAGTCTTTCACCGCACACTCATCACTAGGCTGCACAACATAGGCAACGAAAGTGCTGCCCTCAGAAGGATCGCCTCTTTCCTCACCAGACGAATGCAAAAAAATCTGTCTTCATCTCTGAACCCAAGATAATCATCTGTGGAGTACCCCACGGAGCCTTACTCAGACCCACCCTCTTCAACACTTATATGACGCCTATGGCCAGCATCCCCAAACCCCACAGACTCAACATCTTATCTTATGCCTACCACACAAAACTCATGCTTTCCAAAAACACCAAGACCAACTTCCACAACTGCATGACAGATGTCACTAACTGGATGCAGGACAACTGCCTAAAGCTCAACATGGACAAGACAGAGGTACTGATTTTCGGAAACAAAAGCTCTCCATAGGCCGCATCCTGGTCACCCTCAGAACTTGGACCTAATACTACCTCCACTGACCATGCTAGGAACCTAGTCATCATTCTGGGTAACAAGCTAACCATGACGACTCAGGTCAGCTCTGTATCCTGCTTTTCATCCTTGACATGGTTCATAAGATATTCAAATAGATACCCCGAAGGTCCAGGCGCACCATCACCCAGGCCTTCATCTCCAGCTGAGTGGTCTACGCCAACGCTTTCTATGGAAGTATCACAGTTCAACTTCAACAAACCATACAGACCACTGCAGCCAGACTCCTGGATTTCCCTAGACAAACACACATCACCCCTTATCTCCGGGAACTCGACGGGCTTCCTGTACAGAAAATATGCCTGTGCCAGCTCCTGACCCATACATACAAGGCCCTACACAACTGCGGACCCCCCTACTTGAACCACCACCTAACCTTCCATCAGCCCACCGGTCACCTTCACTCCGTGTCCCTTTTTTATAACCTTATCCCCCTGCATCAGACGTAGCAGATGCAGAGGTTGCTTCTTGTGCCTAGCAGCCAAGAGATGGAATGAGCTACTCTTTCACTATCGTACCTCCCCATCTCTTCCAGAGTTCCAAAAGTCACTGGAGACCTGGCAATTCGGTTAATCAACTGGACCGTGCCAGCACCTTGATTCCCTCACAAGTGACCAGTAGCACTCTACAAATCTACTGACTGATTTATAGATTGACTATCTGACACATAATTGCCAAGCCCAAGATCTAATATGGTCTTTTCAACATATTTAACCTTTTTTTAATCCCTTGTGGTAAACTTGTAACATCAAGTAGACCCTCTTGATAAAGTCTCAGCTGTTTGTTGACCACATTCTATCCAGTACAGTATGGACCTCAACTTGGCATAATCCAATATTGTTTTCAAAGTCAGATCTGAACATAATGGCAGAAGTGGTGTGCTCTGAAGAAGTATTAATAGTGATCTAATGAAATCTTTCTCAACTTTATTAAGACAAACCACACCAGAGTGCCCCCAAAGCTCAGAACTGTAGAGAGCAGCACTAAGTGCCTCAGCTCTGTACATCTCTAGGGCTGGTGACCAGGTTTAGTAGATGCCCGTTGTGCAAATATAACTATTGCAAATGATCTGTGTTTTAATAAATGTGTGATTATTTAAATTTGCTTGTACCATATACTGGAGTCTGTTATCCTCGCTCCAAGATAATGGAACTCTCTTTAACACATTATCTTCCAGTATTATTTTACTTCTGGTTTTTTGTAAGCATTAATTTATTTGTTTGTACATTAATCTATGATCTATGGCTTGTGCATTTCTGGGAAGCTAATTCCAGTGAATCATTTTTTTTTGCAATTGACCAAAATATCACCACAACCATTATTATGAAAAAGAAAAAGCTTACGAGCACATCCCTGGTGGAAAACGTTACTAACATCTATTCTTTCAGTGAGTTCATCATTTAAACCCCAAAGAATCTGGGCAAAATTGTCTGTTAGCAAACGCATTATTATATCTAAAATATCATAAGGGACACCCATTTGAAAATACTCTTGCAATAGTTTCATTCTGGGGACCATGTCAAATATGGCACAGAAATTAACAAATGCAACATAAATTGCTGAGTCCGATTTCCACCACTTTCCACTTATTCAGGAGATGGTGGAAAGTTGATCAATCTTGTAAGTCCTTGGTCTGAATTTAGCCTGGATTTGACTCAGGATGTTATCAGTCATCGAAATATTTTTTCTAAATTACCAACCAGACTATTCGGTTGATAGTTACTAGGTGTATTTCGAAAGCCTTTCTTAAAGATTGGATCTGTTTCCGCTCCCTTCCATGAATCTGTTATAGGAGCACAATCTCTTTTGGCTTCTGAGAGGGCATTTATATATTGAACCAAAATATTGGGTACGGACTGATATAAATAATGGAATTTTGTCTAGCCAAGTTGCTTTACTTAGTTTTGTGCATTAATAGCTACTCATTTCTCAGAAAGGGAGAAAAAAATAGTAGATTTCAAAATGTGCTTTTGCTCAGTACAAGAGGTTTTTTCAAGGATTTCAAAATTGTCATTTTCTGGGGTAGCGATATAGAGAGCCCTAAAGTGTGTTATACATCCGCTTGCTTGTATGTGGACTTCGGGTCTCGTGGCTTATTTCAACTCTTGTGTGTGACAATGTGCCCAAAAGTTCTTACATCATTACCTTTGGCTGCTACTAATAGATGGTATGCTAAGTATCTACACCCTGCAGAGGAGAGCCCAAGTCAGGTGGGTGGGCCACCCTGTAGGTATGCCAGACACATACCTCCCCAAAAGACTGTTCTGTGGTGAACTGGTGGAAGACAAACTCACACAAGGTAGGCAGAAGAAGCACTTCAAGGACACACTGAAAGTCTCTCAGAAGAGCTTTGGCATTGACCCAGACTCCTTGGAAACCCTAGCTCAAGAACACCCCATCTGCATCAGCAAAGGCGCTACCTCCTACAAGCAGAGCAGGACTGCAGAGGTACAGAAGAAGCATGAGATGCACAAATCCATAGCCAACTCTTTGCCAACCAACCCAGCAGACTACTTGTGCCCGACGTGCGGCAGAGCTTTCCGAGCCTGCATTGGACTGATCAGCCACAGCTGGACACACCATACCCAGTCAACCTCCTCAAGATGATGTCCTTCATCATCGTCGACAACAACGGACAAACAACAATGCAAGGACTGTAGTGTAGCATATTGATTTGACCATTGTTAAATTATTAGCAATGTAACAACACTTAACATTTGTCCTATTTTTGTAATAATCAAGTCTTTAGTACTTGAGCAAGAGGTTAAATCATTCATCAAGGAACGGGATAGATGGAGAGCCATGGGGACATTGATCACTCTCATACCTTGGAACTACTTTCATGTCAACCATTTAGGCCCACAGCTGCAAATTGAGAAAAATGTACAAGTGTTGGCAAGCTAGTAAGCAAGAGTAGAAAATTATGGTACACAATATGGCACAGTGAAAGTACGAATTAGGAGTGTACCACCAAGGAGAGGGTCTTCTGAGAGAGGCATGTAGCTAAAAGGAAGCACAATTTTTTTTTCTTAAAGCATTACCATGTAGACGTCACACAAAATATACTGGAATTTGGAGACATGCAAGTCTGAATTAGGGGAATACCTATGAAGAGAAAATCAAATATGGTGTCCATAACTATCTAACCTCCGGGCTTTATTGTGCATTTACAGGAATTATCAAGTAGTCTATTAGAAAACGAGGATGGAAATATGGGCTAATAATAAAAATAATAAAAGTTGGATCATGTGAGAAAATGGGTTACTAGTTGACTGGGGTGTGAGCCCTGGTGAAGCAGAAACCACAATCCTTTTCAGGGTAAGGCACAAGCAAACCCCAAACTAACCTGTGCTCAGCCCCTTGATAGCTGGCCAGAGGGCTGTCAGGCTTAACTTAGAGGCAATTTATACAGTATTTGTGCAATACTTCAAACAGTAACACAGTGAAACTACCACACAAAAAGGATCCCACACCAGGGTAGACAAATAGAGCAAAATGTAATAAATAAGATGACCAAAACGCCATTCATTCAATCAGTAGAACCGGAGTTAAGAATTTTTGAACAATAAAGTGTGAACTAGCACCTAAAAGAACAAAGTGCCAACCGCGGCTATCTAGTCACACTGGACCAGATCAAAGTTAAAAGTTCTAGCTGACTGCATTGGAGCACAGTTTGGATACAGTCCTAGGTTAGTGCTGCTGAACTTTGACCTCCTGTTCATGCCAAGAGACCCTTTTCGCTTTGCAGAGGATCCCGAGGAGCAGGCAGAGCGCTGCCGGACATTATCGGCAAAGCTCGAGGAGCAGGTCGGCATCGCTAATGGCTGTTGTTGGAGCTTCGTGGTGGCGCTCTCAGCAAGTGATTGATGCAGCAGTGCAGAGTCAGGCTGATGTAGCACTGCACTAATTTGTGGTGTGAGCCCTCAGGTCTTGGCTTGAACGAGCACATTTAAAGTCGCAAAGAGCCCAAAAGCTTGATTTCAGCACCCATGAGCCTCACTTAGGGTCCAGGGATTGAGAGGCACCACTTGGGGTCCGGTAACTCTCTGCATGGGCTCAGAGGCTGGTCTAGGATGTTGGGTAGCCTTTTATGTCCCAGAGACTCACATGAGGAGGCCAGCAGACTAGCCTTGGAGTCACTCTGGGGCCCTAGGTTCAAAATGAAGTTGCTAGTCGAGTTCTCATTCACCAGGTAAGTGGGATACAGGAATCAGGTCAGCACAGCAGCGCAGCACTTCCAGTAGTGCAGAAGCATGGCAGACTTTGCAGCAGCACAGCAGTCCTTTCTACAGGGCATCCACAAGTCCAGAAGTATACTGAAGTGTTGATCTCTGAGGTCCAGTACTTATACACAGTTGTGTCTTTGAAGTGTGGGGAAGCTTCTAGAGAATGCCTTTGAAGTGCACAGATGCCCTGTTCCCCTGCTTTGGCTCTAGACTAACTACAAAGGGATATGCAGTCCATTTTGTGGAGGCAGGCCACAGCCTATTCAAATGTAAGTAGGGCTATGACCAGCTCCTCCCTCCCATCCTGCTAGTGATGGCCCATCAAGTCACACCTAAGCTCACCATTGTGTGTGGCTGTCTAAGAGGAATACACAAAGCTCAACTGTCACCCACCCCAGTCATGTGACCCAGAGACAGGCTGCAGGTACCAAAATGGCTAAGGCAATAAAGTCCCAACTTTCCAAAAGTGGCATTTTCATAGTTGCAGTTTAAAATCCGACTTCAACATGTGTTAGGGTTTAAATTTGTGATTCCAAAGATACCAAACATGAAGGGGTTATCTTCTCCCATTTGGAAATTACATTTATACAAAGTAATACGGTAACTCCAATGTTATCTTATAGGAGAAGAGGTAGGCCTCCCAGCAGTCAAAAACAAATTTAGGAGCTTTTCACTACCAACTTAAAAGTGCATGTTCATCTTTTTAAAGACACTGCGCCCTACCCTTGGGCCTGCCCAGGGCCTATCTTAGGGGTGACTTATATGCATCAAAAAGGTTTGGGCCGGACAAAAGGTTGACTCTGCAAGGTCGCAAAGGCAGTTCAAAAAGGCACACATACAGGCTGAAATGGCAGGCCTGAGACATGTTTAAAGTGCTACTTAAGTGGATGGCACAATCAGCTCTGTAGGCCCGCTAGTAGCATTTAATTTACAGGCCCTGCGCACAGGCAGTGCCAGTTTACTAGGGACATACAAATAAATTAAATATGCCAATTGGGTATAAGCCAATGTTACCATGTTTTGAGCACATGCACTTTAGCACTGGCATCAATCAAGAGCGCAGTCCGAAGGCCAGCAAAAACGAAGTCAAAACAGGAGATCTGGAGGAAAATAATGTGGAACCACGCCAAGGAGGTCGGTCTAACAGATCATATTATTCATCAGATGGCACCAACATGAGGGCGCAAGTTTTTAAGTAGAGGATGAAAGAGCAAGTGCAATATACACGTTTTAGCAGTGTCTAGGGGAACCAAAAAAAAACACAGGAGTTCTCTATACTGTAGATGACACCTTGCTAGAAGAAGGAACATATACACTGGAAGAACAATCATGTTGTATATCTCACAATTGTTGAAGATAGGCCTAGTGAAAGAGCAAACCATGTGTAGAGATATGCTTGCAGGAGGAGAATTGTATGGGCATTCATGATGATGTAATTTAGAATGTAGGGATGAATGGGATTCTGGAGAGAGCGGTTAGTGAAGCTGGAAGCTAGGGGTTACTACTGATGATGAAGAAGACTTCTTGAAAATAAAGAGTAGTGCAAGTCATATTTAATTACATCATTACTATACCAAGGCCCTTATTTATACTTTTTGACGCAAAACTCTGTTTGTGCAGTTTTGAGTCAAAAAGTATAGTGCTGACTTGTGCCATTCCAGGATACCAGCCAGGCGCCAAAATTATGGAATGGCACAATCTGGCGCAAAGGGTGGGCTAGCATTAAAAAAATGACTTTGGCCAAGTGGGAGTGGCAGTATGGGAGAAGGGGGTTTTGCACCAAAAAATGACGTAAGGCTGGTTAGAGGCAAAAAAAAAAATGCCTCTAAACAGCCTAGCATCATTTTCTTACGCAAAACCATCCATACCACATGACTCCTGTGTTAGAAAAGACAGCAGTCATGCCCACTACCTCAGTGGCCAGCACAGGGGACAAGGATCCCCTGGGCATGGCCATTGCACCCTGTGCCATGCAGGGAGCCCCAAGTTGGGCCCCTGATGACACTTTAATTAAAAAAAAATAATACTTACCTATACTTAACCTCCTTACCTGGGATGGGATCCCCTATTCTCTGGTGTGGGTGGTGGTGTTCCTGTGACGTGAGGAGGGCACCTGTGGACCCATTCTATGGTGTTTAAACATGGAATAGGGTCCACAGATCCCCTAACGCCTAGTCTGACCCAGGTGTTAAATAATGGTTAAAGCAAGCTTTGCACCATTATTGAGCCCCTTCTCCCACCCGTACATCATTTTAGCATGGGGGATAAATACGGGGCTGTGGGGTTAGCACCATTTCTTAGATGGGAACGCCTACCTTGCATCTCATTGACTCAAGGTAGGTTCACGCATCTAAAAAATGGTGCAAACTCCAATATTTTGATGTTAGACATGTCTAGCGTAAAAATATAAATTTGGAGTTTGTTTTGCATTGAATTTTCGTAAAACAAATTATGCAAATTCGGTGCAAATAGAGTATAAATGTGCCCCCAAGTATCTTTACTAACCGGGCATGTGCAATATACACATTTTAGCAGTATCTAGGGGAACCAACAAACCATGGGTGTTCTCCCTACTGTAGATGAGACAACTACGTAGAAGAAGGAACATAAACACTGTAAGAACAATCATGTTGAATATCTCACAATTGTTGAAGATAGGCCTAGTGAAACAGCAAACCAGGTATCTTTACTAACAGGAATGCGTATTGCTGCCCAAAATATTGAGGAATAGAGAAATAATGTTTCCTGTGTTCCTTTGCAGGATTGGCAGACTTAATCATGTGGAGTATCACACTGGAGTACACACTGCATAAGTATGATAGGGCGCATGTGAACTTGCCATAACTCTTGGGTAAGCAGTAGCATAGTTAAAGTACAACATTTACCTTATTTAAAAACTCATCCACTGTTTACTTACTGTATCACTATTCACATCAATCAGCTCACCCACTAATTCACTCATTCCATCCATTTACCAATCCACCTATTCACACAGGTGTACCTAACCGTGCACCTCCTTATTCATCTATGCACCTACCTATTCACCTATCGATCCACGCACCCATTCATCCACTAGGAACTCACCCAGCAACTCACTCATATTATTCATCACACACTATCCATTCCATCAAAACACTGTCCTTCTTACCCATTATCCATTTCATCGAAAACATCCACCATTCATCTATTCAATGATAATCCACCTACTGACCCACCATCCTCCTACTCCTCAAACTTACATACTAATTTAATCATTCGTTTATTGTTCTACTGACATACCCGTGTAATAGTACATTCACCAACCTAGTCTATCATCCTTTGAACCACCTACTCACCCACTATGAACCTAATTGCCAGTTACCTATATTTATTATACTTATCCTTTATACTACCTATTCATCTATCATCATAGTTTTCACTTCACCATCAACTGTCAACCCTCTCACTCATCCACCAATAAGCTACTCACATATCTATCCACCTACCCATACATTTGTCTACCTGCTCACCTACACAGCTACGAATTCAGCTCACGATCAGCTACTCAGTCATGCAGTCGCCACCTTCCTCATCCACCTACTCCAATACCTATGTACTTTCACACATATCCACTTACTACATTACTATTCTAATTGCTCATTCATTCACCTGTTCGTTCATCTATTCACATACTCATTTATTCAACTAACCACACATTATTTCGCAGTTTTACAATCCAGACACTTACACACTAACCACCTACTCATTAATTCAGCCAGTACCTACACATACATTCATCCACCATCTCACTTACTCCATCTACGCATTCACTTATCCACCTACCTGCTCAGTCAACCACTTGTGGATCCACTTTCTCAATTATTCACCCACTTACCCCCCCCAACTTACAAACTCCTCTATTAATCAGCTTACACACTTATGCATCCGCCTGCCCACGCACCTATTCCACCCACACATTTGTTTTCTAGCAACATATTAATGTCTTTACTGCACTACCTACTCACTCACCATTTACCTTCTTAATTATCCATAAGTATGTTTAGAAAACCACCCACCGCCTTACATATCTATTCGATTAGCCATCAATCCACTCATCTACTCACCCAGTCACATACACGTCCACCATCCTTCGCAGCTGCGCATATCGGTGTTTTTTGTGTGCAGGTTCAGTGTGCTATTTTGCAGACATTCACCACAGTATTTGACTTTCTGTCTATGTGTTTCTTCAAGTGATGTCTTTTGTTACGTGCACCGTGTTCGACGTATAAAAGCTTTTTTGGTACACTTTAGCGAAATAATCACAGCCACCCCACCCTCTAGTTACTCAAGAATATTAGTGCTCCCCAAGCAGTCAAAACACTTTACCTGGGGCCGTAAGAACCTGATATAGAACTTTGGGTAATGCCTTCAGGGGTGTAGTCCTGTTGAATGCCCTGTACAATGCTGGTAATATTAATCTGACCTGCTAAGCAGGTTCATGTACTCACTTCGCTGCTGACAACAAGTTTGAATACCGACAATGCAATTCAGCTTTTCATCCTTCCAAAGGTGATCAAGTGTGTACAATTGAATTGAGTTATAGTAAAACCTGACATATGCAGTGCTATGAACCCATAAGACTGCAGGTAAACATAATAAAGGCAAACATGCATTGGCGAGCCAATATGCAGGTGTTGGGTGTCCGCCTTCTGGCTTTGGCAATTCCTATTTTGTTCCCTTAGGGGTTTTTCAAGAAGCTGCCAGGCCCTTATCTATTTAAAAAATACCACTGGCTAAAGGCAAAAATACTTTTTGGTCTCTAAAAAGCATACGCTACCATAAAGATAATTAATTCGTGTGTGGATATGCTCCTTGTGAAATGGCATCATGTTGCAACACACAGTGAAGTCAACCAGTGGCTGAAGTAGGCTGATCCATTGCTCTATGATGCATTCTGGAGTTGGTGGGACAAAAATGTGAATTACGCAACAACAGACTATTGAATTAAGTCTGGATTAATACCCCAATAACTAAGTGTGGTCTTAGCTAACACCAGAACTAAAAAAAAAAAGCCAGTCCGTCTGACATTGGCTGCCAGCCTCTTGCTTTTGCTCATGCTGTTATTGTAATGTTTTTGTAAATCTTTGTTATAAATAGAGATTGTTGAAGATAAATAGAAAGGTTTGCAAAGACGCAGAGGAATAGACAGATTTGCATATGTAGAGTCGCATAGATGGATATACTTTCATAGAGATACATAGATATGGTTGCATAAATAGAGTTGAAAAGGTAGCTATAGATAGCTAGGGTTGCATAGATAGATTTGCAAAGATAGATGGGCATATAGATAAGAACAGTAGGGTAGATAGGGTTGCAAAGATAGATATATCGATAGAAATTGGAATAAATGGCACAGTTTCATCTAGGAATATTACAGTTAAATGTCAATATAAGTATGACTTACAAGAGCACTGAAATTAACAAAAGGACATACATACTAAAGTAGTGTAGCCCTCAATTTAAAATGCATACCAGAATGACATAGAGTGCAGCTAAATATGCACTTCATATTGTGCATACTAAAAAGAGGACTTTTTCATATTACACATCTGGTATGTTGAGAAATAGCAGTCAGATAAAACAAGCATTTGCAATGCAATGGGTCTCACATTTGCTCCAGTTTGAGCTGTTGGAGTTCTAAATTCCTAACTGGACTTTTCTTACTACATAAATTGAAAATGAAAAGTAAAACAGTTAACATAAGGGAGCCGATTCAAAGCTCCATGGCCGCCATCAGCACGAGAGCAAAGAAGAGACACAGAAGGAAAAAGAAGTGCACTCACGGTCAAACATATCAGCAATCTTGCAATTATCCATGTAACAGGGTGGGTGTCCAAGGCGGTAACCTAACCGCCCCAAGGAGGGACAAACGTGAAGCATTCACCAATTATAACAAAGGTTTTTTGAAAGGCAAGCCTATGAACGAGTTAAAGTGATGTGTGTGCGGTGGGCTTGGTTAAAAGTCTACAAAGCACTTGTGCACTCAACCTAAAAGGGACACTCCAAAATGGATTTATAGCTGCATTAGCAGGAGACAGGAGCTGAAAAAGCTGAAATACGCCCAGTGCTCACATCAAAAATAACATGAAAATCTGATAGAAAGCATTGTGCTACCACACCAGGCTCTAAACACAAAGGCAATGTTAAAGTAATAATAAAGAAAAAAGCGAAACACTGGCATTGAAGGGAGCGACCTTGTGTGTGGAGGTGCTCCTTGCAAAAGTGCAAAATGTAGTCACTCAAAGTGAATTCAAGCATGTGGCAGAAGTAGGGTGACCCATAGCCCCATGCTGTACTCTGTAGTGGGCGGAAGCAGGATGTGAACAACACAACAGACTGATGGATGAAGAGAGCCGGCTAAAATATCCTTGGAGTAGGTATATTATACATTTAATTTTAGTAATATCAAAAGGTCCTAGCTAATACCAGGCCTAAAACCTAAGCTGTTACATATAGGCAACAGTAATCAATCAATCATAGCATTTGTAAAGCTCACTACTCACCCGTGAGGGTCTCAAGGCACTGAGGGGGGTGCTGCTACTGCTCGAACTGTCAGGTCTTGAGGTGTCTCCATGAGACGCTATTGAGGTCGTATGATCGTACGATGTTTGCGAGCGGTGTCCTGTAAACGCTAAAGAGGGTCGGGCTGAGGGATGACCCCTGGGTTATGCCACAGATGATCTTGGTGGCTTCAGAGCGGAATGAAGGGAGGCGGACTCTCTGGGTTCTGCCGGTGAGGAAGGAGGTGATCCAGTCCAGGGCTCTGTTGTGGATCCCTGCATCGTTGAGGTGAGTGCGTAGGGTGTGGTGGCAGACGGTGTCGAAGGCAGCCGAGAGGTCCAGGAGGATGAGGGCTGCAGTTTCACCATTGTCAAGTAGGGTCCTGATGTCGTCGGTGGCGGCGATGAGGGCGGTTTCGGTACTGTGGTTGCTGCAGAATCCGGATTGGGATGAGTCCAGAGTGGTGTTGTTCTCGAGGAAGCGGGTCAGTTGTCTGTTGACAATCTTCTCTATGACTTTTGCCGGGAAGGGGAGCAGGGAGATTGGCCAGAAGTTCTTGAGGTCCTTTGGGTCCGCCTTAGGTTCTTGAAGAAGGCGTTGATCTCGGCGTGTTTCCAGCTCTCCGGGAAGGTGCCAGTCTGAAAGGAGCTGTTGATGATCTTCCGGAGTTGGGCTGCGATGATGGAGCTCGCTTTGTTGAAGATGTGGTGAGGGCAGGGGTCGGATCCTGAGCTGGAGTGGATGGTGTTCATGATTTTGATGATGTCTTCGTCATTGACGTGGGTCCAGGAGAGCGGGAGGTTGGTGTGGCTGGGGGGCGGTGAGTCGGTGGTGTCGGTGGTTGATCGGGGGTGTGGGTTTTGAAGCTGTCATGGATGTCTGCGATCTTGCGGTAGAAGAAGGTGGCTAGGGAGTCGCAGAAATCTTGCGATGGCGGGATGTCGTTGGCATTGGAACCGGTTTTGGAAAGTTCCTTCATGATGTTGAAGAGCTCCTTAAAGCTGTGTGCGTTGTTGTTGATGCGTTCTTTGAAGGAGGTTCTTCTGCCGGTTCGGATGAGTTGGTGGTGTCAGCGGATGGCATTCTTAAGGGCTGTGTGGTTGCCTGGTGTCTGTTCTGGGCGCCTCTTCTTCTCGAGTCTTCAACACGTTTGCTTGGATTCTTAGAGGTCGGCAGTAAACCAGATGCCCTTTCTGTTGGTGCGTCTGTTTGAAGGTTTCTTGCTCGGGGCGAGATCATTGGCACAGTTGTTGACCCATTGCCTGAGGTTTCTGGCGGCTGTGTCGGTGGTGTCGATTGGTGGGTTCCGGGAGAGGGTCGTGATCAGCTGGTCTTCGGTGACCTTGTTCCAGCTTCGGCGGGGAATCCGCTGCGGGTGGTGGTGCGTTGTGGGTTTCTCGAAGGTGAAGTGGATGCAGCGGTGGTCGGTCCAGTGGAGTTCAGTGGTGTGGCTGAAGGAGACGTGTTTTGTTTGCTGCTGGAGAAGATGGGGTTGAGCGTGTGTCCTGTGGAGTGGATGGGTGTCGTGACGAGCTACTTGAGTACGAGGTTGGCAAGGTTGTTGAGCAGAGTGGTGGAGTTGTCGTTGGTGTTCTCGAGGTGGAAGTTCAGGTCCCCAAGGAGTTTGTAGTCTGTGGATGCGAGGGCATACGTGCTGACAACGTCGGTGATGGAGTTGGGGGTCCGGGGGGGGATTGTAAATGAGGGTTCCTCTGAGGGTTGTGTTTGGATTGGTGTGGATCTGGAAGTGTAGGTGTTTGGTGGCGCTAAGGGTGTCTTCGGTGCTGTTTGTGATTCTGAGGGTATTCCTGTGGACGATAGCAAAGCCTCCTCCTGGTCTGTTGGTGTGGTCCCTATGGGTGATCTTGTAGCCGTCCGGGATGGCTATGGCGATGTCGGGCACTGAGGAGAGGTTCATCCAGGTCTCAGTCAGGAAGGTGACGTCCGGGGAGGCTGAGTCAAGTAGGTTCCATAGCTCGATGGCGTGTTTGTGGACAGAACAGGTGTGGAGTAGGATGCATCTGAGATGGTTGCGTCCTGCCCTGGTGGGCGGGTCGCTGGCATGGAGGCTGGTGAAGGTGCAGCTCCGGCAGGAGAAGGGTCCACGGGTGAGTCTCAGAGTGGCCTGGTGGCAGGTGGATGAGCGGGCGGTGTTTAGTGCGTGGAGGGTGATGGCATAGTAGCTGAGGCGGTGGGAGGAGCAAGAACCAGGGGTGCCAGCGCTGGGCGCGGTCCAGGCGCAGACGGGCACAGATGGGCTTGCCTTAGCGGCACCTTCGGCATGCCCGCTGCACGCAACCACCATTAAGTAGGGAGGGGGGAGGAGAGGACAGCTGGGAGGCGGGAGCAGGGGCGGAAAACAGCATGAAAAAAAGGGGGTGGGGCAGCTGGGGTAGCAGGGGCAGCAGCGACAGGGATACAGCGTGAGAGAGAGGAGGGGGTGGGGCAGCAGGGGCAGCAGCAGCAGGGGAGAGAGAGAGGGGGGGAAGAGTGAGAGTGAGAGGAGAAAGAAGCAGGGAGGAGAAAGGAGAAGAGAGGCAGAGGGCAGCCTAGTAGAAGAGCAGAGCTCTCCCACTAGACACCAGGGATGAGGTGCAGGCAGAAGCCTGCGGGTTGGAGGAGGGCCTTGAACTCCTTACAGAGGTCAGAGGAACGAAGGGCTCTACTTGCCGGTGGAGCTACAAGGAGGCAGAGCAGTTCACTGACTAGTGAACAGTAGAGGTTTTGAGCACCCTTCTACACTTGCCATTTAGTTTGTCTTCATATGACTCAATTGCTTTATCTGGCTGGCTTAGCTGTCAAATTACACATGCTTGCACTAAGGGCTCACAGCATGTTTTGAAGGAACCCTTGTGGGCCATAAAAATTATTGTGATCATATGTATTTTGATCTATCAGAAAACATTGTGATCACTCCACAAACAGCAGTTCAGAACTTTCCCACTTTACTGCAATCTGATGTGTTTATGGACAAAGTTGCATTTAAAATGTTCACATATGGATGCAGCTCAAGGGAGTAATTAGGATATTAGCAATAGAGAACAGAGTAAGAGGCAGTTTTAGTCCCAGCCAAAATATAAAATATTGCACTATCTGAGAAAAATTTAGACCTAAGTGAATTGGCTCTATTGTCTGAAAACCTCCAACAGGAGACAAGGCTAAGCAAGTTTTAAAACTTAAAAGAGAGCTCTTTAAGTAAGAGGAAGGATTTTGGAGAGCAATTTGAAAGGAAATTAAGTCCCAGAGAAACAACATCCCAGGTGGAGTTATGCCGGGTAAGATGATTTCTCTTAATTCTAACACCCTTCATTGATTGGCAAACCAGATGGCCCTTTCCAATAGAAGGGGAATTGACAAAGTTGACAAAGGGGAGATATAAAGCAACTGCCTAATGGTAAATATTGATAGGAACCCTTGGCAAACTGGGAGGAAAGAAAATTGACTACAAAAACAGGAGAGGTTGTAAGGCGAGGGGGTGAAGCAAACCTCTTTCTACGCACCACAAAACCAAGCTGACCAGGAAGACTGTTAGGCTCTTCACGTTCCAAGGTACCAGATGGTGCAATTAACTAAGTAGCAAGTCCACAAAGGCCTGACTACAAAGAGGATACCCAGAGATTCATTTGGTGAGAGGTCAGAGATGTAATAGTAGGACCAGGTCATGCGGAAGACCTTTTAGACTCTGGAGACGAGAGGTGAAAGAAGGAAGTAAGCAAGGATATTTTTATGTCAATGCAAGAATGTTAGGAAAGCAAGCCTGAAAAGGACATTCTGGAAAGATGAGAATGAGTGAAGAAGAAAGATGCCTCCATACTGGTAGGATCCTCAGAAGGGAAAAACTTAGGAAAAGGTGTAAGGAGGCAGTTTGCTCTATTTCTGGAGGATGGTATCCATTGGTAGAGCATTGGTGTCTGGCTGCCAATTCACAAAGGCTGGGAGTTGATCGCTGAGTAAAGAGGCAATAAGTTCAACATTGAGGGGTCCCAATGAAAGAAAAGGTGATGGAAGACTAGAGGTTCCAGTATCTAGTTGGTGGAATCTCAGAGGAGGTGATAGACCCTATTGACAATTTGATTGGAGACCAGAAGGATACTCGATGTTGACTAAGGTTTTTACAGAGGCTGTGATCCCAAAGATTTTTTGAAAAATTGTCAAGGGATTTCGATCTAAGGCCAACAATTTTGTTTGCATAATGAACTGTAGACAAGTTGTCACCCTGAGAGCACAGTGGATTCAATGTTTGACCAGACTCTTGAAGGTGAAGGTAGCTCCCAAATGTTCCAGGGTTTTGATATGGAAGAGGTGTTCTGGCATGAACCAAAAATCTGTAGTAGTTACCTCATTAAGGTGAGCTCCCCCACTTAGATTGCTGACGTCCAACTCAATGAGGAAATGGGGGGTTAAACCAAAATTGTTTTTTCTTTTCAAGGCTCCTATGTTGGTTAACCTGTAGAGCAGCTTGAAGTGGAAGTCCTCTTCTAGGATGATATGTTTCGCATAGGAAAGAACTAGAGGTATGTGGGTGATCTTCCAGTATTGTAGTTTGTGATAATGCGGAGGGGCAAGAAAATGGCCTGGATTGTGGCAGATGGAGTGATTAAGTGAGACAGGATTCTGAGGGTAAGGGAAGGATAAGTTAGGGCCAAGCAAAGTCATTGCTTGATTTTGGAAATAATCTTCTGAGGGAGTGTGAGAACACAAGAGTGTGTCTATGGTAAAGCCTAGGGCACCCATAGGTTGAAAAAGAGGACTTCTTGAACTTGACAGAAACCCAAGGTCAAGGAGAATGTAGACCACTGAATTGAGGTGGCATTTGAAAACTAGGGGTCATTGATGCAACAAAATAGTATTGTCCAGGTATGTGATGAGACAAATGCCCTTTGCTAGTAAGTGAGCTACTATTACATGTAAAACTGTGGTGAAATACCACAGAGCAGAAGAAAGACCAAAGCAAGCATTGAAAGTGCTGTAACTGATTTCACTACTAGAATTTGAGATAGAGCTGATGCTGAACAGATAGGATTGAAAAATAGACCCCTTTATGCCCAGTCTGACCACGCAGTCACCCAGAAGAATGATGTTATGCAGAAAACATATACCCTCCAACTTGAAGTGATGCTAAACCAACAAAAGATTGAAGGATAGAAAATGTATGACCTGTCTTAGACCCATGTGCTTAATCTTAATGAGGAAAAAGGTACTCATGAAACCTCCCTCATAGGGAGAAGATATGAAGGCACCCCTTTTTGAGCATGTCCTCAACTTCCTGGTCTAAAGAAGTTGACTCAGGGGTATGGCCAAGATGGTGGACAAGTGAGATGCGTTCTCCCGTCTCTCAGTCCCTGCCAATCTTTAGCGACCAGAAGCGCCCTTCCTGCCCATCCTAAAGTCTCCCCTGGCGCCCCACAGACATCACTTCCCCCCGCGGCACAAATGGGTCTCGCTGAACAGATGCTGTGGTCCCTGCATGACACCTGTAGCCATGGACTGCTTAAAGGCACGACCACCCCGGATGACAAGGTGGCACCACAATGGTGGTGTCTTGAGCAGTGGCACAGCCAGGCCCCTGTGGGCTCACGGGATTGGGCGGGCTTTGCCTCCAGCAATCCTCGTTACCCTGTACATTGTTGGGCTCTCCTGGCCAGTGGAGTATTGTCGGCTCATCTGGGCTTTGCAGAGGGGTACAGCAGCGCTGACGGAGGAGCTGTGGTGGCTGGGGCCCAGATCTCCTTGCGAGGAGGGGTGAGGTGGACGAAGGCACTCCCCCCATAGTGACTCCTTTCCTCTTGTTGGTTCTGCCGCCACTCGTAGCGCAGAGCGGATCCCGCGGCACTGCGGAGCCTTCCCCCCCCTAGCCGGCGAGCCTGGTGCGGAGCACTGCTGGCAGACGGCAATGCCCTTCTCCTGGATTGCTGCTGGCTCTTTCAGGCTCAGTAGCTTGGAGCGGACCTTTGCTACCTCAAGCAGCACCGGTAAGGGGGCAGGCTCAGCCCAGCCATGTGAGGGGGCAGTGGATTATGTGACCCCTCTCTACCGCAGTGGGCTCCCGCTGCTTGTTCCTGTCACCTCCTGGGGTGCGGGGCTGCTGAGACGGTGCCTTGAGGACTTCTCCTCCCAACAGGCAGGCTGGGTGTGGGGACCTGTCCTTGCAGTGGAGACCAATTGCATCAACCTGTGCCCCAGGGCTCTGGTCTCGTGGGGTGGGACCGCGCTAGTCCCACCTGCTGCCCGACACTAGCTTTGCTACCAACCCCCGGTGATATAGAGGGCACCTCCTGGGGGTCCCCGGAAGGAAGTGTCTCAGCACCCAGCAAGCTCTCCATGTTGGGCGTGAGCCTAGTTCACACAGCTCAGGGGCACTGGACTCCCTACTACCCTCCACCTGGGGCTATCGCCTGGCTGCAGGGGCACACAAAGTTGCACCATAAGCCAGTGGCCAGGCCTCCAGCACTTCGCCTGCATCAAAGGGACAGAGAGTGGGGGAGCCCTCTGTCTACCCCTTGCACCATCCCACAGCACCACAAAGGTCCCATGGGCCCAGTGACACCTGCATCTTGCTACTTACATCAGCTGGCTACCTTGTTGGATGTTGCTTTCGTCAGAGCTCTCATCATGTCCACTGCTAGAGCTAAAAAGGAGCGCTCCCTTAAAGACATGCTCACCAAATTCGCTGGGCTCTCGGGGGATGGCAAGCTCCCAGCTCAAGACACAGACCATCAGAGTAGCATGTAGCATGGATCATGGTGAGGGCCCAGTGAGGTGGACCTTTCTGGAGGCCCTTTTCACATCCTTCCGTGACGATTTGCAGGAGGTAAACAGCCGACCTGCGCGTGGTCCAATGCAATCTGGATGAAGTCGGAGACAGGGTTGCAGCGATTGAAGAGCTTGAAACCACCAGAGAAGAGGAAGTCGATTGGCTATAGCAGGAGATCCTGCCCTGAGGGAGCAACTCCAAGCCCTTGCTCGTTCATGGAGGAACAATGTGCGGATCAGACGAGTCCCGACACATGCAGAGGGTGCAGATCTCAGGGAGTGCACCATGGCGCTGTTCTGACAGATCCACAGGACACAGACCTCAAGCTCGATTGAGTGCATCGTGTAGGGCCCCTGAGACCGGTGGGAGTGCCTCTGGCCCATATCCTTGTGTGCGTCCACGACTTCCAAACAAAAGAACTTATCCTTCACAAAGCACAAGAGGCTTACCCAGAGGAGTTTAGAGGCCACTTACCTGTGTTAAAGCAGGATTTCACAGCGATTACCTTCCAAAAAAGACGAGATTTCCACCCCATCACTACCCACTTGAGTAAACTTGGTGTAACATACTCCTAGGGCCACCCCTTCTGACTTATATTCCATCTAGACAGAAAACTACACCAACTCTGATTGCTTAAAGAAGCCTACCAACTCTTGAACATTACAGAACCTGCCACCGATACTTTGGATAGAGACCCAGATTCTAAGAAAAACATGGCATCCTGCTGGCAACGTGTCAAGAAATCATCTCCAGCCACCAAGTCGGACCCCACCTCCATGGGTAGGGAGAGGCAAGCAGTGCTTCAGTTTCTATCAGGGACAACTGACTAATTGGGGGAACTCTGATGCTTGGGACTGAACTGGATCTTTCTTTAAATATTTTGGGCAGGAGGGTTGCTTGGGGCTAGGGATAAATGATCACCCCCTAGTGTGATGCCTTCACTGCTCCCCTCTCGGTGGATAGGACCATTTCCTCTCCTCGGTCAGGCCAATGGCGTAGGTTACCATCAAAGATGGACTTTTTCATATGTTGTTTCTTTCAGGTTGCTTTCTTTATTTACTTGTTGTTTGGGATGCTATTCCTTCTTACAGCACAGCAACACAACCCTGCACCTGGGTAAAAACCACCACCACCCCTCTACCCCTAAGGATGCACACTATCCCTTTCAGGGGTCAAGGTTCTTCTTGCATCTCTCTGCCCAGTAACCCTGGACATCAAGGTCACAAGTCTCAAAGTTAGGGGCCCTAACAACTCTGCGAAGAGAAAAGTGATACTTTCCCTATTAGAACATTCTAGCAGCGTTATATGGTTACTTCAGGAAACCCATCTTTTCCCCAAAGACATACACTGTATGTGCTCTCAATGATTCCCCCGCCAGCTGTGGTCTACCAACTCTACTAAAAAAGAGTGGGGGTGACAATTCGATTTTCATCACGGTTTAAGGGAGACATACTCACTATGGTGACCAAGATTAGGGGGCGCTTCCTTGCATACCGGCTCCAACTGGGAACCTTCCTCTACACCCCAGCAAACATGTATGCCCCCAATGACCAACAAGAATTGTTCATCCTAAACACCCTCATCCCACACTTCCAAACCCCAGAAAGCACTATCCAGATTGGATACGATCTAAACCTTGTCATGGACAAGAATCTTGACAGATCTGCCCAGCGATCGAACCTTGAAATGGGAATTCTTGCCTTCAGGCTTGAACTGGTTGACGGAGTGTGGCCTTGTAGATGCTTGGTGCTCTCAGCACCCGGGCACCATAGATTTCACACACTACTCTGCTGCACACAAAACTTACGCCCGGATCGCTCACTATCTGGCAACCCCAGCCACGCAGGCCCTTATCGCAGATTCTGATATTGCCCCTAGATTACTATCAGACCATGCACCCCTATCCCTCACTTTCCACACTTATGCCCAGATTTAAGAAAACTGGTGGTTCATGCAATGAAGCACTTCTTTTCTTGCGCCCCGCTAACGCAACCAAGTGTGTGCCATATTTAACATATGGCGCACCATTACACACGTTAGGAACAATAGCGTCATCATTTTTAACGCTATTGTGGTACTTTGGAGGATTAGTGCCAAAAAGTTTGACGCTAATCCTGCAAAGTATTTAGAGGCCCATTATAAATAATGGTGTACCTCATGTTAGTGCCTGCTCTAAGCAGACGTTAAACATGACGTTAAAAATGGTGCATTGGAATCTCATAGATTCCACTGTGCCAATTTTCGTGGCCTCCTACGGGGGAAGGCCCCCCTTGCATACATAATGCCTAGTGCAGTCATAATGTGCTGCAAGGATTTACAAACTGGTGCAATGCCAGCATTGCTCCACTTTGTAAATATGGTGCAACGTTTTTGCCAAGCTAGCGCAATATTAGTGTAAAAAAAATGACTCTAATGTAGTGCTAGGCCCTTTCTATAATTCGGGCCTAATTCCCTGCCAGCCTATAGTCCACGCTGGCGTTTAAGAGACACACTACTACAGGTCCCCTCTACATTCACAGTTATTCAGAAGACCATAGTTGACTACCAGTTACGACAACGGCCAGACTGAGCTATCCTCTTTCTGGGAGGCACTGAAACTGGTTGTCAAAGGGGAATTTATCGCAATATTAGCCTCTGAAAACCAACGTCGGTAGGAGAAACAAGCAACATTGGAGCTGAAAGTACTGGACCTCAAGGCTATTCACAAGCGCACAGGTGCACTGCAGATATAGAGAGAACTTGAGAGAATGCTCTCATGTCTTACGTGCCTCGATCTCCACAAGGCTGAGAATGCACTTACTCAACTGAAACACAAATTCTACCTTAGAAGCAATCGCCCTGGTAGAATGCTTGCTCATCGCCTATGGGCCAAGATACAGAGGGCCCTTCTGGGTTATCCACCCCACACTCACCACTGAGGCACTCTTGGATATGCAGATTGCAGATGCTTTGCGTCATTTTTACAGAACACTATATACAGCACTGACAGGTCCTCTAACAGACCCTTCTGAATACCTGGTGACCAACTCCTGACTTCATTGCCTCCACAGTCAGCAGACTCCCTGGATAAACCAATCCAAATTGATGAAGTGGTCTTGGACATTGCCCGTCTCAAGCTTATGAAATCCCCTGCGCCTGATGATTTCTCACCAAGAGTTTTACAAAAACTTCTGCTATGAGCTGGCCCCTATCCTCATATGATTATTCCACTCTTTTGCGTCTGCTGGCACATTTACGGACTCCAAGTTGGAGGCCTCCATATCAGTCATCGCTAAACTGGCCAAGGATCTTTCCCTCAATGGATCTTATAGACCTATATCTTTGCTTAACGTGGACGCTAAATTTTTCACCAGCATACTGGCCCACTGCTTAAACCCACTTATGCTGGGATTGATCTCTGCGGACTAGGTGGGATTTATACCAACACGCCAATGCGGGGACAATATTAGGCACCTCTGCCATCTGATTGACAAACTTTTTAGGTCCCACATAGAAGCTCTTCTCCTTTTTATTGACGTGGATTGCTGCTGTCAAAATGACCATACTACTGCCCACCCTGTACCCATTTCAGGTGCTGACCTTGACCCCAACACCACAAGCCCTCCACTCCCTACAGGCAGACATTAACAGATGTATCTGGGGGAAGAAGAAAACGCACCTCCATAAGCAGCTCCTTTATCAACCACCTCGTGAGGGCGGACTGGCTGTGCTCTGCCTCTTGAGATATCATCAGGTGTTTCTACTGCAATTCACTGTGGAATGGATCAGGCTACTTAGTGAGAAGCATTAGTGCTTCATGAACCAGGTGGGGGCCGGTTCCCACATTTGGAAGGAACCCCGGCCCACAAGAACCACAGGGCCTGGGGTCTCTACTCCTCTCCTGTAATGAACGATATCATCTGAGTGTGGGATGCCATGGCGTTAAAGGCATGCCTGCCGACTTTCTCCTCCCCGCTGATGCCTATCCTTTAGAATCCAGAGTTTACTCCTGTTAGCAACCAGATTGGTTCAAATGCTGGTTAGACGGAGGCAGTAAAAGAATAGGGTGCTTAATCGACCCTCAAGGGATAAACCCCTTTGAGCAGCTCAAAACTGAGTATGCACTGGAAGAAGCAGACCGAATGCCTTTACTTACAAGTTCTCCACTGGGTGCTTCACCCTAACGGGAACCCACACTCGAAAAGGCCTTTGACGCATTTAGAAAAATGGCTTATCAAAATAGATGGCAATTGACAACTGGTCTCTGAGCTGTACGCCATTCTTAGCATATTAGATCCTCTCCCACACTCCCCAGGGAAAGTGGGAATGGCCCGATATCTACGGCACACATCACACAATATATCAAGTGAGGAGACAACATATAAGGTTGTATCTTACTAGTACCTCATCCCCCCAATGCGTGGCACCTGAAACACAGGACATTTGACGACATGTTGGAGGGGTTGTGGGGAAACGGGGGCACTTCTCCATTTAATATGGCACTGCCCCAAACTCAAGCGGTTTTGGGACCTGGTGTTAGATGACAGGGCGTTTGGCACCACTCTCCCCAGGTTTCCGGCCTACTACACAATCTTAGGGCTCCCAAATCCAATGACGTTCCCGCTCTACTAGCAGTGAGGTAGAGACATGGTGCTGGCTTTTAGTGTGGCGCATCAGGCTACACTCCCACATTGGGGCACTGAGAAAATCCCCCAATGCACAAGCTGGTTACACAAACTATGGTACATCCTGGACATGGAGAAGTTGTCGCTCATGTTCAAACAAAGAGTGGATGATTATCCCATAGACTGGGCCCCTTTCATCCGAATATTATCCACAGAATTTAACAAACTGACTTGCTTTACCTATCTGTAAATCTTTTGCTTGCTTCCCACTACAGACTCCCGGCTAACCCTGATTCCCACACAGCCTGACTGATTCTCCGTTTGCAGCACTGAGGTCCTTATTTATACTTTTTTAGCGCCGCATTTTGCGTCAGTCTTTTGACGCAAAAGTGGCGAAAACTTACAAAATACAGGGCCTTTGGTACAAAACTGCACTAACGCAGTTTTGCACCAAAAAGTTTTGCACCGGCTTGCACCATTTTTTAGCACCAGCTGGGCACCATATTTATGGAAAGGTGCAAGCCTGTGCAAAGGGTAGGCTAGCTTAAAAGAAAATGATGTTAGGTAGGTTTGAGTCAAAATAAATGATTCTGACCAGATTAGCATCATTTTTTGACGCTAAGGGGCATATTTATACTCTGTTTGCACTGAATTAGCGTCATTTTTTTTTACTCTAATTCAGTGCAAAACTACCTCCATATTTATACTTTGGTGCTAGACCTGTCTAGCGCCAAATTTATGGAGTTAATGTCATTTTTTGGAAGTGGAAACCTACCTTGCCTTAATGAGATGCAAAGTAGGCGTTGCCTTGCAAAAAATGACTCTATGGCCTTAACGCCATATTTATACTCCCATGCAAAAATTGTGCAAGGGAGGGAGGAGGGGTCAAAAAATGGGGCAAAGCTTTCTTTGCCCCATTTTTTTAAAGCCTGGGTCAGCACAGGCGTTAGGGAACCTGTGGGCCTATTTCCATGGGAAACACCATGGAATAAGCCCACAGGTGCCCTCCCCAGGCCCCAGGGGCACTTCCACCCATACTAGAGGGACTACGGAGGATGGGGGACCCCATCCCAGGTAAGTGCGTGTAAGATTGCATTTTATTTTTTAAAGTGCCATAGGGGGCCCTGAAATGGGCCCCCATCCATGGCACAGGGTGCAATGGCCCTGCCCAGGGGACCCCTGTCCTCTGTGCTGGCCATTGGGGTGGTGGGCATGACTCCTGCCTTTTCTAAGGCAGGAGTCATGTGGCATGGTAGGTTTAGCACCATAAAATGATGCTAATCTGGTTAGAGTCATTTTTTTTTTACTCTAACCTGCCTAAAGTCATTTTTTGGTGCTAAACCCTTTTCTATACTGCCAGCCCCACCCGACTAAAGTCATTTTTTTTTACTCTAGCCTACCCTTTGCATCGGCTTGCACCATTCCGTAAAGATGGTGCCTGGCTAGTGCACAGAAATGTTGCAAACCGGTGCTAAACTTTTTGGTGCAAAACTGAGTTGGTGCAGTTTTGCAGCAAAAAAGTATAATTAAGGTGCCAATATTTTGTAAGTTTGCACCACTTTAGCGTAAAAAAATGGCGTTAATGTGGCGCAAAAAAAGTATTAATCAGGGCCTTGGTGCTAGACGGGTCTAGCACCAAAGTATAAATATGGAGTTAGATTTGCACCGAATTAGAGTAAAAAAAAATGACGCTAATTCGGTGGAAATAGAGTATAAATATGCTGCAGAGTATAAATATGCCCCTAAACATGGCGTTAAGGCCATAGAGTAATTTTTTGCACGGGAACTTTTTCCATGCATCTCATTAAGGCAAGGTGGGTCTCCACTTTCAGAGAATGACTTTAACTGCATAAATTTGGCGCTAGAGGGGTCTAGCACCAAAGTATAAATATGGAGTTAGTTTTGCACCGAATTAGAGTTAAAGAAAATACACTAAGTCGGTGCAAACAGCGTATAAATATACCCCACAATTGTATTTTGTAAGTTTGCATCGCTTTTGCGTCAAAAAGTGGCGCAAATGCAGCGCTAAAAAAGTATAAATAAGGGCCTGAGTGTCCTCATGCAAGAACGACCACACTGCCTGGCAGCCCTACACACCTGCAAAATGAATGGGAGGGTTGGTTTGGGGACTGTATTGTTTATGTTGGTTTTAAGACTTACTGAAGCAGCTTACCTCCGGGTCTTCAACATTAGTTGTACACCCTCTTTTCTTATGTAAGACGCGTGGCCGGCCCCGTGGTTGTAGGCCTTCAGCTCTGTGTACTTTTTTTACGTTCCCATTAATAAAACAGAATTGATCCATAAAGAAGTCGATTCTTTGTGTGTGTGAAGGTTTGGGGGCAAGGGGAAGCAGGTGCTTTTTCTGAGGAGGAGCTGGCCAAAATTCTATGAAATACTGACTAAGTCTGTAGGTCCAAGGGATTTGTGGTAATGTGTCATTTTGAAAAGAATCATGCATACGACCCCACATTGAGGGACATGAAAAAGGTGTAAGTCAAGAAAGACTGACCTTCAGTAGCAGCGAGGGTGAGTTATTGTTACACCAGCTATGGGCAGGGCCTCAGATGGCACGTCTATGATCTCCCTGGTGGAGAAAGAATGTGTAAAGACAGGAGTTAGAGGAGAAATCACTGCGCCCAAAAAAGTACAAAGGAGGAATGCCCTATATTTTACCAGCCGGGGCAAAAAAGGCAAGACTTCCGCAAAATGCATTTGATAATAGATTGAACCTTATCTAATGTGGTAAAGATAGCCAGATATTTATTAAGAGACGTATTAGTCTTACTACTCGTTCCATTATTGCTGCTGGTAATAGTATTCTAAGGGATGTTTGCATATCATGCCGCACTATTTATTATATTGACCTAAAATCAGTACAATTATATGTGTTTTAGCTATCAGAAAAATGTGATTAGTCTATAGAGAGCTATGTGGTTTCACTTCAGACCTTTCATTCCGATATCCTTATGGACACTGTACGTTTGTACATTTTAAATAGTGATACAGCATTTCAGAAACGAGTCTTAAATAAGAAAATAACAATTTAAGGTATCATGCAGCATGGTGAACACTCTAACACATAAATGTGACAGTTCAATTTTGTTACCAAATGTGGATTCAGGGGATCGCAGTTCTAGTCACAGCTTCCCCGTTTAACCATCCGATGTGATCCGACCTAGGCCCTGGCAAATCATTTTACATCTTTAATGTACCTTAATAGAAAAAAGCTACACGCAGTGTTACAAGGGATGTACAAACGTGCCTATTTATGCTAAAATTGACAGGGTAACTTCCTGGAAATGTTTTTCTGAATCCCCAGAACCATTTGTTTATTGCTAGTTGTGTATTACTATTCAGTTGAACTAATGCAAAAGCAGCATTCTGGAAGTGGTGTTAGCAGACAGATTTAGTTTAACACTTAACCTTTCTTCAATTCTCACTGGCCTTTGTTATCAGGACCAACAAGGTTATATAATCCGATAATTGATTAAGTGATGAGCCCACATTTTAGGCCTGTTGACTGGGTTATCAATTATTAGTTGTTTCCGTGCATTATTTTCCAGTGCCCCGACCCCCCCCCCCCCCCTTCCCGTTCTTTGTTCAAACTTGTTACTTCACCCTGTGACTATCCTACATACTTTTGCACTAGGAATAAAATAACTATCTATTGATTAAAGTAGTGTCGGGTCAGCAGTTTTTACATGTTCCTCTGCGGCACGGGCAAGTAAAAAACATTTCTAGGAAGATTCCAAACATTTGGTTTTCCCAGAGTGTGTTTAATGTTCCGGATCTGGTTCTTTATCATAAAGCTTTTTTGTGTGCATTTTTTAACACTTTTGGGACTAGCCAAGTACTGCTAATGAGCAGTTCCCATGACTAAATTACTACTTTGAACACAGTTTGTTCAATGTATTAAAGACGTACTGGGTCGCTTAAGTTAGGTGGATATGGGACTTTCGACAAAAACCTGCGTTGCAAGTTTGTTTGTGAAATACGAAAAATAGAATGTCAAACAGGTGAAAAAAATGGCATCCAACACTGTTTTAAGTGCGTTCGACGCAATAGTGGATGCACAGATGGGGATCTCTCAAAGAGGAGGTTGGTCTTTGACCAGGGTAACGGGCCTCGTGGACCACTCAAAAGCACCGAACTTGCCATTTTAATCCCTCTGTGGTCAATGAAAGACATCCAAATCCTGCTATGGAAGCCATTGGCTTTCAGCTGTCCAACGGTTTCTTGAAGGGGTGTTTGACAGCCTAATTGAATATGAAATTCTCACTGCAGCTATTTGTCACATGCCCTTGACCTGACATCCCAATTTGGTGTGCTGGATGGTCACTGAAGAGGAAAATGTGAGCAAAAGACTTTGCAAATGTGTAGCGAGATTGACACAAATGTGCATGTGGCAGTGCGAAGTTAAAGTAATCCATTCTGCTTTTTCATGGTGGAAAGGAGGCATTTGGTTATTTCTGATTGATCCATTTGTTTGCAATATACAGTTTATATTTCACAAAGATTTTTTGTTTTATGTGCACTCAATAACGTTCCTTTAACAGCACCTTATGTAAAGTTGAATTCTTGTGTGCTATTACCACTCTAGTCTGTGCCTTTTTACCATTATTTTCTTAATGCCTTTTGAACTACTTTGTAGCAATTGTTTCAAGTTTCAACTTCATTGCCTTCTTTTGCAGTTATCTATTTATATGGCTAAAAACCTCATTACCCTTTTATTTAGTGCACTGTATTGCATACGATACAATACCTGTTTAGGACGGATTGCACTTTTAAAAATTATGTTTGCACTAATTCTGTTTTGCTTCTAGTTTTACCTTCCTACCGCAAAAAGAACCATGATTTACCACAATATCTTTACACGTTACTCTTTTTAATGGTGCTTCTCAAGCCAGGGGGAGAGATATCAGTTGGTTGCTGCTATTTCCATAAAATGAATCGATGCAGCCGCCGTTAGGTAAAGGTGGCACCGAAATACCGAAAAAAGACTAGGAAATGACCTTTTTCATTTGCGTCGTGTGTTTCATCCAGAAAAACGTACATTTTGCCATAAATAACTAAAATCCTTGTTCACGTGGTTCATACAAATAACGTGCTTCATTTGGTCAGTAGGCATTACGACCACGATAACCGTGGGATGAGAGCCGTGTATACCCCAAAGCAACCCTGAATCGTGACACAAACATCAAAACTGTCATTTAATGGGTACGTTGAGTGAAGTCCCCAGCTTTTTGATTTGATGCTCTTATGTGGTGATCGGTGCGGCTATCAATATTTAATTCCCCTGCAGTTAGGAAAGAAGTCAAACGAACTGACTTCAAAAGCCAGCACAACTTCCATAGCTTTTGTGGGTGCTAGTAACCAGATTTGTACCAACTCATTAATGTAACAAACAACACTTACTAAACTGATGTCTAGTCAATGCCTTTTGTTATTAGAAGGAAACACACTTTATTACACATACTTCGAAATGCAAATATATAGTAGAAATGCCTATGGTAACAACCTTAAAGGGTCTCACAACCAACAGGGAGCACAGACTAAACTTTTTTCCCATAGATAAGCTGATCCCCTTAATGCACCCTGTACTCCCTGTGCTGGGGGCACCTCTAAAGGTGTGTGCACCAGCTGCACTGAACCATAAAAGCACAATACCTCCATGTGCATTTGAGGATGGTACCTGTTGGACCTGGCCCTTTTTGCAGGGTCAAATCTTTTATATTTCCTTGTGCCATTTTTTCAGCCCCCCCTAATGGGGGAACGCCCCCTTGCATACATTTTGCCCGGCGCAGGCATAATGTGGCGCTAGGGTTTACAAAGTGGCACAATGCATGCATTGATCCACTTTGTAAATATGGCGCAGGGAAAATGCCACTTTAATGCTGCCTTACCGTAAAGAAAATAACACTATGGTGGTGCTAAGGTGGTGCTAAGGGCTCTCAAATATGCCCCTAAACGTCCCATCTTCAGAAACAAAACTTTCTCCAGAGCTAGGGCGGCAAAGCAAGACCAGATACAAGCCTGTTGGAGAGGTTTGCTGCAGCCCCATGACCGCCACAACTAAAACTCTTCTAGTGGTGCCAATGCCCTCCTCTGGACACCACCAAGCAAATATGAAATTTTAAGCCCATCATGGGGGCTTATACGTTGATCTGTGGCCCGGCTGATTCAGTAGCTAACTGCACTTCTTTTGACACACCGATGGGCTGTTGTTGATTTCCGTTTTTTTAACAAAAGCACTCTTTTGCATGGCTCTTTTAATTTTTTACAGGCTCCTAAGCCTCAAGAAGGGCACCTGTGGCATGTATGTGGTGCCCTTGATGGAACCAGCAACTCACTAGCTGTACAGTTGTTTGGGAGCGAGCTTGGGAGGTGACCTCATCTGTCTTCTCGTCCTGCGTCTCCTTGGGTGGAGACTAGTGAAGTGGTATGTTAGCTACTCTACATGGATGCTGGCACGAGGAACAGGGGAGGCACACACTGCCATGCTCCTGGGGCTCTGGCTCTCCCTAGGAGACTAACTGAAAGGACCATGGCACAATCGGAGAAACCCTTGTATTCCCCAGTTGCATTCAAAGGGTTAGGTGATGGGCAACGCTAGGCACTTAATGGGAGATATTCTACCTCCCTGAGGCTATGCCCTCCCAGGGCATTTGTGGTAAATGAGGAGAATGGGGTGCATATGCCCTAACTGGATCCGAGGAGTTCTGGCATTTCTGGGGGCTATAAAGACCTAACAAAGCATCGGGCAGTAGCCAAAACAAATGCTGCTTTCTCTTGCCCCAGCACATGGAATTTGTAATGTTTTGTTCCTGGTGGCATGCTCTAGCCACCAGGAGTATCCTATTGAGGTCTCCTGGCCTGTAAACCTTTGGTGATTTTTCAAGAAGTTGATTTTCAAGACCAGAGCCTGATGGTTACATTTCATAGAGCATACGTTGCAGCACTAACTAGATGATGGATAGAATGCTTGATTTATTCTCAGTCACTTTAAATCAATAAGGCCACATTCCACTCCATTGTTTTTCACCTACCATGCCACTTTAATGAAAGGCTCGTCCTTTTGCAAATCAGTACCCACCCTGCTCTTTATGGGAACAGTCTGTGCCCAGCTACCAAGTGAGGATCCCTCCAGAAGGGACCACAACCAACCATAGAAAGGGTTTGTCCTACTTGGGTCTCATCAGTGAGGTACAGCTTGAGTCCTGTGGTCCAGGATGCACTGAACCTAGGTCTAGGCATATTCATCACACTTAGGGCATCAACAAGTTTATGGCTAGAATGCTTGAATTCATCTCAGCCACCAACATTCATGCTGTCAAGCACTAACCCATTCGTCCCACAGAGACACAATGCTGACTCAAGTTGTTTGTTCCCAACTTCACCTAGATGTTGCGTGCATCCCACTTACTTGTACGTGATCCACACGGTAACGTTGCGGGAGAAAGTGGATGGTTGCGAGAGAGAGAGAGAGAGGGAGAGACACGGATGTCGTCTGGCAGGATCAGGATGGCTAGCGGTAGTCTACGAAGAGCAGATCTCTGCTATGACAAACTAAATATTTAGTCAAATAACACTTTTCATGTAACCGATATACTAAAACTACTCTTCACCAATTCCCACAAACTAGGTGTACCTATCCCGCTTTTGATGGCTCTCCCCTCTCTTTAAAGGGTCTTCAAGAAACAATATGGAACCTGCAACCAGATACGATGTTTAGCCTTCTATACTATTTACATGTATTCCCACCTTGTTCCCACATCACTCTGGCCCCACTTGAAGACTTACCTAAAGTGTTCCAGAATTTCAGTGAACATCTTGCTTGTTGGGTCTTGATGGGACTTTCTAAAACACAGTCACACTCATAGTCATAGACATATAACAGGCGATAAAGAATGAAAATCAATTCTTAAGTATTTAGAATTCTCAAACATTCAGGGATTAATCAGCACAGCGTGTTAGTATAGGAAAGAATACAGTTCAGTGTTTTAACCACACAGAGTATAGGGTTAACATACTAAAGCTCACTTTCGTATGTAATTGGTGTCATCATTGTTACATCACAGTGACAATTGAACAAGGAAATAACAGACCTTTGATTCACATTTTGAAATTAGCATGTGCCAAGCACTGATTGTTCTTTATCATAGGCAATGATTGGTAACACAAAAATGCTACATAAAACTCAACTATAACAAACATGTTCATAGTACATGGTTAAAACAATTGTCCAACACACATTTAAATCTGTACTATCAAAGGTAACCGCCTTTCAAGCGCGTGCAGCGGGTTACCAACTTTTATAATGCTAATCTTCTTGATCTTTTCTTTTCTAGGATTGGCATCCACGACGCTGGGCCGTGGAATAGACGATCCAGGAACAAGCTCAGAGGGGCCGAAAATCCCACTCTGCATCTGAAGACTCCTGACAGCAAGCAATCACCTCAAGACTGGCGTGGCTTTAAACGTCTGCAGGACCTGGTCACACCCAGTTTGAGTCTCCTGGCCACACCTAGTCTGAGTCATAAGGCTTCTGTACCCGGCCACACCCAGTCTGAGTCATGAGAATGCCACAAGCACAGGTAACAAGTTACATGTGCCCCAGATTCCTTCATGAGTTCTAAAACAAGCATTGGCTCAAGTAAAAATTTCTCAAAGGCAACAACAATCATTGGCCCATGCAGGGGCAGGTGTTTGCTTAGGGGCACACTTTACTAAACTCCAGATGTGGGTTCTGGAGCATATTCGGGTTTGCAGGCCTGACACACGCAGGCCCATCATTCTACTCTAGACAAAGGTCCGCCGTACATAAATCAGTACCAACCTTGCTTCTCATGAAGATAGTCTCTCTCGAACTGCCAGGTGAAGCCCCCTCATAAGTAACCCCAGACCGTTTTCACAGTGAGGTACAGCTTGAGACCTCTGGCACCATGAGCAAGGGACCCATGTCTGATCATACCCGTCACACATAGCATGTCAGTTACAACAACAACAAGGTGATGGATAAAATGCTTGAATTAATCTGTGCCAGTGACAATATCACGGGCTGCATTATGTCCATCATTTTTCACCCTCCATGCCACCCTAGACAAAGTAAAGCCTTACGCAAATCAGAAACAACCCTGCTATATTTTTGGGAATAACCTAAATTGCCAGGCCAGACCCACTTCAGAAGGAACCACAAACTACCCCACACCAGTTTTGACCTACTCGAGCCTCATCAGTGAGGTATAACTTGAGTCCTATGGTATAATGAGCATGGGGCCCATGTCTGAGTATATCCTTCACACTTAGGGTGTCAACTGCAACAATAACAAAAGAAGATGATGAACCGAATTGCTTGAATTAATCTCAGCCACTGTCAATCGCACTGGGTGCATTACAAACCATCACTTTTTGCCCACTATGTAACTCTAGTCAAAGACCCACCTTATGCAAATCAGTACTGACCCTACACCGCAGAAGAATAAATCCAGGTGGATCCCTTCAGAACATTACCACAAGCAACTTCAGACTGGTTTCGAGCTACTTAGGGCTCATAAGTGAAGTACAGCTTGAGACCTATGGCGCCATGAGGATGAGACCCACATCTGGGCATACCTGTCACAATGAACATGTCAATTGCAATAACAATCGATGAAATACTCGATTTGATCTCTGCAGTGGCAGTCTCACGGGGCTGCATTCCAGTCCATCTTTTTTCACCCACCTTGCCACTCTAGACAAAGGTTCACCTTATGCAAATCAGTACTGACCGTACTCCTCAAGGGATATATGAAAACAAATGGTTTAGTGGGACTGCACATAATTTGATTGTGTGTATATGTTAAACTAAGCCTATTTTGGAGAATAAATTCAGAAAAGTGTTTTATGTATAACGAGAAAGTTATATTCTTGCGTAAGAAAAAGAGTCCCACAGAGATATTTTGTTTGCTTATATTCTGTACTCTGGTTCTGCTATTAGGCATAAGGGTGAGGTCCTTTGTTTTATTAATCTTCGTGGGAACAGTCTGTCCCGAACTGCCAGGCAAGGCCCCTCCAGAATGGACTACAAGCAACCCCACACCAGTTTCGACCTATCGAAGTCTCATCAGTGAGGTATAGCTTGAGTCCTACGGCATAATGAGCATGGGATGGACGTCTGGGTACATCTGTCACACTCAGGATGTCAACTCAAACAATAATAAAAACAAGGTGATGAGCAGAATTACAATCCATTGTTTTGGCCCACCATTCTACTTTAGAAAAAGACCAGCCTTATGCAGATCAGAACCGGCTATGTTGCTCTTAGGAGCAGTTAATCCCAAACTGCCGGGCAAGGCCTTCTCTAGAAGATACCACAGGCGACCCTAGACTGTTTTCGAGGCTTCATAGGTCTCACGAGTTAGGTAAAGATTGAGACCTATGGCACAGTGAGCACAAGACCCATGTCTGGGCCTATCTGTCAAACATAGGGGGTCAACTGCAATAATACCTAGTCTTGCATTGGTTGTGTTTCAGTTCAGGCAGGACCTGGCTGGGCAGTTCAGGCTGGACTGTTTCTACTGGAGCAAGTTCAAAATGGGTTTGCCTATGGCTAGGTTCAAACTCGGGCAGGATGGTGGCCAAAGAAAGATGGGTTGGAATGCTACCCTGAGTGATAACCAGTGGTTAGATTTTTTGAAAGCATTCCTCCCATCACCTATTGTATGCTTAAACCTCTAGGCAGCACCCAGGACCTGCTTCTCTGTATGGGCACTTACTACTTCTCCTTTGCCTGTGGCCTTCCTCAGGGGTGCCCTGTGGCCTTCAAGGAAGATTGCCATCCCTGACTGCATTTCCTAGTCCTCACTGTTATTTGGATCCCAGCAGGTCAACCCCTCTACCGTCCCAAAGAGACAGTGAGGAGGCCAGTGCCACTGACCCTGAAGACTCAGATCCACAAAGTCCAAGTCAGAAGGAGTCGAGTGTGTCCCACCACTCCAAACAGAGATCTATCCATCCTTGGGTCCATTCCACTTCTTCTCTTAGTCAATCTCTTGTGCAGGGGCTTTTAAGGCGGGGTGATAAGTTCCAGAAAGTGGGCATCTCTACCCAAACCAAAGGTATGACATCATCGATAAACCTCATTCCATCACTCCTGCACAGCATCTTAAGACATTTCAATATTGCGATTTCAATTTGCCAATGGCCACAGCCTGCTGAGGGCTTTAAGCCTTCTCCCAGTTGCGACTGCCAAACTGGTTTCCTACCACCAAAACCCCAAATGGACATGCTGGAGAAAATGCAGATAGGGGAATGGCTGCTGCCCTATTGATTCTCTGAAATGGGCATGTCCGATCTTGTCAAGCAGTATGAATGTATTTACCAGATGCAGATTCTGCCCTCTTCCTCTCCCAGGAACAGTTAAATCTCACACTAATGGGCCTATTGTGTGAAGAAGGTTTTGGTATACCCACTGGAGAGAAGAGTAATTAACTTGGCCTAGCAGTGTAGTTCAAAGGCCAAATCTAATTAAGGGCTGAGTCAGAGAAATACAACCAAAAGTCAAAGTTCATGAACAAGTGTTAAACAGCTCAATTATTAATATATTTGCACATGGTACATTTGTTTACCTACAGCAAGAGACATCAGGGGCAGCCCCTCCATGAGAGCAGAGGAGAGTTGCCCCGCTAAAAAAATCCCCTCAGAACTGAAAAATAAAATGGTAATAAAGTTTATTTATTACCATTTTATTTTTCAGCAACCCGTCCTGAACTGAGTGTCAGAACAGGGTGGGGCAATTGCTGCTGGGAGGCAGTAAGGAGCTCTGCTTTTTAGTTTAAAGTGAGCATGTCCCTTTGGCTAGCCCTCTTCTGATGGCCAGCCCGACATGCTCACTTTAAACTTCTCTAACCCAGAGGTCCTAAGATAGCTGGGTTAGAGAAAGCCCAGTCCTCCAGCGCTCTTAAGAGTGCTGAAAAGAGGCAGTTCACTCCAACCCTGATGCTTCTCTGATGCTGCTTGACAGCATGAGAGCAGCACCAGGATTGGTTAGTGCAGTTTCCTGGGTCCCGCATGGGAGCTTCCAGGAGAGAGGAGAGGAAGATGCCATGAGGTGCCATTTTTTAAAATTATTATTATTGTACTCCCACACCTCCACTGTAAATACAAGCCAGCTGCCACTGAGAGACATTAAACTTTTTTCTAGGCTCAACCAATTTAAAGTTGTTCTTTTGTGCAGCTTTCAATTACAGTGTCAATACAGTTAAGATGTACAATGAAGCACTACAGTCTCATACCATTGTCAAAATGAAATGAGGATATTCCTTTTTGTATGCCCAAATAAAATGTATGGTCTATATAGGGCATAAAAAATATCAAAGACTCCTCCTGTGCTAGGCTACCTATGTGCAGATACTAGGCTGAGCTGGTCAGTAGTCCCATTTGCTCCGTCTTTACACTGATATGTGCACGTAATCATGTGCAACCAGCCCAGATTCTCCTGAATGAGTTGTGAACCAGAAAACCCTATTTTAACAGGTGGTTAACACTGCAAAACCATTTTACTATAGCTTATAGTGAGACCCAATCATTGCAACTCACAGCAGAAGTACAAGTGCAGAAAACAGCAGTGTCCAAAGGCAAATAATCTAGGGGCCTAAATGGGTTACCACCACCATCTAAGGGAAACAGCCTTTACAACACAATATCTTTACCATGCATCATTTGTCATGTAATGCCTTTGAAGTTTGGACTTTGAAATGGGGGAGATTTGAAAGACAGGAAGAATTTGAAGTGTGCAGAGGTCCTGCCCTTCCTGCCCTGGCTCTAGACTCACTACAGGGAGTTATGCAGCTTTGTATGGGGACAGGACGCAGCCTATTCAGGTACAAGTGTGGGGCTGTGCCCAGCTCCTCCCTCCCGTCCTACCCAGGAAGCCCCATCAGAATGTGGATTGTGAATCAGGACAAACATGACTTCCCATTGTGCGTGGCTGTCTAGTAGGATTACACAAAGCCCAAATGTCACCCCACCCTAAACATGTGATGAGAAACCGGGACCGATAGCAGGCGCCAAATGGCTAAAGTGAAAAAATGCCAACTTTCTAAAAGTGGCATTTTCAGAATTACAATATAAAATCCGCCTTCACCATAAGTTGTGATTTTAATGTGTGATTATAGAGACTCCAAACTCGAAAAACATCTCTCTTTCAGATTGCGAATTACACTTTTAAGATGTAATAAGGTAGTCTCAATGTTATCCAATGGGAGAGATAGGCCCTGCTGTAGTGGAAAATGACTTTGTTTTTTTTTCACTACCAGGACATGTAAAATCTAAAGTACTTGTCCTGCATTTTATCTGCATTGCACCCTGCCCTCTGGGTTGTCCAGGGCCTACCTTAGAGGTGGCTTATTTGTATAAAAAGGAAAGGTTTGAGCCTGGCAACTGGGTTATTTTGCTGGGTTGAAATGGCAGTATAAAACTGCACATGCAGGCTCTGCAATGACAGGTCTGAGTCATGGTTAGAGGGCTATTCAAGCACAATCAGTGCTGCAAGCCCTCAAGTAGCATTTAATTTATAGGCCCTGGACACACATAGGTCACTTTACTAGGCACTTCTAAGTAAATTGAATGTGCCAGTTGGGGGATCAGCCAATATTACCATGTTTAAGGGAGAGAGTACAAGTGTGTTAGGTGTTAGGCATCAAAAATGAGGTCAGAAAAGTGGAGAAGGTAGGCAATAAGTGAGGTCTTTATATATATATATATATATATATATATATACACATATATATATTCACTGAAAAACAAAGGTTATAGTTAGGTTCAGATTTTACATTCACAAATCCATAGAAATTCAGCTGTTCTACTTAGAGTTATTTCAAGTAACCATAACTCGTGCCCTAAGGTAACTAGAACTCGCACCCTTACCATGCACAGTTTTTTCATCAATAATTTAACTGCAAATGTTACAATGATATTATTAATTATGTCATAGAAGATGTCATGAGTGATGTAATATCTGGGGTAATTAGCAGTGCATGGTGAGGGGTCGAGTTATAAATACCGTAGGGCATGAATTATAGTTACTTGCAATAACTCTAACAAGAACAGCTGAATTTCTATGGTTTTGTGCCTGCAAAATCTGAACCTAACTATAACGTCTCTGTAACCTTTTGTTTTTAGTGAATTTCTAAGGTTTTATTTAATTCTATTTTCTTAGCTATAACGTCCCTGTAACCTTTGTTTTTTTCAGTGAATTTCTAACGTTTATTTAATGTTAAGTATGATGCTCACTGCAATGCACAGTGGGGGGCGGAGTTGAACGCAGAGCCTAGCCTGGCATTGTGCTGTCCCCACCCAAGCCTGCTGCTCTTGCCCCCTCCTCCTCCATGCCATCCATTGTCTAAGTCCATACCCCTGCTCCCTCAGTGCAGCCCTGTTGAAGAACCAGAACCTTGTGGGCCTGGCGGCGCAGGGTACGCCTGAAATCTCCTTGGATTCACCTGCCTCAACTAACAGAGACACGGGACACTCTGTCAGGCGTAAAAGATCAGATTTTATTAGCTGCAGCTAGTACAGTTGTCCAAGAAGTACACAAGGTATGTTCTCAGGAGACTGCCACTTTACTTTGTGGCGCACAATCTTATATACCGTATAAAAACCATTTATTAACTACATACACTCCCAGAACACATAGAAAGGAGCCAGTAAGAATAATGTAAAGATAGAACAGAGCCAATAGAAATGTCGGAAAACAAGACAGCACCAATAGAAGGAATTGGAAAACAAAGTATCAAGTGACTTAAGGTTGCCTCCCCTCCAGCTGTGTTTGTCACCCCTCCCTTGAACTAATTCATTAACCGATCCACAACGAAGTTGCATGTGGTGCGATAAGTTTGTGTGCGTTTGGAGGACAGTTGTGAAATGAGAGAATACTAGCAAAGGACAGCGAAGGCCAGACGATAAGATAAGATCGGCGGAGAATAGTGTGAGCCTACAGATAGTTGAAACAAGGATTAGAAAACCAGACAGGGATTAGTGTACTCGGTCAGACCTTAATACCAGCCTTGTAAAGATAGAGGCAGAAGGCTGTTTTGAACACCATGTTGCAGAATAAGCAGAAAAGGCAGAATGGACTTCGTTCGCTGTGCTGCCTGAGTGAAGGCAACATAAAATGGCGGCGGGCCACAAAATGGCGGGTCGATACGATCGTATTAAAAATCGAATTTCCTCAGACCCTCCTTTTGCCAGAACTCAGGCAAGATACACAAACTCATGTTAATCTGAGTCGATGTCTATGGCCATGAGGTCATCAAGCTGTTGCTGTACCATCATTTTGATATTCTCTGCTCTTTGTGACTTGGGTTTGGGAATACATGCAGTAGCACATAGGTTGCAGATGGCAGGACCGCAGTGCATACAAAGACAACAAGAGAATATAAAAGCTAAAATTACTCCAAAGAATGTCAATACCTTCCAACCCCATTTGGACAGTAATCCCCAAAACCACTCTGAAAAGGACCAATCTCCTTCGTCCTGATGAATCGACTCGGAGATTATGTGTAACTTAGAGATAGCTTGGTATACTGTCGGAGCGTCATTAGGTATGAAAATACAGCAACTTGATCCGATCAATTTGCATACTCCACCACGGTCCGCAAGAACAAAGTCTAAGGCAACACGGTTCTGCAAGGTCATAAGACAATCAGCCTGTAGTTCAGCTGTAATGTTACTTAAAGCTCCTACAGTGATGTCTATGGTGGTTTCTACGACACGAACCAATTGCCTTATATTTCTGCTGTTGGCCATTGGACCCCAGAAGGGAAGAAATCCTTTGAGGAAATCTCCTCCCTCTTGTCCTGCTGTGTCTTTCGAATCCACAATCCCTCTGCCATATCTATTTTTATGATGGTTCGCAGGAGCGGTGTATGTAGGGGGAAGAAGAAAGGCTATATAACAAGTACCAGAGAAATCAGCTGGCAACCATGTATAAGCCCTATCGTGGCAAACGAAGTATGTACCTTGAGATGGTACTAACGGCAGTGAATTCAGGGCTGAATAAACATATGTATGGGAACATAAACTTTCTCTTTGTCCGGTGTTTGGAGTTCTACCATTTATTTGCAGACAGAAATTTCCTTGTTGGGGTATGACCCGTATCGGAGGAGATTTTCCTTGCTTAACCTTATCATTGAGGCTGGAAATGTAATTAGTTATGTTCCAATTGGTATATGCTTTTCTTTCATCTATGGAAGCTTCACTTTTTTCCATGATTTTAGCCATAGCTACCATTCCCTTTATCAATAAACTATGACTGAAATTTGAACCAACACTATGTGAACTGACAGGTTGTTTAATTTTACTTTGATATGCATTATTGAAAATGACAAAATAAGCCCAAGCGGAACCTTCATAGGAGAATGGAAGAACTAAATATGGCATTCCTTTTTCTACCGTATGTGGTATGAGTCCACACACCCAACAGTCAGTTGTATTGATCACTAACTGATGTTGATGTAACAACTGGACGAAGGAATTGTTAAAGTATTCAGTTCTTCTGATGAGTTCATGCTGGGGAAGAGTGTGAAATAGGTGCGGAGAGATAGTAGAAGAAGATGTAGAGGTAGGAGAAGAGACAACTTTTTGCTGCAGAGTAATAATGATCCAGTTTACAGATGCCAAAAGAATACACGACAATATAATGACGCATAGAGCAATACTACAACGACTACATATTTCTTTACAATTATTCTTTACATTTTTACTTTCTCTTTTATCTAATGTAGCCTCCATCTTTCTAAGTGGATGCTCACGGCAATCTTCCTCAATCACTGTAGTCACGATTATCTACCGTCCTATGACACTGTGAGGTCCTGCAGGCCTATTGCCACTTACTCAGGTCGTAACTAAGACTCCTACCGTGACCCTGCAACCGGGATAGAGTACTACATAGGAGAGAAATTTACAAGTTCTTTGGTCTTGGTCTCAAATTATAGCGTTCCTGTCCAGAGGCAGTCTGGTTTTGAAACAATGTTCCTGGATTTGTCGTGTTCAAGCGACGATGCGATGGTATTGCTTCTTGAAGGATGTCGTCGTCCTCTTTCTCAGAAAGTGTTCCAATTAGACGCGCATCACTGAATGGTACAAATTGCGGAACTTTCTCACTTTCAGAGTCACTGATGCCTCTACGGACCCACTGATCGAAAGGCAAGGGCAAAGGCACTTTCTTGCAGTGCACGGCATGCACCCAGTTTTTCTTTCCTTCGACTTTAACTGCTGTTCTTGTGGTCAAAAGAACCAGGCGTGGCTCTCTCCATCTGGGCTCCAAATTTCTCTGTCGTTGGAAATTTTTCGTGCAGACCCAGTCACCTGGTCGGATGGAATGACCTGGGTCTGTGGAAGCCTCTGGTAGAGCACTCTGAACCTGTTGATGAAGAACACGCAATTTAGTTGTAAGGTCATACAAGTAGTCAATCAACATCGGGTATGGCAAGTCTGAGTATTTCTTAGGGCGTGGAACTCCCCATACATTAGCTGGGCGACCAAATATCACTTCGTAAGGGCTAAGCCCCAAACGAGAGTGTACTGCTGTTCTGGTGGACAGAAGAGCCAATGGTAAAGCATCAGGCCAATTAAGTCCTGTGCTAGCTTGCACCTTAGCAATTTTAAGCTTCAAGGTTCCATTGTAGCATTCTACTAAACCAGCCGACTGTGGGTGATTCGCCGCGTGGAACTTCTGTTTTATGCCAAGACCTGCACAAACTTTTTGCATGACTTGACCCACAAATTCGCTCCCATTGTCACTCCAGACAATGCGCGGCAAACCAAACCTAGGGAAGAATTCTTTCAAAAGTATTTTGGCAGTTGATAAAGCAGTATTGTCCTTCAGAGGGTAGGCTTCTACCCATCTAGAAAAAGCACATACTACCACTAGAACATATTTGAGGTTGTTGCATCGTTCCATGTGAATATAATCGATCTGCAACACCTCAAATGGATATGTTGGAGGAGCAAAATGACCTGCTGGAGTTGGGGTTCCCTTTCCCGGATTGTACATCAAGCAAACAATACAATGTTTTACTACATTATTTGCACACTTTGGGATCCCCTCATTTTGCCACACTGGAGCCAGAAGTTTACATATTCCTTTTGCACTTAGGTGAGCTGGACCATGTGCCATAGTAACTACAGGTAGCACATAAGCATCTGGTAACAGCCAACGTTGATGTTCTGATAATTCAACCCAACATCCCATCTCATCTAACATTCCTGTACTTTCCTTCCACTTTCTCAACTCATTCTCCGTAGCCTCTCCTTGAATTGATTTCACACTCTCTACTGTATCTTCACACATTCCCTTTTCTCTTACGCAGTTTGCGGGACCTGCAACATACATTCGACTTGTGTTGTCTCTGGCTGTCTTTTTCGCTACCTCATCTGCAAATGCATTTCCTCGACCAACATCGTCCACAATCTTTTTGTGTGCACTACACTTCACGATCGCTATCTGAGTAGGCATTGTAAGTGACTCAAGAAGTTCAGTCACTAATTGACCATGTTGTATCTTAGTACCATGGGAAGTAAAGAATCCTCTTTCCTTCCATAAGCGCCCAAAGTTAAACGCTACACCAAAAGCGTATTGGCTATCAGTGTACACGTTTACTCTTTTTCCTTTGGATAACACACACGCTCTAGTTAAGGCTATCAATTCAGCTGCCTGAGCTGAATTATGTCTAATGCGTGCTGTCTCCACAATCGTATGCAAAGTAGTAATAGCGTAGGCTGAAACTGTATCTCCATTCGGGAGCTTGAAACAAGAACCATCTACCCATAGTGTTCCATCTGGATTCACTAATGGCGTGTCTTTTAGGTCAATTCTACCCTTAGTCTCTTCTTCAGTACGGAGAAAACAATCATGCTGTTCAGAGACATCTCTCTCTTCTGGAAGAGGCAACAAAGTAGCTGGATTCAGGGTATTACATCGTTTGATGTGTATGTGACTAGCCAAAAGCGTCAGCTCATATCCGGACAACCGAGCACTCGTAAGATGCTGCGTTTTTGTCCTATTTAGTAAAGTATCCACTGCATGTGGCACCATAACAATGAGAGTATTATCTAGCACTACTCCAGCAGACTGTCGAATAGAAATTGCTGCTGCCGCTGTTGCCTTAAGACAACTAGGCAATGCTTTAGCTACTGGATCTAACGTAGCTGAGAAATATGCGCATGGTCGCTGTTGATCTCCAAAACGCTGCGTTAAGACTGACAATGCACAACCCTCTCTTTCGTGGACATAGAGCGTAAAGGGCTTACTGTAATCAGGAGTACCCAATACAGGAGCAGAACACAAAGCAATACGCAAATCAGTAAAACTCTTCTGACACTCGTCAGTCCACGGAAGAGGCTGAGGCGTATCTTTTAAAGTTAGCGCCAACAGCGGTTTAGCCAATAAAGAGAAACTCGGAATCCACTGTCTACAATAAGAAGTAATGCCCAAAAAGGCACGTACCTCTCTTTGTGTGGATGGCACTGACATTTGTGCAATTGCCTGAATTCGTTCGGGGGTCAATCGTCGTCCCTCCTTTGACAAGAGATGACCCAAATAAGTCACCTCGCGACAGACATATTGTAATTTAGAAGGAGAAACCTTGTGATTCAGATCAAACAAATGACGCAACAGTGCAACGGTCACGTTTTTGCAAATCTCCTCTGAATCAGCTGCAACTAATAAGTCATCCATGTACTGAATGAGAGCGGCACCGGACGGTAAGGAAAAGGCATCAAGATGACATTTTAGAGCTTGACTGTAAATAGAGGGACTTTCACAATAACCTTGAGGTGCGCGTTTAAACCGGAAGCTTCGGCCTCCGAGGGAAAAAACAAAAATATCTCTACTCTCTTCGGCGATGGGAATACTAAAGAAAGCATTCTTTAGATCAATAACTGAAAACCAAGTCGCTGTAGAAGGTATCATCGTCAACAGAGCAGTGATATCTGGGACTACAGGAAACTGCGGTACGACAATCTTGTTTACCTCCCGAAGATCAATTACAAAACGATAAACAGGAGGCTGAGAAGGATCAGTGCGTTTAAGAACCGGAAGAACAGGACTGTTACATGTATTTCCTCTCGTTTCCTCAACCACACCCTTCTGGATCAAATCATGGACAATTTCCAGAAGTGCTTTCTCACCTTCAGTAGAGATTCTGTATTGCGGAATACGTGGCATTTCAGCATTGGGCTTAAGAGTAACAACATAAGGTGGGATCTCAAGACAACCAACGTCATTCGGACCCGTAGCCCAAAGCGTTTCGGGAAGAGAAAGCAATTCAGGTGGGAATTGATCTTTTGATAAGTACATTGGACTAGTCATTTTCTGTCCTAGAGTGAGGTATACACCAGAAGGTGAACAATATATCGTAGCATGCATTCTTTTTAATAGATCTAAACCCAACAGATTTTCACCACAACCATTCGTCAGAAGAAGTGGAGCTTCTAAATCATAAGGGCCTATTGAAACAGGCAAAGGGCAAGAAACTGGATTGCGAACAGGGGCGCCAGAAAATCCTACAGATACATTCGTTAAGCCAGACAAAGGTGCGCCAGGGAGTTTAGAATGAATGATAGAGCTTCTCATGGCACCAGTATCTAAAAGAAATGGCTCTGAAACACCCATTGTAGTGACATTAACATAAGGTCCATTCTGATCCACTGGAATTGACGTAACCCCCTTACTTTGTCCATGGCTGTCCTATTCAAAATGAAGACTTTCATTCCCTCCTTCAATATACTGATCCTCACTGTAATACTGTGTAGACCTAACATTTTGCTGGTCAAAGTAATTTCCGGAATTTGGAGGAACAAAAGAACGCTGCTCTTGGGTTAACACACCTCGACCTCTACCTCTATTTGCTGACTGAGGACCACCATGACCTCGTGAAGCAGATGTTGCTCCATTACGCTGCAACAATGCCGGACAACTGTTCTTAAAATGACCTTCCTCCCTACAATAAGCACATTGATTGGGACCTAGCAAAGGTCTTGGAATGAATGGTTCAGGCTTTTGATACAACCTCTGAAACTGCGGAGGCTGTTGAAACTGAGGCTGAACATAACGAGGAGGATAAGCCTGTTGCAAGAGAACTTTAGTTTTTAATTCTTTCGTCTTTTTCTCTTGTTTTTCCCTTTCTTCTTTGTCTCTATTTTCATAATATTGTGCAGTAGCCAATATCTGGGCAGAAGAAGAAACTGCCCATGAACTCTCGGAGTCTTTTAGCTTGTGTGATAGTTCAGGAAGCAAGTTATATACGAACTTATCCACAAATAATCGCTGTCCCCCTTCTGTAGCCATATCTTGACCACTGTGATCAATGAATGTCTCCTCGAATCGGGTAAAGAAATCGGAAACACTTTCATCTTTCTTTTGTTTACATGCTGCTAGCTTATCCCAATTAACTCTCAAAGCAGGCATCATTGTTTTCATTAATGTAATAATCCTACCAGGGAGTTCTAAGATCAAAGCGTCGGGCTTTGCACCACCTACTTGACCTCTATCTGCGGCAATAATAGCGTTCCAATCGCCGCCTAATTCTTGAGCGTGATCCTCTCTACGAATTTTAGCCCATATTGTCTGTGGAACTACATTTCCCATCAACATGTCAATATCTGCTAGATTCATAGTACATGCATCAACTGTTTGCGACAACTCTTTATAGTAACCAGCAGGATTTTTGCGTGAATCTGGTAGTGACTGTTTAAGTGCTAAAACTTCAGACCTTTTCCAGGGGACATGTATCCATATGCGCTGAAAATGCGCAGGAATAGCTGGATTAGCACCTGCTGCTGCAACTTCTTCCTTCCATATTGGAGAAACCTCTCTCATGGGATAGTTTTTCAGTGCTGTCCTAACTGAAGGATCAGAATCAGGAAAAGTCTGTGAGAACAATAGGGATCTGAAAGAAATAAGTGTTCTGACAGCGTTTTCAACCTTAGGACCCACAATAAGTCCTTTGTCAAAGTCAGCCTGAACATCTAACATATCCTGTGGGACCGAACCCAAATTCATATCCTCCCATTCTTTAGCGAGAGTATCGCACATAACTTTAAAAACATATCTCTGCGTAGGTGCATTCCATTGCAGAAAGGTGGACATAATATCAGACGTACTATATTGGGGACCCTTCTTGATCCATCTACAAGCAAGTGAGTCCAATTTTTCTCGCTCTTCGGAGTCTGGGAATTGACTACGAGACTGTCTTCGAGAAAAAGCTGGAGACACATTTAAAGCTTCAAAGAAAGGTGATAAGAGACCAGAGACAGTATCTGCAAATCGCTTACGCATAGATGGAGAATTTGACATAAGGATAGGGGACAAGGTATTAGGTGAATTAACTAAAGGAGCATTAGGAATTGCCAAAGGAGCAGAAGGCAAAGGAGTTAAAGGCAAAGCTGGCATAGGCAATACTTGAGGAGGCAAATGTGGAAAAGCTGGAGCAGGCGGAAGCACAACTGGCGGCTGAACAGGCTGTAACATCGGGGGTGCATTAGCACCTTGTACATAGGGCGGAGGCAATTTCAATAAGTGGGACATTAAGGGATCTTCCTCAAAATCTTTTCTCTTATCAAGGGAAGAGATAGGCAACGTCGGATAGCATTTATCTATTGCCATTCGATGCTGTCTGTCTGAAATTTCCATTGCATTATATATTTCATCATCTTTGAATTGCTGAGCAGCCTGTATAATCGTCATTCCCTGTGTTTTCCTATCTCGTTTCGCTTGTTTAATTTCTCTCTGTTTGGCTTCCTTACGCCAAAGGCGAAAAGAGTCAAACATTGCCGGCCGGGCTTTTCTTTTAAATAACGTTGCTTCTAAATTATCTAGCACATCAGTTTCGAAACTACCATTTTCTGGCCATTTTAAAACACCATCTTTCTTTGTATATCGGGTCCATGTCTTATTAAAGGAAATAGGACCAACACCATGTTTAGAATAGAGCTCATATGTGGGAGTTCCAACCGAAGGAATCGGACAGGAGTCCTCAAGCTGGGAGTCCCTATTACAACCAAAGCAACAAAGTTTTCCAAACTTAGTCAGACCAGACATCTCACGATTTTTACTGGCTGTTCACAAACATCAAGGGGGTAAAACTTTCAGTTTACACAGCACAAATGCACTTACCCCTCGGCTTTGGCCACTGCAATGGCCAAATCTAAGGACCTAAGGACAAAACAAAGACCAAAATTTGTGGGCGCGACCCACCAAATACTTAACTAAGGATGTCTTCTTACACCAACAGAGGCCCGTCTATCGTCTCGCTTTACCATACATCATCAAAGAAAGGGCCAAGGCAGGGCGGCAGTCAGGGCAGCAGTCGTCAGTAGCCGTCAGGAAGGAGTAACCGCGCTGAAAAAGACCTTCGGACCACTTCGACATACAGGGGTCGCTTGACGTGGCTCGCGATTCCTCCAGAATTTTCTTGCGGGGTTCCTCACGACCTTCAGGCAGAACCGGTACCGCTGAAGCCGCCCCACGTTGGGCGCCAGTTGAAGAACCAGAACCTTATGGGCCTGGCGGCGCAGGGTACGCCTGAAATCTCCTTGGATTCACCTGCCTCAACTAACAGAGACACGGGACACTCTGTCAGGCGTAAAAGATCAGATTTTATTAGCTGCAGCTAGTACAGTTGTCCAAGAAGTACACAAGGTATGTTCTCAGGAGACTGCCACTTTACTTTGTGGCGCACAATCTTATATACCGTATAAAAACCATTTATTAACTACATACACTCCCAGAACACATAGAAAGGAGCCAGTAAGAATAATGTAAAGATAGAACAGAGCCAATAGAAATGTCGGAAAACAAGACAGCACCAATAGAAGGAATTGGAAAACAAAGTATCAAGTGACTTAAGGTTGCCTCCCCTCCAGCTGTGTTTGTCACCCCTCCCTTGAACTAATTCATTAACCGATCCACAACGAAGTTGCATGTGGTGCGATAAGTTTGTGTGCGTTTGGAGGACAGTTGTGAAATGAGAGAATACTAGCAAAGGACAGCGAAGGCCAGACGATAAGATAAGATCGGCGGAGAATAGTGTGAGCCTACAGATAGTTGAAACAAGGATTAGAAAACCAGACAGGGATTAGTGTACTCGGTCAGACCTTAATACCAGCCTTGTAAAGATAGAGGCAGAAGGCTGTTTTGAACACCATGTTGCAGAATAAGCAGAAAAGGCAGAATGGACTTCGTTCGCTGTGCTGCCTGAGTGAAGGCAACATAAAATGGCGGCGGGCCACAAAATGGCGGGTCGATACGATCGTATTAAAAATCGAATTTCCTCACTGTGTGTCCATTGTTCTGCCACTTCTCTTCCCACCTGCTCTAAACAGTTAGCCTGTTGCCCCATCCACCTCCTCCATACCCTCTGTTGTCTGAGTTCCTGCACCAGTCTCCTCCCTCCTGCCCTGCATGGTCCGATGTGCTGCCACTGCTTTCCATCTAGCTTGATGTTCCTACCCACTCCTCCTGCCCTCCATTACCCATTTCTATGCCCCATCATTGCCCTCCTGCTTAGCCTCAGTGTGTAACTTGCTTCCCCTACCCTCCTTCTGCATACCCTTGGATATCTGTGTGCTTGCTACTGCTATCTCCAGATTGCCCATCATGTTCCATGGACCTGCCACTGCCCGTCTATCTACTCTGAGTATTCTGTTGCACTGCCACTGTCCTTCCCACCTGCCTAGCAGGGTCAGATGACTGCCGCCTGTTCCTGCCTCCTCCACCGTGCCTGTCAGAGTTCCATGCCCCATCCCATCCCCCATGTCTTCCATGGTCCATTTTGCTGACATTCCCTTCTGCCCTCCATGCTCTGCTCTGCTGCAACTGTGCCTCTTGCCTACCCTGCATGGTCTGTTGTGAAGCCCCTTCCCCTGCACTTTCTTGTCTGTTACCAGCCCGTACCCATCCCTCTTTCCCTCCATGGCCGGTGTGCTGCCACTAACACCCTCCCACTTGCCATGCATGGCCTTCTGTGCTGCCACAGCCCCACCCACCTGCCCCGTGTGGGCAGCTTGCTGCACCTGACCCCCTCCAACCATCCCACTATTCTCTTTGTGTATGCCATTATAGTCTCATTGTTTCTCTCAATGGTGTATTGTGCTTACAGTGCCCATCCTGCCTGCCCTCCATTGTCAGCTTGCTGCTCCAGCCCGGCCCCCTTGCCTCTGCCTTCTGATTTCCATGTGCAGGCTCCTATCTCCTCCCTCCTGCCATATGTGGTCTGTTTTGCCCTTGCCCCCTCTTTCCTGCCCTTCATGGTCCGTTATGCTGCAACTGTCCCTCCTGTCTGTCTGGTATGGTTAGCTTCCTGCCCTTGACCCTTTCACCTCTGCTCTCTTTTGTCTATGTGAATGGACCGGTCCCCTCCCTGTTGCTTTCCATGGTCTGTTGTGCTGCACTGTCGTCCTGTTGGACCTGTGGGATGTATTGTGCTGCTGCAACCCCTGACTTCTGCAGGCCAATTTGGTGCCCCTGCCCATCTTCGTCCTGCCCTCTGTTACCTGAGTCCATATCCCTACCTCATTCCTCTTGCCCTCAGTGATTCAATGTACCATATTTGTCAACATTTTGAATTTGGTAAGGGGGAGATTTAAACAAAAAAAAACAATAGGAATTGATCCTTCCAATTGACTTACATTGAAAAAGAGGCGATTTTAAGCAGGAGACAGATAAAATAGAGCCCTTTTGAGCTCAAAAACATCAGGTGTCTCCTGCCTGAATTGGGTCTGTATATTTATACCACCACTGCCTCTGCCTTCTGCCCTCAATAGTCTGTTATATTGCCACAGCCTCTCTTGCCTGACCTGCATGGTTGGTTTGTTGCCCCTGCCTCCCTTTCTCCTGCCTTCAACAGCCCGTTGTGGTGCCACTGCCCCTCCCACCTGCCCAACGTGGTCAACATGTTGCCTCTGCACCCTCTTCCCTGCCCTCAGTTATCTGAGTCCGTGCCTCTGACATCTGCCTTCCCACAGTATTCTAATGAACAACTAGATTGCTAGCATTTTATATTTAATACAAAAGTGTGCCATGCCTGACATCATCTTAATGTTATAAAAGCTGTCATACCTAATGCATTTTCTTTAGAAATTATATAAATTGAGAGTGTCTTATTCCCATAGAAATTATGGTTAGTGCACTACAAAACGAAAATGGGGACATATTTTCTGAGTTCTCAAATAGTGACTAAGCACTTTTAAATTATTTGCTATCTTGATGTTTTTCTATCCAGCTGATCACTTGATTATATTTTATAGTTAGGGAATAGAATGTGGCGTTATGGCCAGAGCTGTAGACCTTGTAACTGCGGAACCAGGTTCGCGTTTTGGCATCAGCTCAACATCCTTTGATTCTGGGCAAATCACTTATTTTCCCGATGCCTAAAGCCCAAAAGGAATGTGTCATTGTGTAATGTAAATGATGCTCATGGAAAGCACTTCAGTACCTTCAGGTAAAGTCTGTGCTATATAAAACAGCAAAAAAGCAAACAAATAAGTGTTTTGCACACTTATATCATTGGGCTACATATGGGCTACATTTGGGTGATATTTGTGCTTAATTTAGGCTCTTTTTTCTCTGGTGGCCATCTTGGGAGACATATTTATTATGAAGCTCCCTAATCTCATTTACTGCAGTATCCTCAGTTAAAAATGATGATAGTTTTCCACTTAGATTCCTTCAAGATGGCGGTCGGATGTGCCTCAATTTTGGCATACATTCAGAATGTTACTATTCTAGTTGCTCATTAAAACACTGTAGTAAACTGCTGATCACCAGGGGTTTAACTGGCAGTCGGTTGATGATGTTCAAAGTACATGTTTCAGTCTACATGTCAGAATGCTTTAATGAAATAGAAGAGGACGATATTTGAGAACTCACTTAAAACGAGTCCTCATTTTTCTTTCTACAGCACTAACAATATTTTCTATGACAAAATGAAAACCCTCATTTTGTTCCTTTCTAAATTAAATGTTTTACGTTTTACCAGTTTGATTCAATCAAGATGGCGTCAGATGTGCCACACTTTTGCCATAAGTAAGACTGTTACCACTATTTTTGCTCTTTAAAACATTCTGAGAGGCTGCAGTAGAACACAAGGGAATTAACTTGCAGGTTGCTCCTTTTGGAAGTACATATTTTACTGAGAATGTCAGAGTTCATTCTCATATGGCTGAGAAAGATAGTGTGACTTTACAGAAAATATGCTCTAATTTTAGCTTTTGGAGAACAACCCATAACCTCTGTGGGAAAAAACATGAAAAAACTGTTTTTTCTCAAGCATGGTTCATGAAATCCCAGCAGAAGGCTTTTTCACAGGGTAAAATCACATTAGCAACAAATGATTTATAGTGTAACTAAAATCTGTTATCACCAAAACCTGCCATTCACCACCATGCATTTCAATGGGTGCTTTCATGTATATTGGACCCAAGATGGCTGCCTTTCTGGTTGATGTGCTGGCAGTCAATCAGATCTCACCATGAGACTGCGCTTTGTATATATATATATATATATATATATATATATATATATATATATATATATATATATATATATTTACCAGTAGGTAGTTATAGTTAGGACCTAGTTTCCGTAGAAAAGGCATTTTTGGACTTAGCTATAACTTTGGTGCTGTTTGACGAATCTTCATTACATTTCCCCCCAAAAAAGTGTCAAGTGTGTCTTCTTGCGAATGTTTCAGGGTGATCCGTGAAGCGGGGCGAGCAAAAGGTGGGGTCCAAAAAAGTAATTTCCCATGTTATTTCCCATAGAGATCTCAGAAATGACTACAGCCCGAACTGCTGTGAGAAAGGTAGCTCCTGGTCCAAAAAGTGCCCTTTTTGTTCTTTGGTGTAAATCCGTTCAGTAGCTTGTGAGATATTAAAGGGAAGAGAAATATAGATATCTAGAGTCGCAGATCCCAGAGATCTCATGCGGTAATCTGATTGGTGCCAACACTTAAACCAGGAAGTTTTGGCAGTCATTTTGGGACTCGGCTTCAGGTAAGAAGCATACGTGCACAAAACAGGTCTGAGAGCAAGAAGAAAGCAGTGAGAAGGAGGGAAAGACAAGCAGCAGGCACATACAAAACATGTCTGAGAGCAAGTAGAAAGCAGTGACAAGGAGGGAAATTTAAGGAGGAGGTACACACAAAATGGGGTTGTGAGCATGCAGAAATCAGCGGGGAGTGAAAGGCAAGCAGCAGGCACGCACAAAATGTAGCTGAGAGCAAGAAGAAAGCAGTGAGAAGGAGGGAAAGGCAAGCAGCAGGCATGCACACAACATGGCTGAGAGCAAGGAGAAAGCAGTGAGAACTAGCCAAAGACAAACAGCAGGCACACACAAAAATGGGGCTGAGAGCAAAGAGAAAGCAGTGAGAATGAGGAAAATGAAAGCAGCAGGCACATACAAAGCAGGCTGAGAGCAAGGAGAAAGCATTGAGAAGGAGGGAAGACAAGCATCAGGCAAGCACAAAACATGGCTGAGAGCAAAGAGAAAGCAGTGAGAAGGAAGAAAAGGCAAGCAGCGGGTAGCAAATAACGGGGCTGAGAGCCAGGAGAAAGCTGTGAGAAGGAGGGAAAGTTAATTAGCAGGCACACAAAAAGCCAAGAGCGGGAAGCAAGGAGAAAGCACTGAGAACAAGAGAAAGGCAAGTGTTGGAAATGGCCCTTTCTACAGGGTCAACCCCAAACATGTTGCCTTCCTCCCCCTTTATTTGCTGGATTTGTTACTGTTAACCAGTGTTAAAGTGCATGTGCTCACTCTCTTAAACATGGTTTGATTGGCATGCACCTGATTGCCAAATGTAATTTACATGTAAGTCCCTTGCAGAGTGGCATAACAAATATCCAGGGTCTGTATATTAAATACTACCAGTGGACCTGCAGCCCTTATTGTGCCACACACTTAAGTTGTACTTAAAAACTTCTCCCAGGCCTGCCATTGCAACCTGAAGGCAGTGGCCTACTGCCATCACATCTTGGTATTTAGAACCCCTTGCCAAACCTTAAACTCCCCTTTTATTACATATGTCATCCCCTAAGATAGGCCCTAAATAGCCTGTCGCCTAGGCTCTCATTATCCTACTGAGACTACTGGATTTTGAGTGGCAAGATCATTCACAGTGTGGGGAACTGAGTCTGACCCACGGTGGATGACACTTGTCACTCTAAATCCGGCTTTTGCTCCGGCTAACTAGCAGTCCCTCATCTCTCCCGACTGGTAGAGACAATTGGGCAGCCGAGCGCATGACATCTTAATACTTCTCAGGGAAGTCGTGGTCACTCAGGTCACAACCGGTTCTCTCATACATAGTGTGGTCTCATATATAAATGACAGTAGAAGCAGTATAAGTTTTAAAGATTGATTTAATAAAACAACTGCATTTTAGATAGCAAAGCGTGAGCTGCAATAACCAGAACTACACAACACAGTAATATTAAAATAGTAACGATGAGAGTGAGGCACAAGAATAAAGCTATCATAGTGCCGCTAGATTATTCTCTCCCTAAGTTATATTTTTGAGCACAGCATCTTAAGCTCTAAGCCTGCCTTTCAGATTCCCCCGGGAGGACATCGACCCTAAAACTTGAGCAAAGGCCTGTAATCTGCATCAGCATCTGCAACGGGGCATTCAGCATACAGTTGTAGGTCCCTGGCTGGAATCTCCCTCTTGACGTGTACTAGGACTAGAAAGTGTTTTTATAACTAACACGCAGATGTTCTAAGAAAATGTCCCTACGTAAGGATGTGTATTTTCTACGAATTCTGGAGACTAAACTTCTACCACGTTTACCGGCAATGTACCAGACTATAGCCTTGACTGAAGCACAGGGCGACCAAGAATGCATTATTTGAGAACACAGTGCTGAACTAAGCTAAACAGTGTGATAGAATAAATTAAAACAAGACCGTAAAAACTGGATATTGTAAAATAACAGTGCGAAGCTGAATAAAATATATCTAGGGCAAAGTGCACAGCGGCCTAGTATGTTAAACTAACGTGCATGAAGCTATATTTAAAATGGCTACACTACATCCTCCCCTTGTCGGTAGAAAGTGGTTAAAGCCAAAGCTAAAATGCCCTAAGCTAAAATATATTTAAAACCCTACTTAATTTTGACAAATCAAGAAGACACACAAGCATACTACTTGGCAATTTAAAAAATGAGCATGCGGCCAAGAGCCGAATTCAAAGGAAAAATGTCGATTTAGGACAGTTCCAAATCAAACATCAGTCATGGAAAGCAGGAGGTCCTCCACCTCGTCAGATTACAAAACTGGTAAATCCGCGCCAAAAACCACTAAGTAGCAGGTGTGTTCCATAGCCCCAGTGGTAACCAAGGCGGCATCCTGTGTAGTGCCTATTAACGAGTTAATGGTAACTTCCTCCAGAAAGGGTAGCTCGTAATCAGCTTCTCTGAGCAAACGCAGCCGCAGCTCGCATGTCTGGTAATGAACCGTCAACGAGAACATCAACAGATCAGCATCAATCACTGAGGGGCGTTGCTGTGAAAGACAAACTTCCAGTACATGTTCGAAAGAGCACCAACGGCACCGAAAAACGGGCTGCACACAATCCAAAACCGGTCTGAATGACAGAGACCAGTCACACCCCAAATGTTCCAGGAGTGTTGCTCCAAACTGCTGCATCATGCGTTCACGACACAGCTGCGCTGATGGGAGCGCCTTCATTTTTCCTTGTTGCGACGGGACAGCCATTGCGGAAAAACAACAGAAACAGCAAAATGCCAGCTAATAAAGTCAAAGTTATTGGAAATCCACCAAAATGCTTCAGAAAATTGAATGAGTAGCCGAAGGTATCAAATCGAATATAGAGAAGGTGTGAACAAAACCAATACCAACAGCTTTGAAAAAATGTGCTAATCCACCCGTGCTGGACGCATTAAATATACACCACACGAGTTCACCAAAGTGTCTTGGAAAGTTCGTATTTAACAGGAAGTGTATTTCTGCCGACGACCTTGCCACTTGAAGTGCGTAGGTCTTGCGTGCAGATGTAAGGGCCACATGCTTCTGAAACAATAAAGCCTTCAGTCTACTTAACTTGTCAAAATTCACCTTGGAAGTAGCAATGTGAGGCCAGATATCAGCTACCTCCCTAAGTTTAGTGGGGGGAAAATGCACGTTCCCGCAGCATGTAACGACCTTAGAGACCGAAACAACATAAACTATTCCGTCCCGCATGCCACAACAGTCTTCACTATTGAGGAGGACGTAGCTGCCGCTTGAGAGCACCTGGAACATGCGTTTAATCAAGGGGACCGGAACTCCCTTCAGATAGCAAGCCAAGTTCGCAACCGAGGCATTACACGCCCCATGCAAGGACAGCTGCTTACAAATCATCGAATGGCTGACTGAAGTCTCGTATTCACTACCGCTAAGAAAGACTTCTTTCATGCTATTGGGGCATTTGTACGAGAAGGGAAGCTCCCACAGCTCATGGATGTAACTATCTCCCAACTTTTCATATCTGCCTACCGGCTGACCTACTAATTCGGAAACCCCCCGAGGAGGTGACAAAACGGTGATGACACCCATTGGTATCTATTGGCCACAATAACCACCCGCCTGGACGTGTCAGTGAAGCATTAAACGTACTATTCTGGACCCACTCACTGAGCTCATTTATAGTTGCATTCGTATACTTTTGCCATTTATCCAATTTTGCAGGGGCAGGTATACTGGGCGTATTTAATTCCCTAATTGTGGCTAAGCCTAAACAACTTGTTTGTTGTACTGTTTCATTTAAAAAGATCATTTGAACAGGGATGACATGCTCTAAACAATGTTTCTCTACCCTTAGTCTGCCAATTTTTTGTTCCCCAAACACTTTTCAAATCAACATATTTTGACCAATATTCATAACCTTCTATTGATAACCGGGAAACAAAAGAGTCCGAATATATAAATTTTGTGTTGGTCAACAACATATGCCTTTCCTTAGTAGGAGTTACTTTAAAATAATATGACTCAGCATTTTTTTGATGATGCCCAGAAAAATACGTAAACTTTTCAGAATAAGTTTTTGAACTCCCTTGCAGGGGAGTTGGCCAATGTTCCCATTGTGTATAATTACGTATAATTTGTGGACTGCTCCCTTTATGTATGAAGTGGTGCCCATAATAATTATAGCAAAACAAGTCACCATGATTTTCTTTAAACTGGTAAACATCTTCGTTTTCATAGACAGTATAATATTGCAATTCTGTCATCATAGAATCAACTGTTTTTACATCCCACTCATCAGATACAATGCCTGGTATAACTACATCGTTCATTGATAATTTTAACACATACAGTACTTGAATAATTTCAGTGGGACCATATATATCAAATATTACTTAGTCCCACACAATCCCATCAGGAATTGGCACTGCAGAAATGTTCACAAAAGATAAGTCTCTTTGAATCTTATGTGATGAAAAATGTGGTTTCAAAACCTCCTCCACCTGTTCAACCGCTGATCTCTCGGGAAGAAAATGACCATGTATTAACAAGAAAAAGGTAATGACAAAACCAATCCAAAGCAAAAAGGCTAGGACAGTCAAGGAAAGCCATACATAGTTCCATGAAAAAACAAAATATGTTTCTTTAAGCCAATGTCGTAGCTTACGTGCACCTGACAGGTCAGCTGTCGAAGAGGCAAACGAGTCCGATAGACCGTCATTGTAGTCGGCAAAATAACCAGAGGCTGTTCGTGCAAATAGCGTAGCTGTGGCCAACGGTGGAGTTGGTGTTTCCTGAGGTGGTACACTGTAGACAGCAGCATCCGTCTGGCTTGTAGTCATAGTGACTTGATCAAATGTTTCCAAATTGCTTGTTGTTAGTAGAACTAATGCAAGATCATCATCCACCCTCCCCAAGCTCGGAGAGGTATCAGTGTTGGTATAAACAACTTGAAGCTGAACTTCTTTTCCAGTAGTGAGAGGGATTTGGGAACTACTGGACGTTCCTCTTAGTCGGCTGTGTAGAATCGGCCACATGTTGTAGTTTGACATTGTCAATGGAAACAAAGTGATTTTCTTTGGCACCTGGCAACAGTGGTAGAATAACAGTTCTGGTACCGTGCATCCCCAACACAGGGACTGGTGCCCGATAAGAAGGGCCAAATAATTTTTTCACTGCGACCTTTTCACACACAAGATCCCCAACCCTGGGAATCCAGCTGGTAGGTGTTACTGGTACATACTTAATTCCTGTAGAGGCAGCACCTTTAGAAGAGTTATCTTCACGGAACTACTGTAATTCCTTTAAAACAGTGACACAATCATTTATGTCAAAAGGTGTTTCCGCTGCCTCCACGCCAGGACCATCAAGATCCGGAACAAACATATGTGTTGCGAACAGGCACTCATATGAAGTACGACCCTCCAGGGACTTTCTAGGCTGGTTATTTAGTGCTCTCTGAACTCCATACAGGTGGGTTAGCCAACTACAACCCGTGCCTAAGACTCTGGCTGTTAAGGATTGCTTTAAATCGCGGTTTAATTGCTCCACAACACTATTTCCCTCGGGATGAAATGGAGACGAGTACTAGAGTTGGACCCCCAACAAAGCCATGGTGTCCCTGAATGCCCTTGAGGCAAAAGCAGGGCCCTGGTTCGAATGGAATGCAGCAACTGCATTTGTACCGACAAAGACTCGCAAATCTTTAATAACAGTCCGCGCGTCAGCCGAGCGTTGTGGCCACATCCACACAAATCTGGAGCAGGAATCAACAGCGACTAATATATATTTGTATGCACTATCAGGTGTTAATGGACCACAATGGTCCAAGTACACACATTGTAATGTTCTATTTGAAATTAATAGGGGTGTCTGTGGCGGGTGCTAGGCCGTGGAAACTTTAATTTGTTGACAGATGTCACAACAAAGGACATACTGCTTAGTCTCTTTATAGAGACCAGGCCACCAATAATGGGCCTGCAAGAGTGAAATTGTAGCCACCACACCAGAATGTGCAGATGCCACCCCTTCATGCGCTGCTTTAATCAATTGAGGTCGTACATCTTTATTGGGGATGGCGCGTACGCCTGGAATTTTAACCTCAGCGTTCAGCATACTTCCCATCAAGTATTGATATTTATTAGGAAATCCTTTAGGATATGGCATGCCATCAACCATAGCTTTTATGGCAGCCATGATATCTGTGTCTGGTTTTGAACTTGAACGAGTCACTGCAGCTACTTCATCAGCCAAAGTATTTCCAGCATCGTGTATTCCAACCCGCTGGTGTCCAAGTGTATGCACAACATGGACTTTGGGTAGCGTCTCTTTTAGGTCTGCTACCTTACCCCACAGGAGTCTGTGTTTTATGGTGTTGCCTTTTGAATCTCTGAACCCATTCAAACGCCAGTAATGCAGTGTTAGAAATGGGGTTTTTGGTTGGCAGTCAGGTTACCCCCTGTCCAAGCAAAAGCCTTCACTCTAGTCAGGGTAAGTCACACACAATCCAAGATTATCCTGTGCCCACCCTCTGGTAGCTTGGCACGAGCAGTCAGGCTTAACTTAGAAGGCAATGTGTAAAGTATTTGTGCAATAAATCATACAATACCACCATATAGCACCACAAAAATACACCACACAGTGTTTAGAAAAATATATAATATTTATCAGGATAATTGTAGGTCAAAAAGAATAAAGTTGCAATGGAAAATTTGTAGAGATATCACTGAAAAGTGATATAAAGTGTCTTAAGTCTTTAGAATATAAACAAAGTCTCTTTCAAGCACAAGTACCTGGTTTGAAGTGGAAAAATCTCCTCAGAGGGCCACAAAAGAAGAGGTGTGTGGAAAAAGGGTGTGGGCGTCGATTTCTCCCCAGCACACACAGACTTGCGTCTGTATTTTCCACGCGGGGAAGTCGTGCGTCGTTTTCCGGCGCGCGGACAGTCTCTTTCTGTAGATAGTGGGGATTACCAGATGGCCCGGGTCTGTGCGTGGATTTTCCTGCTTGTTTTCCGGCTGCGCGTCGTTCTGCGGGGCTGCGCGTCGAAGTTTGATCTCACGGCAGGCGTCGCGTCGATTTCTCCTTGGAAGTCGGGCGGCATTGTCCTTGCGAGGCCGTGCGTCAAAATTTCGATCTCACTGCAGGCGTCGCGTCGATTTCTCCTTGGAAGTCGGGCGGCGTTGTCCTTGCGAGGCCGTGCGTCAAAGTTTCAGTCGTCCCGAAGGCGTCGCGTCGATCAGCGTCGAGGTGCGGCATTTTTCTTGCCGCGGAACAAGCTGTGCGTCGAAAATTTCGGCGCACAGAGCGTCCAAGTGAAAAAGAGAAGTCTTTTTGGTCCTGAGACTTCAGGGAACAGGAGGCAAGCTCTATCCAAGCCCTTGGAGAGCACTTTCACAGCCAGACAAGAGTTCAGCAAGGCAGCAGGCCAACAGCAAGGCAGCAGTCCTTTGTAGAAAGCAGACAGGTGAGTCCTTTGAGCAGCCAGGCAGTTCTTCTTGGCAGGATGTAGTTTCTGGTTCAGGTTTCTTCTCCAGCAAGTGTCTCTTGAGGTAGGGCAGAGGCCCTGTTTTATACGCAAATGTGCCTTTGAAGTGGGGGAGACTTCAAAGAGTGGCTAAGAAGTGCACCAGGTCCCCTTTCAGTTCAATCCTGTCTGCCAGGGTCCCAGTAGGGGGTGTGGCAGTCCTTTGTGTGAGAGCAGGCCCTCCACCCTCCCAGCCCAGGAAGACCCATTCAAAATGCAGATGTATGCAAGTGAGGCTGAGTACCCTGTGTTTGGGGTGTGTCTGAGTGAATGCACAAGGAGCTGTCAACCAAGCCCAGCCAGACGTGGATTGTAAGGCACAGAAAGATTTAAGTGCAAAGAAATGCTCACTTTCTAAAAGTGGCATTTCTAGAATTGTAATATTAAATCTAACTTCACCAGTCAGCAGGATTTTATATTACCATTCTGGCCATACTAAATATGACCTTCCTACTCCTTTCAGATCAGCAGCTACCACTTCAATACTGTATGAGGGCAGCCCCAATGTTAACCTATGAAGGGAGCAGGCCTCACAGTAGTGCAAAAACGAATTTAGGAGTTTTACACTACCAGGACAGGTAAACTACACAGGTACATGTCCTGCCTTTCACCCACACCGCACCCTGCTCTAGGGGTTACCTAGGGCACACATTAGAGGTGACTTATATGTGGAGAAAGGGGAGGTTTAGGGTTGGCAAGTACTTTTAAATGCCAAGTCGAGGTGACAGTGAAACTGCACACACAGGCCTTGCAATGGCAGGCCTGAGACAAGGAAAAGGGGCTATTTAAGTGGGTGGCACAACCAGTGCTGCAGGCCCACTAGTAGCATTTAATCTACCAGCCCTATGCACAGAGAGTGCACCTTACTAGGGACTTATAAGTAGATTAATAGTCCAATCAGGTATGATTCAAGGTTACCATGTTTTAAGGGAGAGAGCATATGCACTTTAGCACTGGTTAGCAGTGGTAAAGTGCGCAGAGTCTAAAAACCAGCAAAAACAGTGTCCAAAAAGTGGAGGCAGGCAGGCAAAAAGTTAGGGGTGACTACCCTAAGGCTGTCAGGTCTAACATGCAGGTATTCATTAAAAGACTGGACACAATAATATGACTCACAAACAATCAGCGAGAACTGTGTCGGATCCGTATGTTCTAGTGCCATCAGTAGAGCTTTTAGCTTTACCAATTGTGCTGTACAATCCCCTAAGGTCTGTGTATAGGTATGTTGGGGACAGAATTTCACCCCCTCCATATAGCCGCTCACGACCGCACATACAGCAGAAAATTGATGTTTAGTTCCAATCGCTGGTTGCGCAGAGCCATCGGTGTACATGACTACATGATATTGATCAATAGGCAAGGTGTCAGCGGGAACTGGGTATTCTACTTCATATTGTAGAAATTCTTGAGTTTGTAACTTTGGGTCGAAAATGTAGTCTACATCAGTGGCTGTTTAAGACCTAGCCCATTGTATCCATCGTGGATGAAGTGCTTTTGCCGTCGGGCGCTAGCTTTTATAACAGCCTCTAGGGCTGGAATAGGAGAAACAACAATAATGCAGGCAGCAGGCACACACAAAATGGGGCTGAGAGCAAGGAGGAAGCAGTGTGAATGAAGGCAAGCAGCAGGCATGCACAAAATGGGGCTGACAGCAAAGAGAAGTCGGTGAGAAAGAGGGAAAGGCAAGCATCAGGCACACACAAAATAGGGCTGAGTGGAGAAAGTAGTGGGAAGGAGGGAAAGGCGAGTAGCAAGCAGCACAAAACAGGGCTGAGAGCAAGGAGAAAGCTGTGAGAAGGAGGGAAAGTCAAGGAGTAGGCATGTAAAAGACAGGGGGAAGGAAGCAAGGAAAAAGCAGTGAGAATGAAGGAAAGGCAAGCAGCAGACACACACAAACAGGGCTGAGAGCAAGGAGAAAGCAGTGAGAACAAGTGAAAGGCAAGAAGCAGGCATGCACAACACTCCAGTTTTTGTGTGCCTTCTCTTTGTTTTTCCCTCCAAGGCTATGCACAGTGTGTGGTTGGATGCACACATGGGGGTTGGATGTATGCGGGGGTTGGCCGCATGGCCTGGTGCAGGCTAGGCCTTGTGGTCAACCCTCTCTGTGCATTAAAAATTCCATAGAAATTCACTGAAAAAAACAAAAGTTACAGGAATGTTTTAATTAGGAAATAGAATGAAAAAACTTAGAAATACATTTAAAAAACAATGTTTACAGGGACTTTATAGTTAGTTACAGATATTACACGCACAAAACCATTGAAATTCAGCTCTTATTGTTAGAGTTATTTCAACAAACTACAAATTTTGACCTATAACTTGTGCCCTCGCCATGAACTGCTAATTACTCTAGATTTTACATCACTTTGACATTATTGATAATATCACTGTAACATTTGCAGTAAAACTATTGATGAGAAAACTGTTCATGGCGAGAGCTTAAATTATACTTATTTTTGGTCACATGTGGGCAGGGGATGCAGTCTCAGAGGTATGAAGACCAACCGTGTGCTGCACACACCAAGGTCTGTGTATGGGTGGCGATAGAAGCCTTCTGGAGGTCTCGCCACATGGCCTGGTTGCAGACCAAGTCCTGAGACCAACACCCAGGTGTTCACAACCAAAGGCTCTGTGCAGCATGGGGTTAGCTGACTGTGAGTTAGATGCAGAGCCTGGCTGCAAGCCATGCCCTGCAGCTAACTTCATACTGTGCACAACAAATGTATGTGCATTGCATGGGGTTGGCTGCTTGTGGAGGGTTTGGCATCCAGGTGGGTTGGATACAGGGCCTGTGTGCAGCCCAGGCCCTGTAGCTGACCCCCTGCTGTGTAGCCAACCCCCTGCTGTGCGCAACCAAAGGCCATGTGCAGCTTGGGTTTGCCTACCTGTGAGAAGGTTTCCCCCAGGGTCTGGCCACAACCAGGCCCTGTGTCCACCCCACCCCCTGCTGCGCATAACCAAAGGCCATGTGCTGCGGAGGGTTGGCTTTACATATGGTAATAAAATATTACTTTACATTTTTAAAAAACATAGAAATTCACTGAAAAAAAACAAAGGTTGAAGTAACGTTATAGTTATGTTAATATGTCAATGAGAACATTAACCTTTTGAACTAAAAAACACAGAAATTCAGTTCCAGTTAGCAGAGCTAACTAGAACTTGCACCCCTGCCATGTACTGCTTAGGAACTCATATATTGTATTACTCATGACATCTCCTATTTATGACTTCCCAAATTACATCATTGATTACATCACTGATGACATCACCCAAACTTCTTTTGCACACATTGCTCTATGAATAGGTATGGCTTTAGAGCTTAAAAATTGCTCAGAATAATATGAAGCATCAATAATGCCATCACAGATTCAACTCACTTGCAAGCAATGTGTTGGATGTATGATGGAATACCAAATGCCATTTTAACGAATGGCTTTATTACAGAAGCGTTATGACTAAAATGCCTATAGAACTAAATGCTTTTACAATGATGCTATATTACAACAAATATGCCTTTACAACCATAGCCTTTACCACAAAATGTAAGTATTTAACTAATAAGTATAAACTATATATATATATACACATATATATATATATATGTTAAATATATATGTATATATATGTGTGCGTGTTCAAGCAAAAAAAAAAATATATATAGATATATATATATATATATATATATATATATATATATATATATATATATATATATATATAAAATGGGTTTATTTTTACTTGTAAATTACATTTTTTGTGGAAAGGCATCCCTGGTAAAGAGATATATATATATATATATATATATATATATATATATATATATAGTACCAAACTACCACAGAGTGTGGGAGGGCACCTTGTGAGAAAACTGCGGTCGGGCCAGAGGACTTCAACTAAGCAGCAGGTGCACATCGTAAGGTGAGAACTTTTGTTTGGAAGGGAAGTGAAAGTATTTTGGAGCCTGGCGTTGCGACAGTATGGAGAAGCCTGTGCAGCTACGAGGAGCACATGAACAAGTTAAGATGGAAGAAGCAGCAGAGGTTTATGTTGCGAGGCAACGTAAGGTGGCAGGGATTTACAGCAACGTTAGGGGGAGTGCAAGCAGCAATGAGAAAGGAGGATTGCCGAGAACCAGCGTTGGTAGTACAGACGTGCTTAAAAAGCAATGTAGGTCTCTGGAAAAATTAAAGAAGGCAGAATTAAGTGAATGGTAGGAAATAGAGTCCTTTCTTAATACTTGGACATGTGGAGAGCACTACGAAGTCTGAGAATATTAATTTTTCTAAGTTATGAAGATCCACACCCGGAGCTATTCAAAGAATGGGCTCAGCATAAAGCTATGAAATCAGCAGTCATGGTGAAAATTCTGTTAAAGTGTGCAAAAATAGTTAGAGATAGCCTATTAAAACATTCAGGAGCTGAGTGAGAAAATAGAAAACCATACCGATAAATAAATGACCTTGTCTTGGAAGAAAATGATGTTTGAGAGACTAAAGGGGTTATTACAACTTTGGAGGAGGTGTTAATAACATTATATCCTATGGAACTCGTAATACGGCTGGTGGTATATCCGTCACTTTACCGTCACTTTTGGGACGGATTAACACCTCCTCCAAAGTTGTAATAACCCCCTAAATGTAGAGGAAGAAGCTATAATCAAGAAAAAGGCTTGTACATTTATTAGAGATCAAAGGAACTATGAAAGTAGAAGGCTCTACGCATTCGGATGCCGCTTTGACAACCTCAGGAGAAAAGAATTAAGTGACTAGTATTGTGTGAGACAAGAAACAGTATAGAGTGATGGAAGCAGCAACATCAGCTCAGATACAGATTATGAGGATGCTGGAAGGCTAGAAATTCCTACTACACTCTTGATTAGTTTGATTTTTTTAAGAAGAGACAAAAGATAAAAATATAGCCCTTGGAGAGGAAATGCAAGACGAAAAAGGAAGAGGCAACAAAAAAAGGAGGCAAAGGCAAAAGAGCCAGTAGGAAATGGAAATGGGAAGATGACCAGGAGCAACAGAAGATTCTGAGTAACCCCTACACAGTAATTAATTTGACAGTCATGGAATTGTCAGCAGAAGACATATTCGACTTATCTCTATAATTGTGTGAGAAAAGTAATTTTAACTATGAACAGCCTAGAATTGATTCATACATGTTCTTGAGAAGGCTAAAACTGAATAAATTGCATAATTTTATATTGACAAAAAGAATGAAGCTACCTTGCGCCCATATTAGAGTACCCCGCTAGTAGCCTTGAAATAGATGATGTGGTTTTAATGAGAGAATTGATAGGATTGGAACAAGGAGGGAAGGTTACGGAAAGTGAAGTAATGGTGACACTGGAAAACCAAGGTGTGTGGTTGGGAGAGGAAGGAGGCTCTATATTTAGAACAAACTCCAAAATAGTGGTTCAGAACATGAATGATGGTATAGATCACTTTGTGGAGAGTGTAACGAGGAAACTAAAAATCATACAGCAAAAGGTCATGACAAAAAAGTCTGATTTTGACAGGAGTTTTAGAAATACCATCAAAAGGGTGGTCCAGAACAAAGAGATTGTGCATGCAGTGCTAACAAGGGAGGAAATGTTTTATGGTCATGAGTCGCATATATGAGAGAGGCATATAAACAATTGGGGGGACCCTAGTTGTTACAAGGAAACAGGCATGGTGCATTTTAGTAAAACACGTGAAAGTTTTACAAAATTGTTAGGAGAATGGAAAGCACTGGGGTCACTAAGTATGAAGAATACAGTTATTTGAGGAATGACCACCCTAATCTTCCTGTGTTTTATCTGATCCCTAAAATGCACAAAGATAGAGAGAAACTACAAGGTAGACAAATCATAGTGGCACAAGAAAGTCTGTTTGAGAATATGTCACAGTATGTTGATTATTTCCTATGACCTTTTGTAGAGAACTTGGCTTACCACATAAAAGACACTACAGATTTTCTTCGAAGACTTTTCATTATAAGTTAGGAAGAAGGACAGTTGTTTATGACTTTGGATGTTGTTGCACTATATACTAGCATACATCCAAAGGATGGTTTCACAGATGTAGAATACTTCTTGAGAGCAAGACATAATAGATTTTATAAGCACACAAAGATGCTTTTATCCATGATAGAGTGGAGTCTGGAGTATAGCATTTTTTTCTTTAATGGTGACATCTTTTAGCAAAAAAGGGGGACTGCAATGGGCACCTGTTTCACCCCAAGTTATATGAACCTGCATATGAGGTGGTGGGAAGAACAAGTGCTCAGCAGCATCCCCCGAGACAGTTGGAGTGAGAACATAAATATGTGGGTGCGATTTATAGATATCTTTGTTATATGGAAAGGAGATCTTGAGTCGGCCCTGAGATTTGTGATGGAAGGGAATGAGAATGTTTGGGAACCTAAAATTCACCAGTCACATAAGCAAGTCTCAGGCAGGATATTTGGATGTGAAACTAGCCATTAAGGGTAGTCAGATAACATCAGAAGTATTTAAAAAATGCACAGCAGGGAACAGTATCCTGCATGACCTTAGCTTCCATCCAGTGCCATTTAAAGAGAGTATCCCTTATGGGGATATTCTGAGAGGCAAGAGAATATGCATTCAATCTGATGGCTTCAGAAACCACAGGAAAAGATGGTGAAGAGGTTCAGAAAAAGGGTTACAGGGAGGATACCCTAACAGAAGCCTGTAAAAAAAGTTAAACAAATGGAATGGGACAATATGCTATTCAAAGAATGCATGAAATGAAAGTTTGACGAAAAGATGAGGTCTATCACTACATGCAGAGCATACTTTGGTAGGAAATGCATTGAGAAAGCATTGGCATTTCCTGAGAAAAAAATGCGGTTATTGGGGAAGATCTCCTGAGGAGGCCGCTTGTTACTTATAGAAAAATCAAATCAATTAGGGTTGCCCTGGTCAGAAGTTATGTCAGGGAGGAGAAGTGCTCCTGGTTAATGCCTCTGCAGGATTTACTAAATGCTTGAGATGCAAAGTGTGCAAAATTGGGAAGAATATCACAAAAAATTAGACATTTGACAGGGGAATACACCACTACACTTGTGAAAGTGAATTTGTAGTGTATATATTAAGATGCCCATGCCTCAAACTTTATGCAGTATCACCTTGCCTGTGCATAAGAGGATACTGCAGCATCTACGTGCAACAAGGAATTTGGACACTACATATTCTGTAGAAAGACACTTTCATGCTGAGAACAGAGATAAGGAGCATGAGTTAAAATATAGTGTGATAGATGGGGACCCAAAAGATTTGAAAGGAGAAAACAGATATAAATCAACTCAGAATCATGGAATCAGAATACATCAGTGCTCTTATTAGTAAAGAACTGGGTGGGATGAACTGTGATGAGGAGATGTTGGTGCATATATGAGAGTGAGAGGAAAATGTAACCATGAGTCTAGCTAAAATATGTATTTTTTTATTTTTCCACAGATTGCCCTCCAGGGGGTTGTCCTAAGGACTGAGACAGAAGAGCTATCATATCTTTGGTACTTCAAAAACTTACTGATTTCAAGGTCTTGCTGATGATTGCATATATGGGGGAAGACTAGGAGTACTTTTCCTAAATTATTCCTGTGGGGAATGCCCACTTGGACTTGGTTGTGTTCTGATGCAGCCTATACAGTGATGGAAATTAGAAGGTTGACGTTTTGTAACCTACTGTGATCATTATGTGGTAGGAAATGGGGATTAAAACTACCATGGAAGTATTAGGTTCTTTTGCACCATGGGGAATATGAGTTTAGACTATTGGCAAAGTTAAAAAAATAGCTGATTTTGACCTTTCTGAAATTTAAAAATTTATTTTTTCAATCATATTGTTTTTTGCATATGCACTGACACGAGTGGAGTTTGTATTTGTTTGTCAGAGAAGTGTAGTCTGTTGTCTATGGTAGTTAGAAACCCGTCCCATGTGACTATTTATGTTGTTGATGCAAAAATTAACTGGTAATTCACAGAGACAGCCAGCTCTGCTGAAACACATATTTTTGTCACCCTTGATGCAATAAATAGGTATTATGAAGTGCCCCGAATGCCTATCGTCCTTTGAATCAGGAAGAAGCCTGTGTGTGTGTATGTGTGTGTATGTATATGTATATACATATTTATATATACATATATATATTTATATATATATATATATATATATATATATATATATATATATACACACACACACACACCTTTTAACCAATAACTCCAGAACCCTAATAAATAATCCTTTCCTACCTCAAACTTCCCTTACCACCCACACAAAGCCATACCCTCCATAATCCCCAAAAATTCCCTTACTATCCAAAAACCCATACCCACCCTAAACCCTAAAAGTTCTCTTACCACCCAAAAATCCATACCTACCCTAAACTCTAAAATTTCCCTTACCACCCAAAAACCTATAGCCACCCTAAACCCCCAAAATCCCCTTACCACCCAAAAACCTACACCCACCCTAAACCCTACAAATTCCCTTACCGCCCAAAACCCTATACCCACCCTAAACCCTAAAACGTTCCTCACAAACCAAAAACCCATACCCACCCTAAACCCTACATTTTCCATTGCCACCCAAAAACCTATACTCACCCTAAACCCTAAAAATTCATTTACCACCCATACCCACCCTAAATATTCACTTATCACCCAAAAACCAATGCCCACACAAAACACTAAAATATCCCTTACTATCCATAAACCCATACTCACCCTAGCACCTAAATGTTTCCTGACCACCCAAAAAACCATACTCACCCTAAACCCTAAAAAACCCCTTACCACCCAAAAACCTACACCCACCCTCAACCCTAAAAAATCCTTTACCACCCAAAACCAATACCCAACCTAAACCCTAAAAATTCTTGTACCACCCAAAAACCTATAACTACCCTAAAATTTCCCTTACCACCCAAAACCTCTTACCCACCCTAAACCCTAAAATTCCCTTATCACCCAAAAACCAATACCCACCCTAAACCTTAAAAATTCCCTTACCACCCAAAAACCCTCACCCACCCTAGAACCTAAAAGTTCCCTTACCACCCCAAAACCCATAACCAACCTAAAAGTTTCCTTACCACCCAAAAACCTATACCCACCCTAAACCCTAAAAATTCCTTTACCACAGAAAACCCTATACTCACCCGAAAAAATAAAAAATCCCCTTACCACTCAAAAACCTATACCTACCCAAAACCCTAAAACTTTCCTTATGACCCAAAAACCCATAACCACCCTAAAACCTACATTTCCCTTATCACCCTAAACCCAAAAATGTCCCTTACCACCCAAAAACCCATAGCCACCTCAAACCTTAAAAATATTATAAGTATATATATATATATATATATATATATATATATATATATATATATTCACTGGAAAAACCAAAGGTTACAGGGACGATATAGTTAGGAAATCATTTTTTTTTTTAAAACATAGAAATTCACCCAAAAAAACCAAAGGTTACAGGGACGTTATAGTTAGGCTGACATTTTAAACGTAAAAAAACCTAGAAATTCGCTAGTTAGAGTTAGAGTTATCTCAACTAACTATCATTCGTGCCTTAAGAGAACTGTAACTCGCGCCCCCTCCATGCACAGTGTTTTCGTCAAAAATGTTACTGCAAATATTACATTGATATTATCAGTGATGTAATCAAACATGTCATAAGTGCCATAATTTGTGGGTAAATACCAGTGCACAGGGCAGCCCCCTCCTTATTTATTTATTGAATTTATTTTTTTATACATTTTTTATTTATATTAAAATGCCCTTACAGGCTACCTGTCACTGCAGCGGAAGCCTTAAGGCTCCCCCTGCAGTGCCATTGCTTCAGCAAGTACGGAGCTGCTTTGAAAGCAGCTCCGTGCTTGCTGAAGCATTTAGGCCCATATTTATACTTTTTTAGCGCAGCATTTGCGTTGTTTTTTTATGCAAAAGCAGCGCAAACTTACAAAATACGATTGTATTTTGTAAGTTTGCTCCGCTTTTGCGTAGAAAAATGACACAAATGCAGCGCTAAAAAAGTATAAATATGGGCCTTAATCTCTATGCCCTGCATGAGTGCAGGGGAAAGAGATGAACGCTCTGCTGTTTGACAGTCGGACCTGCTTTAAAGATCCCGTTGGAGCCAGTCCTGGGGGATGGAGGTCACCAGGGCCATCAGTCACTCCAAGAGGGGGGCCCCAGGGCCCTCCTTCAAAAAGTGTACTTAGCCCTGGGGAGGTGGTGGTCTCCAGGGCACAGGGGTCCCATAGGAACCCCCTTTCTTTTTTTAACATTTTCCCCGGGGATGGTGGTCCCCGGGACAGTGAGAGGCTGCGTGCCCCTGCTAAAAATACAGTGTTGCCGTAGGGGGTGGTGGTCCCTGGGGCACCAGAGGGGCGCGCGGCCCCTGCAAATAAAAATACATTTTGTCCCGGGGTGGTTGTCCCCAGGGTGTGAGGGGGCAAGTGAACCCCCTCCAATGAGAATAGCCCAGAGGTGGTGGTCCCTGGGGCACAGAGGTCCCAAAGGGACCCCCTTTCTTCTTTAAATATTTGCCTCAGGGGGCGGTGGTCCCCAGGGCAGTTGGGGGGGCACAGGCCCCCAGTATTACTCCCATTTATCACCCCGGGCCCCCTGCATTATTCATGTTTATTTCCTGGGGTTTTGGTCCCTGGGTCCTGGGGGCCACAGGCCCCCCACATAAATTACATTCATCACCCCAGAGAGGTTATGGTCTCTGGGGCATTTGGAGGGGCTGGGTGCCCCCCGCATATTGAAGACACAACCCTGGGTAGGTGGCAGTTCCCAGGGCAGTGGGGGGCATGCACCCCCCCACACATCAGTTGTAACCCCCGGGGAGGTGGCGGTCCCTGGGCAGCGGGCCCCTGCTCATTTATAAACACAAGCCCCCAGGACTTGGCGCACCCGGGGGCTTTATGATAGTGAAGCGCAGGAGACCATGCTTCGTTTTTTTTAATTTATTTTATGGTCGATCTGATCGTAAAATGAAAAAAAATGCTTTGTATCCCTGGCATGGTCTCTCAGAGACCCCAGCACCAGGGTCTAAGGGGTCAGAGTGAAACTACCCTCACCCCCTTTTCTTTTTTTGTGTCTTTTTTTCTTGGACTCGGCCTTGCTGAAGTGTTGGCAGCTAATCAGATATCAGCATTCGGACAGTTGGATCCGCGGAGAATCCGCATCCCTGTATATCTATATTTGTTGGCCATAAATTTATCCGAAACTACTGAACAGATTCACACCAAATCACAAAAAGTGAGATCTGTGTAACATAATCTAGCTTTGGGCCAAATTTGGTGTAATTCCATTTAGTGGTTCCTTGGAAAAATGAATGGGCAAAACACGTTTTGATATTCCCCTTTTTCTCAGCCCCAGCTTGACAGATCACCCCGAAACTTTCAAGACAGAAGCTGAACTCAGCAAAGTATACGCTTTGAGGATTTAGTGATGATTCGTTAAGCGGCGCCAAAGTTATAGGCAAAACAAAAAACACACTTTCTATAGAAACTAGGACCTAACTACAACTACATAGGGGAACCCGCCGCTAAGTCATATATATATATATATATATATATATATATATATATATATATATATATATATATATATATATATATATATATAAATCTTCAACAGATGGACTGATGGCCATCTGACGGCTGCACCGATCCCGTCGGATAGATCCCAGTTATCGAAAGAAACTCGTATCCAATTAGCTCGTATTCAGTTCAATAATTTATTTCTTTATGCAGGCAACACAGAGTCCTGAAATGCAATGTCAACGCGTTTCGGCAGAACGCCTTCTACTGGACAAGTCTGGCTACAAAGCCGGCATCATTTAAATGCAAGTTAGAAATCCTTCATTTATTTCCATAACAACCTAGTGTGATCTAAAGCGGCGGCCATCTTAAAACATGCAAAGATCTATATTTAAATTCCACAATTGATAAAAGAATCACCTACATCCATGAAAATACTTTAAATAATTTAAATTAAAGAGACATAGATATCATATATGTGTCACATAAAAAAACCAAATAAGCAATACATATCATCAATTGATTCTGATGTTGATCATAGGTTAACTATTAAGTAACAGATAATACATGTTAATTCATCATTAAGACCACAGTTATCAATTGTTCTGGTCAACCTATATTCGATCAGTTAATCAAATGTTGTTTAAAGTTTATTTTTAAATTAAGTTTCTATGAAATGTATTCTTCTCTACAGGTATATAAATGTTTATTTATAGCTTTCTCAATTTGTAGACACCATCATCTAGTCACAGATTTGATCAATATTACAAAAGGTTAAGAACTAGTATAGATGAGTTATTATTGCACATGAATCAATCCTAAAGATAGATAAATTGTAAAGAGTTAACTATAAACAATTAACTATAAAGGATTATAACAATTATTAAAGGATTATTAAATAATCAATAAGTTAATCATAAAAAACCCCAATTAATCATACATAAATTCCTCAATATATAATTCTTCATATGTAAGAACAATCAATTACATTATGTTCATATTCAAAACGTCTTCTATATCATCAATGCGACATCATATTAATAGTAAGTTACAATAATTTTCAATAAGTTGTGATGTACAGTCTCGTGGTAAGATTGCTCGATTAGGAATGGGCCTACAGTTTCCTTTTATTTTTTGTTTGTTGTTTTTTATATGTGTGGCCAATTAGTACCATACATCAAAATCATATTTGATTGTATTATGATACTTAAATATGTCTCTAATACCTGTATAAACTGGATTAATTCTTCTCTATCCTTATCTATATAGTGAGTGGCTCTATAGATGCAGGGCCTAGGCTTAAAGTGCATAGTGCTGAAAAATATATATAATAATAATATGTGCAAAAATGTGCATATAAAGTGCAACTAAGTGTTACAAAACTCTAATATTAATTACAAAATATTGTTTGTTTCTTTGTATATCTATATGCACACACACACACACACACATATATATACATATATACACATATATATATATATATATATATAAATATATATACACACAAATAAGTATATTTAAAAGGCTATTTACTTACCTGCAGTATACTTACATTTCACACGATTTTTGTTCTAAAGGAATCAGATGTAAATAATCGTGAAAAATGTTGTTCTAAAAGCCTTTCGTTGTAAAGGCATTTTTGTTATAAAGCCTTAGTTGTAAAGGCTTCTAATTTTTAAGCCTTCATGATAAAGGCTGTTTCCGCATTGATGTATGTGTAATATTGACCGTTTATCACACATGGGAAACCCTCATTGCACACAGTGTTCAATTTGTAAACAAATGTTCAGAGAAAGCCAAGTTTCTCAAAATAATTGTCTGTTCCGAAATGCATGCCATAATATGGACAGCTTTTATCTGTATCAAACCCATGACAGTCACTGAACCTACCATGAGAAATGAAGTTGATATGAGTAGAAAAGTGGGCCCTGTAAACACTGTTCACTCTATGGAGGTAGTTTACTTTATACCACTGTGTTTGAAGATGGTCAAACGCTCAGTAGAAATACACTACCGGGTATTACAAAGTATATTCTAAAAAAGTGTGCACTCTATGCAACACTTGTCAAAAAAGACACTGTTCACTTAAAATAAGCAAGGTTGGAAGGTGGTAAAGTTCAGACTACCTACAGCCTTCGCTCTGTGGTGAAAACGTTAGAGATAGCCCATCTCCTGAAGAAAAAGAAACACATGTACATAGGTTACATTCATGGTGCATACAGTCTTCTGTGTTATGAAGAAAGTGTCATACTGAGATGATTCTGTCTAAAAACTTAAGGTTGCTAACAATACTATGCATGTTGTTTGGAGAATCTTTGTCCTGTTGAAAACCTTTTCTGCAGAATTAAAACATCTTATGTGGAACATGCTGAACACAAGTCATTAACCTTTACAGGAACACAAGGTTACTCTTCAATGCAAAGTTTTATAATGTGTTCAACATCTCTACACAGCTATGATGCATTAGGGGCACATGCATTTTGTAAACTCTTACACTCATTTGATGTACACAATTAGGTAGAGAGGTAATACGGTAGTTACCCGACACAATGTAAACTAAAAAGGCAAACACACTCACTGGATGATGTCGTCAATGATGTCATCCGAAATGTCATAAATTATGTCATAGAACATCATGAGTGATTAAAATGTAATATGTAAGGTTACATACATATGTAAGGTTGTGCACAACAGAGGCACAAGTTATAGTTAGTTCTGCTAACTATAAGTAGTGTTTAAACATGTAGGCCCTCATTATGAGTTTGGCAGTCTTTAGGGAAAACTGCTTTGGTGGCGGCTGCCAAAAGACCGCCAGTGTTGACAATATTCCGACCACCGTATTACGAGTCACAGACTGAAGACCGCCCAAACACAGCCACAAATCCGACACCGCCAGGCCAACGGAGGGCATGAGAGAGGAGGTCTCACCACCAGCACCGCCACACTGGCAACATTCCACCCTCCATCTTACAATCCACAAAGCCTCACAGCGGTCATTGCACAGCAGTAAATCATTGGCGGTATGAACTGCCGCGCTCCAAAAATGATCTCCTCCAGAACCCAACACTACATTGGACAGTACGAATACACCACCCCTGACACACATATACACATCAGACACACCCACACACACCACTTTAAATCATACACCCACACATCCCACAATCCTGTGCAAAAGGAACACATTACTCAGATCCCGAGATACAACTGTTCCATCATATAGCAAATATACACCATAGGCACAATAACACTTCACACACAGCCCAGACCACACCGTTTCACAATTGACACTGTACACACTTCACAACTGCACACAAACACTACAACACACCACCACACTAACCAAAGTACCCCACACACCCCATCAAGCACCAAACACTCCACCCGTGCGCACATCCATTTCACTACCACCATGTCCCCTCAAAAGCACCCACGATTCACAGGCGAAGAGTTGAGGGCCATGGTCGATTAAATCATCCGGGTAGTGCCACAACTCTTCGGAGCACAGGTCTAGCAAACATCCATAGCCAGGAAAATAATAATTGGAGGACTGGACTCTGGTAAGTCACCAACACTCCCCTGGCACCAACGACTCCTGTACACCATGCATCCCCACCTCCCTATCACTCCCCAATTCAACTCACTTCACACTTCCTCCCCCTGCCCAGTCAACCAGTGGCCCGCCCCGGCATGCCACACCACTAAACAGCCACCATCCCCATACAGACCTTCCTTAGTGCACAGATAGCACTCATAGAGGCAAGCACTAAAACTCCCACAATGCATCACTCCCACACATGAAAAGCTGCCAGTCCCACTTCACAGTGGAACACCTGCCCCTAAAACCATTGCACCAGCTACAACAACTGGATGCTTCAACTGCGTACCACTACATGGCAATGACAGCAATGCTATCCACAATCCAAAACCCCCCATGGAACATAGAACCAATTACACAATCCATCACCCACAACCAATGTCTGCAGTGCCGAATCTGTCATTGCCATCACAGAGAACCAAGTCAACCTACTGCATGCATCAGACAATGATACAAACAAGTGTACCTCTTCCTCTCCATCCACAGGTACCCCTTGCGACTGCGATCCTGCAGAGGATGCCAAAAACAGGCAGCTATCTCCCAGATGAAGGCCCCAGTGAGGAATATAGCTCTGGATGTCTGGACATTGATGACTTACCCAGCCCATCCTAGACAACTAGTCAGTCCACCACCACCGGCCTCTCCCTGCTTACATCTGTGCCCCTCACCCCTGCGGCAACAACAACACAGCCAACCCCTCATCCCCAAACCTTTGTCCCAAGGACTGGTCAATCAGCAGTGTGCCCCACAGTACAGGGACCAGAGTCTACCCCTCACACCCAAGACAATGAAGGTCCTGGTGTAACTGGGAGTAGGCACATTGTGCCAGGGGCACAGGCATAGGGGGCCAGGGGCAGTGGGAGGGCACCTGTGGGCCAAGGGATGGGTCCCCTAAGGGAAACGACTGGTCAGGAGGCCACCTCCCAAGTCCTGGGAGCATAACAGCAATCCCACGACATGATAGGCCTGACACTCTCCAACTTGCAGGAGAACCAGAGGCTGCAGAGGGAATACCACCAAAAGGTCATGCAGCAGTGGCAAGCTCACAGTGCCACCATGGCCTCCATTGCAGGGGTGCTCAAGGAACTGACATCCATCCTGCATGCCTCTTCCACCCACCAGCAGGCCCCTTCCACTAGCCACATACCAACTGAGCCATCCACTTCTGCCGCAGCTAGTGGAATGGAGGCCCTGCCAGAGAACTCACAGGCCACTAGCACCCCTCCTTCTGTAGCTGAGGAATCCCCCGCAAATGAGATCATCCGTCCAGACATCCTGCAGGAGCTGATGCCAAGACCACTGCCAGGAAGTGAGACTCGCCTGAACATTCTCCCTTGTGTGCCACTGACACACCCTGTTGACTGTCCACTGTCAACTCTCCATTTTTCCATGGCCCTTAGATACTGGACCTGTACTACCTACAGCTGGCCCAACTGCCCTGATGATATCAACCACCATGACCCCACTCATCACCCATTGCACTTATAAATCACAATAAACACCATTGAGCACAGCTACTGCTTACGTGTCTTTATTGTAACATGTAGGAATTTACTTTAGTACAATATGTCAGGTCACTTAACACATTGACCAGCAAAAGTCAGTAAGATGGACAGAAGGGGGAGCCAAGTGCAGCAAGTGTGGTAGTAGAACAAATCATCAAATTCTGTGTCAAGGGAGCCACCAATCAAGCCAGGAACCTGAGTAGCACCACCCAAATAACCTGGAAATACACCAAGACAGGGGCAACCATCACAATAGGAGTTAATGTTGCCCAGCCAACACACATGCAGTACATTGTCATCCTCCCTGGTGCGATTTGCTAAGCAGCATGTGAACACAAAATACCATAGCAGATTAACATTTTCAAGACAAGCATTCCCAATGGTCAATCCCTCATTGCTCACAGTACCCAACTGAAGGCAAGTTCCACTGTCAGTATGTTAGGTTCCAAATACGTATATTGTGTACAGTGAGTATAAGTAGCTATACTGTTAACACAAGTTTGGTTGCCAGACCTTTTGCTGTTGACATTGTATTACTGGGACCATACAACATGTCCAATCCCTTGTAGATGTGGTGGCAGCTAACAGCATTGTAAACATAGCTCTGACATTTGAACAGTAACACCTCACCTGAGGATAAGTAGCTATACTGTTAACACAAGTTTGGTTGCCAGTCCTTTTGCTGTTGATATTGTATTATTGGGACCATACAACATGTCCAATCCCTTGCAGATGTGGTGGCAGCTAACAGCATAGTAAACACAGCTCTTACATTTGAACAGTAATACCTCACCTGATGGCCAATATGTTTTAACCTCATACCCACACAGAGGGATAGGTGCACTTAACACCTCCACTGATGGCACACACCAGGATGAGCTATGTCACAAGGTAGACAGGAGTACAGTTCACATAAATAGCACTTAACACATACCTGTATTACCTGTATATAATTGGAAGTATTGGTGGATCAACTCTGTCCTAGAGTTAGCTGCATCCTCATCATCTGCCTCCTCATCACTGACTAAGTCACCATCATCAGCCACAGGTCCAGTAGCCACCTTCTCGGATCCAGTAATGGTATGCGATGACACAGAGCCAGATTGTGTAGCGTGCAGCAGGCAACAAAGATCTGGTAGACCTTTTGTGGTCTGTAGAGCAGGGCACCTCCTGAGACGTGTAGACACCGGAATCGGGCCTTCAGCACCCCAAAGGTTCTCTCAATGACACACCTCATCCTGCCGTGGACCTCATTGAAACGGTTTTCCCCATCTGTTGTCAGATATCTCACTGGTGTCAGTAGCCACTGAAGGTTAGTATAGCCAGAGTCACCCATGTGCACAAAGGTTAGACCTATAACAATATCGGTAGAGATACAGGGTAGATTGTGAAGAGAGCTGACATTACAGTTGCACACATACTATTGGATACATGCCAATAAGCCAGGCCATCTCTCTCTGTAGTTATGCCATCATGTGTGGGACATTGCTGTTCCTCAGAATGTAGGAGTCATGCACAAATCCAGGAAAGTTGGCTGTCACTTGGGAGAAATACTGGTCAGAGAGACACACAACCTGGACATTGATGGAGTAAACGTTTTCCTGTTCCTGTACACTTGTTCATTGGCCCTGGGAGGAACCAATGCAATGGTGGTGCCATCTATGGCCCCTATCACATGATGGACACGTGCCATAGCATAGACGTCAGATTTAACAGTGGCCAAATCTGCACGTTGGGGGAACCTGATGTAGCTGTCCAGGTGTTTGAGTAAAGCACACAGGGCCATATTTATACTTTTTGATGCAAAATTGCGCTAACGCAATTTTGCGTCCAAAAAAATTGCGCCGTCTAACGCCATTTGGATGCGCAATGCGGGTCTCAAATTTATACTTTGACGTACGGCGGCGCAACCAACAGGTGGGAGTCATTATTTCGTGACGCAGACAGCGTCGGTCTGTCGTAAAGGAAACCAACGTAAATGCGACGCACATCACTGTGGGTCGATTTACGACAGCGCAATCGTGAAAACGCCGTTTTTTTTCACGCAATTGCGTCACATTTTTGCACGAAAACTGCCCTTTCAGGAGAGGAGACCCAAAATGGATCCTAGATGCACCAACAGACCCCAGGAGGATGAGAGCAGACCAGGAACCAGCCAGGAGGAAGCATACAGGAACCAGGACATTTAAAAAAAAAAAAGAAAGTGTCGCTTCAGTGCAGAGGAGCAGGAAATCCTGGTGAAAGAGGTGACGGAACACCAGCACCAACTTTTCATCACCTCCAAATTGCCACTCAGTAGGAGAGAGGCCATCTGGAAACAAATTGTGGACAAGATTAAGAGTGTGGCTGAGGAACGCCGGACAGTCACCAAGTGTAAGAAACGCTGGCATGACTGCAAACGTAGGACCAAAGAGAAAATGGCCAGGAACAGGAAGGCAGCAATGCAGACTGGAGGGGGGAGTCCAGCACAACAGGAGGCCCTGGACCACATGGAGGAGATGGTTGCAGCCGTCATCCCGGAGGAGATCGTCACAGGGATTCAAGGACTGGACAGCGCAGACTACCACGACACTACGCACATGCAGGGTAAGTCGCATGGGGAATCCTAATACAATAATGGGGACTGTAAGCGGGGGGGGAGCCAAGGGAAAGCAGTGACAGGTGGGAAGGACACTACCTCAAATCCACATCCAGGCACTTGTATTGCAAAATCTATTCTACATCAACTAGGTCCCTATCTGTAATGCAGTAACAAATACAACAACTGTAACTTAACTGCAAACACAGTTGACAATAACACCTCTCATCTCTGTGCAGCTATAGTACCAAATGGCAGAAACCCCACCCTGGAACATACATACCTAAATTAGGGGGTGAGGGTGACATCTGCAATTACTCCTAGAAATAAGACAAAGGTACCAGTACACTCAAATGCCGAATGTCCATAACTGACACATACATAAGCCTAAGTAAACAGCAATAGGAGCCACACAGCACTAACGATACACACATGCTGCATACGTCAGGGTCCCTCACGTGCCTGGCTAACAAGGCTACATCACTAATGTCATACTGCTCAGACAACAACATTGAGGAGGGGACACAGGCAACTGGTCACTGAAACACACCTGCAAAGTCGGACAAACAAATAGGACCTTCATACGATAAACAGGCCAATCCAATTCAAAACACATCACCCAACATCATCTCAAAACATCAAGAATGTTTACATCCATACCACATCCTAACATTGACATGCATAGGTAATGCCACGTTACATGTACAGATCATGCAATGTGAATAAAAAGTGTATGGGGCAGGGCCTGAGAGGCAAGTGTGCTGGCAGGTCAGTCAAAGTGTAGTGTGGCAAGTGAAAGGTATACTTTGCGCATTAGCCTCAGGCTGGAGACCTTTGTGCATCTTACCCTGAATGTACTTATACTCATTAGCTCACATCTAAGTGCCTCAGAGCAATTTGCACTAAATGATTCTCATTGCCCTTCCTATCAGTTAATGTAGCAAATAGTCAGTCCTAAGGTGTTGTCAATTAGTCAAATCACACTGTTTTGCCTACTTCTGCACTGGAGTTTGCCAGAACATATTCACTCTGTGCCCCAGTCAAGGATACCGTCTGGTACGTTGCTGATAGATGTGGTAGGGGTCAAGGTTTGGCATTCCTGCTTAGGGAAACTTTGTCATCACCATGACATATGTCTTTTACATTCACTCCCTTGTCCCAAGACACGCATGGGGGAGTTTCCAAACAGAAAATAACAACTAGATGCTGCCTGCCTTGCTGCTGATGCACAACCAGATCCTAGCCCATTCCTCTGATATGAGGGATGATGTCTCCCCTGTGATTCTGACAGGCAACCTCCAAACTTAACAAGCTGTGCTATACATAGAACATGCAGGGGGAGAGTAGAAACAGTTAGGCACCATGAAAGCTGTGTACTAATGTATTACTCTCCTGCGGACTATTTCAATTCTAACAGTGTGTATTGTTTGTGTAAATGGGGCTCACACCTAAATTCCTACAAGTCAGTTGTACAATGAAACTTCATATCAAACTAATACTGTCTATGTCATTTGTGTATGGGAACCTACCGGAAAAGATACAAATGTGTAGGACCTGAGTGACCACCACTTCCCTGAGAAGTTCCAAAGATGTCATGCGCTCGGATGTCTAAACATTCCTTTGATGTGGGAGACCAGAGGCACTGCTAGTTAGTCTTAGCTAAATTGAATATCTGGGTGACAGAGTTATTTTCAAGTGGGTCAAACTTAGTCCCCCACACCATTAGCTATCCTGCTGCCTAGAAAGCCAAGAATCACATGTTGGATAATGAGAGCCCACCCTATAAAATGTCCCTCCATAACAATAGTGAAACACCGAGGGAGGAGTAGGAGAAAAAAACGCCTATTCCTAAATAATTACAAAGCAACACCTAGAGGCGACCTGGCAGACATGTCTGAAAGATCCATATCAAACATGTGACACACAGGTGGGCCATAGGCCTACAACAATGCCCTATGACGGACAGCAGATACCTAGACAAACACAGAGTACAATGTTAAGGCATCCAAAGGCTTGTATCTTACTGCAAAATTGTCACAACACAGACACACTAATTGTACCCTGTTTCATTGCAGAGGAACACGGATCTCCTGCTGATCTGCCTGTCCATGAGTTCCCTGATGACATGGATGACGACACCATCAACCTCCCACAAGAGACCATTGACATGGTCCTTGAAAGCCTCCAAACCCCACCTTCAGTCACAAGGAGGAGCACAGAAGAAGCAGCCACCACAGTAGAACCACCCGCCACCCCAATTGTAAGACCTGCCAGCTCCAACACAGCTGAGGACTCTGACGACACTGGCACCAGCTTTGAAAGAACTGTCGTTGGGGTCCAGCAGGAGCTGGCCAAGGAGGTGCGGGTGGGGATGCAAAATATGGCAGCCAGCCTTGAGGGGGTGCGTTCGTGCATGTTGTCAACTGCTGATCAGGCAGCTGCAATGCAAGCCAGAAATTTTCTCTTGGAGGACATTTCAAAAACACTGAAGGAAATTGGCACAGCTGTCATCCAGTTGACACAACAACTCAAACTGCAAGCCACTCAACGTGTGCACGAATGCAACATAGAACCCCTCAGGGCCGACCTGGCTGTCTACAATCGGGATGTGGCTGACATTCTGAAAAACCAGCAGGCCCTCCTTGCTGCAGTACTGCCCTTCCTTACTCAACAGGGATCAGCCCCCGGGATGTCTGCCTCCATGTCTTCTAACATGTTGTGTGTGTTGCCCCTTCACAACCAACAACAACAAGGACACACCAGGCAACACACACATCAGAAGAAGAAGACATGGAACAGATAACATTCACACGCAAGAGTACCCGGAAGCCCTAGTCCCTGCACCATGCCCTACTCTGACCAAGGTCCTACGTTTTGACACATGCCAGTCTCACTACAATTAACCTCAATGACTGTTCGGCAATCCACTGTCTGACTTGTCCACCTTGCCAGTGAATGTTTCTCTCCTACCATTTGGCATTTCATGTTCCTCTGCACTGTCTGTGACATCACCCCAGCATGTCAGGAGCATCATCCACACCCCTTCTGTAGGATCACCATGTCATAATGCACCAGAAAGGAGTCAGCAAACATGGTGAATGAACATTTTGCACAACACCACTTATGAATAAATATCACTTGCACACCTATTGTGTCTCTGTGTCATTTCAAAATTCAACTGTGCAGTAGATAACTCCAAAGTGGCTGTGTGGAAACCATGTCGATTCTCTATACTACTGTCCTGATTTCATGTATACTGAATCATCTGTGCAGTGGCCAGGATTGCATCATAGCTTTACTATACTGAGGAAAATAACTGATGAAGGGACTAAGCACACACAATCATGCTGTGTTGGACAGAATGATGCACCATCTATAGCTATTCTACACAACTAATGGTGGCAGAGAAATGTAGGCACCATGCAATACTAAAATTTGAAATTATGCTGTAGAATGAAAGGAATGATAAACAAATTACACTGCATCAATCACCCTTACGGCGTATACTTCCATGAAGGAAAGTCATGCTGAATCAGTACACACATGATGTAGGTCAGCAATAATAGCAACAAGACAAGAGTGTGAACAAATCATCATCTACTGTATAAAGCTCTCCCTGAACTTCACAATGCTGTCCGACCTATCTATTTACCTACAATAACAAGTCTGGGAGCACTCTTTGTGAAGTAGGATACATACCAACCCCAAACCTTGATGATCAATGCACACTACCAATGGTGGCTCTCCAACATGGTGGATACTTACAAAGTTAGCACACGGGTAGCTGGCATGTTAAACCTCATAAGCCTGGGGATAGGGAGCATGGAACACAAATGTCATACTTAACATTTCTGCTACACTGATGTCAAGGCCATGAAAAGGTAGCACCTAACGCATCAGGTAAAGGGTTAACAAATTTTTTATTTAAAAGTAGTAATAAAAGAGGCAACTAAGGGAAAGGTAAACCTACACTAATCTAACCTGACTACTACTAACCCACAACTGTCCCTAACTAACCTAAGCTAAACTTACTCTACACATGTAACGAAACGATCTAAACATCAACCCCCCACCCACCATTAAGAGACAAGACACATGCAGGACAACACTTACTAACCTACACACATACTATACTATCCTAAACAAACATATATTTTTTTGTATTTTTTTTTTTTATATATATTTTTTTATATTTTTTTTTATTAAACAGGAATCCCAACATTGCCAACACACACCCACCCACACAAAAATATTAGATAGAAAGTATAAGGACCCCCCACCCTCTTACCTAACACTAACTAAGCTAATTACCTATACTTATCCTATAACTAACCCCCCAAACCCAACTAACAGTATGAAAAGAGGAAAGAGGGGAGAGGGGAGGGGTAAAAGTTCAGGAGGGCAAAATAACTAAAGATTTGCCCTCTGAAGTGTGCGCCGGATGGAGCGCACCTTCTTTTTAACCTCCGCCATGTCCTCCGTCAGGTTGTCCACCTTTTGAATTAACCTGTCCAGTTTCCTAGACAATGCCTGGAAGGTTGCAGGGTCAATTGGAGGGTCACTGCTGGTCTGCGTGCCGGTGGAGGTGGAGATTGTCGCTGGAGTGGAGTGGCCACGGGACAGCCCTGCTCCCAACACACGGCTGGGTCCAGGTCTTGAGGAAGATGGCTGGTCCGTCGCTGGGTCCCCTTGGGCAGACCTGGTGGTTGTAGGTGGCACCGTTGGTGGAGCCTGTGGTGTGGCATACCACGCCCCGGAGGCCCGATCGGAATTGTTTCTGTGGGCCGTCCTCCGATACCCACACTGCACCTGCAGGATGTGCCTGTACCTCATTGCCCTGTGCTCAAAATGGTTGCGCTCTGCAGCACTCAGGTTTGCAGCTGTGAAGAGAAAAGGGAAATATTGAGCATTGAATTTACAGTGGGTTGAATCCCACAATGGCTCATTTGTCCATTACTAGAAATATATTGTATGCAGCAATTGTTACAACATAGTTCACGGAAATGCTCAGAGGAAGTACATGTGAATCATGCATCCCTAAGGTCATATCACACCTAGCATATCCATGTCTCTACATGATGGATGACATCACCCTAAACTACTCATCCAAATCATACCTAAGGCATTTGACATTATGGCACCAGCTCTTCCGCATACTGACTTCAGTACATATGTCATTCTATGTGATTACACTCACACTCCTCACTCAATAGCATTTTTAATTAGTTGTGTGCTAAGATTGAACCCCTGGCCCAGAATCATGTGTCCACACTAGGTGTCAGATGTAGGAATTTAGGAAAATCAACTAGCAAATTGCAAAGCAGAACGGTGTCTCTGACACCGTCTGCGAGTCGCTATGGGGTCCCTAAAACCCACCTCATGAACATCAATGATGTGGGTTCCAAATTGCCCCACCTTAGCAACATGGGCACTCACAGGGATGGTGGCCTGCTGGGACCAGCAGAACTCCATAGACGTGACTGTTTTTAAATTAAGCAAGTTATTTCTCCCCAAGTGTAGGCCGTTTACCGGAAAGAAAAATGAGCTGCAATTATTTTTAAATCACAACAATTGTACTTGGAAATTTTCACGGTAATTATTGGTCCCTTAGACCACTGGCTTTTTTGCGCAGGATTTTTTTAGTCCACTCACAAAGGCTGAAGCTTTACAATGAGGACCCCTTCCAGTCAGCAAGGTGGTTACCATCCACTTCAAGTGGATGATAACAGCTACTCACTTTGCAACCACGTACTCGGTTGCAAATGGGATTGCCTACCACTGTGATTTGCAAGTAGGTCTGGTAAAACCCTTCATTATATCAATTTTGAAAAGCATTTTACTCATATGTACATGACCACCAAAGACATTTTGGATTAGGAAACAGACGTTTGCAAATCCCACACAGATATTTATGCCATTTGCAACGTGTAGACATTTTTCTCACTCTGGCCCAAGGTACTAACTCAAGTCACAAAAGGTGTTAAGTACGTGTAACATACTGGTTGCTACAGTCCTAGGTACCCTGTTTCGCAGTAACATCCCAGTCTTTGTGGGTGGTGTGGGAAGAACAACCAACAATCCCATGTTCAATGCACATCCAGGAGTGTACAGAAAGTGCAACAATTATGTGCCTTCACACACAACACCTATGAAGGGCTAGCAACACGTTGTAGTCAGCCCAACCTTGTCACATCCCAGGTCCACACATGTCAAAATGTTATGACTTAGCCCAACATAACATACTATTAGTGAGGCATGTTTAACAACACACACAGGGGAGGTAGTACACCCATTCACATGATTCAACTGAACACCTAGGGCATTGCACTCAAGTCACACACACTTCGAGTTCACCTTGTGGAAGTACATGCCCATGGAAGATCCAACCTACAGTGTACACAGTCCATCCTCAACTAGGAAGAAGCACTTGTCATCAATGCCATGTGCCTAAGCTATCTGGGAGACTGTCAGTCTGATATGCAGACTCAGTTCATGGCAAGTCCCTGACCAAGTCTAACATTGACCAGTCTATTCGAAATGAGTCATACCATTCCCAATTGCTGCCATAATTGAATGGGCTACAGCCCCTCAATCTGAGAGATGACTACGTATTGCTTTGCAGAAACATAATTCTAATTTGATATCACACTAAAAGAACAAAGCCAATGAACGGCCAGCACATCAAATCATGAATTCTCTTGAACACACAGTAATCCATCATGCGTCATTACCAAACAATGTAAATAGCACTCAGGCGACACTCACTGTAGGTATCGGGGTCGTCAAAATGGGCCACCTCTCCCACGGTGTACGGGGCTGGTCCACCTGTAAAGCATGAAACAAAGATTATACTCAGACTGGGTGAACGGACAAAAGATTTCTGTTACAATGACACTGTGTGAAAATGACATGGTAATGATAGACTTTCACACATGCTCATCCTGCATGGATCACTTTGTATTCAACATTAAAATTGGATGAGTCTCCTGCTCCAGTGTCACACCCTACTACACTCATGCAGTGGTCAGGACAGTCAGGTGTCGTCCAAGTTAATCCTCCATTAGTATGCCCCAACAAAAATGTTATCCATACATCTCAGCATGTGCATCCCCGAGAGACATTCCAAAACTGGTTCCATGAGGACTGCATGACCACTCACAATTAAACAGGCTATTTGGACAGGGTCAACAGACAGCAAACAGACACACATGTGACACATGTGTGAACAACATGACTAACTTCATGTGACGTGACGGCAACACACATGTATAGCATCATCATGTGTTTCCAATTTTCCGTCTAGCTATGGCGTCTGCATATGTAGGTATGTTGTTTCTACATGACGTACTCACTGGCCATTATGACCAGTGGAGTACAAATGGAGCCGTTCACGTGTTGCTTTTCTGACACAAAGGCAACACTACATTACATGCAGCTACAGGCATCTGGTATGTGTTGCAAAAATGATCCATCGGACTGGTAGCATAGGTCTTCATACACATTCTGCAACAAATACACATTAGGACACATATGTATACCTTTGTAGCGCAGCATTTGAAACATTTTGGGACGCAGAGAGGGGGCGACTTAGCATAATACAAATAGATGTTGAATTTATAAAGCTGTCATTGCGTGTACATGTGTTGCAAGAATGGGGATTAATGTGTATAACCATGGGCCTAGGTTTCCCTGGCATTACACACACTCAGCTACTTATTTTGCAGATTCGCTAACAATCATCACATGTTCACACACTGATTTCTGTCATTCCCATGTAATTGTTTTTCACTCACCAACATGGCCACCAATCTGGAGTCCCAGGTGGTCCAGCAGGTCCTGTTCCCTGGTGATCAGATCTGCCCAGCGGTGCTTGAGTTGGTGTACATTCCTGAGACTCCCATAGACCCGGACCAGGTGATGGCGCACCTTCTCCCACCGGATTTTCCTGGCCTCCGTGTGATACCCCTGTATCACACGGCCCCCAGCTTCCAGCATTAGTGGGAGGAAATGGCTTACGAGCCATATGAACCCCCCCAATTCGTCTTCCCCCATCCTGGACAGGCGAGGCCTACCTGACATATTGAGAGGGATAAGAATGTACCAACAAAATATAAAATATAAAGGGGGAAATGGGGAAAGGTAGAGGTGTGAAAGAAAAAGGAGAAGTAGAAAAATAGCCCAACTAACCCCCCAAACTATGCTACCCACAACAGACTCCCACAGACAATACAAACTATCACAGGTATAGACAAAATAACACTAAACAGACTGAGACAATGTGATACAACAATAATAGATTGACACTAAGACAAAATACAAGGCACACAGGACACTAGAGCAGTAAAACACACGACAACACCTTTCAAACCACCACACAGTCTAGAGAAATCTGAGACTGCAAAGTGAAAGTGAAAGTTACCTCCCAGTACAGATTTTGTAAACAGGATATCCTATTACATCACTTCCTGCATAAAATGGCCGCCGTTTTTATTTTCCCGTTATGCGTCATATTTTCACGCATACACAGTTGTGCGTCAATTTTTTATGACGCATTACAGTGCACATGATGCGGAGTGAAAAAATATGATATGAATATTAATAATTAATACTGTACATGAAATGACCAACATATTGTGCATGTAGCGTCAATTTCACCACGCATACATCATGGGCGTCGGTTTTTTTACACGTACAGTGGTGCACATGATGCGGAGTGAAAAAATATGTTATGAATATTAATAATTAATACTGTACATGAAATGACCAACATATTGTGCATGTAGCGTCAATTTCACCACGCATACATCATGGGCGTCGTTTTTTTTACACGTACAGTGGTGCACATGATGCGGAGTGAAAAAATATGATATGAATATTAATAATTAATTCTGTACATGAAATGACCAATATATTGTGCATGTAGCGTCAATTTCACCACGCATACATCATGGGCGTCGTTTTTTTTACATGTACAGTGGTGCACATGATGCGGAGTGAAAAAATATGATATGGATATTAATAATTAATACTGTACATGAAATGACCAACATATTGTCCATGTAGCGTCAAATTCACCACGCATACATCATGGGCGTGGTTTTTTTTACACGTACAGTAGTGCACATGATGCAGAGTCAAAAATATTGTGGATGTAAATAATATTTTGAAGGCGAAATATCAAGACACTTTTGGATACATTTGTATCTGACTCTGCATTGTGTGCACTCATGTACGTGAACAAATTATGACGGCCATGCTGTATGCGTAGAATATGGAGCAAATTTATCCAAATGTCTTCATGTGTTTAGCTTTGGAAAGGTGATTTGTCATGGTCAAACGGTGCGATGTGAGACACATTTGTGTTTGTATATGACAAATGTCCGTACTTTTATGTAAAGACGGCCTTCACACTGTGATGTTTGGGATACGTTAACTAATGTATTGACCATATTTGACAACATATTTGGTGTAATTGCTGATGGCTATTTTGAAATGATGTTTTTGATACCATTATGTATTCCGTCTCCAAAATGTGCCCACCTTTATGATGCGGATGCTTTTATCTGTAGTCCTAACAGGGAGTGGGAGAGTCACTTTCAGTTTTTATGGGGCTGACCATGTCCCATTATGATTTTGTGTTTCATATTTGTGTAGGACTTGTGACATGGAGGCCACACATGTGCCTTATGCATGTGTTTAGTTCACAAGTACATGATTCTTGTATGTTTTGGGGGTGGTAGAGGTGGAGTTAGGCCCCCAGCACCCTAGGATTTGACCATCCAGAATAGCTACTGTATCCATGGAGTATTTTTATCATATCATGGCAAACCTGCAGCAGCGGGCGAATGTAAGGCCATATGGTATGAATGACTGTTGACCATTCATTCATCTCATTAGCCCATTTGACGTTTGCAGTAATGATGATTTGGAGCTAAGTTGCATACCATTTTCATATGACTAAGTTTGCAAGACTCTCAGCGTTCACGATGTGATAATGCGAAGATTTTTTTGCTTGTCTGTGTCCCTTTCTGCATAAACTGGTTTAGTGTCATGTTACAATCTTCCTGCTAGGTTCAAACTGGGACACAACTGTGATGGTCTACTTTCAAATATTAGGTTGGTTGTATGACATATGTGTACATGTGTGTGGGAATGTGGATCCAGTATGACCTGTCTGTGTGTATGTTGTCACTGTAACTTCAAGGTCTCCTCCTGAGTTAGTGGCAGCTGATGTTGTTGCAATTGTGTATTGCTCACATCATACACTTGAGAGAAGCCATTGATGACATGTTCACGTACACATGGATGGTCCCACCCTGTCTCTGAACACGTGTGATGTGACTTTCAAATGATCTCCAATTTTGGGCTGGATGAGAGACTGTTTCAGTTGTTTGGATCCGGCATGTGTAATTGTCACATTTGTACTCTTGTTGGGCTCTGTGTATGGTAATGTAACATGTCACATCCTACCCTCTGTGCATACAGTTGTGATGTTTATTTTTGGTGTGATGAATTTTAATGGCATTCTTGATCAATGAGACGACATTCATCTTCAGCTATTTCAAACTAAAGGTGGTCAGAAATGAATAGGCCAAAGCATGATGTGGTGTTTGTTATCTGTGTTTATTTACAAGTGTGGAATACAAGTGATTATAATAACTTAAGTAAAAAAATTGTTCACAAGCTGTTGGCGCCTACGCACTCCTGCTGCGGTGTTAGGTTGTTCCCCCTCCTGTTGCAGGCCAGCATCCTCCTCATCATCATCCTCAGGCATGTCTGGGTCCGGTTCAAGGAGGGGAATGTTCCTTTTTACACAAATATTGTGTAATATGGCACAAGTGAGTATGATCTTGCAGACCATCTCTGGGGAGTATAGTAGGCTTCCGCCAGTGATGTCAAGGCAGCGGAACCTTGACTTTAGGATCCCAAAGGTCCTCTCCACAATGGTGCGTGTCCTCTTGTGGGCGTCATTGTATGCCCGCTCAGCAGCAGTATTTGGGTTCCCATATGGTGTCATTAGCCAAGGCTGGATGCCATACCCCTGATCAGCTGAAAGAGAAACACAGAATGGTATCAATTAGATGTAGGAGGCACTGTTGTACGTATCTTTGATGGCAGTAGTTGTGTTGTGTTGTCTGTGACTATTTTGTGTACTAATGTGACAACCTATGGTTGTTGGTGGAAACTTTGGCATTGTTTTTTTTCCTTGGCTGAGCAAGTGTTTGTTGTCTAACTGTTTGTCAGCAGGATGTATTGGTTTCTCAAGTACAGTGTGCCCTCCCTTGCATTGTGACTTGTGACACAGGTGTCCGTGTGTCCTCACTGGGGGTGTGATGATAGTTCCATGCAGAGTTGAAACATGAAAGGGTATTAGAAACGTTCATATGAACATACCCAGGCCATCCCATCCCTTAAAAGTTATGCATTGTATTAGTGTACAGGTTATTGTGAGACTTCCAATTTGCAAGGTGACATTTAGGCAACCACAGTCATGAATGTCTTCACACTAAGCTGTGGAGTAAATTCAAATGTGTGAGAGGTTCAATGGTGATTTGTGACACATGGCTAGTGATGTGAGTACCTCAGTGTGTTCCTGTCTAGGTGTTGCTATTGTGGTGTATGTGTTGTTTATCCTAGAGGGTTTCTGTGCAGTGAGTATATAAGTAGATTTTTGTCCTTACCAACAAGTAGTCCATTGCCATACCGTCCATCCTGGAAGTGTTGGTTGATGGTGGAGTGACGGAAGATGAATGCGTCATGTACACTCCCAGGATATTTAGCCACAATGTTGCTGATCAGTCCTTGGTGATCGACTATGGCCTGCACGTTGATGGAATGTGTGTGCTTCCTGTTGCGGTAGAGGTGTTCACTCGCAGCAGGTGGCACAAGGCGTACGTGTGTGCAGTCGATTGCACCAAGGACGTGCGGAAAGCCACTGATGGCGTAGAACCCCTGTTTTGGTTCCTGCTGCTTCTGCACTGTGTTAGGGAAGCAGATGTGGCGGGGTGTCAGTCCAATGATGGCATCCAGTACTTTAGGCAGGAATGCGGAGAAAGATGGTTGTAAGATTCCACCAACCAGGGCACCAGTTGTCTGAAACGAGCCACTTGCCAGCAGGTGAAGTACGGCAAGCAGCTTTGTTTCGGTTGGGATAGTGCGCGGAGTCACTAAAGTGGGGGCCAATTGCTGTTCAATATTTGTCAGCAGCTGCTGAATGGCCTGCCAGTTCAACCGGTACCTCTGGATGATGTCTTGTTCCCTGAGGCCATGCAGGGTTGTTCTTGGGCGGAATATCCTGTCCTGCCTTGTGCGCTGTCTTTGGGGTCCCTGCTGTTGTTGTTGTGGCTGCTGTTGTTGCTGCAGGGCTCTGCGTCTACGTGCACGTTGAAGAAAATGCACCTCCATGTCTCCCTGTTGCTGCTCTGCTGCTCTGTTGTTTGTTCTGTGTGTTCTGATTAAGTACAGGTGTGTTTGCCCCATTTTAACGCCTGCCCTGACCCAGGCGTTAAAATTTCACGATATTTGTGCTTTGCGCCATTTTTTTGCGCCGCCTGCCGCGCGGGAGTGATTTTTGCCCTGGAGCATAAATACCACGCACCGCTATGTGCGTCTGTTTTTGGACGGGAACGCCTACCCTGCATGTCATTAACGCAGGGCGGGGTGCTGCTTCCAAAAACTGGCGCACATAGCGCCATTTTTCTGGTGCACCGGATCGGGCGTCAGGGTTTAAATATGGGGCAACGTTTGCGCTGAAAGTGCGTCAAAATTTTTGACGCACATTCGGCGCAAACGGAGTATAAATATGCCCCACAGTACATTGTTCAACACAATACTGAACTTCGGCTGTGACATACTTGCTGCCAATCCCACTGTCATCTGGAACGAGTCTGAGGCAAGGAAGTGTAGCAATGATAAGACCTGTACTGTGGGAGGAATGGCATAGGGATTACGTATGGCGGGCAAGAGATCCGGCTCCAAAGGGGTACACAGTTCCATGATGGTCTGACGGTTCAGACGATAGGTCTGGATGATGTGTATCTCTTCCAGGGTAGAAAGGTCGAATAGGGGCCGGTACACCGGTGCATGTCTCATTCTCAGCATTGCATGGTATCTAGAATTAAGAGGGAGGAAAAGCCAAGTTGATGTAGATAGTTCACATGCCACCTAACAGTATACTTGTAGCTTTTTAACATACAGATATGGTTAGGGCTTCTATGAGCCAGCAAGTGACTACACATGTTGTGTCATAGTAATCGGTACACTAACTACACTATTCATGATAGTCATGTGTGTGAACCTTGTTTTGATGTGTGAACATACTGAATCTATGTACGTCACTAAAAATTCATACATGACACACTTATCATTCACCTACAATGCACTACCTATATGTAAAATGGCAGCCGTATGTCCTGCAAGTACAGGACAGATGGAAGTGACCTAGGGCCAGATGTATCATCACGGCCCTTTGCGATTCGGAAATAGTGATTTTTAAGAAATCGCTATTTCCGACTCGCAAAGTGGCAAGTATCACATTTGCGAATCGGTAATAGCGATTTCTTAAAAATCGCAAATGCTATTACCGAATCTCAAATTGCGATACCGGCCCCATTCACAGCTATGGGCCTATTGGCCCATATCTGCAATTTTTTGCATTTCCAAAATTGCGATTTCTGAACCAGAAATCTCAATTTTGGAAATGCAAAACCCCAGGGTGCCGGGGGCTAAGGCCCCCTCTGCTGCACCCCAACATTTTTGGGGGGGACATGTAAGGTGCACACATTCCAAAAGGGCATGTGTGCTTTACATGTACAGTTTAAAAATGCATTTTCAATGCATTTTTAAATTTTGCACATATTTACCACCAAGTTCAACTTGGTGGTAATTAGCGATTCCTAAATGCCAAAATCGCATTTAGGAATTGCTTCATACATGTGCTAAGAAATCGCAAATAAGGAATCCTTATTTGCGATTTCTAATTTAGAGAGTCGCAATTTGCGACTCTCTAAACAGGGTCGCAATTTTGAGGAATCGCTATTTTAGCGATTCCTTAAAATTGCGCTCAGAATGTATTTCATACATTCTGAAATGGCATTTTGCATTCACAAACGGGCATTCTCACAGTTTGCGAATGCAAAATGCTTTCATACATCTGGCCCCTAGTTCTGCCGGCATTAGTCATCATGAAGGTAGGCCATCACAACCGCTGTGCAACTCCTCATTGGCTAACATTGTTGCCTATGGGAGATTGGGTCCAATGATGATCACCGCCTGCAGAAACGGTAATGTACGCAGCGGTTGTGACCACCATTTTGTGTTGCATAGCTCACATGACTCCTGACACTCGTGCAAGCAAGACCTCCACTGCGTGAGCTGCTGTATTCTGTTTCGGGGAGCCATAATGCCACGTCCTGCAGGAGATAGGGCCCCTGTCTTCGCCCAGGAGGAGCTGGAAAAGCTAGACGATGGAGTCCTACCCCTTTATGGACAGTAGAATGGGGCACCAGTGGAGCAGGTGAGTCCAATGTTCCTGACCTGTCTGATAGTGATGTGAAAGGCGTAGAGATGACGCACATGGAGTGGATGTATGCAGATGACAAAGGAGTAGGTGCGTTAGTGCCATAAAGACACGTCTGTGTCGTCATGAGATGTGTCTGATGTGTGAAGTCCACTGCTGATGCTGTGATGCCACTCTACATGACTTTCTCATTCTGTCTGTGTCACCCATGTAGGTTCAGCGCCCATCAGAAGTAGGGGATTTAGCGTGTGCAAGTGCAGACCCAGGGGGCCCATGCCTGGGGGAGCATCCACTGCAGAATGCGGTGGGAGGACCAGAGACGCTGGGCCCGTAAGACCTCTGAGGCCTAGCTGGGAACATCCACAGAGGGAGGGGTGCCTGTCAGACCCTGACCCCCCTAATGACCCGCATTTTGGCGGTGGCCTACCCTGAGGTGGATGAGCGCTTGAGGACAGCACAGCAGCCACAAGGGGGAAAGTACACACTCGAACCTTGCTAATGGTAGGCATGTATGGGTTTGGCAAGGCTACTAGTGTAAAGATGTAGGCCCTAATTCTGAATTGGGCGGGCGGCCAGCGCCGCCCGCCTGGCGGGAACCGCCACTTGGCCGCTCCGCGGTCAAAAGACCGCGGAGGCCATTCTTGCTTTCCCGCTGGGCCGGCGGGCGACCGCCAAAAGAGCGCCCGCCGGCCCAGCGGGAAAGCCCCTGCAAAGAGGAAGCCGGCTCAGAATGGAGCCGGCGGATTTGCAGGGGTGCGACGGGTGCAGTGGCACCTGTCGCAATTTTCACTGTCTGCTATGCAGACAGTGAAAATCTTTGTGGGGCCCTGTTAGGGGGCCCCTGCACTGCCCATGCCAGTGGCATGGGCAGTGCAGGGGCCCCCAGGGGCCCCACGACACCCGTTCCCGCCAGCCTCTTCCTGGCGGTGTAAACCGCCAGAAACAGGCTGGCGGGAAGGGGGTCGGAATCCCCATGGCGGCGCTGCAAGCAGCACCACCATGGAGGATTCCCTGGGCCAGGGGAAAACCGGCGGGAAACCGCTGGTTCCCCTTTTCTGACCGCGGCTTTACCGCCGTGGTCAGAATAGCCCAGGAAGCACCGCCAGCCTGTTGGCGGTGCTTCCGCTGCCCTCTGCCCTGGCGCTTTCAAACCGCCAGGGTTGGAATGAGGGCCGTAGTGTAGATCATTGGCAGTTGCACATTGGCTATGGATATGAGCCGCCCTAGCATGATTTGTCAATATCATGTGTGCCAATACCATGCAGACAGTGACTCATGAGGGGAATTACTTCCATGTATTAATTTGTCTGGATACATTACACATCTTTTGAGTGACCAGTTCCTTTCATCAGCATCAGTAGACCTGAGGTGTCAGGGCATTGTCATCAGTAATAGTCTGCCACTATGACAGAGGTAATTGGTGAGTTCTCAATCAGCTGCCTCTACTGTAGGTTTAGATGGCTGCAGGGGGCCAAGATACAACTGGCCACATTGTTAATGGATTAGTTGGCATGCTACCTTGCCATGCATGGATCGGTTGAGTAAGGATTATAGGGTATGCCTATGTAAACGACCATGGGAGTGTGCCAAGTACTGTGCTACTGTGCATTGTATGACCCTGCATCAAGTCAAAGAGTGGCAATGTTTCCACATTAGTCGGTTTTGACTGCATAGCTTTTGTTTCCCCTATGTTTTCCCACAGTTGTACGTGTCAATGTAAAGGCATGCAATGCCATGACATACCAGCAGATTGTGAGGTTATTACTCTGTGTGAATGATGGGTATATATTGACCCATTGCACCCTTTCTGTCTCTCCAACCCTCCCTCCCTCTCCTCCTCTGTGTTTGTGTGCATCAGCATCATCGGGCGAAGGAGAAGGGGCACCAGTGAGTGGGGAAGCTGCAGTGCACGGTACTCTGGAGGCTGAGACCAGTGGAGCCGAGGGGACCAGTGGAATGGAGGGGAGTACTATGGGGGAGACCGTATCTACAACATCCTCTTCAGATTCCTCCTCCGATGGATGCTCTGTGGCGGTGGTGGACTCATCTGGGACCAGCCCATCACCATCCTTGTCTGCCACCCCCCTTACCAACACCGCTCTTTCTACAGCTCCCCACCCAGTTGCCCTGCCCGCTCACCCAGGAGGGTGGGCGTCTCCTTCGCCACAGACACCTCTGCCCCTGCCCCTGTCAGCCCTGCTGAGGCTATTGACCTCCTGAGGTCCATCTCTGTGGGACAGTCAACCATTGTGAATGCCACCCAGGGACTGGCATCACAGATGCAACAGACAAATACCTACCTGGAAGGCATTCATGGTGCCCTGACTGGCCTGCAGAGGTCCTTTCAGGCTCTGGACCCCTCATTGATGGCAGCCAGTGTCCCTTTGTTTTCTGTCGCCACTCCAGCTACCTGTGCCCAATCCCACATCCCTCTCCTCACACCCATCCAGAGCCCACAGTCAGACCACCATTCATCGACCTCAACAGACACGGTTCGCAAAGACAATCACAGACACCACAAGTCCCATCACTGCCATGCACACAGACAACAGACACATGCAAACACAACAACATCCACTACCTACACAGACTCCCCCACCACCTCCTCCCTCACAGACACTATACCACTCAAACCTGCTATTACCACATCATCACTCTCAGATCCAGCTACAAGTCCCCTCATGCCCACCGTCACAACAATAGCAGACCCACATACATCCACTCCATACACCACGTGCGCACTCACCACGACTATCAACACCTTACCTGCAGTCCACCCTGTCATCTCCCTGCATCTCCTCCCCCCTCCTCCCAGTACACCTAAATGCCTGCAGTCAGCCACCCAACAGACACCCAGCACACACATGGCAGCCACCCACACACAGCACCCAAAGTACATACACCTACACACCGCTCAATCACTCCCTCTCCCTCCACCGACAAATGTTTTTCCCACGACTGCCCTTGTGTCCCTAAAAAAAGATTCCTTTATGAGTTTGCCCTGTTCCCTCCCACTGACCCAGTCCCTGTTTCCCCTAAGCACCCTGATACTCACCCCAAAACCAGTCCTTCCACCTCCCAGTCTTCCCATTGTCCCCCCGGTACTGCCCATTCCTCTCCCCCAGCAAAGACTTTGACCCCCACAAAAACAAAGGTCAACCCCCCAAACCCATGACCAAGGGCCCACCCCAAAGTCTAAGTCTAAGGGCAAACATCCCCCTCCAAACCAAAACCAAAGGACCACCCTCCCTAATCCAAGCCAAAGGGCTCCCCTCCCAAGCCCCTACCTCGGTCCCACTCTACCCCCCCCAATCACCCCTGAGGTGCCTGCCTGGCCATTGATGCCCCTGCCATGTGGAAGCCACTTTGCAGTCAGGAGTCAAGCTGGCCCCAAAGACATTGCACAGTGTGCCTGGGGCACTGAGAACAATTGGGCTGGCCAATTGGCCCACATTGTACATAATTGTTTGGATCATATTAGTTCTATTTATTATAATGTGTAGGAGGCTAGCCTGGTGTTAGGTGGGTACCTATGGTGCTTACACCTTGTACCATGTAGAGGTATCGCTTAATAGTGTAGTGTAGTCAGTGTCTAGAAGCCGGGCTGTCTAGAGGTATCTGTGGATGAGCAGCCTAGGCTTATCTAGGAGACATGCAAAGCTCATACAATACCACAGTAGTCACACATTGGGGCATATTTATAATGCCCTAGTGACACCTCGTGCTACATTAACGTCATTATTTTTGATGTTAATGTGGCTCAATGAGGCTGAAATCCCCGCACCGTATTTACAAGGTGGACCAATGCATGTATTACGTCACTCTGTAACCCTTTGCACTTCATTATGCCTGCACCAGACAATATGTATGCAAAGCGGGCTTTTCCCTGTTAGGGGAGCTGGAAAAATTGTTTAAGGAAATCTATGAGATTTAATTACACCATTTTTTACGGCACTTTTAACACCTGATCAAGAGCAGGCGTTAAAAGGGGGCTGCCAATCATTAGAATGGAGCCCTATGTACTCTGCAGGAATAGCGCCAATATTTTGGCGCTACTCCTGCAGAGTACATCAATAGGGTCATGAGAAATGACACTATTGCCCCCTTCCCTGCACTATGGTGCGCTGTATTTTAAATATGGCGCTTACATGGTGGCAGTTGGGGGTGCTAAGGGGTGCAGGGAAAGTGTGCAGTGCCACTTGCCATAAATCTGCCCCTTAGTACTTATACACATGAAAGAAAACACTCAGGGGGTTATTCCAACTTTGGAGGAGGTGGTAATCCGTCCCAAATGTGACGGATTTACCACCAGCCGTATTACGAGTTCCATAGGATATAATGGACTCGTAATACGGCTGGTGGTATATCCGTCACTTTACCATCACTTTTGGGACGGATTACCACTTCCTCCAAAGTTGGAATAACCCCCTCAGGGTTACAAAAATAAAGGTACTTAGGGCCTGATTTTAACCTTGGCGGACGGCGGAGGCCGTCCGCCAAGGTTCCGCCGCCAAATGACCGCACCGCGGTCAGAAGACCGCGGCGGCCATTCTAACATTTCCTCTGGGCCGGCGGGCGCTCTCCAAAAGAGCGCCCGCCGGCCCAGAGGAAATGCCCCTGCAACGAGGACGCCGGCTCAGAATTGAGCCGGCGTAGTTGCAGGGGTGCGACGGGTGCAGTTTGCACCCGTCGCGTATTTCAGTGTCTGCATGGCAGACACTGAAATACTTTGCGGGGCCCTCTTATGGGGGCCCCTGCAGTGCCCATGCCATGGGCATGGGCACTGCAGGGGCCCCCAGGGGCCCCGCTGCACCCCCTACCGCCATCCTGTTCCTGGCGGGAGACCCGCCAGGAACAGGATGGCGGTAGGGGGTGTCAGAATCCCCATGGCTGCGGAGCACGCTCCGCAGCCATGGAGGATTCCCCCGAGCAGCGGAAAGTCGGCGGGAGACCGCCGACTTTCCGCTTCTGACCGCGGCTGAACCGCCGCGGTCAGAATGCTCGTGGGAGCACCGCCAGCCTGTTGGCGGTGCTCCCGTGGTCGGTGGCCCTGGCGGCCACCGGCCGCCAGGGTCAGAATGACCCCCTTAATTTTGCTGACACAAATACCAAAAATACCATAGAGGCTATACTCCCTTAGGAGGTAAGTAATACACAAGATATATACACTAGTACGCAGAAATAGGCGTCAAAACAGTTAGAAAACATTGCATTTAGTGAAAATCACAATAGAGAGAAATAGCCCTAGGGGGAAGCACAAACCACATACTAAAAAAATGGAATACGAGAGTCGGTCTCCCACCTAGGTAATTGGAGTGTGTAGATGGGAGTTGGGAGTACTAGGAAAGACCAAAGGTAAATATCACAACACCCCCCAACGACCATGAAAGCCAGAGTAAATCTCTGTAAATTCCCCACATCCCCCACTTAGAAGAAAAAAAGAATAATGCAAAGCCCAGAAGAGACTGCAAGACACCAACAGTAGATTCCTGGACAAGAGGACCTGTGGAAGAAGGGGACCAAGTACAGCAAGCACAGCAGAGTCCAGGAAGGGCAGGAGCCCCTACCCACCAGACTGAAGGTGCAATAGGTGAGTTGATGGTGATTAAGGAGAGTCAGCACTGCACCCAAGAAGATGAAATAAAGTTTCTGGAGGATGCAGGTGATGTCCCAGGCTGGAAGGAGGATTGCAGTTGGGTTTGCATCTTCGGATTCCACCAACAAGCCTTGGCACACGTAAAACTTGTTGTAAGCGGAAAGTGGAGCTGCACGTGACTAGGAAGGACCAGGTGGACTCTACCCAGGAGGAGGAGTCAGAGGGGGCCCTCAACAACACAGAAAGCCCACAGATGCACAGGCAGCACCCACAGGAGTCCCACAGGACGGGGACACGAAAGTCGAAGAAGGAGCCCATGCAGCACTACAAAAAGTAATCCCACACCGCTGGAGAACCACTCAGGGAGCTGTGTGTCACAGGATGGAGTGCTGAGAGCAGGAGCTTGAAGATGCCTGAAAATCCCTTGGAAAAGATGCCTGCAAGGCTTGGCAGCTGCAAGTGATGCAGTGCAAGGGGGTACTGTCTTGCACAGGGAGGCAAGGGCTTAGCTTCACCCAAGTTGGGAGCTGGAAGAGAGGACCTTCAGGACCGCTTCAGTTCACCACCTGTGATGAAGGATCCATGCAGCTCAGCAGGAGAGGGGATCCATGCAGCCAGTCGTCATTGCAGTTGGTACCTGCGGATGCAGGGGAGTGACTCCTTCACCCCAATGGAGATTCCTTCTTCCTTCTGGTGCAGGCTGAAGACGGACTGTCCTCAAAGGATGCACAACTGGTGAAATGTTGCAGTTGATGGAAGGAGCCATGGGTGCAATGTTGCAGGAGGCATCTTGCTTCTTAGTTGCAGCTTGGCGGGTCCTGGAGCATCCAGATGCCGTTTCTCTGGTCAGAAGTTGAAGTGGAGGGTGCAGAGGAATCCTGCTGGAGTCTTGCAATCCGAATCTAAGGAAACACCCAAGAGAGAGACCTTAAATAGCCCTGAAAGGGGGACTGGTCACCTAGCTGGGTGACCACCTATCAGGAGGGTGCTCTGATGTCACCTGCAGGCACTGGCCACTTGGATGCTCCTAGAGCTCTCTGCCAACCTGGAATCCAAGATGGCAAAATGCATGGATCCTCTGAAGGGGCTCTGAGCACCATCCCTGGGGTGGTGATGGACAGGAGAGTGGCCACTCCCCTTTCCTTTGTCCAGTTTTGTGCCAGAGAAGGGACTGGGGTCCCTGAACTGGTGTAGACCTTTTTTATGCAAGGAGGGCACCAATATTGCCCCTCAAAGCATTACCAGTGGCTTGGGTGACCTGTAACACCTATTTCTAAAGGGAGAGGGTGTAAAACCCCTCTCTCTAAGAAAATCCTTTGTTCTGCCTTTCTGGGCTTGAGCTGCTCAAGCAACAGGAGGGAAGAAATCTGTCTGTGAGGTGCCAGCAGCTTGGGCTGCCTGGAAAACCTCAGAAGGCTGTAATGGCAATACTGGGGGTCCTCTAAGGAGCCCCCAGAGTGCATGGAATCATACAACCAATGTTTGAAAAAGCATGGAGGTATGATTTCAACATGTTTGATACCAAACATACCTATGTTCAGAGAGACCATTATGTAGCTGGGCATAAGTATTATCCTATGTCCAGTACGCGTGTAAAATGGCGTCCCTGCACTCACGAAGACTGGGAAAATGGGCTTGGAGTTCATGGGGGCACCTCTGATAGTGCAGGGGTGCCCTCACACACAGGTACTTTGCAACCTGCCCTCTGGGCTAGAAGGCCTGCCATAGAGGTGACTTATAAGTGACCTAGTGCAGTGAAAAGTGGCAGTGAAAGGGTGCTTGCACCTCTTCACGCAGGCTGCAATGGCAGTCCTGCAGAACCCTTTGTTTGGGCTCCCTATGGGTGGCAAAATATATACTGCAGCCCATAGGGATCCCCTGGGACCCCAATGCCCTGGGTACCTAGGTACCGTATACTAGGGACTTACATGGGGGTACCAGTGTGCCAATTGTGAGATGAAAATGGTTCCAGCAACCAAGTTTAAAGGAGAGAGCATAGTCATTGGGGTCCTGGTTAGCAGGATCCCAGTGAACACAGTCAAACACACTGACAAACAGGCCAAAAGCGGAGGTAACCAAGCTGGAAAGAGGCTACTTTCCTACACAACTCCCCCCCTCCAAATGAAGGGCAATAAGGCTAACCTTGGCCAGTTGAGACTCTATTGTCTAAGTGGTGATAAGTGGAGAGTAGCTCTGTAGGAGAATGGTTACTCTCTTTATCATCCACTCTGTGGTTCCTTCCCTGTGGGGAGGTGAACCACCTTGTTTGGTTACTTCTACCTGAAGTACATTTAAACTGTGGACCATGTGATTCCCTACTTTTAAGGTGTGGAAAAGTTTTAGAGTGGGGCAGGATGAGTGTCCATGGGTCCCTATGTTAGGAGAGGCTTGCTGTCCTAAGGGTTGTAGTACTAGACAGGGGTGCTGTATGAGTAAGGCTAAAGCAGGACAAAAGGGTTGTCCAAAGGTCTCTAAAGGAGAACAGGGTTGCTGTCCTACCTGGGGTAGAGCAGGACAGGATTGTTGTCCCAAGGGCTCTACTTAAGGACAGGTTTGCTGTCCTGAGGTGTTAGGGTTTGTGCAGAGATGCTGCACTAAAGTTTATCTGGGAGGGCTGGTGGGTTGCACCAAGTTTTGTAAGACAGGGCAGGTTTGCTGTTCTGTCTTAAGTTCCTCACAGAGGGGTACTTTTACCCCTGGCAGCTCAAGTGTGGCATCTTTTGGCTCCTGTGGCACAGGCTCCACCAGTGGGGTGGTATTATTCCTCTGAGGAATGGGATCCTTGGTGAGAGGGTAGGCAAGGGATAATTTTAAATCCTGCTGGCTTGTGTTTTTAGGAGTGTCCTGGGCCATTATTTCAGGATCCAGGGCTCCTTCCCTACTTTGCTTTTTAGTCTCCTTTGAGATTAAAGGGATCAATTGTTTGGGGATACCCAGCATGGATTAATGGGTAAGGAACTCTACCTCAGCCCATCTAAGGTCTCTAGGTCATTTCCTAAGAGACACTCAACAGGTAAGCTAGGTGAAAATACTACCTGTTTAGTGGCAGTAACTCCACCCCAGCTAAGTTGTACTACAGCTAAGGGGAAGGACTGAGTGGACTTGTTGACATCAGTGACTTGGTACTGGTACTGGTGACCAAGAGGTGTTGTACAGGTGACAGTAAGGGCCAGATTTATACTTTTTGACGCAAAACTGCACTAACGTAGTTTTGCGTCAAAAATGTTATCGCTGGCTAGCGCCATTTCTTAACGCCACCCGTGCTTCAAATTTATACTTTGATGTTGTGTGGCGCTAAAAATAGATTAGAGTCATTTTTCCTGACGCTAACCATTGCACCTTGTCGTAAGGCAAAATGACGTTAACGCAGGAAAAATTACTCTAATCCAGTTTATGACATGGAAAAATGTCGCAAAATGGATATGCGCCATTTTTCCCCGCAATAGCATAAAAAGTGATGCAAACAGAGCAAACAGTGTAAAGGAGCCCCAAAATGGATCCCAGAAGCCAGGAGAGACACCAGGGAGACCCCAGACAACCAGGAACCAGCCAGGAGGACATAGACACGACCCAGGGGAGAGACAAGAAGAAGAGGAAGTGTCGCTTCAGCGCAAAAGAGTATGAAATTCTGGTGAGAGAGGTGACGGAGCACCAGCATCAACTCTTCACCACCTCTAAATTGCCAGTTGGGAGGAGAGAGGCAATTTGGCAACAGATTATGGACAAGATTAACACTGTGGCAGATTTCAGGAGAACTGTCACTGAGTGCAAGAAATGTTGGCATGTCTGCAAGCGCAGGACAAAGGAAAAAATGGCAAGGAACAGGAAGGCAGCTCTGCAGACCAGAGGTGGGAGTCCAGCACTGCAAGAGGACTTAGACGAGATGGAGGAGATGGTTGCAGCCGTCATCCCAGAGGAAATTGTCACTGGTATCGCAGGACAGGACAGCGCAGACTACCAGGAAACAACGCTTTTCCAGGGTAAGTTGCGTAGGGGACCAAAATGCCTAAATGTCAAGTGCAAGAAGGGGGAGGCACATACCTACTACACAATGCATGTCAGCCCTGAAAATCAGGCAGTGGAAAGGGCAAAGGGGCATGGCACGGGACTCCCTACACTGCCCATTACTACCACACAGCAGTAATCTCATACCTATGCTGCCCATTCCTGGGTTTACGCCTGTGCCTGTGTCACAATATCTGCAATGCTACCATGCAACATCTCAGGTGTCATAGTGCTAAGACAACTGCATTGAGGAGGAGGACATGTGTGTTTAGGAAGGCAAACACACCCACGCAGTCACAAGAGGAAATGGAACTCTGCCAGGTCCATCAGTGCTTTGCAATGTAGCACACATATGCAAACATCAACATGGGAAACTACCAATGGTAACACCTGTATTGCCTCATGGAAATGCCTTACATGGTCTGGTGCTAGGTCTCAGCACCGCATAGGTGTATGTGAAAAATGGGACAGAGCCATATTGTTATGTGTGGTGCTGTGGCATCAGCACACCAACAATCATTGCAAGGCCTCACCATGCTAATGGAAGCAGAGGGAGGGTTGATGAGGACAAGAAGGTGGCAAGCCACAATTTGGACAGGACCCACACCTAGAAGATGTGATGCAGACAATTGCCCAAACTGCCCACAATACATGTGACATGCAGGTGGGGCATAGGGCTGAGAGACTGCAAACATTAATGACAGGAACAATCCATGGGAACCGAGTTGGCAATGTACCACCAATAGGAAGGCAGTGACATCACATTACAACTGGCACAACACAGACACACTAATTGTACAATATCTCATTTCAGAGGACGAAGGCTCTCCTGTTCTGGACTACCCTGATGACCAGGATGAGCAGCTGACAACCATCAGCCAGAAAACGCTCCAAGATGTCCTGGGAACCCTCCAGACACCACCTCCAGTCGCAAGGAGGAGCATACATGTAGCAGCCATCCCATAGGAATCACCCACCACACCAATAGTACGACCTGCCAGCTCAAACAAAGCTGAGGACTCTGATGATACAGGAATCACCTTTGAGAGGACAGTAGTGGGAGGACAGCGGGAGCTGGCCAAGGAGGTACGGGTGGGGATGCAAACTATGGCAACCAGCCTTGAGGTGATGTGCATATGCATGATGACGTCCGCAGAACAGACAGCAGCCAAACAAGTAACACAATCCCTACTTCATGGAGTCCAATAGTGTGTGAGGGACCTAACTCCTGCTGTGAGGGAGTTGCCACAACACCTGCCCTCCCAGTGTTGCTGCTGCATGCATGACAACAAGCTGGACTCCATGCACCGGGAACTGGCCTCCCTCAGGGTAGACATGGCTGTCCACCACAGGGATGTTGCTGCTGTACTCAATAATTAGCAGCTCCTCCTTGCTGCAGTTATGCCATATGTAGTTCCACAGATGGCAGCTGCTGGGAATTTGGTGTCCACTTCTCCAACCACTGAAGTGTGTGTTGCCCCCTCAAATCCAGCACCACCATCAAGGGCAGAGGAGACGACACACTCATCAGAGGATGAAGATGAAGATCATTTTCACCCATAGAAGTACCCAGTAGCACCAGCCCATGCAACATAGGCACTGATTTTCCATGCCAGTGTTGCTACAGTTGGTGACATGCACTGTCCACCGTCACACTGTTAACCTTTCCACTATGGACTGAAATTGTCTCTCAAAGGCGCGCTATAGCAAGCCCGTCTGTGCCCATCCACACCCATACAGGTCCAGGGGCCAGAAGTTTTGGTCCAACTGCAGGTGAGACTGTAGGGTATTCTATGAACTTCCTGCACTCTCTCACACCCATCCGTGAAGAAACATGCCAATACTGTTCCGGCTTTATAAATCCCTTATGGTCATGTAGGAAGTGTCACTGGTTCCCTCTGTCCGATCCCGGGACAGTGATACGGGGCCAGGATAAAACAACTAACTTACTCCTCCTGACTAACTGTTGGTAATTGTCAGCACCTAAACTTGATATTCATCTTCTTTTGAGTGAACTCTCACCAACAGCCCTGTTCCTGATAGAGACCTGTATTGATGACTGATCATCTCCAGATGTAGTCCTAGCAGTACCCCAGTGATACCTGAAAGGCTGGATAGAAGCACCGCTAGAGGGGAAGGAATTGCCATTATCTATACGGATTCAGTAAAACTCACCTCCCAACCCTTATCGCCTCCTGGATGTGAGAGCATGTCCTTTTCCCTCATTCCTAATCCCCACTACACATTTTCAGGGGCTCTAATCTATCGGCCTCCAGGATGGTCCAATGTCTTTTTACACTCCCTTTCTGACTATATTTCAAATTTAATATGTAAAAAACCCACCTTTACCTTATTAGGTGACTTTAATATTCATGTTGAAAACACTGACAATCCGGCGACCAGATCCCTGCTGTGCGATCTGGCTGCATTGGAATTGGTTCAACTAGTTAATGGTCCCACACATGCTAAAGGCCACATTAGTGAGTTGGTCTTTAGCAATACTGACGGTCTAACCTCCAGGACCCCTTCCCCTCTGGTCTGGTCCGATCATTACCTAATAACACCTAACCTCACAATCACCATCACTCACATACGTCGTCCCACTATAATGCAACTGTACCGTCCACGCCACAAACTTAAGGCAATCGAATGGACCAACACCCTCGAAAAGCTTAAACCATCTTTCGCTGACCACCCCACCGGGTTTGCAGAGACATTTAACGGTTGGATCACTAAAACCCTGGATATAGTACTCCCATACTCGACTATAGTGAGGTGCCGCCGTAACAAATGCATTCCCTAGTTCACTCCTCACCTCCATTCTCTAAAGAAAGATTGTAAGCATCTCAAGAGGAGATAGAGAAAATCGTATGATGCCCAGTTAAAGGTGGAATATAGAAAAGCAATTAGACACTTCCACTTGGAAATTAAGTCAGCTCAGGCCACCTATTATACGTCAATAATTGAACAGGCCTCTAATTTCCCTAAGTAGATCTTTTAAATACTCAAAGAGGTGTCACAGCCTAATGCCCATATTGAGCTCCTGGATGCCTCCCGAGAGCATAGTAACAATCTAGTGCTTTTTTTCCAACAAAAGATAGGAAACATACACTCGGCTCTACCTGGAAACTTAAACCATCTCTTTAATCCTACAGCTCAGCACATATCACATAACATTTCCCTTTTGCACTTTTCCCTCCTTACAGTAGAATTGGTCTCCAATTCATTAGCCACACTGAAATCAGGCTACCCCTTGATCCAGCCCCTCCCTATGTACTCGCTCTGGGGTCCTCTATTATAGCACCGGTGCTCACTGATCTCCTGAACTCCTCCCTTACTGAGAGTTTTGTCCCAGAACTTTGGAAACAAGCCATAGTTAAGCCTCTACTGAAAAAGCCCCATCTTGACGCAGCCCTCTTAAACAATTACAGACCTATCTCCTTGCTGCCAGCAGTGTCAAAAATAATAGAAAAGCATACGAACACCCAGCTTTCAGACTTCCTTGAAGAGAATAATCTTCCCCATCCCACCCAAATGGGTTTCAGGCCTCTACATTGCACTGAGTCGGCACTGTAGCAGTCACAGAGGAGGCCAGAAAGGTGGTGCAAAAGCCGTCATCCTTCTTGAACTTAGTGCCGGCTTTGACGCAGTTGATCACGGCACATTATTCTCGACAATGGTGGAGCTTGGAATTACAGGCAGTGCCTTGGGATGGTTCTCCTCCTATATGGAGGAAAGGACCTTCCAGGTACTGGATCAGTCTTTATTATCAAGTCATATACCGTTCAGCTGTGGGGTACCTAAGGGTTCCTCCCTTAGTCCCTGTTGTTCAATATATATATGTCTCCATTGGCAGAGATCATGAAGCCCTACAGTCTCTCAATAGAATTGTATGCAGATGACACTCAGCTGGTATTTTCTTTCTCCACTAATTGCAGCACTGAAGGCTTAGCTCTTACACCATGCATACAGGCAGTGACCAGATGGATGTCAGAATGCAAACTGAAGTTAAACGAAGACAAAACCGATATAATAATAGTAGAGGATTGTTCTCCTCTGGGGCTGCATTCTTCTACCTTTGATGCCATAAGGAATCTGCCCCCTCCTAAAGAGAATATTAAGAGTCTAGGAGTCTGGCTAGACCCACGACTTACGATGGACCATCATGTAAAAAAGATCTCCGCAAGCTGTTTCAGTCTGCTCAGGTTTCTGAGGAAAGTCCTCAGAATCTTGCCATTTGTGGCTAAAAGACTAATTATTCATTCCCTTATTATCTCCCGACTGGACTACAGTAATGCCTTATACCTCGGTTCGCCAAAGTATGTAAGCAGAAAACTTCAGGTGGTCCAGAATGCTGCTGCCCGACTTCTCCTAAGCATACCTAGACATATGTCGGTCAAAGAGGCCATCTCCTCTCTTCACTGGCTTCCAGTGGCACAGTGCATAAAGTTCAAAGCTCTGTGCTATATTCACAGGTCCTTACACAATAGAGGCCCTATTATGCTAAGGTCATTAGCCTTCTTCTATATGTCTCCCAGACAGCTTAGATCCTCATCAGCTGCATTAGCTAGACTTCCAGTTGTAAAAAAAGCTAGATGGAGTGGTACCTCTATGGCTTACTTGGGAAGTAGGCTATGTAATTCCCTTCCCCTCAGTCTTCCGCTGACCAGCCATGAGCTTCCCTTTCGGCGACTGCTTAAGGCTTGGCTATTTAGAGCATAAATCTCAGACTATATTTTGAAGGACTGCATTCAGCGCTGGGAGGCCCTCGGGTAGCAATGCGCTTTATAAATCCCTATAACATAGCATAACATAACATAACTACTCCATTGGCAATTCATGTTCCTCTGCACTGAACAACACTTCATCTCAGCATGTCCAATGACATGTCCTTCAACATTGCACTTGTGTTGAGTCACAATAGAATGCTTTACACTAAAGGGGTCACAGACCTGGACTATGTAAATATTGCACTTCAGCACTTTAAAATAAACAGCACCTACACACCCACTTTGTCTCTGTGTAATGTGACATATCTACTTTGCTGGAGATGTGTGATGCATGTAACATGTCTATGGTCACAGAGTGTCAATACCAGAGTGCAGAAATAATGTGGACAGATATCTATGCACGAGGGCCCTGATTTATACTAATTTTCCGCTGTATTTGCATCACTGTTGACACAAAAGTGGAGCAAACTTCCAAAATATACCTATATTTTGTAAGTTTGCGCTGCTCTTGCATAAAAAAATGACGCAAATGCAGCACAAAAAAAGTATAAATTAGGGCTAAGGTATCTACAAGATAAATGTAAATGCTGGCCACACCCCCTACAAGCAAGTCATTGTGTATGTGTCATTTGCTTTAAAACATACATGCCTCACCCACAACATATGGCAGGAAAGGCTGTGTAAGAGTGCTCGTCCAATAACTTCAGCTGGGAGTACAAGTAAAACACATTGGCATGACATTTGTATACTTGACCTTATCTGAAATTGGCACTACTCAGTTTAGCAGTGTTGACATTAAACTTCAGGCTCCAGGCAGTTGTCCCGCAGTGCCTAACATCGCAACACAGGATCAAAAAATTACAGCTTAAAAAGCACACCTACCTGTCCAATACATGGGAACCCTAGTCATGTTGAGCAGTGGGTACAATGGATGGCAGATGCATTAACATTTAAATTTGTTGTAGCTGCCAATGTGACAGCTCAGTTGGAATTGGGAATTAACATGTCAAGAGAGGGATTTGGATGCAGGACGGAATTCACAGTCCAACAGACAATTGGCACTGTACTCTCATGCAAAGACCCTGAGCCCCAAGCATGTGACACATGCAGTAAGGGAGTACCTAAATCTTTAATAACTATGTACGAAACAGAACTTAAAACTATGTAACACACCTATATCTATCTCAACTATACATTACCCACAATTGGCCCTAACTACCCTATGCTAAGCTTACTTACCACATTTAACAACACACTCTAAACAGTTGCCTCCCACCCCCCTTATATGATGAAACACATGTAATACTAAACAAATAATCCAAGATGTGTTTATATCTCACTACCCACTTCTGGAAAGTCCTGATCCCTGCTACATCCATATTGGCAGCTGTAAAAATGAGACAGGCGACCATCAGTGTCATCATTGTGTAATGCATGTACAGATGATAATGTAACACTGCTTCAATTTGCATATGCAATCCAAATCACAGTCCAGATGACACAATGTCCCTGATGAATGTAATGGCAACGTTGCCTACCCATCATGTCTTTTGCACCACAGCAATGCACAAAAATAGTTGGACCGAATAAAGTGATCTGTGCATTGATGTAGTGCAATGTGTCACATTGCAAAGGAAGCAACTACTTCACATGGGCCAGGCTGACTAATCTTTATCATCTGTGTCAACTTCAAGACACCCAAGACCAGTGATTTGTAGATGTAATTGGCAGTATTGTATGCAGTTGCTAATCATAAGGGGTCAGTGTTGTTTGGGACACATGCATGCTTGAATGGGATGACTGTCATCTGCTCTGTGACCATCACATCTACCTACATATATGTTGTTCCCCTACCCCTGTGCCTCAAGGGGGATGGTCATCCAATACATCATCACAACTGTTGAGGACAACCATGAAGGCATGTCCACTTGTACATGGATTTAGTGAGTGGAACACATGTGAGGAGGGGTGCCACCTAGGAATAAGGTATTCATAGGTCATTCACATCTACATTCATGAGTCCAGTTGTGGACAACCATCAACACTTGATCTGCCAATACAATTCCCAAAACACCCACATTGATGCCAGCACATGCCTATTGCATACCACATAAGTGTCACGTAAATGGATTACAACTTATGGGGCTAGATACTGGGAGAAAGTTACCCATACAGTCCTACATGTACTTTACAATACAAGGATGCTCAATTTTGTGCGGAAGACTGATGCATCACTGTTGTGAGAATGAGGGTATGAGCCAGTGACAATATACTGCCACTGGAGCACTTCCACGTCACATGTGGGCCTACATGTGGCTAGTAATCACCTTGTTCACATGCTGCTTCCTATTATTGCGCAGCACAAGAATCCCAAGATATGACTCTCTGCCTGTGAATGTCTAACCCTTGCACGGAACACTATGTCAAGATCCAGTCAAGTAATATATCAGATCATGTGCCAGCTCATCATATCTTGCAATGAGTGCAACACACAAGACTCACTCACACAACAGCTGCAATCACTGCACAGGACAGACATTATCACACTTACTGGATACGTCTGGGTCCTGAAATTGAGCCACTTCCCCCATGGTATAGGGGCAGGTCCACCTGTAAGACATTGAAAGGAAATATATGCTCAATGTCAGATCACTGTACAAACGTGTGGACAACATATCACAGTGTGTAACATTTTACATGAGTGAGCTGGTGATCCTGCATAAGGCACTCCAACAGACATACCACTGCAAACTCACATTGACACTGACTCTCCAGTGAGTGAAAGACACACACCTGCACACATGCACTGGGCCTAACAATCATGTGGTGCTAAACCCGACTACAAACATTTGTGGCTAATCCATTTCAGATGATACTCCATGCCATGATTTGTATTTGGGTGACAATTTTAATGGAACTTCCTTGGTGCACTGCAATACTAGTGACTCAGGTACTGTGGCTTGTGCATCAAGGGACACTGAGTTACTGTGAGATGGACAAGTGGCTCAGTTTTCAGTCTGCAATTATCATGCATTAAGTGGTCCATGACAGATGAGGCACAGTTGTATGTAGGTAACAAATGCCCTATTGGCAGTGTCCCCTAAGCCGTGTATGCCCCTTTTGCCAACATAATAACAGGGATCATGTGTCTGTAATGATGACAATGGAGCGCTAAACATGGATTGGCCACTTTGCTGTTCTGATACAGTGAAATGTGGTATGCTGACAGTGTCATACCTGATCATCATTGACAGAATGCATGGGCACAGGTGTTGTCATTGCACCTGAAGTGTGTGACTAAGGGCCACATGTACAAAGATCAGGTTTTGTGAGTCACACATTGCAAGACTTAGCAACTTGCAATTTGAGAGTAGGATAATCTGAGGTACAACACTGTCAATAACACTGTTTGCAAATCACAAATGGGGTAGCAACTGACCTACCTCATGAATGCATTTTGCAAACCTCTTGGGAATGGCACTCACATGGATGCTGGCCTGCTGGGCTCATCAGACCACCATGTCTGTGACTGCTTTCAAATAGAGATGTATATTTATTTTTATTGCAGCCTTATTTCATCAAGGGTAAACAGAAAGCATGTCAAAAACCAATATTATAATTTTTTAAAAATTTAAAGCAGACAGTGATCCGTGACACCACTGCCTGCTCTGAAACAATTTTTGGCCATGCATTCACGAAGGAGAAGGAATCCCAGGAGGAACCCTCACCTTTTGCGAATGGGTTAGCACCAACTTGAAACTGGTGGTAACTGCAATTGTTTAGTGACAGCATTTGTGGTCACCAAACAATCAATCAGCAGACTGCGACTCACTAATAGGAAGGGAACACCCCTTCCTAAATGGCACTAGCAAACCGTGTTTTGTGATTCGGCAATGTGATGTGATTCGGCAATGTGATTGCAGAATGGCAAAATAGGGTATGTGCATTGGAATAAACATTTTTTCTTGACGTAAACACACAAACTCAGAAAACTAGGCTGTTTGTAACAGTTAAAAGTAGCTTAGTACATGTGGCCCTAAGTGATAGTCGTACATGACTCAACAAACCTCAGGACTGCATTGTTAACATGTATAGGTATGTGGACTAAATCTCAGTACTGGGGCACTAACAGTTTGTTCTGCTTGCATTCAACATGGCCACAAACATTGCATGCAGCACGTCACAACACCTGCCACTGACACTCAGGAGCACTCTACTGTACACATTTGTCAATGTGACATTCACCAACAGGGCCACCGATCACCACACCCAGGTGGTCCAGCAGATCCTGCTCTCTGGCCACCAGGTCAGCCCAGCAATGCTTCAGCTGGTGCTCATTCCTGCTCATGTGGTATACTCTTTTGAGGTGGTAGAGCACCATGCCCCACCGCAGGCGCCTTGCCTCTGTGTGATACCCCTGTAACACAGGGCCACCCATCTCCAGCATCAATGGAAGGAAGCGGCACACCAGCGACACAAAGCCCCAAAGCTCCTCCTCCCACATGCAGGTCAGCCTCGCCCTTCCCGATATGTCCTTGCACAAAAAAGCAAAACAGAGAAAGTGTAAAAAAAGAAGGAAAATAAATGTAAAAAAAGAAAACTTACAGCCCAAACCTAAGAACCCCAACTAATCTAACCCCCAGACAGACACCTGACAGTACAAATACTATCCAAAAGACACTAAACTACACAAAAGCACACACACAGGTACAATAAACAAACAGAATACACAAAAGACACAAGAGAGACACCACAAGATACAAGAAACGCAATCCAGACACCAGCAACACCGAGACACAGCGACACAGTCAAGAAAAAGCACAGACTGTAAAGTGAAAGTGAAAGTACACCCACTGTACCATGCCTGTAAACAGGATTTTCTATTACATCACTTCCTGTCCCCTTTGTGGCCCGTTTTCCGTCATGCGTGTATTTTCTTGACACCTGCGATGTTTCCATGAATATTTTCGACGCATAACCTACATGTGCGGCAAAATACCACGCGCTACCTGTAGACTTCAATTTCAATGCATGTCTGCATGCGTGTGGTGCGCAGGTGGAATTAACGCTAAGGGCCCCTGTATGATTAGTTAGCATTCGCGTGATTCTTCGATGCGTTTGCATCAATTTTTTTATTTAACATGCATGCACCCTGTATCAACATGAAGATAGGATGGTATGGCCTGCAGTTTGTGGTATAGTGGTTGGCCACATGTGGTAGAGCATGCAACTGTGTGTTTTGTGTGTGAATGATCTGTAACAACAATATGTGTGTTTCTGAAGGAACGGCATGCAATACATTGGACATAATGCTCATGTATGAATGTGCTTCAAATGAGTATCTAGATCTGATGGAAATCAGTGATCTACAACAGTCATGATATGTGTTTGTAATATGTGTTGACTCATGTGATGTGTGTAGTTGTTTGACTTTGGGGATCATTACATTTCACACAACAAACAAAACTCAGGGATGATTGAGGATGGCTGATGAGTGCTAGGTCAGATATGTTACCCCTCATATGTCATTAATTGTTGGTTACGACTTCATGGTGAGTTGGGTGTGAACTACACATATGTCGGCCATGTGTACATGTTTGGTACGTACTGTGTTTGAGACACTGCCTTAATTCATAAAATGTTTGGTACACGTCAGTTTGACTCATAAGAATTACCTATGTTACTTATATTGCTGTGGTGGACCTGCTGCCCTGGCTGCATGTGTTAACGTATTTTCAGATATGCATTTCACAGAAGTGTCCAGTTCAAGTGTGTGGGCATGTGTACCCTGCGTCAGGACTGGTCTCCATGATGTTACGGTTTCGTGAGGGTATAGTCAGGACTCTGTTAGGGGCACTCCTTGAGTATCTCGCAAGGAAGTGGTGTACCAAAGCAGAAGAGCAGCTAAAGACATACAAGGGGATAGGCCAGCTATGGTAAGGCAGAGAAAACAGAAATGTCAAGGCAGAGCAACCTTAGTGTGAACAAATATGGAACGGGTCAATAATGGACAAACATGCAGGGCTTATCACTGAGATTGTACACAGGGTAGGGCTCAGAACTTTCCACACAAACAGGAAACGTCAGTGCCTTTGTGCAGATTAATCTTACAGATAGTCACCACGCAAGCCCCATAGAAAGGAGGCAGCAGAAGTGATTCTGTGTCTGGACCATTAGGGCACAAACAAGGATTGTACTAACATACACAAGACTAGCCCTTGTGGTTCTGGCAGGAGACACAGTGGCAATTTCTGGAATACAGCCATAGCACAATGTCACTGTTAGGCACTAATAACTACATGCAACACTAGACAAAGGATGGGGGCTGGATTAGCCTCCTGGAAACCAGGCGCCAGCCCAAATACAAAGGAAAACACTTATAGATAGGTGAGGACTGATAGAACACTTACCAGACACGATTACCCAAGAGGAAACAGAAAGCGAGGGAAACCAACTAGGAGGCAAAGCCGGAACAGGCTCAGGTTTACGCAAAGGCTGGAACAGGTCTGGGAAACAGAAAGCAGGCTCTAGCAGAAACAAACATGAACAAGGCTGAGAAACAGGGAGCAGACTCTGACTGGAACAAGCAGGTACAAGACTGGGTAAAGAGAGAGCAGGTTCAGGCTGATTCAGGACTGTAACACAATCCAACATGGGGTCTGGAACACAAAGGAATCATACTCCAATGCATGACGAGGAGCTTCAGGGAATGGCAGCTTATAAGCAGTTCCAGGCAGTAACAAGGCCAGGGCAGAATCACATGGCTGGGCTGCACAAGAGAGGTCACAGGTGTGTGCATCTTCAGTCTCTCACAAGTCCTGGAGGAGAGAATCCAGCATAAAGGGACAACCAGGTTTTTCCCATAGGAAGCAATGGACAGAAGATTACAGGTCTTACCGACTACCAGGCAGTGCATTATGGGACCAGAAGTCCATGCAAACTAATGTAGTTCTTCTATAGCATGCCATATTGAAAAGGGAAGCAAACAGGAGTCGGAAAGGGACTCTGGGTGAGTGTTAATGATGATTACCAGGATACAGATAGTCTGTTTACAGTGCCCCCTAAAGATGGGAGGGCAGAGATGTAACACATGGCAGTGGCAGGACTTATTTCCAGGGATGGACTGCTCAGGGCATATGTTGTGAACATTGCTTGTCATACCTATGACACTCATGCTATCCATTTTCAGAAATGATGCCCCCCTTGTCACACACACTCCTTGCAGAGATTGCAAATGTCACACTTACTAATGTCAGGGGTCTGTTCATAGATTCCTGTTTCCACTGATATTTCACTTCCACTGCCTCATGTATGGGGCGCTTATTTACCTTATGATTGGAGATGTCATAGTTGTGTGTCATGTGCTACAGTAGCCCATGTTGGCAACGTGGATGTGTGTCATATGCTGTGGTCAATTGATTTTGTCCATCGTATGTGAAATTCAAAAGATGAGTATTTTTTATATGTGTGTGATGTTTGCTGTACAATCATACACATCACATGTGATGTTGCAACAGAAGTAGTCAGATTTGTATTTGTAACATGCTCCCTGAGGTAATACTCACATTCCTAAAGAACATGTGATGGAGAAAGAAGAAACCAGAGCAGGATTGTGTGATAAAGTAAGGTGCTTATTTACATATCCTAACAAGGTGTGTAGAGTGAATATTGGTTAAAAATGTTTTTTTAGCAATTAGCTGTCTGCGGCGCATTCCTGCAGCTGTGTTTTGCTGTTCCCTCTCATTTTCCCTGGCACCATCCTCCTCCTCTTCCTCCTCAGGCAGTTCAGCTCTGGCTCATATAGAAGGATGTTCCTCCTCACACAAATGTTAGGATAGCACAGGTAAGTATGATTTTGCAAACAATGTGTGGGGCATATAGGAGGCTGCCTCCTGTGATGTCCAGGTACCTGAATCTGGACTTCAGGATGCCAAAAGTCCTTTCAACAATGGTGCGTGTCCTGCGATGTGCCTCATTATAGGCACGCTCTGCTGCTGTGCTTAGGTTGGGGAATAGGGTCATGATCCATGGCTGGATCCCGTAACCCTGATCGGCTGCAAAAGATAATAGGAGTGAGTATTTTGTTAGTGCTTCCAACAGGAATGTCATGTAGCATGACAGTTGATATATTGTGTTGTCATTTGACTCACATGTGTTTGTGGTATTGTGTGAGATCCTGGGGCTTCTGTGAGTTTTTTTCTGCAGTGGGTTGTTTGACTTGACAACTTGTGTTTGGGTCATTGACCTGGGATCTATGATTCTGTTTTCAAACTGCTGGTCAGTATGTATGTACCATGCGCTGTATAGTGTCCAACATGTTTTAGTGTGCTTTCACTGGAGGAAACATGATACTTCCAAACACACAATAGATTCCAATATGGCGGTAACATGGTTTCACTACATGGCCTGGACATCCCATCCAATTAGATATATGTCATTGCAGATTAAATGCAACAGTGAGGCCCTTTGATTTGGCTAGGTGACAATGCATAAAACATCTCCATAAGTTGTCAGCACTGAGGTGTTCAGAATTGAGAATGCACAATTGTCCCGTGTGTGACTTGGTTCTAGGCAAACCTTTGTTGTTCCCTCTGCTAGTGGCTCATGTGTAACTGTCCACCTACAGTACCAAACTTGCTCCAGATAACCTGGCTAATTGCCTTGTGGTGGTGGATGTATCTGTGCAGGAAGGGCCATCTCCCTGTACATAAGTTATTTTAATGGACAATTGGCTCTTTCAGTGTGTGCAGCAGTGTGCTTTTGCATTAGAGGCAAATCAATATGTGTTCATAGCACAGTCCACTTCCTTATTGCTACTTGGCAACAGCACCCCAGGAGTGATGTATGATGTTGGGACTGCCTCAGTATTTCTGTGTCACCTACATGTGAGTCAGCATCATCATGCTTTGTGTCTCATGGTGTTAGACCTGTAGCAACACACATTGCACACCCTTTCCACGCTACATACTGCTTGGGAGGGTGTCGGATTGACTGTGTGGCCCAATGTAATTGTAAATGGTTCATTTTCCAAGTTGCACTTTCAGTGCAGGCCAGGTCATTGTCACTGTGTGCTTTGACATTGGTCCCTTGTAGCTCTAGAGTGGCAGCTAATGTTTGTGGCAGCCGTCATTTTTCCATAGGTGTGTATCCCATTGTGTCAGGGTGTACAACATAACTACCTGTGTCACAACTCAGTGTCACCCTGCCCACGTGTTGATGTAAAGGTGTATGTTCCGTGTGTCCTACAGGGTTGCTGTGCTGTGTGTATAGTGCAAGGTTTATGGACTTACCGACAGGAAGGCCATTGCCATATTGTCCATCCTGGAAGTGCTGATTGATCGTGCTGTGGCGGAATATGAAGTAATCACGTACACTCCCAGGATACTTGGCCAAGATGTTGGTGAACAATCCCTTGTGGTCAATTATGACCTGCACATTGATGGAATGCATGTGCTTTCTGTTCCGGAATAGATGCTCTGTTGCTGCAGGTGGTACGATCTGGACATGGGTGCAGTCTATTGCATCAAGCACATGTGGGAAGCCATGTATTTGACAGAAGCCCGGTTTTATCTCCTGCTGCTTTTGCTGGGTGTTTGGGAAGCTGATGTGGCGGGGCGTGAGGGAGATTATGGTATCTAAGACCTTGAGCAGGAAGGCGGAGAATGAGGGCTGTGATACCCCAGCGACCAGGGCACCCATTGTTTAGAAGGAGCCACTTGCCAACATCTGCAGGACAGCTAGAAGCTTGGTTGCTGGTGGTATATTGTGTGGTGTCTGCAGGCTAGCTGTTATTTGTGGCTCAATTTGGTGCAGCAGCTGCTGTATGGCTTCCCAGTTCAGTCGATACCTCCGGATGATGTCCTCTTCCCTGAGGCCATGGAGGGTTTTCCTGTTCCTGAAGACCCTCTCCTGCCTTCTGCGTTGCCATTGTGGGCCACGTTGGGGTGGTGGTGGATGCTGCTGTTGGTCCTGTGCTCTGCATCGTCTTACAAGCTGCATCAGTAGCACCTCCATGTTGTCCTGTTGGGCTGTGATGTTGCATGTGTGTGTTTTCCTTAAGTAATAGTGTGTTTGCCTCATTTTAAAGCCTGCCCTGACCCAGATGCAAATTGGGTTTAGCATCATTTTTCGGGTCCGCCTACCACCTGTGCGTCATTTTTGCCCTGATGAATAAATATGGCGCTAAGCTGTTTGAGTCTTTTTTTGGACGGGAGCGCCTACCTTGCATCTCATTGACGCAAGGTGGTTTCACACATCCTTAAAATGATGCTAACGCTATATTTTGACACTAGATTGGTCTAGCGTCAAAATATAAATATGGAGATAAGTTTGCTATGGATTTGCGTAAACAAAATGATGCAAATCCGGCGCAAACAGAGTATAAATATGGGCCTAAGATTTCAGTGACTACTGTATAGTGACCCTGGCATCTGTGTCCCTGTAGGCTTGGGCCTCAACACCATTTATCTAAATGTGCTGCTTATCCTTATCCATATTAAGGAGCCAAGCATCTAGGGTTGCAAGGCCAGTGCCCCCTTTGAGACAGAAACTGTCTTGGGGGTTTCTACACCTACCCCAGTTTCTACTATGGACCCAAATGTGAACCCAACTATACCTTTGGGCTGACCATTTCTGGTAGTCTAACCACCATTACTACTACTAGGGGCACTATGGCAGGTACTTCCAAATTTAAAATAGCTGGGTGGCATAAGCCAATGTTGATATAACTTTCACCATAAACATTTTCATAATGTGTGCACTAAAAATACTCTTCTTTGCAAGCTTCCATAATTCTTTGTAATGTTTCCATAATTGTCCTAGTATGCACTCTTGACAAACTCCCTCATAGCCCAGGTAGTGTATTGTATTGCATTGTGTTAGAAATGGGGTCTTTGGTTTGCAGTCAGAATGCCCCCTCTCCAAGCAAGGACCCTCACTATAATCATGGTAAGTCACACACAATCCAAATTATCCTGTGCCCACCCTCTGGTAGCTTGGCACTGAGCAGTCAGACTTAACTTAGAAGGCAATGTGTAAAGTATTTGTGCAATTAATAATGCAATAACACAGTAGAACACCACCAAAATACACCACACAGAGTATAGAAAAATATATAAAATGTATCTGGTAAGATGCAGGTCAAAACGATTAAGATGCAGTAAGTATATGTTGGAATATCACTGTAAAATGATATAAAGTGTCTTTAGTCTTTTAAAAACAACAAATGTTTCTTGCAAGCACAAAGTATCTGGTTTGCATTCAAATTCTCTGCAAGGGACAGCAGAGGAGGAGATGTATGGAAAATTGGGAGGTGTGCGTCGATTTTTCCAGCGCACACAGACGATGCGTCATTGAGTTTTCATGCAGGGCAGGCCTTGTGTCGATTTCTGGCATGTAGACTGGAATCTTCTTCAGGTTGCGGGCTTTTCGGATGCCCCGGAGACGATGCGTTGAAATCCGGCGCTTGCAGGATGAAGTCACAGGGGCTGCGTCGATCCGGTGGACGTTGCGTGGAAATTTCTACCACACAGCAGGTGGTTTGTCGATTCCTCTCAGGAAGTCAGGCTGCGTCGTTTCGGCTCAGCTTTGTGTCGATCAAGTGAGCCGTGCATTGAATTTCCAGTCGCTACGCTGGTGCTGTGTCGATCTTCTCCTTATGAAGTCAGGCTGCGTCGTTCTGGTTTGGCGTGCAGTGATTTTCTCACCACGATGCAGGCTCTGCGTCGTTTCTTACAGGATCTGCATCGAATTTTGCCGCACAGGGAGTTCTCTTGCAGGAATGAAGTCTTTTTGGTCCTGAGACTTCAGGTTACAGGAGGAAAGCTCTATCCAAGCCCTGGGAGAGCACTTCTCAGCACAGCCAGAGAGCAGCAAGGCAGCAGGGCAACAGCAAGGCAGCAGTCCCTCTCAGAAAAGCAGTCAGGTGAGTCCTTTGGGCAGCCAGGCAGTTCTTCTTCACAGGTTGCAGGTTCTGGTTCAGGTACTCTTTTCCAGGAAGTCTCTGTGAGGTAGAAGTGTCTACGTCAGAAGTGTCTAAATTGGTAGGGTCAGAGGCCCTGTTTAAATACCCAAATGTGCATATGAAGTGGGGGAGACTTCAAAGAGTGGCTTAGAAGTGCACAAGGTCCCCTTTCAGTTCCAACCTGTCTGTCAGGGTCCCAGTAGGGGGTGTGGCAGTCCTTTGTGTGAAGACAGGCTACTGTCCTTTGACATGTAAGTTTCAGGCCCTCCCAGCCCAGGAAGACCCATTCAATATGCAGATGTGTGCAGGTGTGACTGAGCATCCTGTGTTTGGGATTTGTCTGAGTGAATGCACAAGGGATCTGTCAACTAAACCTAACCAGACGTGGATTGGAAGGCAGAGAAGGATTTAAGTGTAGAGAAATGCTCACTTTCTAAAAGTAGCATTTCTAAAATAGTAATATAAAATCCACCTTTACCATTAAGCAGGATTTTGTATCACCATTCTGGCCATACTAAATATGACCTGGCTACTCCTTTCAGATCAGGATCTACCACTCAAACAGTATATGAGGGTAGCCCTAAAGCTATTCTATGAAAGGAGCAGGCCTCACAGCAGTGTAAAATGAATTTAGGGGTTTTACACTACCAGGACATATAGAACACACATGTTCATGTCCTGCCTTTACATACATAGCAACCTGCCCTATGGGCTACCTAGGGCCTACCTCAGGGGTGACTTATATATAGAAAAAGGGGAGTTTAAGGCTTGGCAAGTACTTTTAAATGCAAAGTCAAAATGAGAGGATCCACAAATTTCCTTCCACCCAGCATTCCCCAAGTCTCCCGATAAAAATGGTACCTCACTTGTGTGGGTGGCCCTGGTGCCTGTTACAAAAAAAGGCCAAAAACCTGTAAAGATTGAAGGGATAGCGCAGCGAGTTGATAAGCGCATATTTCTCTTTTATACATCATTAGGCTGACTCTGCTTTGGGGACCCACACAAGTGAGATATCATTTCACTTGGGAGAGTCAGGGGAATGCTGGGTGGTAGGAAATTTGTGATACAGCAGTGATACTACAAAGAAAAGTGAGGAACATATGCTTTTTCTAAGCAAATTTTGAGGTAAGACATTTTTGGGGGATCCACACAAGCCTCGCCTCCTTGGACTTCTTGGGGTGTCTAGTTTTAAAAAATATCTGGGTTTGGTAGGTTTCCCTGGATGAAGGCCAACCTGGGACCAAAATCATAGGTGCCCCCAACACAGGTAGTTTTGTCATAGATCATCATGATGTGTCCACGTGCTTCTGTGATGTTCCAAACACTAAAATTGTGAAAAGAAACACTCTTAAGTTATGTTAAAAAGACCCCTCACACACCAACCAAGTTGGTGGCATGCTTCATCATCGGGGTTCCACCTGAGACACCTAGGGTGTCACGGGTGTACTGCGATGCCTGATTACAGCGGAACAGGTTTTGTCATTTTTACCACACATACTGGTTGGATTTGGCAAAAGAGTGAGTGATGGTTCAGTAGATCAAATTTTATTAACAAGAGATTTCACAAAAGTGAAATGCACTGTTAATAACTGAAAGGCCAAAAAACTGAACCAATGACTCACAGCTCATGAGCAGTAAAGCCACGTCAAGGCACCAACCGCTTTACAGTCCATTCACACACCTTTCATACATACATGACATGTACAAGACCATTCACGCCGCTAGCCGCGGGCCCAGCACATCATAACATTCGCATTAACAGGCAGTGCCATTCAAGGGCCCATCACCTTCACATGACCACATGCCTGATACAGCAATCACACTAGCTGATGGGAGTGTGTGGACTGGCGTTTGGCTGGCACCGCCAGCCAAGGACCACTCCACACAGAATGCCAGCCAAGCGCCACTCCACGCACACCGCTAGCCAGGTGCCGCTCCACGCACACCGCCAGCAAAGAACCACCCCACACATACCATCTGCCAAGCGCCACCCCACACATACTACCAGCCAAGCGCCAGTCCATGCACAGCGCCATCATTATTTTTTTGTTTTAAACAAAGAAACCACTAATTATAAATAAGTACAAAACTACAAACACAAAAGCTCTAACTGAATACATGACAGTAATGCCAACCGTGAAACTGAACACATGAAAATATAAAACAGCAGGTATTTCCCAATAATTCTTCTGTGTGTGGTAGCTCCTGAAACAGCCACCCACACATAGCCCAGGCTTTGAAGGACAATCAGGGCAGTACATCCTGGTCTCCTTCCTGATACTTCTTCGAGCACAGACTCTACATCTCTTAGCAGGAAAGTCTTCATTGGCTGTGGGAGGAATGTGCTCAGCAAAGTGACGATCTTTCAATCTAGCCACATCCTCCACCAGTGCTTCTCTAGGAACTCTTGCCTGTTCCAACACAACAAGGCTCGCTATGATAGACTCCTGAAAATTCATAGATGTCATCCTTGACTCTGGAGAACTATTCATGAACACAACAAAAGCATTAAAAGTTGCCAAGTGGAACAGGTGAACCGCTAATTTCTTATACCAAACATTAGCCTTACAAGCAGCAGTGTAAGGTTCCAACCCCTGATCTACTCTATTTATTGTAGTCGAAAATGCACAAAGTTTTGCACACTTCAGCAACTTGACCCTAAACAGCCACAGGTGAAGTACTCTCATCATGGATGGTAGTTAGCATGTACACATCCCTCCTGTCTATTTCAGAGCTAGCAGCTCATCATTCCGTAAGGCACTGCACTGTCCCTTCTCAAGTTTTTTACAGACAACCTCTCTTGGATAGCCTTTCCGATTAGAGCGGATTGTGCCACAAGCAACAGTGCCCACTCTGAACAATTCCGTGAATAACTGAACTCCAGGGTAGAAGTTATCTACATATAAATGGTGACCTTTGTTAAACAGTCGTCTATGAAGTTCCCACACAATTTTCTCACTAACTCTAAAAGTGGGCAGACAACCAGGGGGGTCAATACTGGAATCCCTACCAGTGTAGATCCGAAACTATAAACATATCCTGTACTACTTTCAGACAGCATATTCAATTTAATTCCATACCGTGCCCTCTTGCTAGGAATGTACTGTCTAAAAACCAAACGACCCTTAACAAGACCAAAGACTCATCTACTGATATTTCTTTGCCTGGAACATAGATCTCTGAAAACAAATCTACCAAATTATCAAGGAAAGGTGTAATCTTAAAAAGACAGTCAGAATCAGGGTGATCTTGTGGCAAGGCTAAAGCATTATCTGCAAAATGCAATATCTGAAGAAGAAGCTCATACCAGTTACAACTCATGATTGCAGGAAATATAGCAGTTGCCATTAAGGGACTAATAGACCAATATGAAGACAGTGATGGCTTCCTTATCAGCCCCATAAAAAAGGTTAAACCCAAGAATGTTCTCAACTCTTCCAGATTTGTGGGATTCCACCGGCTAGCTCTAGAGTGTGGCCTAAGTCTGGCAGCATTGTCCCTCAAATACTGCTCTACATATAAATTACTGCTCAACAAACTCTTCCAAAAATATATCGTCCACAAACAACTCAAAGAAGTTGACAGACAAAAAGTTTTCCGTATTTACTTTACACCTTGGGAAACCAGTAAATGCAAGCAACTGTGGCTGCTCTATGTTTGGTGCAACCCACATGTCAGGTCTTCCAATGGGAAGCCTTTCAGCTGCTGGCTGCTGCACCATTGGCACATCAGTGTCCTCCTCTAAAACAGGCACTTCATCAGCACTGAGAGTGGCTTCATCATCAGATGATTCCTCTCTGACAGAAAATTCACTTCCAGAATCTTGCACTTCCTCCTGTGCATCAGATGCGGAGTCAGTCTCATAATCATGGTCAGAAGACGACTCAAAAAGCACACCAACAACTTGCTGAACAGTCATCCTATGGCTAGCCATGATCGTTCCTACAAAAAGTAACTGGACAAATGCACTCCCAACAACCATCACTGTATAAGATAAGTAATAAACAAAGTGTAGCTTTATCACTAAGAGTTATAAGCCCAAAACTATACCACTCACTTGCCTGAAAAATCTTGACTCACCAGCAACTACTCTGCACAGCCACAGCAATTAGCAATGATATCCCACTAAAAAGAAAAAAGGAAAGCACGTTAGACATAAAACAACATAAGTATCATTGTGCATAAATCTAAGGACAATTTCACACACAATCCTGCATTTAGTACACCACCTACAAACATGTCATGTCATTCATGCATGGCAACAATACTCCTTTGGAGTAAATGAATTTACTTACCTAAAACATGCAAATACGCAATCCGCAGGACAACCACTGCCAAAACCACAACAAGCCACAGCAAAGGAAGCAAAAGCTTTGAACTAGAGCAAAGAGGAGAAATAAACTGTTATAATCACAGATGCAAATATTTCGCCAGTTGACAAACACCCACCATCAAACATTCATATATTTTCCCTGGTGTTTAGTGTTCTCTGCCCCCCTTGGTGGGAGCAGATGGGCCTAAACAAAATAGGCCAATCTGCCCCCAAGAGGGGCAGAAATGGTATAAAATATATTGCACCCTTTGCGGGGCGACCCTTGCCCAAGGGGCCAACCCCCACACAAAGCACGCACACACACACACAGACACACACATAGATGATCCCTGTCGCTATGTGGATTCTGCCCCCCTTGGGGGCAGATGGGCCTAAAAGAAATAGGTCGATCTGCCCCAAAGGGGGTCAGAACTACCCAACAGTGCTTTTCCCCCTTTGGGGGGTAACCCCAAACACAAAAAAAAAGGAAAGAAAAAAAAATCCCTGCTGTCTTTATGGCTTCTGCCCGGGCCTAAATAAATAGGCCAATCTGCCCCCAAGGGGGCAGAAATGGCATAGAATATATTGCCCCCTTTGGCGAGGTGACCTTTGCACAAGGGGCCACCCTCCCACACAAAGCACACACACACACACATGATCCCTGGTGCTAAGTGGATTCTGCCCCCCTTGGGGGCAGATGGGCCTAAAAGAAATAGGGCGAACTGCTCAATAGTGCTTTTTGCCCCTTGGGGGCAACCCTTGCCCAAGCCCCCCCAACACAAAAAATAGACACAAAAACAATCCCTGGTTTGTAGTGGCTTTTGCCCCCCTTGGTGATAAATATATTGGCTGCTCCCCCAAACTGTATACACACACATATAAACAAATTCCCTGGTGTCTGATGGGCATTAAGCGATCAGGCAACAGGAATGCTGAAAGAGACATCGAGGGAAAGGAAAACCATTTCCTTTCCCCCGATGCCTCTTTTTTAGTAATCCCCCCGCCGGAGGAAAAATTACCTTCTTTGTCGAATACGCGCTGGAAGCAAATGGCTTCCAGCGCGTCTTGCACCCTTTGATGATAGAGAGCGATTGCGCGCTGACGTCATTGGGGGAGGAGTGGGTTGGGGTTTAGAAGGGGAAGCGATTCTCCTTTCAACCCTGACCTGGAAGGGTGGGGGGGCAGCCCTCAGGGGGGGGGGGCTAGCGCTTCCCCCGAGGTCCAGTCCCAGGACGTAATGGTTATATCCGTGGTGCATCAGCGCCGCAGCCAAGGACATAATCATTACCTCCTTGGTGGGGAAGGGGTTAAGTAGCCCCTTAAAGCATGGCCCAAGCCTGCCATTACAGCCTGCATGCAGTTTTATACTGCCAATTCGTCTTGCCAATATAATTCCCTTGCAAGGCCTTAAACTCCTCTTTCATTACATATATGCCACCCCCCTAAGCTAGGCCCTAAGTAGCCCATAGGGCAAGGGGTATTTTAATTAAAAGGATGTAAATGTCCTTTTACAGTTTACATGTCCTGGTCGTGAAAAACCTCAAAATAATTTTTTCACTACTGGGGGGGCCTCCCTGTCCCATAGGATAACATTGAGTTGCCTCATTACTTTTATTAAGTGGTAATGTTTGATTGGAGGCATATAGCATATCATGTTTGGTATCTTAATTGAAAATCCTCTTTAATGGTAAAATTGGATTTTAAATTACAGTTTTAAAAATGCCACTTTTAGAAAGTTGGCATTTTCATGCCCTTTGACATTTGGCACCTGCAGCCTGTCCTAGGTCAGGTGACTGGGTGCAGTTTGCAGTTAGACTATGTGAGTTCCTCCCAGATAGTCACTGAATGGAGGGTTTAGGTGTACCTGAAAGGTCATCTGCTGGCAGGATGAGGGGGTGGAGCTGGGCACAGCCCCAATTGCAACTCCATAGGCTGTGCTCTGATTTTACACACAGGGCTTGTCACCAATGTTCCCTGTAAGGCACGCGCGCGAGCGTGCGCACACCTTCCCTTCCCCCATTGCGCAGGCCCCTTCGGCAAGCGCGCACGTTAATAAATAAGCCTTTTAGAGCAATATACGTGCTCCCCTAAGGCAGATAATGCTCATATTTGAATCTGGATTGAAGTGAATGAAAACAGCGTTTAAATGCCGCGGGGAGTGTTTTAAACATCATTTGGCGTACTTTAGCATACAAGCGAGCAAGTGATATTTATGTTGAAAATTAATGAGCTAGGAAATGCTTCAGAACAGTAGGAAATGTGCTGTTATCAACTTTTCCATCATTGCAATACTTCATAGTTGTTTATATGCATTGTCACTTTCTCAGATCAAATAAGCCTTTTAGAGCGATAGTCGTGCTCCCCTAAGGCAGATAATGCTCATATTTGAATCTGGATTGAAGTGAATGAAAACAGCGTTTAAATGCCGCGGGGAGTGTTTTAAACATCATTTGGCGTACTTTAGCATACAAGCGAGCAAGTGATATTTATGTTGAAAATTAATGCTTAATGAGCTAGGAAATGCTTCAGAACAGTAGGAAATGTGCTGTTATCAACTTTTCCATCATTGTCTTACTTCATAGTTGTTTATATGCATTATCACTTTCTCAGATCAAATAAGCCTTTTAGAGCGATAGTTGTGCTCTCCTATTGCAGAAAATGCTCATATTTGAATCTGGATAGAAGTCTGGATTGAAGTCAATGAAAACAGCGTTTAAAGGCCGCTGGCAATGTTCCTCTGTTTTCTCTAACTGGGGTGTAGGTGGCACTTAACAGGTCATGTCCTTGGGGTGTGCAACCAGGTCACAAAACTGCCTTGATGCCCTATTACATGGAGCAATGAAATCCCTTTTTTGCTTTAGTGGTATGGAGAGGCTAATGCCAAAGATCTTGGCTAGTTATGCGCTGCGCGCGCGTGAATGGTCAATTTCTTGGCGCACGTATCCTTGGCTGCAGCGCACAGAGACCACACACTGCCGCAAACAGTGGAAAAAAATCAGAGGGAACATTGCTTGTCACCACTGCATTATTCCTGCAGCCAGCCTGGAGGGAGTGATGAAATTCCAAGCACTTCAATGCAAAACCTCCAGACACATCTCCTACTCTCAGAAAAAGTGCAAGGTATAAACATAGGGCCCTAAGATTGACACTTCAGTTCACTTTCTGCACCTGCACAAAGACTCTAAGGACTGTCTGCTGCTGAGACCTGCTGTGTACTGCTGTGTACTGTATAAGACTGCTTTGCTGCACATGGAAGGACTTCTGTGCTGCATAGAGCCTGCCTTGAACCCTCAGAGGCCTTCCCTGCTGCTTGTGCCCTGCTTCTTTACCTGACCCAAAGACTAGAAGAGTGATTCCAAGGGCCTGGTTTGCTGGCCCTCTGTTCAGAGCCAGAGGAATATAATGAATGGGCTCCCACCATCTTGAACCTGCACTTGGACCCAGCCTGAATGAGACCTGAACCCCCAAGTGATGCCCCTCTGATCCTCAATCCTAGGTTGTGGTGTTAAAGGTGCCTGGACAGCCACCTTCCTAAAACCCCGGACCTAGAAAATCTTTTGCTACAAACTGCTCTGAGAACTGAGGGAAGATTGGGACTAACCTGCTCGCCTATCTGCCCAAGGTGCATTGCTGATTGGCTCCCGCTACGCTCTTCTCTGAAGAAGCAAATCCTGTTCAGCAGTTCTTTGCCAAAGCAGTATCCAGCCTCCTGGAACTCTCATCAGTAACTGGCTCCTGACTTGTCCTACTAGGCATTTTCAACTTCCAAAACAGTGTCTAAATCTGAATGTAGAAATAATGCAACTTCATCAAGCGGCTCCCTGATGATGACACTCCCTCCTCGGACACTGCTTGCAGCATTGCCCCGCTGAGCTTTATGTTCTCAGAACTTTTTCTCCAAAATGTCTTCTAAGTCCAAAGATAAGTGACCCTTGGGCTCAAACTACCTCTTGTATTTGAGCCGTGGTCCTTCCGGGTTGCCCATATTTTTTTACTTATGCCCTGTCTTGCAGGACTAGATGTCCGTGGTTAGCGCTTTGATCATTTCGGTATTAGTTTTTACTAAAAAGTGTAAAACATTTATATGTCCAGTTCCACTGATTGATTTGTTGTAATTTTGGTGTCAATTTATTGTATTTTACTGTTTTTCTAAATTGATGTGGGATTTATCTTGTGTTGTGTTTTCACTTTATTACTGTTTGTGTGCTGCATAAATAATTGACTAGTTGCTCCTGCTTTTGTGCCAAGCTACCACAGGGTTAAGCACAGGTTAATGGGGACTGTGGATGTTGTTTGAACAGGCGTCAACCCCTTCAACCAACAGCCAAATTTCTCGCAACCAGCAATAAAAATATTGTGCTATCAGGAAAGAAAGTACTCAAAAAGATCACTGTTCCTGTAGTTGGACAAAGAAAATATTTGAGCCCCTGAAATATAGCCTAATGAGAATACAAATAAAGCTATATAACAATCCACAAAATGTCATGGCCTTGAAGAACAACCTATCCAAGAAGTAGCAAACCAGGAAAAACATTTGAAAACCAATGAGGAGGTGGCCCCTACTGTGATTCTTTAAAAAAAAAAAAAAAAGATAATATGAAGTCAATGAAACGAGTAGCCTGACTGTGGCCAGACTTTAAACAAGCATTGGCAAAGCCAGTAGGTTTCTCCTATGCAAAATCTATTGGCTATGTCAATGTGTTCAGAGTTCATAAGGAGCACTGCCTAAGTAGGCACTCTTTCGTCAGAGGGAACAAGCATGCATCAAAACCAAGGAGACCCAGGACACATGATGCATACAAAGAATCCCGAAGCACCGACTACCAGCGGCGGCTGGCACAGACATCAAGGGGAGGGGCAGAGGCGACAACGGGGGTGAGGAATAAATAAAAAAATGTTTAAAAAAACTGGGGTCGTGGCTTGGCACTGTACAAAGATGGCTGCCTTCATCGGAGCTCTCTGACCGTGAAGGGAGCCGAGTGAGCTGGCTCGTGTTCCTGAGAATATTTTATGATTCCTGAAGAGAGGAAAAGTTAGGAGACTATGCATGGGAAGCATTATTCCCTTTAAAATGAAGTGAAAGGTATTTTTTATGCCTTATCAGACTGACACATCGTTTGAGGAATTCATTGCAACCGCCATTTTGTTTTTCATTTTTCACCTCACAATTTCGTTTTTTGCTTTATACATCGCGGCTCGAGAGTTTCTTTCTTTTTGGTCTAAAAGTGTACATTTATGCTCTCTATTCATTGTATTTTGCTTTTTGGAAGATTTGGTCCAGTTTATTGTGTATTTTGGACTACTCTCTTTTCTGAGGTGAACCTCACTTCATAAAATATATGTTTTACTATATATTGGGCAGAATTATATATTTTTGCTTATGGGCAGATCTAGGAACCTTCAATTGACTAACAACAAAGTACAGAGCAATAAAAGTCCTGAAAATATTCCTTTGTCAAACTAATTTGCTACTTTGTCAAATATGGAGAATGCTGGGGCTACTACTCTTGATGCTGCACTTTCAACACCTGTTTCTACTTCTACTGTTATTAATAAAGTATTGTCCAAGCTTCCAGTAACGGTTTCGACGTCCACGAATAAGAGATCTAAAATGAATCCTCTATCTTCTATTAATGTTGTAGATACCATATCTATAGAGTTACTTCTTGAGGAAATAAGGGCGCTTAAACCATATATGGAAGATATAAATGAACAATAACAAATATTGGACGACAAATGGTCTCTTGTGGAGAACAGAGTCTCTCATGTGGAGCGAAGAGGAAATAGAAAATCGGAACCGAATAAATAATCTACGTATTTATGTTCTACCTGAAGAAATTGAAAATTCAGACTCTTTATCTTTCTTTCAATTGTTTCTGCCCAAAATTCTAGACCTGCCTACTTCTCCTGCTTTAAATATACAAAGAGCACATAGACTTGGTCATCCTTCACATTTGGCTTCGACGTCAAAGAAACCAAGAGGAATGATACTTTATTTTTTGGAATGTGTATACCTGCTAAAGGTTCTCAGAGCAGCAAGAGCTAAGGTCGGATCACGTGGTCAGGTTCCAATCTCTTTTTTGCTCAGGATTATGCTAAGCTGACGGCAGGCAAACAAAATAAATTTCTGGATATGCATCCGGCATTGAAGTCACTTAATGCTCGATATGGTCTCTTCCATCCATGCTTGTTCAAGGCGACTTTCAATAATAAGACCACAACATATGAAGATCCAGTATTACTTCAGCGATTTATTGATTCTTGTAGACGTGAAACAATGGATACTTCCAAAATATCAGAGACTTGATATTGTATTGATTTTTGTTTTTCTTTTTGCTCTTATTTTATGGATTTACTGGTTCATGTAATCTTAAGTGTTTTAGATTGTGTAAAGGATTTGACTGTTTCCTATGTTCCTCTCTTTTTAGATCTTCATTCATTAACATACCCATCTTTTGTGGTAGCAACCTGTGTGGCCGGTTATCTCTTCCCTTCTGTATCGGCAACGTGGAGTGAAGGTTGTGTTGTCTTCCCTTTGTGGTTTCACAACCCTCACGTTGTTTTTGTCTTATAGGTATGTTTTTATTCCTTGTTTTGTGTTTTTTTTCTATAATTTTAATGTTTCCTTCTATATTATATTCTGTTTGTTTTCTTTAACTTCATCTCCTCTGCTTTTACTATTTTTTCCTCCTTTTCTTTTCTTATTCCTATTTTCTCATGTTCATAGTTCTATTTTTCTCTTTCTGTGCATCAAATTCTTTCTTTTGGTTCAATTTTTCCATACTAATAATTGGTTGATATGCATTAATTCATGGTTATATTACTTATTCTTTATATTAAATCACAATTAGATGGAATGTTAAAGGTTTGGGATCCCCAATAAAGCGTGAAAGGGTTTTAACACATATTTTAAAATTGAGAGCTGATATTGTCTTGTTGCAAGAGACTCATATAACAGGTGATGAGGTGGCCAAACTTAAAAGACAATGGGTAGGTCATGTTTTTGCATCTCCGGGTATGGGGAAAAGAAATGGAGTTACTATACTGTGCCATAAAGCTTTGAATATTTCAGATTTTTCTCAAGATTTTGATGAGCAAGGTAGATGGGTTATAGTTTCAATGAATATTAATAAAGTACCTTTCACTATATTTAATGTTTATGCTCCAACCCAACCAGATAAATCTTTTTGAAATGTAATATTAACTAAGTTTATGACTCTTTTGGATAAATATTACATTTTTGGGGGAGATTGTAATATGGTTATGGATCCTTTTCTTGATCGTAAATCCAATTCTAGATTTGTACCATCCACCATATTTTCACAGTTTACCATGATTAAACAAAGAGCATTAACGGATGTTTGGAGATTGCGTAAACCCACATTATAGGAATTTTCCTTTTTTCCCCCAGTACATTCTTCCCAATCGAGGATTGATTATTTATTTGTCTCACAGAATCTCATACAACACGTTTTGAGTTTGGAAATTTGTTCCATAGTAATCTCAGATCATGCTCCAGTGAGAATGGATCTTGAGCTTATCGCACATAATCAGCCAGGTAATAGATGGAGATTTAATAATTCATTACTTCTCAATACTAATTTTACTCAGCTTTTTGAGAAGTTTATCACACAATTCTTTGTAGAAAATGATACCCCTCAGATATCTGTTCAAATTATTTGGGATGCACTCAAGTCAGCCTCTAGGGATTTTATTATTTCTTATGTTGCCAACAAAAGGAAAACGGCTAATAAAAAATTACTTAGTTTAATGGATCGTATAAATCAATTAGAAAACCTATACTACTCTTCCAAATCTAAAAGTTGTCTTTATGAATTACTTCAAGCTAAGTTTACTTTCAATAAAAACTCGACTGATATTACTAATTGTTATCTTCTTCAGTCCAGTGCTAAGTATTACAGGGGCCAAAGTAAATCAGGAAAACTGAAATTTTGGAGGAATTGGTTCATTTCTTCACACAATTGTATACTCCTGATTCTGTTCCCATGCAGGATCTTATTGATCAACACTTGTCTACCATTAATCCACCTGTACTCCTCTCTTCTGAATTTTCAGATCTTGATAATTATATTTCTATTAAAGACATTCTCAATGCACTAAATCTTATAATAAAAGGTAAAGCCCCAGGCCCAGATGGCTTTACTATGGAATTCTATTTACATTTTTCTAAATTATTAGTTCCAAGATTATTTAAACTTTTTACCTATTTTGTTAACGCAAAATCCTCTGGAAGGTCTTTTCAAGAGGCTTTAATAGTTCTTATACCAAAAGATAACAAAGATCCAAAGTTTTGTAAGAATTATAGACCTATATCTCTAGTAAATTTGGATTACAACATTTTTGCTAACATTATTGCTATGCGTTTGGAATTGATTCTCCCTAAGTTAATTGGTAAAGAGCAGTATGGTTTTATTAAAGAACAATTAGTATCAGAAAACACACGCTTATTTTTTAATATCTTAAGTAAGTCTGTGACGTATAAGGACTCTTTATCTGCAATTGCTTTAGAGGATGAAAAAGCTTTTGATCGTGTTAATTGGTTCTTCATTTTTTCAACGCTTTCATGGTTTGGCTTTGGAGCTAAATTCATAAATCTTATCTTTTTATCATATTCTTCTCCTAAAGCCGCTATTTTTCTAAATGGTCTCATTCCTCCCTCGTTTTCACTTCATAGAGGAGTTTGTCTGGGATCTCCGTTGTCACCGCTTTTGTTTGTTCTTGCCTTGGAACCCTTTTTATCGAAACTTAGAGTTAATCCAAATTTACATGGTTTCTAATATGGGGAAAGACAGATAACATTTTCGGCTTATGCTGATGACATCTTACTTTTGATATCAAATCCGAAATCTTCACTTCCTTCCTTTCTATTCGAAGTACAGAATTGTGCTTCTATTTCAGGGTATGAGTTAAATACAGATAAGTGTGAAATACTTCCTTTAAATAAATTCTGCTTTTCTGAATATTTTAAATCTTAAAATTTTCACTGGAACAATGATAAAATTAAATATCTAGGTCTTTGGTTTAAACCTTCTTTTAAAGATACAATTTCCTGTAATTTTTTGCAATTATTTTCTGTTCTTGATTCTCTTATATCTAATTGGAACCCTTTATTTTTATCCTGGTGGAGTAGATAAGATTCTCTTAAAATGATGTTACTTCCTGTAATCCTCTTTTATTTATCAAACATTCCAATGAATATCCCCTGTTTTTATTTTAAGAAGCTGAACTCTATTTTAACTAAATTCCTCTGGAATAATAAGGGACCCAGAATGTCCCTCCAAAAGTTAATGATTCCTAAATGCAGCGAAGGGGTTAACTTTCCAAATCTCTTCTCTGATCATATGGCTTTTTCTCTTAAGCAAGCTTCTTGTTTATTGAAGGAAGATGATTCTGCTTTTTTACCTTTATGGGTTGAAGTTGAAAAGTCATTTGTTGTTCCCTTTACATTTCCTGAGGTATTACCTCTGTCAAATAAACCAACATCTATCTCCCTCCTGATTTTGAACAACTCATGTAGAATTCTGCAGCCTATTTTTGCTTCATACAATGAGGATAGTGTGCAGTTTCTAAATTTGTCAATTTGGTGCAGTAAGCTCATCAAGTTGAATAATAGAACCATCTACTGGAAATCGTGGCATTTGAATGGGTTAAGATGGGTGCATCAATTATTTGAAAATAATTCCCCTCTTTCTTTTCTACAGGCATAACTTCTTTTCTTGTTTCCAACCTCTTTTAATTAAAAATATGATGCTCTAATACATGTTGTGAATAATTCATATCAATCTTTTCCAGTTCACCAAGCACCTTTGGCCTGTCCTTTTCCAATTAAGAATTTGTTATTACAGGCTGCATCAGCTTCTTGTCTTTATCAAGCTATTACAGCTCTTCCTGATGATAGACCTAAATCAGCAATAGAATTACAATGGGAGAAACATTTTGATATTTTACTTTCACCTTCTTTATGGAATAAAGTATGGATTAAAATACAAAAGTCCTCTAAAGCAGCTAATGCAATTCAAACTTTATTTTTTATATATAATGAGTTATTAATTACACCTTCTTCTTTACTTTAAATTAATTCTAACCTTTCGTCCTCTTGTTGGTCCTGTGATAAGCTGGTCTCAGATCTTAAACACATGCTTTTTGAATGTCCATATACATTTAAATTGTGGGTTAAAGTAAGGAGTCAAATTAATACTATTTTTAAAACTCAAATTACCTTCAGCTTTGTAAATATATTTTTAGGTAGCCTTGCCGCTGACTGGTTTCGTCTTCCCAAAAATTCTATTGTAATCTTGGATTTATTGTTGGCTGTTGCCTTTCAACAAATTATGAAAAATTGGAAGGACTTGTCTCAATTATCCTTTCAGGCTTGGTGGTATGGTGTATGTTGTAATCATAGGCTGGATTGAGCTTATGTTTCCGCCGTATACCTGGCTATTAAAAGAGACATGTTATGGTTACCGATTACAAATTACCTAAACTCTTTGGCTCATTCTTCGTGCAATCATTTTCCTAGAAATGAGGAGGTTTCTAAACCACCATGAATTGTGTTTCTTGACCTTTTTTATTGTACTTACTTATATTTTTTATAAATCCTAATATATTTAATATATGCATATATACTTATGTTTTAAAGTATTAATATATTTAGTGTGCTCTTCAAATAATCTTTGCTCATGAAATTGAACTGCTATTGTATTATTTCCATTCCTGTTATCAAATGTATTTATATCTTTTGAATATTGTATTCATTCTTAATAAACGTTCTCTTTAAACAAAAACAAAAAAAGAAAAACTTACCGTTCATCGCCACCGCCATTCTGTCCTGCTGCCTCACCACCAGAAGAGGCTCTCCAGCAATCCTGGTGCTGCTCACCAGCTAAACATAGCATATAAGCAGCGCCAGGATTGGTCCAAGCGGCTGTGACTGTGGCTGGTGGAGGAGGCGGCGACAATTCTAAACAGGGCAGGAGCCCTTTAAAGTAATCTTCGCGCTCCCGCTCTGCGGGACGCGCAGCTGTGACTGTGGCTGGTGGAGGAGGCGGCGGCAATTCTAAACAGGGCAGGAGCCCTTTAAAGTAATCTTCGCGCTCCCGCTCTGTGGGACACACGGCTGTGGCTGGTGGCAGAAGCCCTTTAAAGTAATCTTCGCACTCCCGCTCTGCGGGACGCACTGCTGTGTCTGTGGCTGGTGGAGGAGGCGGCGGCAATTCTAAACAGGGCTGGAGCCCTTTAAAGTAATCTTCGCGCTCCCACTCGCGGGTCGTGCCTGGGCCAAGGGCGGGTCCGTCCTGCGCCCGTCAGCTGCCGGCAGAGGCTGGGCTGGGCCACCCCCCTGAGATCTTCCCCACAAACTCAGGATTTGGTTCGCAAGTCTCCAAACCAGGTACTGTGTTCTTCTTCCTTGACCCCCCGTGACCATACTCTTGTAGCCTGCACCTCTCCTCTTTTAAAAAAAAAAATCAAAATACAGGGATAACCCCATTTACCATCCTCGCCCCCATTTTCCTATAAGCAATTGTTTGTTATTGTTTGTTATTCCACCTCCTAAGTGAACTTCTACCTAGCGATCAACTACTATAAAACTTCTGTGCTTAAGGCAGCTAGTAACAATGGGAAAAAGGAAACAACCCAGTGTAAATGACACTTTGCTTCAAAAAAAACATACGTCAATTTTGAAATTTATCTCAGGAGCTATGGGGGAAATCAACAAACAGAATACCAACGTCGAGGGAAAAATACTTACCCAGAACAGGCCATCAGTACACCTTAACCCATCCCTCCCCTTTAACAGTAACTCCTGAGCACTTGGCAAAATCTTTTGAAAGTGAAACTCAGATTAAAACTAATAATGGTTGCATTCAAGATACAATTGATGTTATTTCAGATGGTGATGACCATCCTCCCTCACCAAAACGTAAGAGGAAACCCCAACTAGCAAGGAAGGACATACCATCCAAACAAGAGCCACCTGCGAATGTTAGACACAGCTCCTCAAAAGCACAACCCAATGCATGCACCCAAAACGCTCAAACTCGTCCTCAAAACGAAAAATCTGATCATAAGAATAAACTCCATACAGCGAAAGGGAAAACTAGAGTCGCAGAACCACTGACTGCTTTAAAAAAACTAATTAGCACACGCTTTGATCAAGTAATGGAACGCCTATCCCAACTGGAGGGAAAAATTGACTATCTGCTTAAAACACTGAATCCTCAATTAACAAACCCTTTAACCTCAACTACACGACAGCTCCGGCATACTGATTTCAAAGCTAGGCCCCCTCTAATGCATCAGACCCAATCACCCATTTCTCAGATTACCCAAAGACAAGTTGACCCATGTGTCTCACCTGAAAGAACCGGCAATGCCCAATCCCACAAAATGTCGCCAAAAAGAGGGGAACATGTAACTATTCATAAAGTTTATCAGGGTGCCCCTTTAACTGGGAGAGACACACTTGACCTCCCGCCTGCGGCAACCCTCTATGTGGCAGTCCTTGCCAATGTTCCCACTCTATCTGGAGCACGGGGAATCATGGGCAGCTCTGAGGAACAAGGCCCTGAATTGGATTGCAACTCGCCTGAAACACGGCCTGACAAATAAACTTTTTGAAGACATCAAGATGTTTAGAAGGGTGAAATGGGTGGGTAGAATCCAGAAATATTAAAGGGCGATTGCATAGTTCTCTCATTCAAAACCCCTACTCTGGTCAAAGATATCTTAAGAAATTTAAGCCCACATCAGATTACCGACCATGGCGTTGCCCTGTTTCCTTTGTTTTTTTTTTATACGAGCACTAAAGGCCATGATGGACCTGGCCTCCGTCTTGAGGACCATAGAACCAGGCCTGAATCGCAATATATGATTTCTACTGCGAACAGATTTTGGGGGCTCAGCATGGAAGATACTGATTGACTATTATCTGACAAGGAATCCTGCAGGCTCAAGCACCCTATAGAAACATCGGACCTCGTCCATCTGGGTACAAACAATTCGGCAGTAGACACTGGAGAGGAACGATTGGACATGGAACCCTCCTTTAGACAACCTGAAAACTCAGATAACTGATAAGTCCACTGTGGGCCAGGCAAAAACAATGCGCAAAGATCATCTCTCATTTTTATTTTGGAATGTGGCTGGCCTCTGATCTAAGTTGGAGAATGAGGCCTGGCTAGAATACATTCAGCGCTCTCCCTGGGTGTGCCTCCAAGAGACCTGGTCTGTGAACCTGATTCACATAAATGGCTATAGGACACTACATACCCCTGTCGTTCCTTCTGCACGGGCAGGGCTAAGGGCGGTTTGTGCACCTTTATATCCAACAAGTGTGATATAATCAAGGACATTGCTCTAATATCTAATAAGTTTTATCAAGTGATTACATGTCATTTAAAAAATATTGCACAACTGGTGGTCATTAATTTTTATAATAATTTACATTTTCAAGATCTCCGCTTCGTACTTAACCTCCTCCAGGATGATATAGATCGAGCATGTGACTCTTCAGATAAACAGTCTTATATTGTGTGGGTAGGCGATTTTAACATATACCTGTGTCCTAGTTCAACTAAGGGCTACTGCCCTTATGCCCCTGATGGTGATGACGATTCACTACACTTCATACACAACAACTCAGGCAACTCGTTGAATTAAGTTCTATTTAGTTTTGACCTCATCCTGTGCAACTGTCTGACCCAGGGTAGACCACAATTGAAACCCACTTTTAACGGTAGGCAAGCCAACACGACAATTGATTTAATTTTACTCTCCAATAACCTCATCCCTTATGTACTTGATTATGACATTCAAGATACCATATTTAGCGACCATAACCCTCAAATCGTAGGCCTTACATTTCCCCAACACGTTCTTATACACAGGGAAATGGAAGAGATAGTAGAAAATATTGAACTGGGAGCAAGAAATGGTTACACCATCCGATGGTCAGACATTGAACCTACAGGTTTTATGAAACGACTAGTGACCAACTATGCTAATGAATTTGATATCTGCCTTGCAGATAACATGAGCCCACAAGATTGTATCGAGGCCTTCATGGTAATTACGGCTGGTGTAAAACAGTTTCTCAAGGCAAGTTTTAGCAAATCGAAACCAAAGGAGGATAAAGGTTGGTTCAATGCTGAATGCACACAAGCCCGTAAGAACCTAAAACGTCACTTACATTTACAAAATCCGGATAAACGCCAATTAAGCTTAAAGAGGAAGGAGTATAAAAATGCCATAAAGAAAAGAAAACAGAACTTAAAAAATGAGGCATGGCAATCCCTCCACGATGCAAGCCTCCGGAATGATAATGTAAAATTCTGGAAAATTGTGAACTCCCCGCTCCTATGTGATGAAGAAATACCAAAAATTGAAATTGCCATCACTGAAGAGTGGGTTGCCTTCTTTTCTGCCATATACTCCTCAGAAAACTTGGCACTGGAAATAAATCTCCCTAAATTAGACTCTCATGACCCCATCTCACCATTTACCCTAAACGAGGGCACTGACGCTATCAATGCAAGTAAAAACGGAAAAGCCCCAGGTCCAGATGGAATTCCAGTTGACATCTATAAATCTAATGTCCCTCTTTGGGGTCCACTACTGACGCAGGTGCTACGCGCCTGCTGCTCTACTACTTTCATCCCGACCTGGGCTGAGTCTATAATTATTCCAATCTATAAAAAGGGAGATCACCGTAATCCTGCATGTTATCGTCCTATTTCATTGCTCGACACACTTACAAAGATTGCCGGTCGTATTATTTTAAACAGATTACAAGATTGGATAGAGGAAAATCACATCCTCTCTGATCTACAATACGGGTTTAGGGCTCTTAACCTAGAGATCATACTTGGTAAATATACAAGGGCCAAGCCCGGAGCACTATACCTTCATTTGTCGATTTAACCTCGGCATTCGATTGTGTGGTGCATTAAAAATTGTGGCCCATTTTGTTGGACATGGGGGTCGATACTACCATAGTCCACTTTATTAGGGAATTGTACGCCGGTGCAAACGCCAAGGTCCGCTATGGGCGTCAGGGGGAATGCACTTCATCTTTCCCCATTGAACGAGGGGTGCGTCTATGTTGTGTGTTAGCTCCCCTATTGTTCGCCTTGTATATTAATAGTCTAGAGGGGACTCTTTCTGATGCCTGTGGTGATCTTCCACAAGTAGGCTCTCGGAAGATCCCGGCCCTCTTGTATGAGGATGACGCCGTTCTGATGGCCCGCACCCCAGTCGCTTTGCAAAGACTAGTAACAACCTTTGATAACTGCATGGATGCCTTGGGCCTTAAAATCAATCACACTAAAACTTTCTCTATGACGTATTCCAGATGCCGCACAAAGAACTGCCACATAGACTTAAAAGGCGCAAAACTAGTCGACACAGGGCTATTTTCGTACTTAGGCATTGTGTTCGATGACAGAGGTACATGGGTACAAGCCATAAAAGCGAGAAAATTGTTATTCACAAAAACCGTTATGGCGATAAAAATCTTTTCTGAAAGGGTGGGGAGAGCAATTCCTAAAGATATGATGACTCTTTACAATGCAAAATGTGTTTCAGTAGCACTGTACGGGGCTGGACTCTGGGGATATCGAGACTGCACTACCCTACAGCTGATCGAAAATGCTCTCCTGAAAACAGTCCTAAGTGTTCCGCAATCAACGTCAACAGTAGTATGCCATTCAGAAATGGGAGTAACATACCTCACAGATCTCATTCGTGTCCAACCAATTCTACTCTGGCATAAAGTATGGGCCTCGGATCCTGCGAGGTTGAATAGGGCGATCATAGCAGATGCCCTAGCACTTACTTACTCGTCCAAAATCCCATGGCTAAATTACATAATGCACTTTCTTATTAAACTAGGCCACCCTGAGTTGTTTTTTACTCCAGATGAATTGAAAAAAATTTCCAGGAAAGACCTGGAAAACACTTGCCTCACCCACCTGGCCGATTCGAGATGGGATGCGGAGGCAAATAAACATAGTGTCAGGAGAAACCACATGATACAGCAAACGAATGGTATGGAACCATACTTAAGTAAAGTCACGAACCCAAGACATCGGTTTGTCCTTACGCGCTTGAGACTAGAGTCTTTTCATCGCCTCGTTAGTTTTCCCCTGATTAATGACTGGTCTCTACAACTGCAAAAATGCCCCTGTGATAATGTCTCCAATCAAAATACAATGCACACACTCCTCTTTTGTAAATATTATTTAACTTCTAGGAAAATGTTTGTGATACCACTTTTAAAACTAATGCATTTTAAACAATGTCGTCCAGCCTTTTTGTATCTTTTATCCCTTCCCTCTATCATGGTTTGTAATGGATTAGCCTTGTTCCTGTGTTCAGTGATTAAGGCCAGACAATGCCTTGAGGCAAATGGGTGAGACTTCTAAGCGTCATATTTGAGATTACCATACCTGTTTTAATCAAATTGTTTATTAACTTTTACCACTTTCTTAATCTTTTACCTGTTTGCATTTATATTTATATTTATATGTATTTTATTCTCTGCATTTTTCTTCCTTTTTTCTCAGAAATATATATATTTTTTTTTTTATGCATAATGACTTTTATGATTGTTAAAAACAACCCAATAAAGTTTATTTGATGATGACTGCCGCTCAGACAGAACCCTGGGGCCTGTGCAGTTTCTGCAGCCCGGCCAGCCCAGCTATGTACACAGCTGTTATAGGCCATCCAAACACACATGCTCACTTAGTGCAAACCATTGCTCATCTCACCTCCTGTGGCCTAGCCCCGCTCCCTCCTTGAGGATTCAAATATCATTTTATTTTTCTGCTTCTGACTCTTAGCCAGTGGGACGACGCTCCTCTGCCATTGCGGAGGAGCAGCCCCTGCCAACTACTACTTTGCAGGAAATTGAAGCTGCCTAACTAATAAAGACATAAATCATCAAAAAGAAATTGGAAACGTCCTCAAGCCCCACCCCTTCCTAATGTAATATGCAATGGGTGCAAACATGGTATGCGCAAACAATGCACACACTGATTATACGGAATCTTGAAATGTATGCTGTACTTGAGGTGACAAATGTTTTTCTAGTAAGGCAATTTTCAAATGGCCTTTGATCTCATTTAATCCGTCAGAGTCTATCGTATTAAAGTAAGCTAATATAGAAGAAGCCATGAGAAGGGTCTCTGGGCCAGACTGCGAAATATTTCTGGAAACAGTTAAACAACTAATTCCATAAGTAAGAGGGAGGCTATGATAAGTAACTCCCTCCTGCACAGATGAAGGAATTTTAGTGCACACATAACAATCTTTTGCATCCATAGTTTCTACATACTCGTTTAGTAAGCGGTAGAAGACATTAGTAGAGAGGTCCCCTTTTGCGTTAGTTCCCTCATGTAGATGTCTAGCATCTTGTTCAAATTTATCCCACTGTGATAGTTTATTAGCAGTAGTAGTAGTCTCAGGTTTTGAAGTTGCATTAATAGTTTCTTTCTCTTTCCACGGCATTCCCACAATCACTCCTACAATCATTATTGCACATACAACACCTATTATAAGACCTAACCAACCACACACCTTACTACCCTTTCTACTATAAGCCATGTTTGTATAGAATCAGAATAGTAGATCAACAATCAACTCAAGAAGGTAAACTCTTTCTGCATATTTACAGCGTTTTCACTCACTCCAGGACCCTTTTCGTCAATTCAGGTTAGCAGCTTGTCGTAATTCGGTTTCTTGAAGTCAAATCCAGGTTTAATGTCTCTTTCCGATAATTTTCTAAAGTCTCATTCCTTTCAGTTTTCACAATTTTAATTTTATCCAATTTTCTTCGTAGATTACCTTCAGGTACCGTAGTATTGACCTGGCACTTCTCGATCAAAGCAGAATGCTAAGAATTCTTGTTGCCATTCAGAAGTTGTAGCATATGCCCATTCAGGACCTGTGTATCTTCTGTTTGCTATTCTCTTTCTTTTCAATCTTCGTTCACCTTGTTGTTCTCCTTCACTCAGATCATCTGCCTGTGAAGTATCGCTTTCTTCTATTATTGTCTCGTTTGCTATTTCTCTTATTTTAAGATGTGGCTTGTCTGGCCAATTGTCACCTTTGCGTGTCTTGTTTCGGTGTTTTCTTTCGGGACATTGAACAGCACCCTCCTCTTGTGATATGGTGTTTTCTCTTGACGGACTTGCAACCGGTTCAACTTCTCCGTCTCTGTCGTCTTCCGGTTCTACACTGTACTCAGGCTCTGAATTGTATTCCTCTACTTCTGGGAGAACCTCTCCTTGTCTTAGTTCTCCTGCTGCCTCAACTGAGATAGGCTCTTTGTCACCTCTCTCGAACTCACTGACAGCTTGAGGGACAAGGCCGTTCTCAGTGGGCTCTCCCGCAGTCTCAGATCTTTCTTGACTGATCTCTGTCTCCGAGATCTCTCCTCCTGAAGTTGCTGTACCGGATTCTTCAAGTTCTTCTTCGACAGGACACGTCACCCTCTTTGTGTGACTGGCATGTATCCAGTTGGGAATCCCAGCACACTTCATGCAGTAGTGGTAGTCAGTATTACTTGATATGGCCCCTTCCAACGTGGTTCAAAACACGATTTCCTCACGTGCTTCTTGACAACCACCCAATCGCCAGCTTGCAAAGAATGTCCTGGTTCGCCGATTGGCGGCAATGTGTTAGCTTCCACCTGGTGAGAGAAAGAGCGAATCACGTCAGCCAAACCTTTGCAGTAGTCCAACACCATATCATCTGTAATATTCAGTAGTGCATTTGCAGGTACTGCTGGTAACCTCATTGCTCTACCCATGAGGATTTCATGGGGGGACAGTCCCGTTTTCTTATCTGGCGTGTTTCTCATAGACATCAGTACTAGAGGTAATGCATCTGGCCATTTCATGTTTGTTGCTGCACACATTTTTGCTATTCTTGATTTTAAAGTACCATTCATCTGTTCAACTAGTCCTGATGCTTCAGGGCGATAGCTACAATGCAACTTCTGTTCAATGTTGAGTGCTGCACACAGAAGTTTGATCACCTCATTGTCGAAGTGTCTTCCCCTATCTGATTCTATAGAAACCGGAAACCCGAATCTTGGTATTAACTCTCTGAGTAGTAGTTTTGCAACTGTAAGACTGTCATTCCTACGTGTAGGGTATGCCTCAATCCAATGACTGAAAACACACACAATCACCAACACGTACTTCAATCCTCCGCAAACAGGCATTTCAATGAAATCCATTTGCATTTTGTTAAATGGACCTCCAGCTCTTCCATTGTGGCTCAAAGTTACTACTGTTCCTTTTCCAGCGTTCATCTGCTGACAGATGACGCACCTGTGACAAGTAATTTCTGCGGCATGTCTGAATTTTGGATTAAACCAATCAATTTTAAAAGATCTGATCATGGCATCTCTTCCTAAATGTGCCTGACCATGATATAATCGAGCAAATTGTGACAGAAGACTATTTGGCAGAACCAACTTCCCTTCATCTGAGACCCATATATCATCTGCTCTTTGTACACACTGCATTTTCTGCCAGGAACGTTTTTCTTCTTTGCTAGCACGATTTTGTAATGTCTTTAATTCATCTAAGGTATCAACCACTCGTAAGGCTAGACTCAAGGTTGTGTCATTCTCAGGTTGTGGTAACAATTCCCACTGCTCCTTAAATGATATACAGTTCAATGCACAAAATCTTGCAACTTGATCTGCGTAACCATTCCCCATTGACACAAAGTCTTGTGATCTGGTGTGAGCACTGCACTTCACCACGGCAATTTCAAGAGGTAACTGAATCGCATGTAACAAATCTCTTATTTGTTCTCCATTTTTCACTGGTGAACCAGAGGAAGTCATGAAACCCCTCTGCGACCACAGTTGGCCAAAATCATGTACAATTCCAAATCCATATCTGCTGTCAGTATAGATTGTAACTTTCAAATTCACAGCAGCGTGGCAGGCTTTTGTAAGAGCTATTAATTCTGCCACCTGTGCAGAAAACACTTTTTCAAGCCAAGAGGCTTCGACTATGCCAGATATAGTACATACTGCGTAACCAGCTCTCAATGTTCCTGTTGAGTCTCTTAGACAGGACCCATCAACGAACATAATGCAGTCGTTTTCTTTTAACTGGGTATCCTGTATGTCTGGACGAGGTTTGGTACAGAGCTCAGTCACCTCAAGACAATCATGCTCAAATTCTTCCCCATCTTTGATTTCTGTATTCTCATTGGGAAGTAGGGTTGCCAGGTTCAGCACTGTGCATCTTTTTAGTGTGACATTTGGTGACCCCAGAATAATCGTCTTATATTTAGTAAGTCGTGCATTTGTCACGTGTTGCGTCTTAGTTCTTGTCAACAGTATTTCAACAGAATGTGGGACCAATACTGTCAAGGGGTATCCCATGACTATGCCCTCGCATTGTGAAAGGCTTTGACCAACTGCTGCGACTGCTCGCAAGCAACCCGGTAAGGCTGCTGCGACAGGGTCCAAAGTAGCTGAAAAATATGCTACGGGACGATTTGCATCTCTGTGGACCTGTGTTAAAACAGACAAAGAACAAGCATCACGTTCATGACAGAACAACAGAAAAGGTTTCTCATAATCAGGCATTCCCAGTGCTGGAGCCCTGCACATGCATTCCTTCAGCTCTAAGAATGACTCAAGCTCTTCTTTTGTCAAAGTGATTGTATATGGTTCATCTTTAACCTCTTTTCCTGTCAGTTTTATTAGAGGTTTTGAGATGATCGAGAAATTGGGTATCCACTGGCGGCAGTAACCCACCATTCCCAAAAACATCCTGACATCTCTCTTTGTTGTTGGGGGGTTCATTTGTAAAACAGCTGTTATTCCCTCTTTTGATATTCTTCGGGACCCTTTCTAAATCAGATGCCCCAAATATTTCACTTCTTTTTTACAGTATTGCAACTTCTTAGGTGACACTTTATGTCCATTCTTTCCCAAATGATTCAACAATGCAATGGTATTGTATTTACAACTGTCTCTGGTTTTGGACGCGATCAACAAATCATCAATGTACTGCACAAGAGTTGAATTAAAAGGCAGCACAAGAGGTTCCAAATCCTTCTTCAATATCTGATTGAAGATCGATGGTGACTCAGAAAACCCCTGAGGAATTCTGCACCAGCTGTACACCTTATCCAGGAATTTGAAACTGAACAAAAATTGGCTATCTTCGTGCAGAGGTATTGAGAAAAATGCTTGTGATAGGTCTACTACGGTAAACCATTCAGCATCACAAGGAACCTGGAACATTATTACCGCTGGGTTAGGCATCACAGGGCAGCATTTTATCACAATTTAATTTATTTTTCTCAAATCCTGCATGATTCAAACCTTTCCACAGGGCTTCTTTAAACCCATAATGGGTGAGTTACACAGACTACTCAGAACTTCTTTAAAAACTCCCTGTCTAAGAAAGTCTGCAATTATCTGTGTCACTTCGATGAGGACATCCTGAGTCATGTGGTATTGTGGTACTTGTGGGAATACTGCATTCTGTCTTATCTGCACCTTGACTGGTTCAACCCCCTTGATTAATCCGACCTCTTTTCCAGTCAAATCCCACACTTTCTCTGTTACAGACCCTTGTAGATCAGCAGGTAGATCGATTAGGGTGAACACTGGAAATAAAGTAATTAGAGGGTAATCTTCATTCGTCTCCCTTCCTTCTATAAATTGACCCTCATCTCCTTCATCATCACTATTTGTCTGAACTTCTATTCCCTCGTTGGAACAGGTAATTGAACATTTGGTCTTACATAGTAAGTCCCTTCCTAGTAAGGACACTGGACTTGAGTCACATACAACAAATCTATGCAGGCCTTGGAAATTTCCAATTTCAACCTGCACTGGGTCAGTAATTGGATTTGTCAGATACTGGTTTGCCACACCAACCACTCGTATGGTGCGCCCTGATAGAGGTAATCTTGGTACTTCTATACTGCGAACTGTAGAGCGTAAAGCTCCTGTGTCGACTAAGAATGAAACCTTATAGCCCATTACTTTTCCCTCTACATATGGGCCTCTCTGATCTACTTCTAAAGATGCTGCAAGCCTGCACTCTTCACTGTCTGAGATATCGTCTGACCACTCTTCATTCATCTCATTTTCACCTCGTAATGGGAATTGTTGTACAGTGTTGTTTTGGTTTGTTACCTGACCTGTGACCTGCTGAGGAAGCATCACTTGTTGCTGTCCCATCGGAGCTAGGGGTAACTGCATTTTCTGTCTAGGCACCATAGGGATCTGCTGCTGCATTGGTTGTACTGACACGTTTTGGAAACGCGGCATTTGCATTTGTTGCATGGGTTGTACCCCTGGCATTTGCACCAAATTATTCTGGAAATTCGGGTTCTGATGTCTCATTCTTGGACCTCGTGGATTTTGTAGTGTACCAACATTAATGCTCTGCTGAACTGTACCATCCTGCACCACATTCGGACAATCCCGTTTCCAATGCCCCATGCCCCCGCACGCGTGACAAGCTGACATCCTTTTCATCACTTGCCCGTCATTTTGAACGACAACATTATTCATGTCTGAATTACGGTTCACAAAACCTCGACCTCTACCTCTCGGCTGTGCCTGAAACACACCATTCATTTGCGGTTGTTGTTGTATCATCTGCTGAACACCACTTCTCTGAATTCCAGCTTGTGCAGCTCTTATCTGCATCACCATCACTTTCTCCTTCAACTTTTTCTGCTTCAACTCAATTTCATCACTATTTTGCATACTGTAACACCTCATCAATCGGTTTAGCTTGCCAACAGATCAAATGATTCTTAATCATCTGGCTAACCTCTGGTCTCAGCCCTTCGACAAACCTAAACACGAGATGATTCATGTCTTTCGGTTCGATAATCTCAGTACCACTGTAATGTTTAAATGCTTTCAACAATCTCTCATAATAGGCATGTATTGATTCTTTAACTTCTTGAGAGGTCCGGTCGATTTTCTGCCAATCAGTCACTTTCTGCTACACCTTTTGTTTCAAAAACTCAATAACTTTATGATAATATTTCATCACCTCTTCAGAAGGTGCTCCAGTCACCTTATCCCTTGCCGGCTCCTTCGTGGGCCAATCTACCCCTCTCTTGCACTCGAGCCACCAGTCTGGCGGAACAATGATCTCAAATAAGGTATTCAAATCTTCCCAAAGACACTTCGCAAGCTTCACGAATCTATCTGTCTGTTGATACCACTCGATCGGTTTCTCTCTTAACCTAGGGTAATCATTCGTAAAGGACAAAGGGGGTCATTCCTACCCTGGCGGTCATGGACCGCCAGGGCAGGGGACGGAGGAAGCACTGCCAACAGGCTGGCGGTGCTTCAGGGGCCATTCTGACTGCGGCGGTAAAGCCGCGGTCAGAAAAGGGAAACCGGCGGTTTCCCGACGGTTTTCCCCTGCCGCAGGGAATCCTCCACGGCGGCGCTGCAAGCAGCGCCGCCATGGGGATTCCGACCCCCTTCCGCCATCCTGTTTCTGGCGGTTTTCACCGCCAGAAACAGGATGGCGGGAACGGTTGTCGTGGGGCCCCTGGGGGCCCCTGCAGTGCCCATGCCACTGGCATGGGCAGTGCAGGGGCCCCCTAACAGGGCCCCATTAAGATTTTCAGTGTCTGCAAAGCAGACACTGAAAATCGCGACGGGTGCAACTGCACCCGTCGCACACCAGCAACTCCACCGGCTCCATTCGGAGCCGGCTTCATCGTTGCTGGGGCTTTCCCGCTGGGCGGGCGGGCGGCCTTTTGGCGGTCGCCCGCCAGCCCAGCGGGAAAGTCAAAATGACCGCCGCGGTCTTTTGACCGCGGTACGGTCTTTTGGCGGTCACCGCCTGGCAGTCGTTACTTCATTAGACCATGGGCTATCCTTTTTCCCTTTGTCTCTTTTCTTTGCCCACCGGCCTTCCCATTTCTCTAGTGCACCCCAAATTTGTGCACTTTGCAACAATTCTTTCAAGTGTGTCTTCATGCCTGCAGATCTCATGTGTTCAAAATCTTTAGTGTCAAAATCTAATCTGTAACTTCTCTTTAGATGTTTTGTGTTTCCGATATCGATGTTATATTTGTCTGCCAGGTTTGCTAATCTCTGATGTATTTTTCCCACCTCTTTTGTAATCTTGGGACATAGGTGTCTCAATTCTGCCTCAGTATATGATTCTAATCTATTCACTCCCATTGTTCCTTCCACCAATTCAGCAGCTTCTGCTCCTAATCATACAAGATTCAGATATTCATCTTGTTTTTCTTTTTCAGGATCGATTGTGGTCACTGTAGTCTTTTGTGAAGCACAAGTTTTCTCCAACCACTCATTTAACTGTTGTACTGTAAACCCCTGCAGTGAAATATTCCCTGCATGTATCATTGGAGTGTGAGAGGTATTTGTGCTCATAGTTTGGGGAGTCAAAACTCCCAAACCTGCCTGTCGCATTGCTTCAAGAGGTGCCCCGACTGGACTAAGATCCATCAGGGGTCTCGGCAGCTCATTTACTTGTTCTCCTGGAGGCATTATCTGTGGAGTTCCCATAGACCCTCCTCTTATCGCTTCTTGTGTCATCACTCCTTGCTCGCACACCCCTGTTTTACCTTGTGCATATAACGGTACTGGGGGACCAACAGTAATAGGTAGTGATATAGCAGCAGGTGTTTGTCCTGGTCCCAAGTTTCTTGGGGCAACAACACCATAGGTCTGCTCTAACGTACCCGGAACAGGTACTAACGGTGGTCCTGCTAAAGGGTTATACCCAGGTATCAGCTGTGGTGGTTGAGACACCAGCTTTGGAGTGGACTCAATCTGAATCAGCCTTGGCTTTGTGTATATCGGGTCTGGCGGCACTATCAAGTTTATAGTAGTCTCAAGCACTGGAACATCAGGATAAATTATTTTTATCTGCGGTGGAGGCTGCAACTGTATCGGCACTTCTGGTGCAGTGGGTACACTGTCATCATTCTGTATCAAAGCTGTATCGTTAGTCTGTACCGTATCAGTAACTCCTTTCTCCTTCGTCTGGTTCCCAGGATTCAAGCTAGTGCTCGGAACACTGTCGCTCACCGCATAAGGTGGTGGACGATCATGTAGCAATCTATCCATAAATTCCTCATCATCCGAATCATCTTCTTCTTCCCAGGACCTTTTGTTCTCTTTAACTTTGTCTGAATCTTTGTTGGTTTTACAAGAAGCTTTCTTTCCCTGTGTCTCCGTACCCTGTGTTATTGCTGGGAACAGCTTTAACCCGTCTACTATTCCTCGTCTCCACATATTATTCTCATTGTCCCATCTAGCTTCTGCATAGGATTTTTCTGCTCTTGTCAATCTCCTGTGAAACCTTTCTTGCCTATGTTTAAGAGCCATCAGGTCCCAAATCGCCAAAGCCTCATATTGTGCCGGTCTTGGAGGTGGTTTCTGCGTACTTAACATCCACCTTAAATTTTCTAATACCTTTTGATTGAATGTCCCATGTTCTGGAAACGGTAGACACCCCTCTTTCTCTGTTAATTTGCGCCATTGTTTCATCCATCAACAAGGTGCAACACCCTTTTCTTCCATAACTGTATAAGCTGGAGTACCCTCAGGTGGTGTAGGTTCCCCATTGGTTGCAACAATATATACATCTCCTTTCAAAGCGCTTTTGAATGCCTTAACAAAATTCATTTTTGAAACTCTTTATTTCGTATTTGATCAGAAAAACTGCTTAATTCCCAGGACACTCTTCACCTACCCTTTTCTCAACCTATTACCTCTCACGGACAGCTGCCAATCCGTGCGCGACCCCTCTCGGCATCTGACCTATCTCAGCGCGGCACCACTGACGTCACACTCACACACACTGCAGCTGACAAAGTCTTGCGGCTTGTCCACACCTCACTAACTCCTTACAATTCATACAAACTAATGCGAATTATTGCAAGCACCTTAAAATGACAATACAAATCTACCGGTTTACTACAGGAAGGGTAACACATTCGCTTCAGAACTTTACAGAGATTTCACTTGAAGCCTCGGCCGCTACTCTCTCCTTCTCAGTTCCCACATACGCAAGCAGAATTCGACCTGCAAATCCTACTCTCGACTTGTCAATGACTCCTTCTAGTGCACTTTAGAACTCGTCAAATCTCCATCGATGCATTATGACTCGAAACTGACTTGTCAACCACGCCCGATTGACCTATTAAACCGCACAGATAACAACATAAACCATATTTACCATCATACTCCGGAGTCTTAGACCTCAATAGGTCTGTATACAACAACCAACCACGTGGATAATTTTGAGCAATAAGCGCTGCATTCACATGAAGTACGCCGACTTCCCTGCTCTCATACTGTGGAGTACGCCCACTCCTTCTAATTAACACTTAATTTGCCCTAAACACACACAGATTTTCTACAACCACCTGCAAGATGCATAAGATTTAATAAGCGCAAAGACCCTAACCACGCATGCTATGGCGCCGAGAACATTCCCAACTCATTTAGGCAGGCTCCGAGGTCCCAGGAAAGCCATGGCGAACCTAGCCACTCATCGTCTCACCAAATTTCATTATCACAGAGAAACAAATTTAATAATGAAAACTCCGTCCTAGGGCCCCCAAGGGCCAAACCGTCGCTCTGCTACCAGAACTGGTAACGCGTCCGTCTATGTTACTTTATACACATCAGGACTCGTTTTAGGTCGATGGGTCTTTGGGCCCAGTGATGAGTCTCCGTAAGACGAGATAACCAATCAATAAACAAATCAATAAGTCAATAACATTGTTAAAAGTTAGCATCAAAATATATTTCACCTTAACCATAAATGAACCTTCGGCGCAATCATTAGTTTTCCGACACAAATAATCACACCTTAAAGAGATTTTGTGAATTTATTCCCTATTGATTACAATCTAATAATAAATGCATAAGTCTCAAAACCAAGAAGCATAAGAGCATAATCACAAGGTGACAACCACGATAAGCTTTCAATAATGCAGAGATCAGAAACATAAGATAGATGCATTGATGAGAATAGAACACAGTACATAATATTTCATAAAGTCTCAGTTCAGCATAGCTGTTCGTCAGTCATGACAATTCTCGTCAGTCTAATGAGTACCTCATCTAACCTCGAATTAGCATTAACATGTGGGACTTCATGTAAAAACAATTTAGAACATAAATTTGGAAAACGTCTAACTAAGATCTCTATTCAAAAATATACAGCAGTTGGTACCTAGAAAGAAAAGGCAAGATAGATTTCATTAGTAATATCATTACCCTCCTCTGGATAGGTCAGCATTCAGGATCAGTCTTCGTCTTCAGGACATCAATTAGAATCACCGTCAATCTATCTAATAAGGGTAAGGGACACTTTCCCTAAAGGGGAAAGGTAATGGGGCAGTCTAATGGGAAAGGATGGTTGTCTATGTCTCAAGTCACCAAATAGAGTGACAGAGTTTCTGGATGCAATCCATATCATTCCCTACCTAATGCTCTCTGTCTCTCGTGTCATGGGTTTTTATCCCCTTTTTCGAAATACATTCCCCCAAGTTTCTATTGGTCAGTCACTACACCCCACTATTGGTAACCAATCAAATTATACATTAAGTAATGCATTTGCCATTTCACGATATCTCCGTAAAACCTAATTGGTCTTCATAATTGACGTTTTTCGTAGGTGGCATATCCGGGGTAACTTCATCTCCTTGGCACACATCTCGGGTCAAGAGTTCTCTTTTCCTCGCTTTATTGTCCTTGAAAGTGTCCATGTTTGTTTCGAAGCTTCATAATTCATACTAAAAGCTACTAGCATGCGAATGGGAGAATCTCAAAATGTTACGACTAAGTAAAGAAAAGAACAATCGCTGGGTCATGGTCCTTTGCAAGTTAGCACACTGGAGAAACAGAAAAATACGCTTTAATATGAGAGCTTCACAGCTAATTTGCGACTCATGCTAACTTAAGATGTACGAGTTCTAATGAATGCGGTTTTAAACGTAATGATGCAAACATTTATAAATGTTTATTTCTTCTAGTTGACATTAGTTTACACAGGTGAATAATTCTCCATGTTTATTAATACATTTTAATTATTAATTGTTAATGCTGCATTGTCAAACATAAGTATTTTACGTCTAGAACATGAAATATTTAAACTACGCTCTCTCAGTTATAATAAAAATAGAAACAAAAATGATAGCAGTGACCACATAAAAAAAAACATAAATCCACATTTAAAATGATTTGGATAGCCCCTAGGGTGTTGGAGGGAGGGGAACACAGCTGCAGAGAGACGTTCCCTCGAAGAAGGCATGCTAACATTTTAAATGAGTGAGACACTGCCCAAAGCTGTTGTGCCTGCAAAAAGGTAGCAAAATGTGAGAGACTCAGCCCCAGTGCCACCAGCCTGTCACTGAGACCCTCCCCAGGTCATCTGTCTCCTGCACCAGAAGCACAGGCTAGTTTGATTTGTTTATCGCGGCAAAAAAAATAGGTTCAGGTCAGGTGAAAGACTTGCTCCACTTTATCACTTGTGTGATCTATTTTTTTCATCTCTAAAACTTTCACATTTGCCAAACTTGAACTTCTTTTTACTCTACAAGTGAGTGTATCATTTATCACATTTTGGACATTTCAGCACAACTTGGCATTTACATTCCTTATCCAAAAAAGAAAACACTGTACTTGGCAGCGATGCTTCAAAGAGTCACTGGCCTGCTGCATAGGTTGCGTGCCCACACTAATTTCACAACTTAGAAAAAGCAAAGCTTGTCAATACACTCTTATTAGGATGTCACGCGTGGTTGAATGGCTAAAAAATATCTGTTTATTCCAATTAGCGCAAGTGTTTATCGGCACAGAAACAAGACAGAAAGAAGGATCTTACTTTTATACATAAAAAAATCCAGAGAGGGTGTGCACTGTTCTTGTCAAGTGAGAGAAACTCCTACAAGGCTGTTAATTGTTTGGGTGATCTGTGTCTACATCTCAATAGCCTAAACAATAAAACAGTTATGTTTTGACAAAGTACTACAATTTTGCCAGAAGCGGGGTCTATAAGGACTGAGGCTGTCAGACATGTTTTCTTGTTTATTTTTGTTCTTGTTTATCTATGGAGGACTTGGAGAGCCTTGAACCCAGCACTGGTTTAGAGGAAGGCAGTGAATTAAGGAGGGGGAGTGTCGGGTGGTGGGCTGAGAAAATATGGGCCTCGAGAGCTAGTTCAACCACTGCATTGGAGGCAGTCAACTCAACATCCTGTGATTCTGGACAAATGAATTAATCTCACCATGCCTACTAAAGAGCAATGGCTATGCACAAGGAAGACAACAAAGGAGGGGACACCCTCATTGGAGTCTCAGCTTCAGCTCAACACCCTGTGATTCTGGGCAAATCAATGAATCTCCCCCTACCCGGATGAACGGGCTCTGTTACAGGGAGGAGGGGAGCGTAAAAACGTAAATAAAAAATAAGTACCTTGAAAAGCATGTGGCTAGTGGAAGAACAAAGACCACCAGCCAATGGCGTCAACCAGAAACTGTAGTTTGGCCAGGCTCCAAGAACAGCCAGAAAAGAGTAAGTGAACCTAGATGACATGACCCTGATGCTGCTGGCCAATGAGAAGCCAGAAAATGAGAGTGACCTGGAAGCCTAAAAATGGTAAGTAGGGGGACGGTCTGTAAATCCGTTTTAAGATTTTTTTTAAATCAGAAGAGATTTTGCAAACACACTGCAAGCTCTGTGGGGGCGAAACCTAAAAAGGAAGGACCACACACTGTATTGTGATTTTATTGTGTGCAGTATTTTCATTCATATAAATGACTATGGGCAGACATAGAGAGAGCATAAAGCACCTCCTACACACCAAGGCCTTAAATATGTTATAATTGTGTTACACAAAGATGTTTATTTCTGTGTACGTACAGCAATTTGCTTTGAAAAAAATGGCTAGGCAAAATGACAGAATAATTAAATCCACTCACGAAAATTATTTAAAAGCGTTATAATTATCATCGGCTTGTTGAGCAGCAACAGCTGAAAGACTACATTTACTGTAAAATTGTTTAATAATATTCCGCAGTTACTTCAAATTAACTAATATTCTAAGAAACAAATTATTTATTTCCAGTGTATGAACTGTTATAGGTAATTTACTCTACACTATATTATTATAATATATAAGGGATTTGATTTGGAGGCAAAATTGTAATAACTTACTTCATTACTCTTTTACGCCAGAGAGTAAATTCTGATGTTGTTTATTTAGGAATCTGCAGAGAATGGTGTTTATTCATTTTCACTGGCTCCACATAAATATTAAGAGAATTCCTATTGTACAATTTACATGTTCTTTAGCTGCATCACCTAGAGAACTGTCAGGAAATTAGCTTTTGAAAAAAAAAATACAGTTCTTGTACCTTTTTAAAGTTTAATTTTCAAATGTGTTGAATATGTGAGAACAAGTGAACACCAAGAAAATGGAAAAGAAAAGCCAAGGCTTGATCACCTTTGTCAAATGATATTTAAATATTTATTATTTGACTTTCATAAAGATTACCACGCAGATGCCTTTACCATGCATGCAATTACAATATATTTAGTACAAAAATAAGTATATGGTAGACCTGGCATTCCTGGCCTGGTTTCCCGAACATTTTGCCATTAGGCCTCCTGTTTGTGCTGTATCTGTTTTTGCTGGCCTTAGGCTTCTGTGCACTTTACCACTGCTGACCAGTGCTAAAGTGCTCGTGGTGATTTGCAAAGACATAGTAACATAGCATAAACCCAATTGTCATATTTAATGTATTATGAGAGTGCATTACATGTACCCAGGGCCGGTAAATGAAATGCTACTAGTGGGCCCGCTGCACTGATTGTGCCACTCACATAAGTAGCCCTTTAAACATGTCTCAGGCCTGCCATTGCAGAGCCTGTGTGTGCAGTTTTGAGCTGCCATGTCGACCTGACAAAATAAACCTTTTGTCAGGCCCAGACCTTCCTTTTGTATACAAATAAGTCATCCCTAAGGGCAGGATGAAATGTATTAAAAACAAAAGAACATGTACTTTTTAGTTTCACATGTCCTGGTAGTGATACCACAGCAAGGCCTATCCCTCCTGTAGGTTAACATTGTAATAACCTTATTACACTTTCTAAGCGTAGTTTCCAAATGGGAAGAGATAAACCTTTTTAGTTTGGTGTCTCTGGAAACACAATTTAAAATCCTAACTTATGATGAAGTCAGACTTTAAATTGCAATTCTGAAAATGCCACTTTTAGAAGGTCGGCATCTCTTGCCTTACCCATCTGGTGCCTGAAACCTGTCTCTGGTCAAATGATTGGGTGAAGTTGGCATTTGGGCTTTGTGTATTCCCCCTAGACAGCCACACACAATGGGAGCTTAGGTGTGACTTGATGGGCCATCCGTAACTTGATGGGCCATCTTGGGCAGGATGGGAGGGAGGAGCTCTACATAGCCTCACTTACACTTGAATAGGGTGTGCCTTGTCCCCACACAAATGACTGCATGTCTCCTTTAGTTAGTCTGAAGCCAGGGAAGGGATGGCAGGGCATCTCTCCACAAACAAGATTTAAGGTATCTTGTTCAGTGGGCCTAACTGGGTGCCTTTAGCCAGCCCACACTCCATTGCAGTCGGCCTGAACTTTTGTGACCAGATATGCCCGGTTAGTGCATTTTGCTTCTAAGCACTAGTCTACAGTTTATTCTTTAAAACAACTCATAAGTCATGTCCTACTGATTGGATTTTTGTCATTTCAGTCTTGTTTTATTTATTAAGTTAAGTTTTATTTTTCTAACCTGGTGTGGGGTCTTTTGTGTGTGTGTTTTCACTGTGTTACTGTTTGGAGTGTTTCAAAAATACTTTACACATTGCCTTTAAATTAAGCCTGACTGCTCTGAGCCAAGCTACCAGAGGGTGAGTACAGGTTAATTTGGGGTTTGCCAGTGTCTTACCCTGACAACAATTGTGGTTGCTGCTTGACCAAGGCTCACACTCCAGTCAACTATCAACGCAATTTCTCACAACGTATATTACCCATTGGGGGTCGCCACTGGGTAATCATACTAAGGTCAGCGTTTCCATAGGAAATGCATTTTGAATGATGCAAATAACTTTGGCACTGTTTGATGACTCTCCACAAAACTTTCCAAAAAAGTGCTCTTTTTGCCTATTTTGTGCATTGAAGGTTTCGGGGTGATCCATCAAGCAGAGGCTGAGAAAAAAGGAGGAGAGGTCCCAAAACACAAAATCCTCATGCATTTTCCATAGACTTCTTGAGGAACCGCTACATCGAAAACTACTGAACGGAATTACACCACATTTGGCAGGAATGCAGATTGTGCATTTTGTGATTTGCTGCAAATGTGTTCCGTAGTTTTTGAGAAATTGAGGCTGAAAAATATTTGTATATCTGGATGGTTCGGTTTGAGGGATCCTCACAAGCGATCCTCAAACCCAATTTTAAAAAACAGAGCATTCTGATTGGTCAAGGGAGAATGTTTTCCCTTGGGCCATCTTGCTACCCCAGGAGCCAGAATCCTGTGACAGCAAGCACCAGATTGGTTGCCAGCTACATGAATAAAATGTGTTGGCAGCTGTTACAGGACTCGAGGACTTAGTTCCCTGTCCTGAAGTAGAGATACTCTGCCCCCTAGGCCCCATGGGGGAGCCCATTGGGGCACCCCCAGGGCAAAAATGTATACAAAATCAGCAATTATTAGCATGATCCTGTATGATTCCCGTGGGATCAAAAGAAACAAAAAAACAAACTAGCAGTCTGGGGCCACATTGTTTAATCAAGGGGAGGGAGACATGTGGCACTGATGTGCGCAGGAAAACAGATCAAGATCTTGCTCCCTGCTTTTGGAGCAATGCTGGTTCCCGCAGCTTGTGAGCAGCTTACTAGGGCCACAGGAGCCCTGGGGCCATATTAGGCTTGGGGAGCCTTCCCTTTAAAATAATGTTCCATCATTTTCCATCCTGATGGACTGTTCAACTTACCAAAGGAACCCAAGCTTGTTTCAAGTTGATTTGAAGGTGCGTTATTGATGCAGAGGAATATGAGGACATCTCTACCAAACAAAGCACTTAGGGGGTGATTCTGACCGCGGCGGACGGCGGTCGCCGCCCGCCAAGCGGTTCCCGCCGAAAGACCGCGGCGGTCATTCTGGCTTTCCCACTGGGCTGGCGGGCGACCGCCGAAAGTCCGCCCGCCAGCCCAGCGGGAAACACCCTTCCCACGAGGAAGCCGGCTCAGAATGGAGCCGGCGGAGTGGGAAGGTGCGACGGGTGCAGTTGCACCCGTCGCGAATTTCAGTGTCTGCAAAGCAGACACTGAAATTCTTTGTGGGGCCCTGTTACGGGGGCCCCTGCAGTGCCCATGCCATTGGCATGGGCACTGCAGGGGCCCCCAGGTGCCCCACGACACCCCATACCGCCATTCTGTTCATGGCGGGTGAACCGCCTGGAACAGGATGGCGGTATGGGCTGTCAGAATCCCCATGGCGGCGCAGCAAGCTGCGCCGCCATGGCGGATTCCCATGGGCAGCGGAAAGTCGGCGGTACACCGCCGGCTTTCCGCTTCTGGCCGCGGCTGTACCGCCGCGGTCAGAATGCCCGGCGGAGCACCGCCAGCCTGTTGGCGGTGCTACCGCCGACCTCCGCCATGGCGGTAATTACCGCCAGGGTCAGAATGACCCCCTTAGTTTGTATATTTAAGAGGAAATACCGTTGTTTGTTGGAGATTTATATCTTTATCTGTAAACTTGTCATCTTCTCAATGTGAGAATTCATGTTGTCATTGATTTCTGTATGAAGACAACCGAGGAACAATCATATTGCCAAAATTATATGTGTAAAAGGTCACTGGAGACATTACCTCATGAGCCTTTACGCAGCTGTAGTGTAGAGTATACACTAGACACAACCAAAGGTTAAAGTAACGTTATAGTTATGTGTGATAACAAGATCTGTTTTTCTTTTTTTTAAACCTAGAAATTTACTGAAAAAAAACAAAGGTTAAAGTAACATAATAGTTAGGTGTGATAAAAAGATCTGTTATTGTTTATAAAGACACCTTAGTAATTCACTGTAAAAAAACAAATATTAAGGTAACAATATAGTTTGGTGAATATGTCATGGATGGCTTGGATAGTATTTTGTCTTTTTTGGCATCAAAATGTGGATCTTCATGTTTTGGGATGGTTTGGGAGTTCTATTACACTGAAGTTAGAATTCTGGTTTGTATCTGCTGGCACCTGACTACTAATCAAGTGTGAGTGCCCCAGCAGATTCACTGTTGGTGCCCCAAAGGTAAGCCCATTTGTGCCATTGTGCTCCTGAATGAAACAAACCATGAGCTATACTGCTGGTTTGAAGACAATCACCTGACGTCTCAAGTGACTACAAAACTATGTAATATACCTCTTGTGACCTTCTAATTGTTTGACAGCTTTGAATGTAAACTTTAATCTGTCCCGAAAATGATTTTAAGTGATGACTGCTCCTGCTTTCCCCCCTCCCTTTTAAAGGATACAACTTGGTTCACATCAGGGCTAGTAAATGTCCCTGCAATCCCCAAACAGCTTTTAAAGGCATCAAAATGTTGCTGTGTAATGCTAGATCAGCAGTTAAGCATAGAGTCCAGGTTGCTGAATCATGTGAAGAAAAGGAGGTGGAAGTGCAATAATTTTCAAAAATACTGTCGACCTTCAATATCGTTCCAACACACTTTCTTAAGAGAACCTTTAAGGTGTGACACCAACTTTAGTTCTTTTAATATTACCATAATTCTAACTTCAGAGGCATTATCTATTAACATCTTTAATTGTAATGTAAATAGTCCTCACACTATGATTATAGCTGATTTTATCTATTTGCTGGAATTTATAAATCAATAAGCTTCTTTCTTTGCATTTAAAAACACATATTTACTTTTAAAGCCTAGATGCTAATTCTGCACGTTATTGCATTATATTTCTTGACATTCGGAAATACTTCTGCAGCCTCACCCCTCTGATGGTCATCAACCATGAGAAATTCCTGACAATTGAATCTTTAGAGTTCATCCTCATCATTTAAGACAACTCCTACAGGTGGGATGATTACTCCAACAATGTCTCCAACTAGTTGTGTTCCATTACTTATGCTATGTGTGAGTCTCTGTGATGGTGTCATTGTCAAAGCATCTACTAATTCTACATTAACCACTAGTAAAGCTCCAGAAGTACTAGTTGGTAATTTGTCCACCACTGTTGAAAGTGTTCTATTCTTTTCGTCATTTAAAATCACTCCTACTGGTTGGATGATTGCACCACAATATCTCTCACTAATTGTGTTCCTTCACTAATACCATGTGTGTGCATATGTGCTGGTGTCACTGTCAAAGCATCTATAATATATACATGATATATCTTAGAAAACAGCAAAGCTAAGTAGCAAATAATCTCCCAATCAGCTGATATTTTAAAATAAAAATCCATTCCACAAATAAAATAAACTCCTAGAGGACTGTTTCTTTCCCTTGTAAAATTTGTTGGGAATTACCTTTTAATTCAAATGTATGTTCACAATTGCTATTTCCTACATGTCTCTTTCTAATTTGATTTCTTCTTCTGAAAACACATATTTTGCCCTTTCCTCTTCTGTCTAATTTCAATTTAGGATAAATCATTTCCTTTCTGAAATCATCTTCCTCCTTATCCAAACATTTTTTAAAACATCTTCCTCTCTGGTGTTATTGTGTGGAATGTGTGCCCTTCTCTCTTCTAACATCATGATGAAGGTATTCTATTATGGTCTCATTAATCAGGTCAGATTGTTTGCATATGCCTTAGCAGTGTCTAAAGGTAAGATGGTCTAAAGTAAGGACAAGCTGTTGCCATTTCTTTTGCATGTAGATGTTAGTTCATGCTCTTCTGTAAAAGATGTTTTGAAAGAATCATGTCAACATTTGAATAATAATATTCAAAGTGCTCTTGTCTGTATACTAAGCTGAACAAAATACTACATGTAATTGTGTATGACAAAGTTTTGTGCTAGTATCTCACCTCTCCCGCAGCTGATGAAGGTAAGTAAGCACACAAATCCTTTTCATCTAAAGCTTGTGTGTAATCTTGAACTAACCTAGAATAAACATTTGTTGTAAAATCTTCTTTAATGTGATCTACAAATTAAGCTTTCGATTTTTCCTTATCTAACTCATGTGGAGGTGTCATGTTAGTAAATGCAAATGTAGATTTCTCTCTGGTGTGAGGTGTTACACTAATAATAATACCATAGTTGCTAACACTGCTACTACAAATGTAATACCCATAATAATCTTGCATGTACCTCTTGTTAGGAAACATGTTTGTCTAGAGTCAGATCACTAAGCAAAATATTGCAGCAAATAAAGTCAATAATTTACTCTCAGACTTTTGCGGTAAGCAGCTTCTCAATTATTCATCTTTTTATTTTTTGTAGTTAGTTTTTTTAGCTTTATTTATAGCAATCCTCATATATTCATCCCTAACCCTACTCCCTCTTCTTCTAAAATGTTATCCCTACTCTTTTACTGCAGCCTTGGGCCAAGGAAAATCTTCCTAATTCTTTTTATTTGTCAACTTATCAGTCTTTATTTTACGTCTCCATTTCATTCAATAAAATTTTTTAGACAACTTTCATTTCTTTCAGAACTTCTTTTTCACCAGTTTTTGCCCAATACTTTTCTTAGTGAAATGTCATGGGGGTTCAAACAGTCCTGAGCTCCCATCAATCAAATCTGATATTGGGATGTTTAGCATTTGATTGACATAGTAAGTCCATAGAGGTGCAGAATACCTCTGACAATGGACTGTTGCTCTTTGTGATCTTCTTGGGGGCCTGTTGATCTAATTTTTCACTCATACCTCTCGATTCTTTCTCCTGGCGGTATGTGTTCAACTGACACACTTAATCTAATTTTTTTTCCAACCATAGGTTTGTGACCTTTCAGCATTATAAGGGGCTCTTCTTGATCCAGCACTTGTCCCTTCACCTAGATCTTCTGCTTGTTCTGGTGATGTCCCAACTGTCACTTTAGGTTAACTTCCTACTTCTTCTTCGTATCCCTCACCAGACGATTCAATGCCACTTTGTGAAATCACAGGAATCTGTACTGGGTGACTGTCTGCAGTTCTTCATCCCTTTCTCTCTCCTGCTATTGTGCCTTTTGCAGTACTGCTCCTTGGGCTTGCACATATTGCGCTTGCACTGTCACCAGTACTCTTGGTTCTGGCTCAAAGAAGACTATTTCTTCATATGGATTCCTTTCCCTCTTGGTATGAGATGCATGCACCTACTTTGGTACTCCGGCACATGTATTCATTATTGAAATCAACTGGTAGGAGCCTTTTCACCTCAGCTCCAGGCAGCTGATTCTAGACCAACACTCAGTTGACGGGGTGAGGTCATGGCACTTCTCTTGATGCAAATTTGCAGTGACTGCTTCAACCTGTTTAGAAACAGAATGTACTACATTAGCCAATCCTTTGCAGTAATTGAGTATCATGTCATCTGTGATGTGCACAAGTGCATTTGTGGGTACAGTAAGCAATCTCATTACACACCCCATAAGGATTTTATGCAGGAATAATCCTGTCTTCCTGTCAATAGTACTTCGTAGACTCATCAACAACAAAGGCAAAGCATCATGCTGTTTCAATGAAGTGGATGCACAGACTTTCGCCAACCATGACTTAATGGTATCATTGAGCTATTCTACAGTCCCAGATGCTTCTGGATGATAACTACAGTGTAATCTCTACTCCACCTCTAAAGCTTCACACAGCATCCTCAGGACTTTGTTAAAATGAGTCCCACGATCTGACTCTAGAGAAACTGCATTCCGTACGTCTCTCAACAGCAGTATAGCTACAGTGAGAGGTCATTTCTCAATGTTGAGTAGGCTTTCATCCATCACTAGAAAATGCACACGATAACCACAAAATATATCAGCCCATTACAAACAGGCATCTCGATAAAGTGAATTTGCATTCCATTGAAAGGGCCACCTGATTTTCCTACATGGCTTGGTGTAACTGGTGTTCTTTTCCCTATGTTCATCTCCTGGAATGTTACACAGCGGTTGCAAAATTCTCCTGCAAGCATCCTTAATCTGGGGTTAAACTGAATCTGTCTGAACAAATTCACAATTGTATCTCTCCTTAGATGTATGGGGCAATGGAAATGTTGTGTCATGGGAAACAGCAAACTGTTTTGCAAAACTGGACTTTCATCTGCTGACATCCAAATGTCATTTGCGTTTTTCCCATATCCTGCTCTGGCTGATCCAACCCTGCTGTTCTGCTTTTGTACCATCTTCATGTAATCGCTAGAGCTCTTCTCATGTATCAGCTCCTGACAACAACTTCAAAGAAGCAGTGTCCTCTTTAGATTTCTTTGTGTAAGCCCCATTAAATGTACAGACTATAAGTACAAAATACCATATGACTTCATCAGCAAACCTGTTTCCAACTGTCACATATCCATTGCCACTTTTGAGAGCTGCACATTTAACATTTGCAACTTCAGTTGGAAACTGCAGAGCTTCCAGTAAATTTTTTATTTGCTTGCCGCTCCTTATAGGAGAGCCAGATAAAGTCATGAAACCCCTTTGTGACCTTAACTGTCCAAAGTCATAGACCACATCATAGCCATACTGACTATCTGTTAATATAGTCACTCTAAATTTGGCTGACAGACTGCAAGCTCTTGTAAGTGCAATCAGTTCTGCAACTTGTGCTGAGGTAACACCTTGAAGTCATAAAGCTTCCACAACCTCTTGAATTGTCTAGAAAGCATGAGCTGCTCTCATGACACCTTCATTGGTTCTCAGACATGAGCCATCCATAAAGATGACATAATCAGGCTCAATCAAAGGTTCATCTTTTATGTCTGGCCTTGGATTGGTGCATAAGTCAGTGACATCTAGAGAATCATGTTCAAACATCCAATTATTCTGATCATTTTATGGCAGTGGTAATAGCGTTGAGGGGGTCAATGTCTGACAGTGTTTTAAAGGGATGTTTCTATGGCAAGGATTTGCTGTTTATACTTTGTGAGGTTACTACTGGCCATGTTCTGTCTTTTTGTTCTGGTAAGCAGCATGTCCATTGAATGAGGGACCATAACAGTTAAAGGATGTCCCATCACTATGTTTTTACATCTCTTTATACTGACACCAATCACTGCCACAGCTGGGCAACCAAGCAGCTACAGGGCCCAGGGTGATCGAATAAGCCACAGATCTTTGAAAATCTCCACGTATCTGAGTAAGCACTGAAGGAGTGCAGCCCTCCCTCTCACGGCAAAACAATGTGAACATTTTACTGTAATCTGGCATTCCTAGTGCAAGGGCACAACAGAGACTTTCTACTAGCTCTAGGAAAGCTTTAAAACAGTCATTTTCCCATGGATCAGATCAGACACACCCATGTGTGTCAGCCTCAGTAAAGGCGTAGCCACAAGGGAAAGTATCCATTGTCTACAGTAGCCACTAATTCCCAGGAACATTCTGACTCTTTGTGTTTGGGTGGATTCATTCTTAGAATTGTTTCAACTCTCTTGTGACACCTTTCTCATTCCTTTTTCAATGATATGTCCAAATATTAGACTTCTTCCTGATTGCAGTTAACTCAGAGACACTTTATGTTCATTCTCAGATAGGTGGTTCAACAATGCAATGGTATCCTGTCTGCAAGATTTTTTAGTGCTCGATGCCACAAGTAGGCCATCCATGTTCTGCACCAGAACTGAATCACAAGACATCTGCAGAGACTCAAGATTAATCTTGTTAACAATGGAAGAACTCTCAGTATACCCTTGTGGAATTCGGCACCATGAAAAATGATCTCTTGAAACACCAAAGAGAACAAGAACTGGATGTCTTCATGTAATGGGATAGAGAAAAAGCCTTGACAAAGACCCACAACGGTAAATCATTCTGAAGTGCATGGAATTCGGAAAAGTATGTTGGCTGGATTTGGTATCACAGGACAACATTGTCATTAATTAATCTTTAGGAAATCCTAAGCTATTCTATATTTTCCATTTGGGTTCTGTAAGCCTATGATATCTGAATTATAAGAGCTCTCACTGAAGATTCCTTTCCTCAGTATGTCTTTGAATATTGCTGTTATTCCTGCCACTGTTTCTGGGGTTGAATTGTATGGTGGTGTTCTCAGAAAGATTGTATTGGGGTCACTGTAATACTGAATGGTTCTACACCTTTAATTAGTCCAATATCCTTCCTTGTAAGATCCCATACTTCTGGGTTCATAGTCTCTCTCAAATCAGGGGGTAATTATTTTACTGTTGTTATTGGAGTTAGTCCTACAGCTTCTTTTTGGGTCAATTTGAATTCAACATCCTCATCATGCTCATCATGAGTTTGAAACACAACCCCATCCAGTATGCAGTCAGTTGTGCAATTTAACTTGCACAACAAATCTCTTCCTAGCAGATTCACAGGATTCAATTCACACACTACAAACTGGTGTTTCTCTTCAAATTAACTTAGCTTTATGGGGACATCTTCTGAAACTGGGTTTTTGATCGGTTCCTTTGTAACTCCTACAACTTAGATCTTCTTTTCTGAGAGGGGTAGGCCTGGGACTTCTGATGTTCTAACAGTGGGTGGAATGGGTACTTCCACTGTCAATAAGAAATAACACTTGGTGGCCATTTACATCACCTTCTACAAATGGTCCACTCTGGTCTACCTCTAAGACTGCCCAAACTTCCTGCCCCTTCAGGCATCGTCATTGTGAACTGTCTGAGCCAGTAGTCTACTGACAGAAATGTCAAATGAAATATTTCTATCAAATATAACATTATTTAAAAAAAAAAAGATTAACAGATTGTATTAGTTTTTGTATAAAGAAAGAAACAACAAACATAAAGACATAATTACCAGTGAATAGGTAAATTACTTTGGATGATACAGGTCAAAGAGAATATTGAGTTCTTATCTTATATTATTATATAGAGACATCACATTGTCATTGAAATACGCAAGTTCTACATTTACAGTGCCTTATTATTCCAATAGGAGAAAGTATTCACTCCCACTTGTAATGCACAACACCCCACACCCCGCCCCAACATGCACCAAGTCCTAGTCCACAAAAGGTGAGAAGATACTCATCAAACGGCTGCTCCATGTCAGAATACAGGTCCAAACATGGCAGAGAAAAAAAAAATTCTGCATGTATAGTTCATCCGCTTTATTAGTGATAATCAAAACAACGCTGTCTCCATGAGAAATGTCAACGCGTTTCGGCTACCGCCTTCTACTGATATTTGCAGACATCTTTTACACATCTATAAATACAACCTACGTCCTTCATTTATTACAGTGGCACACTTGTGCAAGTCATATGGCGGCCATCTTGAAACATGCATGTTGATACTAGCAAAGCATGCAAACGGTTGCTCAATTGCTTTTGAATCACCTAAATGTGATAGAGGCAACAAATATTTAGGCAGAGAAACACTGTAAACCACTTATCAAATATTTGTAAACATGATAATACATATTAAATAATAATTGAGTCATACCATATATATCAATACAGCCATAATTGGTAATACCAAATGTTCGAACCTGAAACCCCAATATTGTCAAAGATACCCTATTAGTTCACAGTTAAAGTCCTAGTGCTTTATTCGTTTACATAAATATTGATGACAAAACACAATGTTCAATAACAACAATATATCAAAAACTGTCCCTCAAGATATAAATGAGTCATAGGCAGATCCCCATTTCACTACTGCATATTGCTGACCAATGCAATGTCAGGATATAAAATGATGGCCTTAATTTCAAAAGGTGACTAATGCAAAAAGTACAACCCAAATAAAGTTCTGAAGGATGTGAAAAAAGAATAAAAACTAAAAAAGAAAAATGAAAATGAAAAATATGTAAAAATATATCAAGGATATATCTACTAATCCAGGTTTTCTACATATCTACATCTACATATATATATATATGTATACACACAAATCCACATACACATATTGTCAAACGAAATTCATTGAAATCCCCACCTCAATGTGGCAAAAAATTATATATACAGATTGATTCTGCCCACCTCTACCGATGTCTGAAGAGAGCAAGGGCTAAAGGTGACCAAATAGGGGATTCCCATTGTTCATTTAAAGGGGGCTCATAGATGGACATGTAGTTCTGCATCTAAATTATGTCCCAACAGGTTCTCTGAAACAAGCAATAATATAATTCTAGATTCAGCCCGTCTCAATTCCAATGTTCGGTCACCTTCCCTAGGACTCAATCTAACATATTTAATTCCATAGAAGGTTAACGTGCTGCAATCTCTTGCATGTGTCACTCACAAACATTTGGCTAGAGGATAAGATCTGTCCTGATTCTTAATTGCTCTTAAATGTTGTAAAAATCTAACCTTAAGTTTATGGATGGTGCTGCCTATATATTTTTTCTGGCAACCACATTCAATGACATACACAACATGATCTGTTTCACGGGTTATCCGTCTCAGATCACACAATTCTTTCCATCAAATGTCTTATAGTTCTGAGTGTTGAATGCATATTTGCATGCTTAGCAATGGCCACATTTCCAAAAACCTAAACTCCTTTTCGTTAGCCAAGATGTGTTCTCCCTCACAGAGAAAAGGCTCCTGGTCAAATAGTCTCCTAATGAGTATAATTTACGGTAGGTAATTTGAGGGTATTGACCAACTTGATCCTTAATATGTGGATCCCGTTGCAAGACATGGCAATTATCTTTTATAATATTTTTAAGAGCCACATGTTGTTGATTGAACTCTAAAAATAATCGCGGAGGGGATCTATCGGTATTAGCATTTTCCTCACCTGAATACTTTTTGAAAAGTAATTCCTCTCTAGTTTTCTTCCTGACTCTATTTTGTGCATCAATTACAATTTTCAACGGATATCCTCTATTTACAAATCTCTCAGTGATTTTCATGATTTCAGCCTCAAACCCCTCATCTTCTGAACATATCCTACAAACCCGCAGGAATTGACTATACAAAATATTCCACTTTAATGCATTGGGGTGACCACTATTACCATGCAATATAGAATTACATGCAGTAGGTTTGCGATATACTGTAGTCTCCAACTTATCGTTCTTAACTTCCAACTTAACATCTAAGAACTCAATGGTGTGTCTCCTATATGATAATTCAAGATTAAAGTTTAACTCATTATTATTCAACACACCAATGTATTCCAATAAGGTCTGTTCATGACCATCCCATATAAGGAGAAGATCATCGAAATATCGCACCCATAGCACAACTTTGTCCATGTAGATCTCATGACCAGGCTATTTCTTTCTCCCACCATCCCATATAGAGGTTGGCATATGTGAGAGCAAAGGCTGTCCCCATGGCTGTACCCTGTTTCTGAAGGTAATATTGGTTATCAAAAAGAAAAACATTATGTGTAAGACAAAATTCTAACATGGACATAAACATATTAGTATGTTAGTATGTTTAAGAAACTCTATGGGTCTAGTCCCTAAAAAGTATCTACAGGCTTCCATCCCATAGCAATGTTTAATTGATATATATAAGGAAGTAACATCCAGGGTAACCAACAGATAATTTTCATGCAATGGAATATTATGAATTTTAGATAAAAAATCATTAGTGTCACATAGTTAAGAGGATAACTCATTGACGTAAGGGCATAGGAAGAAATCCAAATATCTGGAGGTATTTTCTAACAATGATTGATTCATGCTGACAATAGGTCTACCTGGAGGATTACATTTATTCTTGTGTATTTTAGGTAAAAAGTAAATATAAGGAGATTTTGGAAAATCAATTTTTAAATATGAATATTCATCATGATCAATAAGCCGATCTGCAAGCCAGCCATCTAGAATTTCCCAGTAGGTCAGCTGATATTGAGCTACAGGATTGTGACATAATTTATTATAGGGATCAACATTAGATAGTTGTCGATTAGCTTCTTTGACATACTTGATTGTTTCCATAGTAATAATGTTGCCACCTTTGTCTGAAGGTTTAATAATGATAGTGGAGTTGAATGCAAGGAAATGTAACTCTCTCCAATCATTGGCTGTGAAATTAGTGGCCATACATCTATTGGAGGACGAGTTTGTGCGAAATTATATATATACATAATGTAGATTTAAGGAATGAGGGAGATAGCTTCAAAGCCTTCCAGGGGCCATCACTAATGATGTGGATAAGTCAGGTCCTCCAGTCTGCTCAACCAAGCACCAGCATTGTGGTATTAGATTATCCATCCTCTGCCCTGAGCATCAGGAATTGTTCTAGTAGCGTGTCCCACACCATGGAAATGTGCCTTTGGCGCAGTTTCCTATATCCTTCCCTGTACAATGCAGCACTCTCTGCATCTTCCCACCGGCATACCTCTGCCTGCCATGCAGGCACCTTTAGAGGAACAGGCTACTTCCAACGGCTAGTTGTTTGCCATTTTGCAGTGAGTAATGTCAGGTCCGTGAATTGTGGTGCAGTGCTGGTACCCTTGGTTCTTGGGTAAAGCCCCAGTATGCAGTGATCAAGTGTATCCCAATATGTTAGTTCTGTCACTGAGCAGAGTAAATTACATACCCTCCCTCAGTAAGACCTCAATGACTGACATGCCCACAGCATGTGGAGAACGTCCATGTGCTCGGCATAGCATCGGAGGCACGGGGATGCAGCTGAAGGAAAGAGTGCATGTACTTTCAAGTGAGTTAGTTACGCCCTGAAAAACATTGAGAACTGAATAAATGTAAAACGTTTGTTGTGGGGAATAAGGGTTGCATATTCCATCACAAGGGACCATTCCTTGTCATGGAGAGGGCGGGCTAAGTCTGTCTCCATTTCTTACAGAGTGGAGCCAGGGATAACTCTAGGTGGGAATGGAGAGCCCTGTATAACCACCTCATTAAGGGGGTCATTATGACCCTGGCGGCCGGCGGTAAGGTGGCGGTAACACCGCCAACAGGCTGGCGGTGTTCCGCCAGCAATTATGACCGTGGCGGAATTGCCACGGCCATACCGCCGGCCCCTCCAATATCCCGCCAGGATTCCGCCTGGCGTTCATAATCCCCAGGGCAGCGGTGCAAGCACCGCAGCCCTGGGGATTAGGAGTCCCCGACCGCCAGCCTGTCCGTGGCGGTAAACACCGCCATTGAAAGGCTGGTGGAAAGGGGACTTGGGGTGCCCCTGGGGGCCTCTGCACTGCCCATGCACTTGGCATGGGCAGTGCAGGGGCCCCCAGGCAGAGCCCCGTTGTGCTTTTCAATGCCCGAATTTCGGGCAGTGAAATGCGCAACGGGTGCTACTGCACCCGCTGCACATCAGCATTGCCACCGGCTCTATTACGAGCCGGCAGCAATGTTGATGTGACATTTCCGCTGGGTCAGCAGACGGTAACACTGTTACTGTCCGCTGGCCCAGCGGAAATGTCATAATCGGGAGCCAGGATGGCGGTATTCTGTCTCCCACAGCCTCGGCGGTCTTTTTGCAAGACCGCCGAGGTCGTAATGACCCCCTAAGTGCCTACCCGACCCTATTTAATGAAGCGCCTGTACCATGGTAGGTGTCCTGGGTTTCTTTATTGACAGTGTCTAATTTTCTTGTGTGTCTTTGAATATATTAGCATGTATTAGGAAAAGGGCCCTCTGGCAGATCGTGTGTGGCTATGAATTCACAGTGGGGAATCAGTGTGCCTTCTTTCAATAGATCCCCTATTGTGGATATTCCCTGCTCCTCCTAGTGCAATCGCCTAGTTAGGGAGAGTACACCCGATAGAGCGGGTAGGCCAAACAAGGGGATATTAGGGGCATACCGAATCGTGGCTCAGGTCAGATGAAGCACAGTATGCCAGTACACTAATTATGTAATAATAACGGTAAATCATGTAGGCAGCTATTCTTCCTGAGCAGCAGCATAGGATGTAGTTCTCGGCTACTTAAGCGTGCTGATGTGTAATTTATTTCTTGAAGATGTATGCCCACCAGCCAGTGCGAAAGCCATTTCAGTGGCACCATTACGCAATATGCTCGAAAGTCCAGTGCCCCCAGGCCTCCCTCATCTGTGAGTAACTGAAGGCTGATATGGTGGTGTCACGTGGCCCAGATTAGATCTATTAATAAGGAGTTCAAAGTTTTGAAGACCGCTTGTGGAATAATGATGGGAACATTTATAAAATAATATAGCAGTTTTGGTAGCATCACCACCTTAGCCAGGGCTAAGCAGCCAACCACCAACAGAGGAAGGGTGACCCAAAATTTAATCGGAGCTCTTAGTTTTGTTATTGCCCTCAGTTAGTTCCCATCCAGCAAATCAATATGTGAAAGATAAATGTGAATGCCTAAGTATCTAAGATGTGTTGGTCTACAGGAATTTCAAGTATCCCCAAGTGGACGTAACAGTATGGGATAAGGCGTGTTGGAAGGAGAAGGCCTGAGATTTTGTATGGTTCACCCGGAAGCCCGAAAATTCTCCAAACTGATGGAGAGTATCTGCTGTTTGTGTGAGGTCTATGTCCCGGACAAACATAAGCATGTCATGCGCATATAGGGAAACCGCATATAAATGGTTTCCACATTTTACTCCCAATACTGCTCCATCTTGGCGCAACCTTTGCACGAGTGGCTGTATTGCTAGGAAAAACAACAATGGTGACAGTGGGCACCCTTGGCACGTGCCTCCAGACACCGGGTAAGATGTTTAAATATATTCCCCAATCTTGGTTCTGGCTGTTTGGTGTGCATACAGCACCCCGACCCATATGATGAAAGCTGCCGGAAGATTAAACTTCCCAAGCACTGAAAAGAGATACTCCCAGTCTAGTGTATCAATTACTTGCTGCAGATCTTAAGAGAAGCAGCCCGCCCCAGGAAAATGAGCTCTCGCTATTTCGATTATTTGATAGAAGCACCTAATATTCATGGATGTACTCCTGCAGAGTACAAATCCACAATAATCAGTAATAATCAAATCCGGGAGTAACTGAAGCAGCCTTCGAGCTAGAACCTTGCTAAGGATCTTGTAATCCATAGTCAGGAGGGACAAGGGTCTATATGAGGATAAGTCCTCAGGTGTGTGGCCTGGTTTCAACAGGAAGGTAACCATGGTCTGCCCGGATGTGCTTGGCAATTCACCAGCGTCAAGGGACGCCTCATATAATTGTACACGCTATGGTGCTAGACGTGCTACGAATGTTGAGCAGAATTCTGTAGGTAGCCCGTCCAGCCCTGGAGTTTTATTACATGCTGTTTCTCTCATAGAGTCTACAATTTGCATCACTCCCAAGCCTGGAGAGTTGGAGGTCCCTGAGGAAATCTTTCTGAATTCCCAGAGGGGGCTTAGGTCCAGCCACATACAAGGTGGAACACCTGATTAGCGCATTGCTTCCTAGTGGGCGAGAGTACACTGAGTTTTGGTGTGGAGGATCTGGAGGGCTGGATTATGTGTGCCAATAGTATGCCAGCTCTGTCCCCCGTGAACTAACTGGCCTAGTGTTTCATCATGTCGTATTTTAGCTACCTGCAGATCTGGCAGATGGGCTGGATGTGTGCTTATTTTCTGTTTAAGGACTCCCATGCGATCCTCTAACCAGAACAGATTTTTTAGTATAGTGCACCAGGTCCCCACTGCTGTTGCTACAGAAACCCCCTTATAACAACTTTAAAGGGTTACCATTCCACCAGCGGTGTCGAGGCCATACCCTCGTTAGTAGAGACGTAATTACCAATTGCGGTGCCCTGCATTTCCTTAAATACTGCATCCTGTAAGAGTGATGGCTGCATCCGTTATATTGGTATTAGTGCACAGACCCTGCCCCACTGGAGAGCTGTCTCCAGTAGGGTATTATGGGAGAACGTCTACCCCAAATAAATAATTTCACTAAAGAGTCCTGTCATATGGGTGGGACAGAGTATCTGGTCTAGTTGGGCAAGCAAACCGTGTGGCAGGAAACAGAAGGAATATTCCCACATACCTGCATTGTGTTCTCTCCACAAGTCCACCAGGGCCCAGTGGGATACTTAATTATTAAGAGCCTAAGCTTGTCGAGTTGCGTTGGCCTGGGGCAATGAGGGATTGGATCGATCCAGAGTGACATCTAACACTGCATTAAAATCCCCCTCCTATGAACCAAGGGATATGTTCCCAGTCTGCCAATACTACTGATAGATGCTGTAGGAACATATCTGGTTCGGTATTGGGATGGTAGATACTTCTCAAAACCACTTGTACCCCATCTAATAGACCTTGTGCAAAAGTGTAATGGCTCAGAGCATCGATTTTGGTTTCCTGGAAGGGAACCCCAGTTCAGATCCAAATTGCTGCCCTCTAGCAATCCCTGAATATGACGTGTCAAAAAACAGGACACAACTGGTGGAGAAAGAAACAACTCCCAGCCTCAAGGTCCAGCATAAAATCTCTAGTCGACCAAGCAATGGCCCAGATTTACAAGAAAAAGTGTGATGCTGCGTCGCGCTCCGTCATTCTTAAAACGGAGGGATGCGCTGTAATCACAAGATTATGGCACATCATTGTGTTTTCCTCTGGGCTGGGCTGGTGCAAAATTTGATGCTGAGCGCCAACGCAGCCACCCTTGCGCCATGGTGCAAGGATGGCTGCATTGAGGGGGAGATTGTTTTTGTGCAGGAAGGAAGACCTTCCTGCACAAAAACAATCTTCAATGGCAATTTGTTCTTTCTTTCTATGTGTGCAGAATGCAGCACACATAGAAAGAGCAAAAAATGAGGAGAAATGAAAACATTTCTCCTCATTGCGCCATGCTTTGGCGCTGGCACAGATTTACAAAAACGTGCAAATCTGGGGCAGTGTCAAAATGAAATGGGTGTCACTGGGGGACACCCACAGAAACCCCCATCGCACGCCCCTTCCACGAAAAAGGGCTGCATTTGAAGGGGCCATATTTACAAGGTGGCGTTAAGCCACAGAAAGTGGCTTAACGCCACCTTGTAAATACAGCGCAGGGCATAGCGCCACCGAAGTGTCACTAAAAGTGACTGTCCAGTGGCGATAGGGCCTTGTAAATATGGCCCATTAGAATTCAACACAACCATATTTAATCTGTGATATTAGGTGCAATTGCTGGAAGGTAAGGCCAAGTGTAGGTAGAAAACACTACAGTGGCTGCCACAAGGCATATATAAAACACCTTGCACAGCCCCTGCCCACCCGCCGCATGAGAATCCCTTAAATCAATCAGTTAACCAGGTTAATCGGGGAGTATGGTACAATAATACTTATAATGGAGAGATTAAGCGATTCACCTAAGGTTTGTGGAGACTGTACTTGCGTATAAACGTCAAATGTGCAATAATCATTTCAAAGAGCCGCTAGGAAAATGCCCTCCCCAGGTGAAGAAAGAGGAGAAAAAACTAGCCAGAGACACAGCAGGCATAAAACTAAGACGGTACTTTAAGGTAATGCAATGAAACAACCACCACCCGGCAGTCTCTCCAGCACTAGTTTGGACTGCACTTGTTTTGGTTATATTATCGAGTCCGAAGTCTGTTGTGTCACATTGGGGAAGAGTGCAATACTGGAGTTCCTGTTCGAGTCCGAGTCAGTGTGTTGATGCGAAGGAACACAAAGGTGACCTATTAGACCTGGTGTCCATGGACACCACTGTCACCAGTGCTGCCTCTCTTACCTCCTGGGTCTGCTGGGGGAAAGGCACTGCAGTTGACCGTCGCACCTGCTTTTGTTTCTGTTGTTGAGATGATATCCGATTGACACTCTGGGGCAGTCCTATTGAAGGTTGAAGCCAAGATGTGGAATATTGCTGCTCTAGCCAGTCCAAAGCCACTTCTGGAGAGTCAAAAAACATTGAGCGTTCGTCATGTATAACCTTCAGCCGAGCTGGGAACAGCAAGGTGTAACTCAGCCCCTCATCACAGAGCTGTTTCTTCACCAACTGATATGAGGCACAACGTTTCTGTACTTTGAGTGGGTAGTCTGGAAAAAGTGATACCTTTACATTGTTCACAGTGATGGGTGCTGCCTTCCTGGTCATTTGCAGAAGATGATCTCGGTCAGAAAAGGTCTGGATTTTAGCCACCAGTGTTCATGGTGGCACCCAAGGAGGTGGGTGGCATATCTGCAGTCTGTGGGCTCTCTCCACCACAAAAATGGCAGAATGTCCCTGGGATGGGCACTGTTTTTCTCAGCCAATCCTTAATGAATAGTGTTGGGCTAGTGCCCTCCACAGACTCTGGCATGCCCACTATTCTTACATTATTTCGGTGTGCCCGTCCTTCTTCGTCCTCGTCTTTCTCATGTAGAATCTGTAGCTGCCGCTGAAGGTCAGAGATTGCTGTCGTGTTTAAGGCATGTTGAGGAGCCAACTCCATCAGACCATTTTCAGCCTTGTGGTGCGCTTTGTCAGCTAATTTGAGGTGGTTATTTCTTAAAATACCAAGATCTGCGGCCATAGAGTCTATGGAGTGTTGAATGGATGTTCTAGAAATGCGTATTTCTTTCAAGATCAAGTCCAATTTATCAGCAGGGGTAGGTGAATTAGTGGGAGGGATGCAAACCTCTGTTTCTGGTAAGCTGAAGTACTTGGGGAATCCTGACTGTCTGCTGTCTCCCCCCGCTGGGGTGTGGGACACGTTGCTTTCGTGGGCCCCATGATGATAGTTCAGAGTAGTATGTCATTGGTCACAGGTGAAACTCCAGTGGCCAGAGCACAACAAGATGTCCCATAAGGGCCTCCACTCTAGTGTACACGAGGGGCAAGATCAACAGCATCCTGTACTGTCAAACAGACTGGTATCCAAAACCCCTACGCTGAAACGTCCACCAACTCACAGAGGTCGTGAGTTATAGTCAGTCCTATGGGAATACGACATCACTTTCCAGATCTGTAGTGCCCAAGGTGATTCCCAGCTGCAGAGCCCCAGCGTGTGTTCAGCTTAATGTTGAGGGGGGTTTACACCATAGTTGATTTGAAAGATAGTGCCTGTCCCCACCTGTGCACAAAGCCTAGATACCAACAAAGGTAAATGTCTCTGGGGGCCCCCTCCCCCTACAGAGCAGCACAATCCAGGTGGCTTGCTCCCACACTGGCCGGATACAGGGAAGTGATCCACCAAATTCTTCTCAAACAACGAGGTGAGGACACCGACTCATGTCTCTTGCTATATGTGTAGCACCCTCCACTGGTACAGTGTCAGGCAGGCCAGCCCACAAAGTGAGGCCCTATCTCAGTATGCCACAACAACTCCACAGGCTCTAGCCCATCACACCTTCAATTTATTTTTGTGAGCCTGATGGGTTGTGGGCCTCAGTCTGCAGCAGCACAGCTCCAACAATAGACTCAGTTCCCATTCCAAGGTAACTGCGGCTAACGCTGCCCGTGCACTGCCTCTGTCCAGGGCCCACCGCTCATTCGGCCCTTGCTGCAGAACCGCCGGGTCCCGTCTGCACCGTGGTTCGCACCAGAGATCACTGTCTGTGGTTCTGCCGGACTGCAGCAAGCTCAGGCTGGTCACCAGTATGTATTCCCATCTTGATTAGACAGTTTGAAAGCAGAATGGTGTTGGATTCTCGTGCGGGCAACAGGAGTCTTATAGAAACCCGTCTGCCATGTTTGGTAGACCATTTCATGTGATGGTGATGACAAGCACTCTCCAGATGTCTGAGGCACTTAAATTTAAACCTGCAGGTTCATCCTCTGTTTAATGCACTAATGTACTGTAGTCTTCGAATAGAATAGTTCAATTATTTATTATAATGATCATCAATGTGTAACTTTCAGTTCAATCTTTAATCATTCAATCAATGTCATTCATTGGTGAATTCTGTACATAATAATTGTTGATTACTTCATGGCGCCATACGTTCAATGAACTCAATACATTTCGGGTTACATGACCCTTCATCAGGGGTATCTGCAAATCAACAAGCTCAATGTCACCAGAAGGAACTCCACTTTACGACCGACGTGCCTTAAAAGTTGTAAAATTCCCAAAGCCATCTTATTCCCTAAAGATATGACAGATAAGATATGCTGGTTTCGCTATTCAGGCACAGTATGTATAAATTTGATTGCCTACTACATTTGTTTGATTTTATAAGCATTTACTTTCTTTTAAAGCCTGCATATTAATCCTGCATGTTATTGCATTATTGTTCTCGATATTCAAAAATTATTGTGGGGACACTAGCATGTCCAAGAGCCTGATTATAGTAAGGTGCTGTTGCTTGCAACATTCAGACGTATTTGGGTATATTCATTACATCCTTGAATATCACATTTCCAATAACCAGTGCTTGTTAAATATCTCATTAATTATAACCAATGCTTGTTGATTATGCACATTGCATCCCACCTGCTAAACTTGCGTCAACAGTAACTGCCAAAACATGTGCTTTTCACAATGTGATTTGTATTGAACATGTGCCAGGAGGATAATTGCTCATTTCCTTAACAAGCAAGCAACTGCCTTTCCACCTGCTCCAACTCTAACAGCAAAACATGTGATTTTCACAATGTGATCTGTATTGAACACATGCCACGATCAGGAGGATAGTTGCTCATTTCCTTAACAAGCAATCAACTGCCAAAAGGCATATGTGCACATTTGATTATTTAAGGATGTTTGTGAGTCTGAGGCTTTGCTTGGCTTCGTACCTATTGCTCTGCTCACCTGTCTCCAGTCAAGTCATGTTCCTTGCCCTCTAGCTTGCCTCCAATCAAGTTCCAGTGTTCCTCATTCTCCGACCAGCTTTCAGTCGAGTTCCAGCATTTCTCGTCATCCGGACAGCCTCTAATCAAGTTCTGGCGATCCTCACCCATCGGGTGGCTTCCTGTGGAGTCCTGACTCATCTTTTCTGTCTTTTGCCAATGATCTTGTATTTCCTGTAAAAGAGAGGAAATAAGAAAGGTGAAAAAAACAGTTTGGCTTCTTCTAAAGGTTTCAAGCAGGTAAATTCATTCCAAGGTAAAGAAAGATTAATCGCTAAATTTGCGCTGCACTAAAATCAGTAAAATCACTTTTAAATAATTTATGACAATAAGAATTAGTGTGATCTATTGTTTGGGTGGGAATTCAAGATATTGCTAAACAGACATTAAAAAAAGACGTATTTCCTGTAACAAGTACTCCCCTGAGAACTAGGAGATCGGAATTAGAGCAAAATTTATCAAAAGTATTATTGGCAAGAGATTACACCAGAAGCCCTTTAGTCGAGTTGGTTGTTTTTGATTTTGGATATTGCTTCAGAAACTCTGTGAAATTATTGTATAAAGAGGAAGAGACTTGTTCAGCCTTATAGAAATGTATGTAAAGAATGCATGTGTCAACAAAAACTGACATTATTCATGTATAAATCTACAATAGTGTAGGAAAGTGTCACTGTTGGCATGGTTATCCCGCACTTTTTGCCTAGTGTTGATGCCAACTTTGATTGAAAGTATGCTGAGACCTTGCTAACCAGGCCCCAGCAGCAGTGTTCTTTCCCAAAAACTACCTTTTTTTCCACAATTGGCACAACCCTGGCATACAGTAAAGTCCCTTGTAAAAGGTATCCATGGTACCAAGGGCCCTGCCGCCAGAGAAGGTCTCTAAGGGCTGCAGCATGTATTATGCCACCCTAGGGGACTCCTAACCCAGCACATGTACCCCTCACCCAGCACATGTACACCGCCTTGCAGCCTGTGTGTGCTGGTGGGGAGAGAAACACAAAGTCAGCTTTGCACGCCTCTCAAGGTGCCATGCCCACAAACCCCTGCCTCTGGCATAGGTCAGTCATCCCTTTAGCAGGCCTTTTAGCCCTAAGGCAGGGTGCACTATACCACAGGTGAGGGCATATCTGCATGAGCAAAATGCCCCTACAGTGTCTAAGTCCATTGTTAGACACTGTAAGTGCAGTGTCACCATATTGAGTATATGGTCTAGGAGTTTGTCATTACGAATTCCACAGCTCCATAATTACCTCACTGAATACGAGGAAGTTTGGTATCAAACTTCTCAGCACAATAAACCCCCACTAATGGGGTTGGCTGGTCATGCCCCAGGGGAAGGGCAGTCAGACGAGGGGGCAGGGTGGTCCGACCAGTGCATAAAAACTAGCACCAATATCCCCATCCAAGTCCAATTGGGATGGGTTCCTATCACCAGTTTAAATGGTCCCCATTCAAGGGCACTTTGACCAGGACTAAAGTTCCCTCATGGCGCTCAGTCCCAACTGCAGCGCCTCCAAAACCAGTACCCTGTAGGCCAGTGGAGGTCCCCTTTCAGTTCCAAAATGAAGCAAAGTTTCAGTGCCAGGAGCCAGGTTCTCCACAAACTTGGGATAATGATGTCCCCATAACACTACAAAGTCCACATAAATCCGATAGGTTACTGTAGGAAAATGCCACTGTTGGCATGGTCACCCCCTAACTTTTTGCCTTTTGTTGATGCTAATTATGATTGAAAGTGTGCTGGGACCCTGCTAACCAGGCCCCAGCAACAGTGTTCTTTCCCTAAAACTGTACCTTTGTCTCCACAATTGGCACAGCCCTGGCACATAGGTAAGTCCCTTGTAAATGGTACTCCTTGTAACAAGGGCCCTGTGGCCAGGGAAGGTCTCTAAGGGCTGCAGCATGTATTATGCCACCCTGGGGATCCCTCACTCAGTACCTGCACACTGCCTCGCAGCTTGTGTACATAAGACTAAGTGGACATGGCACTTCCCTCAGGGTGCCATGCCCACAACCCACTGCCTGTGGCATAGGTAAGAAACCCCTCTTGCAGGCCTTACAGCCCTGAGGCAGGGTGCACTATACCACAGGTGAGGGCATACCTGTAAGTACAGGGTAGCCTTAAAGAGTATATGGTCTGGGAGTCAAACACAAACTCCACAGTTCCAAATTAGCTACACTGAATACTGGGAAGTTTGATATCGAACTTCTCAGCACAATAGATCCACACGGATGCCAATGTGGGATTTATTAAAAAATGCACACAGAGGGCATCTTAGAGATGCCCCCTGTATGTTAGCCAAACTGCTAGTGTAGGACTGACCGGTCTGTATCAGCCTGCCACTTTCAGACAAGTTTCTGACCACATGGGGTGAATGCCTTTGGGCACTCTGTGGTCAGAAACAAAGCCTGTTCTGGGTTGAGGTGCTTCACACCTCTCCCCTGCAGAACTTGTAACACCTGCCGATGAGCCGCAAATGATCAAGCCTCAGATTACAGTGCCCCAGGACACTGCAGCTAGTGGAGATGCCCGCCCGCAGGACAAAACCCCACTTTTGGTGGCAAATCCGTTGGGAAAATTAGGGAAAACAGGGAGGAATGACCACCCCTGCCAGAGCTTAGGTGACCCCCTCCCTGCAGAATCCTTCATCTTGGTTTGGAGGACAGGACCAATAAGATTAGATTTGTGCACCCCTTCCCAAAGGTAGTGGGCACAAGGAGGGCGTAGCCACCCTCAGGTACAGTAGCTATTGGATACTGTCCTCTGACCCCTAAAACGCCCCTAAATCTAGGATTTATGGGCCTCCCTGAACCCAGCTCAACAGATTCCTGGTGACCTGACAAGAAGAAGGACTGCTTAGCTGAAACCCCCTACAGAGTCGAAGGAAGATGACAACTGCTTTGGCCCCAGCCCTATCAGCCTGTCTCCTGCTTCAAAGAACGTGCAAAAGACCAGCGACACGCCCAGCTGGACAAGCGGCCTCTGTCCAACTCCAGAGTACTGCCCTGCACCCAAAAGGACCAAGAACTCCTGAGGATAGAGGCTCTGTCCAAGAAAAATCCACAACCAAGGACTCCCACATCACTCCAGATGCGTGAGTCCTGACTCCTGTGCACCGACTCCCACGGCCCGAGTCCAATTGGTCCACCCAGCAAGAGATGGTTCCCTTTGGAGAAACCGACAAACGGTGCATCTACGATCAGCAGGCAGCCCTCCTCCCCATCTGACCGGTGCTGTGCCGGCGACACCCCCCTAGACCTCGCCTGCAGACTCTGAGTGACCCCCAAGGTCTCCTCATTGACCAGTATTGGAAATCCGACGACCTGTTTGCACCTGAACCTGGCCACCCCTGTGCTGCTGAGGGTGTGTGTTTGGTGCCTCCTTGTGGCCTCTCCAGTGCTTCTTCAAACCCCCCTGGTCTGCTCCCCGAGCCATGGGCACTTACCTGCAGGCAGGCCTGATTCTGAGTACCCCCTGTCTCCATAGGAGCCCACATTAAAATTGATCATCTTTGACCTCTGCACCCGGCCGGCCCAATGTTGCTGGTGGTGAGTGTTTGGGTTTAACTTGAACCCCAACCTGTGGACTTCCTAAAACCCGGAAACTGAAACTGTAAATGTTGTACTAACCTGTAAAACAACCTAACATTTCTTCCCCCCAGGAACTGTTTCTGAAAATTGCAGTATCCATTTTTAAAACAGATTATTGCCAATAATTCAAAAACTGAATAACTTGTCAATTTCAAACAAAGTACTATTGATACATCTCTGAAATACAAATCATTTAAGGTACTTACCTACAACTTGAATCTTGTGGTTCAAAAAATAAACTAAGAACATATATTTTTGCTACATTAAAACAATTGGTCTGGAGTTCAGTCATTGAGTGCGTGCTTCTTCTATTGTCTGTGTGTGTACAACAAATGCTTTGCACTACCCTCTGATAAGCCTTACTGCTCGACCACACTACCACAAAAGAGAGCATTAGTATTATCTACTTTAGCCTCTGTTAAGCCTCTGTGGAGCCCCTGGACACTGTGCACACTATATCTCATTTTGATATAGTATATACAGAGCCAGCTTCCTACAAATAGTTTATGCAAGTTCAATGTATTAATGAAGTAATTCTTTTGCAATTCAGAATTCTAAAAACCAAGAACCCAGTACTTTGAGAAATCAGAAATCCTGATGCCAACACGACACGCAGTCCAGGGTCCTGCTGTCCGATTCTGCAGTCCACAAAGCAGAAGCTGGTATTTTCTCTTTTTCTCGTCTCAAACCCCCTTCTCCTTGAGGACTGGCGAGAGGGCAATGCACTCTTCATCGGGGTCACATTAGTCCTCACTGGGAATGGGGAATTGTCTTCGCCCCATCAGAACACCTGGAATTCAGGTGAGTGTCTCACACAGAACAAAAGTGCTTTCTCAGATGTTAACATCCTATTATCGGTCTGGGAAAATAAACTTACAATGTATTTTGATTATTTTGATTCAATTCTAGCCTCCTAAACATTATATCAGTTATGTAATCACAGATGGAAACCTAATCCATGGTTTAATTGCTGAGCTAGCCTTGCTGAAGTTTGAATCAAGCTTGCATGAAACACATTGGAGAAGCAATGATGATCCTGATACCAAACAGTTATACTTTCAAACGTTGAAGAAGCAATGATGATCCTGATACCAAGCGGTTAAACTTTCAAATGTTGGTCTAAATATAAACATAGTCCACATTGAATATTATATTTCCTGCGTTATAATTGTGCCAAGTCTAACTAAGAAACTTTTTGCAGTCATTAAATACCTGTCCTCCCACTATCTATTAAGAAGTAGCAGATTATCACAAGCGTTCTGAAAAATAATTCTCACTTTATGACAAAAAAATGCTATGATTAAAATAGACGTTAAAGCAGAACTTGATTACAAGGACACCTGAGTTATTTTTATTCACTTGAATTTTAATAAAGCTCAAATCCTCTTATTTAGACCCCTGAATGAAACTGTTGTCAGTTCCTTTATTCAAATTTCTACAACTTTGTGTTTCCCTGCTGACATCTGTCCTGCTAGACTAATGAAAAGTTTAGGAATTCATCTGATCCATAATTAAAGTCTCATTTAGAGTTTGGTAGACAAGGTGCTCTGCCACAAAGATGGAGGAGGACACTTTCTTCCAAAATGACGGCTGACCACTCTATCTAGAACTGGGAGTACTGTCATTTCCAATGGCTGTGCCACTGCTGGCTCTGCCTGCATGAACCCTGCACCAATGGCCCAACAGTGTTAAGCTGTCGGTGTAGGTGTGCAGATGGTTTGATGTACTTTTTTCAGTTTAGAAAAGTCAGGGAAATCCAAGCAGTCCTGAATGTAAGACATTACAAATACCACCACGCCCTGTATGAAAACTCCCACGCTGTCAGGATCTACAGTTTTTGGTTTTCAAAAACAAATTCCTGCTTTGGGAGAAAAATGGTGAGAGGCTGCATGAAACATGGTGGCATAACAACAAACTTTCAGTGCCTTCAGCGGAGCTATCTTCAGAGGAGCCACTATGGTGGTAGCTAGTCTGAAGGCACAGATAGATCCACTCCGCCTGTGGGAGAACTCTAAATATGGTGGGAGGTAGCCGGGCCAGAGTGGTAACGACCTCCACCACCCTGATGAATTGGAAGGCTGCCTGCTTTACTCTAATTGACACCCTTAGTTTTTTTACTAAATCAGTCTTTTCTGAAGGCGAGATTTCAGAGAGTCGCAATCTGCCATAGTAATTATTTTTTTAATTGTTTGTTCCTACTAGATGATTGCCAAAATAGTTGCACTCCCATATCCAGCTAAAATAATAGAAAATCTTGCCTTTCATCAACTACAGATGTTCATTGAATCCAACAATCCAGTTAATTACAAGGTGGTTTAAACATGGCCAGACCACGGAATTAGTAGTAACTTTGGTGTCATATGCCGTTTGCATGCTGGAAGATCGCGGTGAGGTCTGTGCATTGGTCCTTTTAGACCTCTCCACAGTATTTTATAGCACACACTACACACTTCTTCTTTTGGAAGCTAAGCTTCTAGATAGTTGAATTATATGTGTCAAATCATTATTGACTAATCTTCACCAGCCACCATTCACTCTGCCAAGACATCAAAAATTATTTGGGAGTCCCTCAAGGAGCTAATCTATCCCCCTTTTATTTAACATGTACATGCCCACTAGCTTAGTCTCTGCAAAACACTGGTGATCTGTTGGACATGTACTCTAATAACATGCACATTCTATTTAGAATAATGTGAAGAACTGACAAATCCACCAACCCTTTTACTAGTGCCTAGGCAACTCTGTCTTTTGTCCATTTGTGGATGGCAGACATTTTTTTTTTTATTGAACCCCCTCCCCAGCTCAACCGAAATGCTAATTATTAGGAATTGCATAGGAAAATGGGTCCCCGATTTCTAGCCTGACTTCATGGGCCCTTTGCCTTTTCAAGTAAGTGCTATAAACAATCTTGGAGTTATCCTTGATGTTAACTTATTTCTTGAACCTCAGATAACAAAATTCATGGGCATCTAGGTTAGGCACCTCAGTCGTCAAAAAAAGGTTATACCTTTTAATTCAGCCTGCTATTACAAACAAGTGCCTATCACTTTTATTCATTCACATCTGGACTATGCAAACACTTGTAACATAGGCCCTCCAAAGAAATTCACTAGAAGACCAGACTTGAATTGATAAAAAATGCTGCAGTCCACGCTATTGTCAATAGTAGAGTAAAAGACTATAGTACCCCTATTCTTTTTCAACTTCACTGACTTCCACTTGCACAACCACAATCAAAATCTCTCTCAGAAAATGGAAATCCAAGTTGTTGTTTTTTTATCAAAGAATGGATTATAGAAATTATAATTTTACTAATGTTAGATGAAATAAACATTCAAATCAAAAGATTGTGAGAGTTGTTTTGTTGAAAAAGAGGTGAATTTCTTTAGATGTACTTCTTATTTTTTAGGTTTAATACTTTATTGCATAATTAATCAACAAAATCATTGGAATCAGCAACAAACATAAAAGTATTATCATCTAAAACATCAAAAACATCCTAGTGGAATTTATCATTCTCATACGTTTAAAGCACTAACTCCATGATAGGTTATTGGTCCTCTATTTAAATTATGTTGTGTATATCATCACAAGGGCAATAACAGAACTGTCCACTCCAGCGCCATGCTGTCCTTAAAGTTCTGCATCTATGCTGATCTTGTAAATGACGCTGACAATATTAATTAGTCGTAAGCTAACAGCTAAATCAGCTTTCACAGTTGTTTGGCGCATGCTTTAAAAGGTGTTCCGCTTTTAAAATGAATTTTGGCATACATGCCATGTGTTGAGGTGTTAACCCTTTGAGACAAAATAGGATAGCTTGTCGGCAAGATCTGATGCCATTTGAATTAAAAATGTTTTTGAGGTACAGTTTCCGCCAGGGTAACAGTGCGGGCATTTGCATAGAAAGTGTGTGAAGTCTTCCCGGTGGTATGCACATAGCCTGCATCTCCCGTTGTTTGAGGATTTAAGCCATTTTAGAACTGCATCCAATGTGGGGAGTAGACCAAATCTAGCGTGCAGCACCTTTATTTTTAGAGACTTTTAAAATGTTCTGCCAGGTATGGCTGTGCAGTCCAAGCCTTGTACGTGTTAACAGTCATCTATGAATGGGATCGTAGTCTGAACTTGTCTTAATCCTTGCTCCATGATAGCCGCATGATTTGTTAATTTAATACTTGCTTTAATAGCTTATGTGGTAGGGTCTTTTGTCACAGCTCTTCTACCTGTAGGTGCTTAATAGCCAAGACAATTTTATTTGGCCATAAATTTGAGATCTCCAGCAAGTTCAGGCCTGTTTCCTCCCAGAATTGTGCTTTTAGTGTGTTCAGGTGCGCCAGTCTTAGCAGGGAGGCATATTTGAGGAGAGCCCCATCATGTACCAAGGCTTGGTCTTGTAGCCGGAATTCCAGTCTGATTTGTGCCAGTGAAGAACTGTATGGCAGATGCAAAAGAAAGAGAAAAACTTTACTCTGGGCAATGTTCATGAAATTGTTAAACTTGCCAGGATACGTTTCCAAACCAAATGCCAGGGAGAGCAAAAACTTTGCCTAATCACCATGAGGAGTGGGCTCTAGTTTGGGCTATGCAAATTAGTAGACAGGTTTTGAAGAAATTCAAGTTGGGATGCCATTCTGGCTTTAAAGGTCTGTAGATGCAAGTGGTGAGACCACTGCTCCTGCAACCAGACCCCCAGGTATTTGTAGCTACTACTTCTGCCCACAAGTTGTTTTCCACAGAATCACAGCTTTTTCTTGATTACACGCTAGTCAAAGATGACTACCTTTGTTTTCTTCAGGTTTACCAGCAGCATGTTTGTCCTGCAAAACTGATCAAGGGTGTTTAGTAGTTTTTGAAGCAATGTGCATGAAAGATTCAACAGGACGATGTTTTCTGCATGTAATAATGATGTTAGAAGTTGATGGCCCAGTTTGGGGGATGGGAACTGTAAGTGTTCAATTGTGTGTACAAATCTGCCAGATATAAGTTGAATAGCATTGGGGCTAGAACGCAGCCTTGCTTAACACCTCCATCTATATGGATTTTAGTAGACACTCTTCCATCTCTGGCAACTTTTACCCTAGCCCATTTGTCAGAATAATAACTCTGTATTCCTCTTAGCAGTTTCAGTGGAATATTGAGATCTATTAACTTCTTCCACAGTCTGTGCCATTCCACTGAGTCAAAAGCTTTAGATAGGTCCACAAAGCAGGTGTACAAAGCCATTTTCTTGTTTGTACATTTTTTTGCCATCATGGCCAGTGCTATCAGGTTGTCAGAAGTGCTCGATAAGGGGTGGAAGCCTGTTTGTTTCAGAGGTATTAAATCCAGTTTAGTTGCCCAGTCTTTCAGTTCCTGTAAAAGGCAACCCGCAAATATTTTTGCACCAATGTCGAGTAAAGCGATCAAGCGATAGCTGTCTGGGATCCCATAGGATGGGATGGGATGGAATGGAATATTGCCCAGTTCCAGGAATCAGGAATTTAGTTTTCTGTGACGGAGGCATTGAAAATATTACTGAGCTGGTCAGACATAAAATCAGGATTGTGTTTTAATACCCCAGTGGGGAGGCCATTTGGACCAGGGGCCCCATTAATTTTGCAGTGTTGGAGTTGTACTTCCGTTTTTTGTACTTCAACGGATCAGGGATTTAGCTCGTAGTTTAAGATAGAATTGAGTTCCTCTGCTTCCTGACAGCTGTACAGTTTGGATATATACTCTATCCACTTCACCTCTGTAAGGTGGTGCTTAGGGTCCCTGCGGCCCCACACTCTAGTTGATTGACAATGGACCACAGGGGACTGCTGTTCTTTTGTTTGCAAGCCTCAACAACTTTGATCAATTCCTGGTCTAGGTGTGTCTGCTTTGCTTCCCAGACTGCCTTCTTGTATTTCTTTCTTAGTTCATGGAAGGCCCCAAATTGGCTTGTGTCCTTGTGTTAATTTTTTAGGAGTCTTGCTGATTTGTTGAACTGTTGCCTTTGATGCTTTAGGGATTGTGTGAACCATTGATTTTTATTCCGTAGTGGACCCACCCTGGACCGTTGGATGAGAGCTAGCTGGTTCCTTCGTGACATTAACATTGCCTCCCATTTGATGATTGTATCCACCTGGGCCCCTAAATCGGGTAATAAGCTGGTGTTCCATGCCTTGTATTTCACCATGCACATGTCTGACCACCTTATACAATGTAGATGGCTTCCTGGAACCTGTATTCCTATATTATGTACCTGCGCAATGTAATGGTTATTATTCACAATTTCCATAATTTGTGGGTGATGGTCACTTATGTATCTGACCTCTATGCTAAAATCTTGATATAACTTGAAAATTGCCATAGAAGCAAATATGTAATCTAGGGTGCTTGCAGATTTCTTTGATATGTGCGTCAGGTTCACTGGGCAGTCTGTGGAGAATCAACCGTTCAGGGCCCTTAGCCTTAATGCCTCTAAGGCTCTCACCAGAGGATGACCACATTTATTCACGTCCCTGAAGAGCAATACCTGCTGTGGGATGCCCTGGCAGTGATCCAAGGCTCCTTCTCTGGCACTTTTTTTCCCATGGCTGGCCAGGTTTAAGTTGAAATTGCCAGTGATGAGCCAGGAGGCGTTCCTGTATGAGGCTGTTAGAGATAGCAATTCATTTTCCACTGTATATAATAGATGCTGTTTGTGAGCCTGTTTGAAATTGATGTAAATGTTTAATATAATGACCGATATTGATATCTGATCCAATAGCCAATTTTCAATGATGACTGCTAACATGTGGGCTGGTAGCTGGTCAATGCTCCTTGCATTTAAAGACTTACTTGTGGTTATGTAAGTTGATAGACCTCCCTTAGGGCCAGATGTAGCAACTTCCGAGTTTGCGACTCGCAAATTGCGAGTCTGAGCGACTCACAATTTGCGAGTCGTAAACCCAGATGCAGGATGGTGTCCCTGACACCATCTGCGAATCGCAAGGGGGTCGCAAAGACCCACCTCATTAATATTAATGAGGTGGGTCGCAATTTGCGACCCCCCTGCGATTCGCAGCACTCACAGGGATGGTGGCCTGCTGGAGACAGCAGACCACCATGTCTGTGACTGCTTTTTAATAAAGCAGTTTTTTTTGTATTGCGCCCGTTTTCCTTAAAGGAAAACGAGTTGCAATACAAACGAAAAAATGAAACGTTTTTGTTTCATTTTTTCAGAGCAGGCAGTGGTCCATAGGACCACTGCCTGCACTGATTTTTTTTTTGCAGGGCCATTCACAAAGGGGAAGGGGTCCCATGAGACCCCTTCCCTTTTGCAAATGGGCTACCACCAGTGTGACACTGGTGGTAACTGCAAATTGCTTTGGGACCGCATTCGCGGTCACAAAGTAATTCTGCATCGCAATGCGAATCGCAGATAGGAAGGGGAACACCCCTTCCTATTTGCGAGTCGCATTCCCATTTGGCGAGTCGGTAATCAGGTTACCGACTCGCAAAATGGGAACGAGCATCGCAATGTGCTTTTTGCATGTCGCAAACAGCGAAATTCGCTGTTTGTGCCATGCAAAAAGCTTTGTACATCTGGCCCTTAGCGTGCCCTTTGGACTTTGCTTTTGCAGCTAGGCTAAAGAATTCTTGGAACCCTGCTAAAAGATTTTCAACCTCTTCAAGTTTCTTGTAGACAGATAATTTCAAACTATCTCATAAAAGATACCAAGTTTGTGTGTGGAGCGATTTAGCTTGTCCCCGTTTTGTACCAGGATATTACTTTTGTGTTACCCAGCATACATTTGGGCATAGTTCAAGACTTTGAGCTTTTGGGTTTTGCTGGATTCCAGCTCCATCCTTGGGGTGCAAGGCTGCGTCGGGATCGAGGAGAAAATTTGTTTCTACTGGCTTCCTCTTTTTGCAAGTCTGCTTCCTGGCAAAATCTTGTCACTGGTTGTTCCTCTACTTATTGAGAATACTGATGGCAGGAGCAAATATGTCATCGTTTTAAGTGTTATTATTAACCTACTTAGAATGTATGTCCTGTTTTCCTCTCTCTCATTTTACTACTTTAAATTTGAAATATATGTTAGCTATTTATTGCACTCTATGTGGTAATCTATCAATTAAAAATATTAATAAATGATGCAATATCGTGAAATTTAACAATATAAAACTGTCAGTGTCGACATAATTTTTTTTCAAGTGGCTAAAAGCACACACTGATATAAGCAGGTTTTTGTTATTGCGAAATATACTTTGACATACACCCAAATGGGCATGGCCCTTATGGAGTTGAGTGTATTCTAGTTTAGGTACTTACTGAGACTGGCCAGGTCTTGCTATGTATTTGTATATAGATTCTGCTACTATCACCTCATGCATTTATCTTTTGCCCGTACACTTATGACCTTTATTCAGAATCATTGTGTTCAGCCCTCTTCATATTTGTGGACATTGAGAGAACTATTCATAGTCTCTTCTCTTCCTTGAACTAAAGCTTATTTTTTAAAAAATAGATATGTGCAGTTGCCCAAAATGTTGCTTAGGAGACATCAGCACACTACACCACTGTCAACACCCACTTTCACCATGGCACTGCTCAAGGGTGACAGCCATTTCCTGCATCGATGCCACCTAAAACCATGGGGAGGAAGTGATCTACTGGGAAAGGTTTAAAAAAAAGTGGGTCAAATAGTGCATTTCACAACTTTTTTCACTTAAAATTGCTTAAAAGCCTGTGGCTTTGAAAGGGGACATATAAAATATTCCGATACTTTCATGGTCTGTTTCGGGAGAGGGCTAGGGTTGCACTTCAGTTACGAGGACACAGGTGCATTCTCAGCTTTAAAACTGCTAGGCTGACCCTACACATTCAGGATCTGTGAACAAGTTGTTCACTGTATGTTATGCTCCCAACTGCTTAGTGACCCTTTACAAAGCGTGAACTAAAAACATATCCCTCTTTCCCAGCTCAACTGCTATGTGTTACATTAAATCATGTAAACCATCATTATGTGACCCATTCTTGGTATTACACTGAACCCATTTCTTCAGCCCTCAGTCCCTAAGTGACCCATACCAGGCCTAACATGAATCACGTTGACAGTTTTCTAGGACCCAATCCCAATCATGCCAGCCATAACTACTATCCTTCCTACAGTGGAGCACTGCCTGAAAAAAGCCCTGCTCTGGACAAACAATAGCTAGCTAGATTTACAGAGAGAGATGCCTGCCAACAATCTTATTAGCAGCACTCATGCAAAACGGCTGTTTAGCACGTCACACAAACTTTCCTCAGGGCTCAGAGGAAAGCTAGTGTGCTGCCCTCGTGATTTGTAAAAGAGGGACATCTTTGGGTACAGTTCCCTACACGAATATAGCCTTAGAATTTCAAGTTGCATCATATGTGTGCTTTCATATAAATACACAAGTAACACGTAGGTATTCTTCTTGAACGACATTTTGCCTCCACGTTTGTACCTGGTTTCACTTGGCTTTAGGGTTTCACTCAAAATAGGTTGATTATGTATTGGTTCAAAACCATGGGTCGTTTGCATTATCTGCTCCAGAATGGCCCTCTTTGTAGAAATGACCTCTTTGTGGCGGAAAGGGGTGGACTTTCCACGCTAAAACTGTTTATTTCTGGAACTTTGCAGTTTGTGCTGCCCCATATAGCACTTATTAGCGTTCCTTGAGCACCGACATTATTGTATAGTAAAATCAGACATCGTGCCAACAGTTTCAAAGGTGAGGCGAGACCCTGAGAGAATTCTTGAGCCTACCTCACCACTGTGCTCCCTAAAAAGGACGATCGCATTCTGTGTCATCTAGTTAACGGGTTCAAAATAATCTTAGTCCAAATGAAAAGTGTCCTTTCTTAATTTACCTCCTGAGTGTCTCAGATTCACCCTTTGCCCATCCTTCACAAGTACAAGAATGAAGGTCTAGTTTTAGCACTAAACCCGAGAGTAGTGGAGTTGAACAGCCAAACTGAACTCTCTAGAGGCTGTGAGAGCTTCAACGACACTCCAGAACGCAGTATAAGGCACACAAGGTAATACACAGCAAAACGATTCAGAATAATAAAAAATATCCTGGATAAATGAATAAAAAACAGCAAAACATACCTTTGTAATTCTTATGCACCATAGATGTTAATGAAGGTATAATCCATAAAAAGGTTTACAAAGCAATTTACTATAACCTACTGTACCTCTGATTTAATGTAGTGCTTACTTTATGAGAGAAAGAGTGTCAGCGCGAAGCTCTGCTCAGAAGCCAGAGGCTGGGGCAGTTAAACATCTGTGCTCGAATACCAGGGCTGGTAGTCTTTAATATATGATCAGACTCTCCCTGTCGCTTTTTCTCGAGCTTGCAGGTTTTTGCTTTCTCCCTTTGTGATGGTTTTACCATCTTCATGTTCTTCAGTCTTTCGGATCTGTGTGTCTTTCCCTCTCTTGCACTGGTAATTATGTAATGCGGAAAAGTAAGTGCCGTGTCCTCAAAAATAAGTGTCAGGTGCGCCCACCAGCAACCACAGGCTCAAATTAAGCATTGATTTAATGTAGCTGCAACCCCTAAAGAAAAATATTGTATTTCCATAAAAACAGAAGGTATAGGTGACTGACTTTGATCATTGTAAAATGTAGACATAAATTCCAGCCAGTTAAAATATGTAGGATGGTAATATATGTTAAAGTCAGGGCCAATCCTTTAAAATGCACTGTCTTTGTTTTTTGTACGCTTTATGTGGCACAAACTAAGTGTTGCAAACAGATAACCACTAGAAATGATTGTAAGTAGCATTCAAAGCCATCATCCTAGACCCAATGTACTGTTCTAGACAGAGGGCCACCTTTGGCAAATAAGTACGGACCCTGTTCCTCAAAAGGAACAGTTGGCCCCCAACTGCGAGACAAGGCCTCCTTTAGAAAGAAACACAAGCAAACCCTCAAAGGGTTTTGGCCTGTTAGGCCTCGGTATTTGGAATAACTTGGATTCAGTGGAAAGGGATCCATGTCTAAACGATGATAGAAGAAATGCTTGTGAATGGTTTAAATCTCTCACAGTCGCTCTGGGATCATTTCAACATTGTTTTTTCATGCAGTGAGCCATTCTAGACAAGAGCCCACAATTTACAAATCAGTACTAAACCTGCTCCACACGGCAACAGTCCATCCTGCGCTGCTTGACAAGGCTGTCTCTAGAAGGTGACCTGCCTTGTCACTTCAGGCTGAACTATTCCTATAGGAGCAGGACCAAGACTGATTTACATATGGCGTGTTCCTATCTAAGGTTGCATGGTAGGTAAAAAATGATGGACTGGACTGCAGCCCATAGCAATTACCAGTAGCTGAGATGAACTCAAGAAATCCACCCATCACTCTTTTGTTTTCCTCAATTCAATGTCCAAAGTTTGATGGTATGTTTGTCCCGTGCTCACTGACTCAAGACTCACTCTACTGACGACGTCCAAATGGCCCAAAATCGGCGTGAGGTAGTTATGTTTTTCTGTTCATAGAGGACCAGGCCCATCAGTTCGGGCAAGACTGATTTGCATGTAGCTAGTTCTTGTCTGAGGCGGCATGGTGGGCAAAAAATATGATGGTCTGGATTGCCACCCAGAGTATTTACCACAGGCTGATATCAAGTCTATCAATACACTGATGACTTTTTTTGTTTGCTTCAGTGCCAAAGTGCACCCTTGATTTGGAGCACATGGTGCAGATTGGGACATTCTGCTTGATTGCACAAACAATTCTGGCACTCTGCCTGAGCTGAGGAGAATTCATTATTCAGGGGTAGAGGATTCCAGAGTATATGTTTGGGAGAAAATGGAATGTGTCTAACGAGTGAGAGACTTCAGGGGAAAGTGGTTTGAGGTGTTCAAAGGCCACTACTCCCTCAACAGACCTTAGAAATGTTTTATTCAGTCTCATGTTTTCAGGATCTAAACATTTTCTGCTAGTAAGCTTTAGCAAATAGGTCTGGATTGTTTTAAATGTATGTTCAGTGTTTTGTTATGTATGGGTAACGGAAAATTCATAGCGAGGGACCCAAATACTGTTTGGGAAGCACACGATGTGTTAAGCACAAGATGTGAGCTTCCGTGCGTAAAGGCACGTCCTTAATTATATAGACCATGCCTCTCGGAAATGACTCCTAGTTATGCTTCTTTGTTCCCTTAAAGACCTTTTTCATCTCACTGAAAACATTGGCTTCAGGGGAACACTGAGTCTAGCTGTGAAATTCGGAGACTTCTTGAGTTTCAGTAGCAAAAGGTAGTTTTTTTGAAGATTTTTTTACATTGGAGACTGTCCCTGGGTATAATCGCGCTCATTCGCATTTTTGCTGTAGATTTTTTTCCTCTCAACTTTCTATCGCTTCGCGTGGGAGGTGGTGGGAGGTTTTGAACTCGGCGTTCAAAGCCTGTTTCCACTCCCATTAAAAAACGGAACTCTTGTGTGATCATTTCCAGTTATTATGTCCAGTAGGAAATACCTTTTGACAGGATTTCCTGTCAGCTTTCAATCCAACACAGGCCTCAGTATTAGCCTTTGTTCAAATGATTTCCGAATGTTTACATTACAGAAACATTCCAATTGCTATTAGGAAGCAGAAATCACAATTCAGGAATCCGTTTACTTTTAAAATTGCATAGGCAAATTTGAGCAAATGAAACTTTACACAAACGTTTGTCCGTAAGGTATTTTCGCAGTCACCACTTAGTTGCTCTCAGCTGTTAAAGATTTGCAATAAAGCGGCAGCCCAAGATGACCAGTAGGGTGCGAGAGCGCCATCTGGTGTCTAAAGTAAGCAACACATATAATTTGCCATGCAGCCTACGGTGCAGATATCACACATATCCTCACTCTTCATCCTGAACATATTTCAACATACATGGGATTATGTGCTCTCTGTGTTCACTGAGAGCAGGTGTCGAGTGTAGATTTCATGTACTTAGCATAAAACCAGCTTGGTTCTCGGGCGGGCAGAGTGTGAGGCTTGCCAGCCTTGCAAGGCGCCACTAACAAACTAACCTGCTTGGATAGTAGGACCATGGCAGTGCTGCCAGATTTTTAGAGCATTCTGTAGCCCAAATCCAACCAAAAAGTAGCCCAATTTTGCTACTTTAACGAAGATGGGGCAGTGGCAGGCAGTAAAAGGAGCAGTAGATGGATATTTGTGGCTGGACAGTCTTACAGAAGTGGTAAGTGCAGAATTTCTGCTCTTAAAACTGCATACCTTCTTTCATTCTTTCAGGGTGCAACCTGCACAAACCAATTTTACCCGCACAACTGGAAAAAATATAGCCCAATTGTGCGTGATCTAGCCCAATTTGGCAACACTGCATGGACGTCAATTCACTGAAATGCCAGAGACAGCGGAAGTGACATCACATGCCCTTTGACCTCCACTTTCAGTTACACTCACATACACGCACACACAACCTCCCACTTACATACTCTCGTGCAAATAAACACACACACACACCCGCAAGCACGCACACAAAATACATTTAAAATAATGTTTTACTCACCTCAGCTGCCATGGCATATTCCAGCTAATTGTACCTCATTTTTCTTACACTAATAGTGAATAATACGTTATTATTTACTATTAGTGTAATACAAGATTGACAGCACTGAAAGCGCAGCCCCTGCTGATGCCCATGAGCTACCCCTGTGTTCCTGGCATCTGAATATGCCTCCTCTGAGGCCAGGGGTCACAAAGGCAGTGCCAGGGATAGCAAAAGGCAAGCCAGGGGCCGGCGACCCCTACATGATGTCCATGACTAGGACACAGCCTATGCCCCACAACGTGCATGTATCAATTTGTGTTCGAAAGTAAAGTCAACCAGTCAAAGCACAATTACAATTGAACAAAAAATGACGGGGCAGTTTATCAATGATCAATGCAAACAATTCCTGTCGCTTGTGAGAACTGAAGCAGAAACTAGTCGTGCAGCACATACACGGTTCATGGAACAACAGAGAGTTCAGCTAGTTGCATTTAGACGCTCAGCTGTGCGCCACCCAGGCAGATCAAGCAGGGGTTAGCTTTTGAAGAAGATGCTCCATCCTTGTGTCACTGACCATACTTCCTTAATAGAATAACTTTTCTTCCTTCCCTGGTTCCATTTATTCAGCACATGTGGAGAAGGTTGCGAGTGAGAGGGTAGCCAAACAATGGGAAACAATCTTTGGGAACTGGGCAATCTGGGGGCCAAGGCACTGTCTGCCTCAAATGCCTGATTTTTGAGTTGAGGCCACAGGATTACATACTACTATCTAAATTCCAAAAATGGCATGGACAATGTTATGTCTGCAGGGAGAACTGGCATGTTCTATGTTGGACTGTATTTGTAGGAGTCATTAGTAGCTGACCCCCACACAGTATTGATGTGTGGTTCTGCTCCATGATGTCACGACCTTGGAATAAAAGCAGGAGAACTTCCCGCTAGGAAGTTAGTCCACACCACAACTCTATATAGTATCAGGTGTCGGATCTGTTGAGCGCTGCTGCACCTATGACTTTGTGTGGCGTGCTATGCACTGATAGATGTGGACACACCCAGTAACAACTGGCGACGAGGGTGGAGTCCCATCACCTCCTGGCACCTTCCTGCTGTCACTGCAATGATATTTTTGGTCTGGCACGCCCGCACCGCTGTTGCCTCTGCTCCTGAGCTGTTCCGATGCAGGTTCCTACACAGTGGATCGCCTAGGAGCCGGGCCTGTTGCGCTCCACCACTACATGGCTGCCAGTGGTTGGAGTTTCCTTCCGCCTTCGCAGCAGCTCTGGATCCGTGTCAACCTGCTGCCCGTGAGCTAGCCCCGCCCCCACGGTGACAACCAGCGCGTCTCAAATTCAGACCGGCATTTTCCCCCATCTATCCTGGCTGCATTTTGCCTTGAGACAGGAAAGCCCTCCAGCCTCGCTTGCAATGCCATGTATGACTTCCTGCTCCCTGTGAGTACACCTGTTGTCTGCCAAATACAGGAAAAGGCTCAGCACTGCAGCTGCTTGTCTGGAAATAGTTTTCATCACCTGAGTGTGCCTGAGACTTTTGCAGGAACTGTTTACAAAAGTCAAACAATATAAAAAAAATAACAAAAGGATAGGAAAAATGTGAGGAAGAGTAAATAAATAAAGAAACCATCAGGGGCTAACAAAAAAGGGGCAGTATACTATTGTTCATCTGTGGCAGTGGACGAGGCCACACAACACTCAGATACTCACACAGTATTCCAGCCATCAGCGACACATGGGCCATTTTACCTTGCAACAGCTACAGTCACACAAACACATTTTGCAACACCAGTAGTCGCGTGACCTCAACAGCTGACGACAATCTACGATGACGTCATCTCTGCCCTGGAGCCATTTGTGTGTAATGAGCCTCTGTCATCTCTTGCGGTGAAGTGGAAGGACTGGCTAGACCACCTAGAGCTGTACTTCGCTGCCTTGGCCATCACAAACGATAGGAAGCACCCCATACTCTTACACCTGGGAGTGGCAGACATACACAATATCACAAAATCTCTTGTGGAGACAGGGCCACCATATACAAATACTATGCTAAAACAAGCTCTCACTACCTATTTTGAACCACTTGCCAATCCCGATTACAAGTGATTTTTGCTACGCCAAGCTAGGCAACAACCGGAAGCGTCTGTTGATGCATTCTATGCTTGGCTTTGAGATTTGGCCAGTACGTGCACCCTACTAGATGCTGCAGATGAGATCACAGCTCAATTTATACAAGGGTGTTCCTCCACCAAACTGTGGAAGAACATACTCCAAACACCCAGAATATCGATGGCCAACATACTGACTTTAGGTTGCTTCAAAGAACCATCCAAGGCACTAGCGGCGCATATGGATTCTGCTCTACAACTGCCTGTCAAAACGGAGCCAGTGAACGCGGTTGTCAGCTCCACACCTGACAAACAGAAGACTCACACCAAGCCATCAGTAACACCAAAGACCTATCATTGATGTGGTGGCTTTTTTTCCCCACCAAGGAACCTGCCCAGCACAGGGTAAAATATGCTCATCGAGCAATAAACTGAATCATTTTGCCAAGGTCTGCCAATCAGCAGACAACAAACCAGTGCAAAAGGCCAAAGTTGTGCACACTGTCAACACGTCTGACCCACATGATGATGATGACATGGACGATGATGATCTTGAAGGGGAGCTTCAATTCATCCACATAACCCAACAAGGAGACCGGAAGGGACTGAGCATCCCCAAGAGCACCATCACAGTAGAAGGAAACCCTGTTTTGGCGTTAATAGACGCAGATGCCTCCATCAATATCATGACCCAGCCAGTTTTTCGGTCTCTCCCGTGCCAACCATCACTGAGACCCACTGCCACTCAAATATTTGCATTTGGATCACCAACACCATTGCCACTTCCAGGCACTTTCACCACCACCATATCTCACAATGACAGTGAACCAAAGCAACAATGTGTGTCACGCATGAAGGATCAGGAATGCTCCTGAGCTGCATAACTGCAGAACACCTTCAACTTGTCTCTTTCGCTTTCAGTGTTCATCAATCAACGAATGACACTTTGATAGAGGAATACTCCCAGCTTTTTCAAAGGATTGGATGCCTGAAAGGCCGAATGGTACGTTTGCACATCAATGAGGTGATACAACACCCACAGTACATGATCTACTGTCTGAAGTGAGTGGCTCCAAGTGGTTTTCAAACGTGGATCTCCGGGCTGGTTACCATCAACTGATGCTGGCGGCTAAATCCAGAACAATCACCATGGTCACGGTGCATGTGGGCCTCAGGAGGTACAAGTGCCCCAGCTTTGGGGTGTGAAGTGCGGCTGAGGTGTTTTAGGACACCATCCGAGGAGTGTTAGCAGGTCTCCCTGGAGTTCTCAACGTCAGTGATGACATCCTCATACATGCCTCCACTCTGGGGAAACATCTGGAAAGGCTAAGAGCCAAATTTCAACAACTCAATAACAGCAGACTCATATTGCACAAAGAAAAATGTACATTCCTCAAAAGAGAGGTCAGTTTCTTTGGATACAAATTCTTTGAACACGGCGCCATGCCTGACCATGACAAAGTCCAAGAAATTTGATCTGCACCTGCACCTACCAGCATCACAGGAGTGCCTAGCTTCTTAGGGATGGTGACTTACTGTGGATGTTTCATCCCCAACCTCACATCTCGGACAGCACCTCTGTGAGAATTGACAAAACCCAACACACTGTGGGAATGGGGCCCCACATAAGAAAACTGTTCCAAGCGACAAGATCATGACTCTGGCCTATTTTGATCCACGGTTAGAATCTGAGCTGTCTGTAGATGCCAGGCCCACGGGACTAGGGGCTGTACTCTTGCTAAAGCAGGGCAACGGGTATTGGGCCCCAGTGGCGTACACCAGCAGAGCCCTAACAGACACTGAACAAAGATACTGCCACATTGAGAAGGACGCCATTGCAATCTACTGGGGGTGTCGACATTTTAATCTCTACAGACATCTTTTCACCTTTCGCACGGATCACATGTCTCTCATCCAGTTATTCTCAGGATCATCATCTAAGCCATCACAGAGGATCAAAAAAATGGACCCTGCTACTTCAGGAATACTGTTTCACGGTAGTTTATAGACCAGGAGCCCAGACCCGGGCTGACTACCTGTCTAGGCATTCTCGACCGGCCACCGCAGAGGAAGAATCGGATTCTGATGAAGTGGAAGAGTATGTCAGACTGGTGGTGGAGAGTTCTAGGCTTCTCCCTCTCTCTATAGATGACATTGTCAAGGAGACCAAAAATGATGACTGTGAGAAAACAGGGCTGATTGCAGAGCCCCCCTAACTTTTCACCCCCATTTTCCACTTTTTGCTGGTGTTTTCCTGACTCTAATGGTGCCCTGGGTACTGCTAACCAGTCCCAGGGCCTGTGCTCTGTGTAAAATGGATATGCAAATTAGGCTAATTATAATTGGCTAAGTTAACCTACCTATAAGTCCCTAGTATATGGTAGGGCATGTAGGTTTAGGGACCACAGCATAGGTAGTGCTCCCATAGGTGCCCAGTGTCATTTTAAAGGCAGGCCTGCCTTGCTGGCTGCTTTTAAATTAAAGTTATATGCAAATTCGACTTTGGAATTAAAAGTAGTTCCAAAGTCTTAAACTACCTTATTGTTACATATAAGTCACCCCTAAGGTGTGCCCTATGTGCCCCTAGGGCTGGGTGCCATGTAACTATAAGCAGGGACCTTATAAAAATAGTTTTATAAGCCCTGGTGAGGTAAAAACAGCCAAATTTGTTTTTCCCTCATTGTAGTAAATGGCCTTCTTAGGCTAGAATGGGGAGACTTTATTTTAATTTTTAAAGTCTCCTTAAATGATGCATACCAAGACTTTGGTATCAAATTAATTGTTGTAATAAATCCCACAACTTCCAGTTGTGGGATTTAATATAACTTGTTCCGGTAAAGAGTTTTAAACTTTACCTGAAAAGTTGCCAATTTCAGCCCTGCATTGTTTTTGCTGCTCTGCTCTGATTGGCCAGCCTCTAGCAGCTTGGCCAAGCTGCCTTGATGAGGTGTGAAGTGGCCTGGCTTCACACAAAGGAATGTGCCTGTGGGAAGGAATCTCCCCTCAGCAGATGGTGAGGCAGGAAGGGGGAGGGCTGCCAAACTGGTCTTCAAAGGCAGAGAAGGACATTTGGAGCAAACAGCAACACCCCCACATCCTGCAACCCCAGACAACTAGGTGCCCCCTTGATTAGATTAGGAGAGGGCAGGAGAGGGGTGTGTTTATGATGTTTAGCCACACCAGTGGGTGGGCTCAGCCAGATATGCTCCAAAAATCAGATTCAGCCATGATGGATTTTTAGAGAATGTTGCCTCTTGAGATTGATTTTTGCCACACTTCCCAGGAAGTGGTCATCACAGGGGGAAGGACCCTGCACCTGATTGGAGAACCAGGACCCACCTGCTTTTCACCCAGGAGCAAGGATAAAACTGGCAGACCTGCACCCACACCTCAGTTCCCTACCACATCCAACAAGGAAGAACTACAGAAGAAGAAGGACTGCCCTGCTGGACCCCTGGCCTGCACCTGGAACCTGCACTCAGAAGGACTGCACCAGCTGCACACTTGGTCTTCACCACAAGAAGGACTTTGCCTGGCTTCAACTGGTTCAAGGAGGGACACCCTGTTTGCTACAGGTGAAAAATTGCTATCCAGAGTCCCCTACACCAACTCCTGAAGAAAGCGACCAGCTGACCAGTGTCCAGTGTCCAAAAAGGAGTTTGTGCCAGGTGTATTCTGGGATTTGTAGTCCGCACCCCCAAAGGACCATCGCAGAACTTCTTGACCCTTGGGGTGAGCTGTGGACCCCAAAAGAACCTTAAAAGGACATCTGGGAGAAGCCCCAGAAGTTTGGACAACTTTTGAAAAAAAGCTCCATAGAGGGACCGACTCGCCGCAGCAACTCTAGCCGGCTTGCCTCAACCACGACCCGGTCTGATTTGCTAGTTTGTCCCCGGTAAAGAAAATCTCTGAAAAAGAGACTAAGTCCGAAGGTAAAAAGTCGACCGGGACCTTCCAGCCAGCGTATCCGAGGAGGGCTCCAGGGACGTCGGATGAAGATCCAGGTTTACCCCGGTCGAAGGATTTTCACCTCGAAAAAGAGACTAAGTCCGAAGGTAAAAATCTCCACCGAGGATTCCCGCATCGCGTATCCGGAGAAGGGCTCCAGGAGGTCGGATTGGACTGGCAGGTTCGTCCCGCTGAAGAAAATCTTCGAAAAAGAGACTAAGTGTGAAGGTAAACTTTTAACCGAGGCCTCCCGCGGCCTGTAGCCGAGCAGGGCTCCATCACGGTCGGCCTCAAACTTTGACTTTGCCCCGGTCGAGGTGCAACCAGATGACCCGATTGGCGCTTTTTGTTTCTAGGCGCTAAAAAAAAATGTATTCTTTAAAAATTCATATCTCCGGTTCCCCTTATCCGATTTTATTCGTTTTTCTGTCATTTTAAAGATAAAAATATAATCTATTTTCATAAATTGGTTTTGGATTTTTAAACTATTTCCTGTGTTTTATTTAATTACTGTTTTGTGATATTTGAATGCTTTACACTCTGGCCCTCATTCTGACCTTGGCGGTCTTTTCGCGAGACCGCCGAGTTACCGCCGCGGTGAAGACCGCCGACCGCGGCGGTATGCCGCTGTGCGCATTCCGACCGCTGGGAGCGTTCCGCCGGGAAACCGCCAGCAGCCACACTGGCGGTCGGCGGAAAAGTGGAGACTGGTCAACCTCCACCGCCACGCCAGCAGAACACCGCCCACAGAATTACGACCCACATATCTGTGTGGCGGTCTTCTGTTGGCGGTGTTCTGTTGGCGGTCACCTCCCCATGGCTCCCGTCGCCTCCCGGAGGACCAACGCACAAGGTAAGTTGACCGTCCGTGAGGGGAGGGGGAGGGGGGGGTGTTGTGTGATGTGGGCGTGCATGGGGGTGTGCGTGTGAGTGTGTAGAGGGGGTGTGTGAGTGCGTGTATGCGGGCGGGGGGTGCTGCTGTGTCTATGGGTAATGTGTGCTGTTCGGCAGGTGCGCATGTCTGCATGTATGTGTGCGGGTATGTGTCCCCGTTGTGTATGTGTGTGTAGGGGGTGTGTATATGTGCATGTTGGGGGTGTGTGCATGTCGGGGTGCATGTATGTGCATGTCGGGGTGGGGGTGGGGAGGGGGTTCGTACCACCTCTGGGGGGTGGCAGGGGGGTGGAGGGTGTGGGGGGAGGACTCGGGTGGGTAGTGGGGGGTGGGGGAGACCCCTATCAGTGCCAGGGAAGGAATTCCCTGGCCCCGATAGTGCTTACCGCCATGGTTCGCATGGCGGTTCCTGACCGCCAGAAACCGCGGCGGTAGGCAGGGTCATGATACCGTTGGCGGTCTTGGGACGACCGCCGGGCCGGAGTGCGCAAACTCCAGCCCGGCGGTCATGACCGCCGTGGCGGTCGGAGTGGGGAAGTGGCGGTCGATCGCGGCGGTGACCGCCGCGGTCAGAATGCCATTTTTCTGACCGCCGGTCTGTTCGCGGTCCGACCGCCGCCTCTCCGCCGACCGCCAAGGTCAGAATGAGGGCCTCTGTCTCCTAAGTTAAGCCTTGATGCTCGTTGCCAAGCTACCAAGGGTTGAGCTGGGGTTAATTTACTGAGACCTAACTGGACCTTAGTGGAGGTTAGTGGCCTATTGCTAAGTGTAGATACCTACCTGCCCTTACCAATAACCCATTTTCCAACAATGAGAGGTTATACGATCTGATCATGAGAAAGCACATCTTGACCAATTGTACCCAAGAAAGGTTACCGCAGCATCTAGTGGACTCTAAGCAGACCAACCCTAGAGAGCTAGGGGAGGCAGCTGATGAGTGGTTGAGAACCAGGGTGGTTGTCAAGTCCCAGGGGGGAGACTCCAAGAAGGGGGGGTCAGGTCCCCAAAAACCCAAGGAGGGAGGTGGTAAGCCCACCACAGAGACTCCCTCTGTACCCCAGAACCCTAAGAAGAAGGAGAGTAAATCCCACTCCCACTCTGACAAGCAGAGACAGGGAAACCCAGGGTTAAAAAAGCTTTTGGACAGTAAGGCTTGCTGTGACTATCAGCAGACTGGTCACTTCAGAGGAGATGTAGCCTGTCCAAAGAAGGTGGTTAGCACTGGGCTGTCCAGTGTAGGCATGGAGGAGGACTCCTCAGATGATGAAGTCCTCCTAGCATTGAGCTGGGAGACAGGACCAGATGGTAAGCTGGTGATCCCTGAGGGTGGGAGTAGGCACTTCAACCCCATTCAGGTGAATGGGATCCCTACCACAACCTGAGAGACACCTGTGCCAGTCACACTATAGTGAGTGACCGGTTAGTGACCCCAGACATGTATGTCCCAGGAGAGACAAGGAAAGTCAGGATAGCCACAGTGGAGGTCACCTCCAAACCTGTAGCCATAGTGCCCCTAGAGAGGGAGGGTATCCTTGACTGGTTTTGGGTGGTAGTCAGTGCTGACCTCCCCCTAGATTGTATCCTGGGCAATGACCTCTCAGAGGTGAGTCTGGTCCCAGATGGGGCGGTCGCCCAGGGCGCCCCCCCAACCCAAAGTCCTGGGGAGTCAGTCTCTACAGTTAGGAGACAGGGGTCCCCAAGAAAAGGAAAGAAGAAAAGGAAGGGTAGGCCACTTTTAAAGAGAGTTCAAGGGAGCCAAAGGCCTTCTGCCCCAGTAAGGGGGGAGCCCAGAATTGGCACTGGTGAGGCCTCACCTGACCCCAAGGAAGTCCTGAGTAGTCAGGCAGTTGTCCAGATGCAAGGTGTTGCCCCTGCACTGACAGAAGGGAGAGTGGAAGGAGGGCGTCTGCCACAGGAGGTGGTAGCCCCCCACTCTAGACAGCAAGAGGGGTGCCAGGACCCCACAGTTGCCCCTAAAGCAGCTCAGCCACCTGTCAGTGGAGAGCTTAGGGTGTGGTTCTGGGTACTGAAAGCTGTCAGTAGCCTCTGCTGGGTGCTAGCCTTCCTGGCAGCACTGTACTTGGCCTGGGAGGCAGACCCCAGGGCCAATAGCAAAGTAGGCCCCCTGACCCTGTTGGTCATGGTGGGGTTGCACAAGTGTTGGATGACCTCTTTGGGTAAGCTAGGTGTTGCCCTAGCAAAGTTAGAAGTAGAGGAGGTGGGCACCTCACTACCCAAGTTGGCAGAGAGAGAGGAGGAAGACACCCCTAGAGGGAAGTTTCAGTTGGAGATGGGTCCTATCACTGTTTGGGTGGGTTCACTACCCAGAGGGAGTGACCATGACAGGAGGATGTAAGGCAGAGTAGGCCTGCAAAGGGACAGCCAGTTTTCTTCACTGTCTTCCTCGCCTAACAAGCCAGGAAGACTCTCCCAGGGTTGGGCTGAGTCTCCTGGGCGTGTCGGTTGGGGGGGGCTTGTGTGAGAAAACAGGGTTGATTGCAGAGGCCCCCTAACTTTTCGCCCCCATTTTCCACTTTTTGCTTGTGTTTTCCTGACTCTGATGGTGCCCTGGGTACTGCTAACCAGTCCCAGGGCCTGTGCTCTGTGTAAAATGGATATGCAAATTAGGCTAATTATAATTGGCTAAGTTAACCTACCTATAAGTCCCTAGTATATGGTAGGGCATGTAGGTTTAGGGACCACAGCATAGGTAGTGCACCCATATATGCACTGCTGAGGTGCCCAGTGTCATTTTAAAGGCAGGCCTGCCTTGCTGGCTGCTTTTAAATTAAAGTTATATGCAAATTCGACTTTGGAATTAAAAGTAGTTCCAAAGTCTTAAACTACCTTATTTTTACATATAAGTCACCCCTAAGGTGTGCCCTATGTGCCCCTAGGGCTGGGTGCCATGTAACTATAAGCAGGGACCTTATAAAAATAGTTTTATAAGCCCTGGTGAGGTAAAAACAGCCAATTTCGTTTTTCCCTCATTGTAGTAAATGGCCTTCATAGGCTAGAATGGGGAGACTTTATTTTAATTTTTAAAGTCTCCTTAAATGATGCATACCAAGACTTTGGTATCAAATTAATTGTTGTAATAAATCCCACAACTTCCAGTTGTGGGATTTAATATAACTTGTTCAGGTAAAGAGTTTTAAACTTTACCTGAAAAGTTGCCAATTTCAGCCCTGCATTGTTTTTGCTGCTGTGCTCTGATTGACCAGCCTCTAGCAGCTTGGCCAAGCTGCCTTGATGAGGTGTGAAGTGGCCCGGCTTCACACAAAGGAATGTGCCTGTGGGAAGGAATCTCCCCTCAGCAGATGGTGAGGCAGGAAGTGGGAGGGCTGCCAAACTGGTCTTCAAAGGGAGAGAAGGACATTTGGAGCAACCAGCAACACCCCCACATCCTGCAACCCCAGACAACTATGTGCCCCCTTGATTAGATTAGGAGAGGGCAGGAGAGGGGTGTGTTTATGATTTTTAGCCACACCAGTGGGTGGGCTCAGCCAGATGTAACCTCCAAAAATCAGACTCAGCTATGATGGATTTTTAGAGAATGTTGCCTCTTGGGATTGATTTTTGCCACACTTCACAGGAAGTGGTCATCACAGGGGGAAGGACCCTGCACCTGATTGGAGAACCAGGACCCACCTGCTTTTCACCCAGGAGCAAGGATAAAACTGGCAGATCTGCACCCACACCTCAGTTCCCTACCACATCCAACAAGGAAGAACTACAGAAGAAGAAGGACTGCCCTGCTGGACCTCTGGCCTGCACCTGGAACCTGCACTCAGAAGGACTGCACCAGCTGCACACTTGGGCTTCACCACAAGAAGGACTTTGCCTGGCTTCAACTGGTTCAAGGAGGGACTTCCTGTTTGCTACAGGTGAAAAATTGCTATCCAGAGTCCCCTGCACCAACTCCTGAAGAAAGCGACCAGGTGACCACTGTCCAGTGGCCAAAAAGGAGTTTGCGCCAGGTGTATTCTGGGAGTTGTAGTCCGCACCCCCCAAGGACCATCTCAGAACTTCTGGACCCTTGGGGTGAGCTGTGGACCCCAAAAGAACCTTAAAAGGATATCTGGGAGAAGCCCCAGAAGTTTGGAGAACTTTAAAAAAAGGATCCATAGAGGGAGTGACCCACCGTGGCAACTCTAGCCGGCTTGCCTCAACCGCGACCCGGCCTGATTTGCTGGTTTGTCCTGGTAAAGAAAATCTCCGAAAAAGAGACTAAGGCCCTCATTCTGACCCTGGCGGTCGGTGATAAAGCGGCGGCCAAGCCGCCAACAGGCCGGCGGTCTAAAATATGCAATTCTGACCCTGGCGGGAACCGCCAACACAGCCCGCCAACTTAACACTCCGACCGCCACAGCGGTACAAACAAACAGCGCGGCGGTTCCCGCCAACAGCCCGGCGGCAGACAAAGTACCGCCCACCCTATTACGACCCACCAATCTGCCACCTTTTCCGGGGCGGGAGCACCGCCGATAAGAACACGGCGGAAACAGACTACGAACGGGAAAACGCTCACCTCTACGCACTCCACGCGAGATTCCGGCAGTATGGAGCCAGAGTTGCAGGTCATCCCCGCACTCCTATTCCTGCTCATATACCAGGAGCACGCCCGGCGGCGCGGAAGACATCGGTGAGTACGGCACCTACGACACAGGGGAGGGAAAAGATTACCGGCACACACCCACCCACCCACACCCACTACAACACACACATCAATGCATTCCCACAGATCACTGTCACAACCCACAAACCACCCCCCTCTGAAATAATGCAAAGACCAAAAGAAGAGATCATAAACGGCCAGATATATTGAAATATGTACACCAGTAATCCCAATAAATAAATAAACTATGTACAAAATATATACAGCTACTAAATGTAGTCCAACCACTGTCCGTGGATCACAGGGGTCCTGTGCAAAGGGGCAAGGCCCAGTCCCACGACAAGAACTCCACGGAGAGAACACTGCAGGGGCATCAGAAAGAAAATAGGACAGGCACCTCAGGGGGAAGGGAAGGGGGGGCACCTCAGCCACTTGAGTACACGACGCCAGATCCACGAGGGGACTCCATGACCACTGGCCCATCCTGGGGAGAGCAAAGCCACAGTCCAAACAGTCCATACAGTGGGTGGCCTGCCCACTGGGCCATCCTGGGGAGAGCAAAGCCACAGTCCATACAGTCCATACAGTGGGTGGCCTGCCCACTGGGCCATCCTGGGGAGAGCAAAGCCACAGTACATACAGTCCATACAGTGGGTGGCCTGCCCACTGGGCCATCCTGGGGAGAGCAAAGCCACAGTCCATACAGTCCATACAGTGGGTGGCCTGCCCACTGGGCCATCCTGGGGAGAGCAAAGCCACAGTCCATACAGTCCATACAGTGGGTGGCCTGCCCACTGGGCCATCCTGGGGAGAGCAAAGCCACAGTCCATACAGTCCATACAGTGGGTGGCCTGCCCACTGGGCCATCCTGGGGAGAGCAAAGCCACAGTCCATACAGTCCATACAGTGGGTGGCCTGCCCACTGGGCCATCCTGGGGAGAGCAAAGCCACAGTCCATACAGTCCATACAGTGGGTGGCCTGCCCACTGGGCCATCCTGGGGAGAGCAAAGCCACAGTCCATACAGTCCATACAGTGGGTGGCCTGCCCACTGGGCCATCCTGGGGAGAGCAAAGCCACAGTCCATACAGTCCATACAGTGGGTGGCCTGCCCACTGGGCCATCCTGGGGAGAGCAAAGCCACAGTCCATACAGTCCATACAGTGGGTGGCCTGCCCACTGGGCCATCCTGGGGAGAGCAAAGCCACAGTCCATACAGTCCATACAGTGGGTGGCCTGCCCACTGGGCCATCCTGGGGAGAGCAAAGCCACAGTCCATACAGTCCATACAGTGGGTGGCCTGCCCACTGGGCCATCCTGGGGAGAGCAAAGCCACAGTCCATACAGTCCATACAGTGGGTGGCCTGCCCACTGGGCCATCCTGGGGAGAGCAAAGCCACAGTCCAAACAGTCCATACAGTGGGTGGCCTGCCCACTGGGCCATCCTGGGGAGAGCAAAGCCACAGTCCATACAGTCCATACAGTGGGTGGCCTGCCCACTGGGCCATCCTGGGGAGAGCAAAGCCACAGTCCATACCGTCCATACAGTGGGTGGCCTGCCCACTGGGCCATCCTGGGGAGAGCAAAGCCACAGTCCATACAGTCCATACAGTGGGTGGCTCCATAACAGACCCCACTGCCACTGGAGGAGGCAAGTTGGCCAGAGGACATCCTGCAGCCCTGCCCGAGATAGATCCTGCCCTGCCACGTCTGCCAAAGGGCCAGCGGTTCTTGCCCTGAAGGGCCCAGTTCAGCGGTTCTTGAGACGGCGGGGCCCAGTTCAGCGGTTCTTGAGACGGCGGGGCCCAGTTCAGCGGTTCTTGCCCTGAAGGGCCCAGTTCAGCGGTTCTTGAGACGGCGGGCCCAGTTCAGCGGTTCTTGCCCTGAAGGGCCCAGTTCAGCGGTTCTTGAGACGGCGGGGCCCAGTTCAGTGCTCCTTGCCCTGAAGGGCCCAGTTCAGCGGTTCTTGAGACGGCGGGGCCCAGTTCAGCGGTTCTTGAGACGGCGGGGCCCAGTTCAGCGCTCCTTGCCTTGAAGGGCCCAGTTCAGCGGTTCTTGAGACGGCGGGGCCCAGTTCAGCGCTCCTTGCCTTGAAGGGCCCAGTTCAGCGGTTCTTGAGACGGCGGGGCCCAGTTCAGCGGTTCTTGAGACGGCGGGCCCAGTTCAGCGGTTCTTGAGACGGCGGGGCCCAGTTCAGCGCTCCTTGCCTTGAAGGGCCCAGTTCAGCGGTTCTTGAGACGGCGGGGCCCAGTTCAGCGGTTCTGGAGACGGCGGGGCCCAGTTCAGCGGTTCTTGAGACGGCGGGGCCCAGTTCAGCGCTCCTTGCCCTGAAGGGCCCAGTTCAGCGGTTCTTGAGACGGCGGGGCCCAGTTCAGCGGTTCTTGAGACGGCGGGGCCCAGTTCAGCGGTTCTTGCCCTGAAGGGCCCAGTTCAGCGGTTCTTGAGACGGCGGGGCCCAGTTCAGCGGTTCTGGAGACGGCGGGGCCCAGTTCAGCGGTTCTTGAGACGGCGGGGCCCAGTTCAGCGGTTCTTGCCCTGAAGGGCCCAGTTCAGCGGTTCTTGAGACGGCGGGGCCCAGTTCAGCGGTTCTGGAGACGGCGGGGCCCAGTTCAGCGGTTCTGGAGACGGCGGCCGGTCTATGGCCAACTGCTAATTGCCTGGTGGTGCCCTCCTGGGCAGCGGGGATGGTGCTCCTTCACTGCCCACCTGGGCTGTGGGTGGTGGGGCCCTCCTGGCCAGCTGGGCTGGGTCCTCCCTGGGCAGCGGCTATGGGGGTGGTGGGCTCTCCCGGGGCAGCTGTGCCGGTTCCTCCCGGGGCAGCGGCTATGGGGGTTGTGGGCTCCTCCTGGGCAGCAGGCCTGCTGCCTGACCTCTCCGACTTGCTGCCCTTGCCCTCCTTAGTCGTGGGCCTGTGGCCCTTTCCTCCCTTTGGAGCTGTGGCTGGTGACTGTCTCTGGGTGGTGTCCGGGGGGGATGTAGAAGGCGGGCTCCTGCGGCGACCCTTCCGCCTTCTGCTCCTCTTCCCAGGGGGTGGGCTGGCTGTCCCCTTGCTGCTGGGCGAAGATCCAGACATGCGGGCTGGCGGGCTCCAATACCCCTGCACCCTTGTCAAGGGGGCTGCAGGGCTGGTGGTGGCTGAGGTGCTCTTCTTACCCCGACGAGAAGGAGGGGGGGGCTCAGGGTCAGGAAAGAAGTTAGTAGTGGCGAGGAAGAGCTTCTTGGGACAATGGAGAGTGGTAGGTACAGTGGGAATGGGAGTGGAGGGAGAGGATGTGGTTGTAGGTGAGTCACGTTTGCTGTCTTTGGGTGCAGGTGCAGGAGGGATAGGCTGTCGTGAGGTGGATGGCTGTTGGGTGGGTGGGTGGCTGCGTTTGTGTGGTGTGGAAGAGGGGGTGACAGACACAGTGGGAGAGGACACAGGGGACGTGTAAATGGCAGTGGGGGTGGTGACTGCACGTGTGCGGACTGGAGTGGAGGGTGTGCTGGTGATGGAAACATTGGCTGATGGTGAGGTGAATGGAGGTGTGAGTGTAGACGTCACAGGGAGGGAGGAGGGAGACGAGGAGGTGGGGGTCACAGAGGTGGTAGTGACTGTTGGCATGTCTGCATCGGAATGTTGCGTGTGTGAATGTCTGCGTGATCTGTGGTGCTTATGTTTGGATGAGCTTCTCTTGGGTGTTGAGGTGTGTGCAGGCTGGTCTGATGGTGTGGGTGGGACAGGCAGAGGAACAGGAGACTGGGAGGAGGGAGTTAGTAGAGGCAGGCAGGAGACAGGGACAATGGCTGCCGTCAGTGCTGAGGCCAGAGCCTGGAACGATCGCTGATGGGCAGCCTGACCCGAATGAATGCCCTCCAGGTACGCATTGCTGCGATGAACCTCCCTCTCCACCCCCTGGATGGCATTCAAAAGGGTAGTCTGCCCAACAATGAGCGTTCGGAGGAGGTCAATGACCTCCTCACTGAGGGCAGCGGGGGTAACAGGGGCAGGGCCTGAGGTGCCTGGGGCGAAGGAGATGCCCGGCTTCCTGGCAGAGCGGGCACGGGGCGAACGCTGAGGGGCTGCTGGGAGGGCGGAGATGGTGCGCTGGGTGGCGGCTGTACCTGTAATGGCGGGGGGCACGGATGGTGCCACCCCCACAAGGGAGCCCCCTTCCGAGGACGTGTCCGTGTCGCTGCAGGGTCCAGTCGTCCCCGTCGTGGAGCTCCCCTCGCCCTCCGTCTCACTGGTCCAGTCTGACTCTGTGGCATGGCCCTCCTGGGCCATGTGAGATGCAGCTCCCTCTTGCCCCGATGCCACTTCTCCTCCGCCTGATGATGCTGATGCACACAAGCACAGAAAGACAAACAAAAAGGGGGGGGGAGAGAGAAATAAAGGGATATTGAGTACATGGATCTCCGGTACAGTTAGCGGACATGACAGACACAGATGCCCCCTGCACTAACTTGCGCACTTGGGGTATGCTACGCATTCCGTGGAACATGCCCTACACGCCTAGAGTTGACAACTGCACCCATGGATGACACGGCCCAGGGATGGCTGTACTGACAAACTACTGAGGGTGGTGGCTGGGGACACAGGGGCTTACGGGGGTGCCCAGCCTACAGATATCGCCCTGGCCTAGGGGGACCCCCAGCCCTCCTCCCCCACCCAGACACCTCCACTGCGCGACAACAGAGTAGATAATGCTTGTACTCACCCCCTTGTGTCTGCTGTGCTGCCCTCACGCGCCCATCCAATTCAGGGTAGGCCACCGCCAGGATCCGGAACATCAGGGGGCTCAGTTGACGGCAGGCACCCCGCCTACGTTGGGAGGCCATCCCCAGCAGAGACTCGGCGGTCTTCTTGGTCCCGCGGCGGATGTCCTCCCACCTCTTGCGGCAGTGGGTGCCCCGTCGATGGTGGACCCCCAGGGCCCGGACTTCCTTGGCGATGGCACGCCAAATCCCGATCTTCTCATGGGCGCGGACCTATGTGACACGTACAGGGAGGGAGAAATACCACGTTCAAGTTTCTCAGCATTTTCCTTTCCAGTGGCCCAACGCCCCCCATCCCCGCCAGGCCCCCCGCCATGCCCCCCACCATGCCCAACATGCCCCCCATCCCCGCCAGGCCCCCCGCCATGCCCCCCGCCATGCCCAACATGCCCCCCATCCCCGCCAGGCCCCCCGCCATGCCCCCCGCCATGCCCAACATGCCCCCCATCCCCGCCAGGCCCCCCGCCAGGCCCCCCGCCAGCCCCAACATGCCCCCCATCCCCGCCAGGCCCCCAAGCCAGCCAGTGGCCCCAAATCCATATTGAATTAAACTCACTTGTTGGTCTGGAGGACCGTAGAGTAGCGCATACTGGGGGAGGACCCCATCCACAAGTTTCTCCAACTCCTCTCCAGTGAAGGCAGGGGCCCTTTCCCCAGTCGCAGCAGCCATTGTCCCTTCCAGACCGAGGTCACAGCAACACTTGCAGTATAGGTCCTCTCCTGTGAAAGTTCAAGTCGCAAGTGGATAAGTAGATAGAAAATGGCGGTCACGTCCGCGGCGGTGCGTACCGCGGCGGTGCGTCCCGCCACCGCCGGCGCCCTTCGCCATTGGCTCCTGAAACCCATAGGCTTCAATGTTAACCAATGCGGCTTCGTGCCGCGGTCTTCGCCCGCCGCCCGCCGCAGTGTGCCACGCCAGCGCATTGACCTCACATCCCATTGTCACACTTCACAGGTCAGGCAGCCGCCATTTCCAGGGCCCACATGGCTCAATTTCAACTGCGTCACACAGGCCTAGGCCTTGCATAGCCACTCAGACACGCCATTCACTGCATAGAGAATCGTATACTGTGCTAGCTGTGAGTACGTACCTGTGGGTTGCTTGACTGTGTGCTCCATGTTGTCCTTCCTAGGCACCGTCCGCTGGGTTGGGCGAGGAGACGGATGAATCCTCCCGTGTACCGACCGCTGGTGGACCTGTCGACAATGGAAGAACGCCACATTATCCTGACCTACCGTCTTAACCGTGCCACTATCCATGAACTGTGTGCCCAGCTGGAGCCCGACCTGATGTCCCCCATCCGCCAACCCACAGGGATTCCCCCTCTGGTGCAGGTCATGTCAGTACTACATTTCTTGGCAAGTGGGTCATTTCAGACAACCGTGGGAATTGCTTCCGGGATGTCTCAGCCCATGTTTTCGAAGGTGTTATCCAGAGTGTTGTCTGCCCTGATGAAATCCGTGAGGAACTACATCATTTTCCCTGAGGTGGGCGAATTGGCTACAGTGAAGGGTGATTTCTACGCCCTTGGACATATTCCCAACGTAATTGGTGCCATTGATGGGACCCATGTGGCTTTGGTTCCCCCAAGAGACAGGGAGCAGGTGTACAGGAACAGAAAAAATTACCATTCAATGAACATCCAGGTGGTGTGTTTGGCTGACCAGTACATCTCGCATGTAAATGCCAAATTCCCAGGGTCAGTGCATGACGCCTACATCCTCAGGAATAGCAGCATCCCTTACGTGATGGAACAGCTACAGAGACACCGTGTATGGCTAGTGGGGGACTCTGGGTACCCCAACCTGTGGTGGCTACTGACCCCAGTAAGGAATCCCCGGACCAGGGCAGAGGAACGGTACAATGAGGCCCATGGGCGTACTAGGAGGGTGATCGAACGCACCTTTGGCCTCCTAAAGGCCAGGTTTCGCTGCCTGCATATGACAGGTGGATCCCTAATGTACTCACCTAAGAAGGTGTGTCACATCATCGTGGCCTGCTGCATGCTTCACAACCTGGCTTTGCGCCGCCAGGTGCCTTTCCTGCAGGAGGATGGTCGAGACGGTGGTGTTGTGGCAGCGGTGGAACCTGAGGAGAGTGACGAGGAGGAAGACGACGGGGCTGAAACAGACAACAGGGACAGAATCATTGAACAGTACTTCCAATAGGACACAGGTAACATTTCAAAGATAATTTAGTAAATGTTAACTACTCTCCAGCATCTCTGCTGCCTGTCTATTTGCCCCAGTGTATGATGACTGAGTTTTGGCTTTTCCCTCCCTATTTCAGATCTGGGGTCCCCACTACGAGTCCTGTGCTTCGTTTCCCCATGGACTACAGCTTTGTGGCAGCTGTTTGTTGACTTCACCATGTACAAGGACATATTTGCACTGTCATGTCAATTACAATCTATTGAAATCACAGCCAGACTCCTGATATTTTGGTGCAAAATAGGTGTTTATTGAAGTGCTCAAAATGGGATGGGTGGTTTCAAGTGGGTGGGGGCTATGGTGAAGGAATGTCCATGGCAGAGTCCAGAGTAACAGTCACACAGGTGCATTGTCCAGAGGCCTGTGGAGAGATGGAGCATGGGCAGTTCAAGGATGGACAGGGTGACAATGTGGGACAGTGGGATGACATCAGGTGGTATCCTTTGCTGGCGGGGGTCTTGACATCCTACTCTGTCTTCTTGCGAGATCTCAGGGCCCTCTTGCGGGGTGGTTCTTCTCCTGCAGGAGGTGGGGGTCTGGTGGGCTGCTGCTGTGCGGGGGCCTCCTGTCCACTAGCGCCGGCGGAGGTGGATGGCTGTTCTTGGTCCAGGCTAGTGGCAGGGGCCCTTGGGTGTTGTTCAGTGTCCGCCCTGCTGTTTACGAGGTCCTGCAGCAGCCCTACCATGGTAACCAGGGTGGTGTTGATGGCTCTGATGTCCTCCCTGTACCCCCGATAGTGTTCCTCCTGCAGCACCTGGATCTCCTGGAACCGGGCCAGTACCGTCGCCATCGTCTCCTGGGAGCGGTTGTATGCTCCCATGATGGTGGTGAGGACCTCGTGGAGAGTGGGTTCCCTGGGCCTCTCCTCCCCCCCCTGTCGCACAGCTGCCCGCCGAGTTCCCCTGTTTCCCTGGGCCTCTGCCCCCTGGCCGGTGTGCCCACTACCACTGCCCCCAGGTCCCTGTTGTTGTTGGGGTGGTGGGTTATCCTGGGTGCCCTGTAGTGGTAGACACACCGCAGATTGACGCGCCCTGGAGACAGAGGCATGGGCCCGCTGGGTGGGAGCTGTGCTGGTGTTCCCAGAGAGGTTTGGGTCTGTAGTGGCCTGGGCCTGTGTGAGGGGAACCGACTGTCCAGAGGTCCCCGATGGTCCGGGCTGGTCATCGGTGTCCAGGTCGACAGAGCTGCTGTCATCGCTGACGGCCTCTTGGGTGGGGGGTGTGGAGAATTCTGGCCCCTCCGCCGCGGTGTGTTGACGGTCGGGTCCTGCAGGGGTATAGAGGTATGGTTATAGTTTAAATGTGTCGCATATGGGTGTATCTGTGGGTTCTCGTGTCCCCAAGTGCTGGCATTCGTGTGTGGGGGCTTTGGTGAGGGTGGCTTGTGGGGGGGATGTGTATATGCATTGGGCATGCTTTGGTGATGGGTGTCCATGCTTAGTGGACGCATGCAGGCCTAGGTTTTGGGATGTGTGGGTTGTGATGGTGAGACATTGGCGGGGAATAGGTGTGCTGGGGGTGGGGTGAGGATGGTGGTGGGGGTGAGGATGGTGGTGGGGGTGAGGGTGGGGGTGAGGATGGGGGTGGGGGTGAGGGTGGGGTTCGAGGATGGGGGTGAGGGTTGGGGTCTGATTTGGCATGCAGGTGGGGGGGAAGCAGTATTGAAGCTTCAACTTACCAGTATCCATTCCTCCGCCGACTCCTGCGAGGCCGTCAGGATGCAGGATGTTCAAGACTTCCTCCTCCCATGATGTGAATTGTGGGGGTTGAGGTGGGGGTCCTCCGCCAGTCTTCTGCACGGCGATGTTGTGCCTGGATACCATGGAACGCACCTTCCCCCGTAGGTCGTTCCATCGCTTCCTGATGTCTTCCCGATTTCTGGGGTGCTGTCCCACTGCGTTCACCCTGTCGACAATCCTCTGCCATAGCTCCGTCCTCCGGGCAATGCTGGTGTATTGTATCTGTGTGCCGAACAGCTGGGGCTCTACCCGAACGATTTCCTCCACCATGACCCTGAGTTCTTCGTCTGTGAAGCGGGGTTGTCTTTGGGGTGCCATGGGGTGGTGTGTATGATGTGTGGGGTGGAGTATGTGTATTTAAGTGAGTTGAGTGTGGTGGTGTGTGTTGTTTTGTGTGTGGATAGTGTGTGGGTGATGGTGTTGAGTGGCTGTGGCTGTTATTTTTTGGATGCTGGTGTCTCGCTCTTGCCTTCTTTCCGAATTTTTTAGCGTAGGGGTTTGTGGGTGATGTGGGTGTGTGTTTTATATTGTATTGTGTGTGTGGGAGTGGTGTGTGTATGTGTATCAGGTGTGTGGGATTCAAATCGTCCAATGTGGCTGAGTTTTGTTCGTTTGTGTGTATTCTGACCGCGGCGGTGTGTCCCGCCAATGGAATACCGCGTTTGAATGACCGCCGCGTGGATTCGTGGGTCGTAATGGGATGGGCGTATTTCTGTTGGCGTGGCGCTGGAGGTTTTGTCACCTCCACCTTTCCGCCGTCCGCTGGTCTGGCGGTCTGTTGTGGCGGTCGGATTTTCGGAGGTTTGCCTTCTGCGGGTCAGAATGACCGTGGCGGGTTTCCGCGACCGCGGTGGGATTATGGAGGATTTCTGACCGGCGGTAGGCGCCTTTTACCGCCGAGGTCAGAATGACCACCTAAGTCCGAAGGTAAAAAGTTGACCGGGACCTTCAAGCCAGCGTAACCGAGGAGGGCTCCAGGGACGTCGGATGAAGATCCAGGTTTACCCCGGTCGAAGGATTTTCACCTCGAGAAAGAGACTAAGGTGGTCATTCTGACCCTGGCGGTCTTTGACCGCCAGGGCGGAGGACCGCGGGAGCACCGCCGACAGGCCGGCGGTGCTCCAATGGGGATTCCAACCGCGGCGGTAAAGCCGCGGTCGGACCGGCACCACTGGCGGGGTCCCGCCAGTGTACCGCCGCCCCATTGAATCCTCCGCGGTCGGACCGCCGGGATCCGGATGGCGGTAGGGGGGGTCACGGGGCCCCTGGGGGCCCCTGCAGTGCCCATGCCACTGGCATGGGCATTGCAGGGGCCCCCGTAAGAGGGCCCCTACATGTATTTCACTGTCTGCTGCGCAGACAGTGAAATACGCGACGGGTGCAACTGCACCCGTCGCACAGCTTCCACTCCGCCGGCTCGATTCCGAGCCGGCTTCATCGTGGAAGCCTCTTTCCCGCTGGGCTGGCGGGCGGTCTGAAGGCGACCGCCCGCCAGCCCAGCGGGAAAGTCAGAATTACCGCCGCGGTCTTTCGACCGCGGAACGGTAATCTGACGGCGGGACTTTGGCGGGCGGCCTCCGCCGCCCGCCAAGGTCAGAATGAGGGCCTAAGTCCGAAGGTAAAAATCTCCACCAAGGATTCCCGCATTGCGTATCCGGAGAAGGGCTCCAGAAGGTCGGATTGGACTGGCAGGTTCGTCCCGCTGAAGAAAATCTTCTAAGGGGGTAATTCCTACCCTGCGGTCGGTGATAAAGCGGCGTCCAACCCGCCAACAGGCAGGCGGTAAAAAAAATGGAATTCTGACCCTAGCGGGAACCGCCAACACAGCCCGCCACTTTAACACTCCGACCGCCACGGCGGGACAGACAAACAGCGCGGCGGTCACCGCCAACAGGCAGGCGGCAGACAATGTACCCCCCACCCTATCACAACTCACCAATCCGCTACCTTTTCCGGGGCAGGAGCCCCGCCGATAAAAACACGGCGGAAACAGACTACGAACGGGAGAACGCTCACCTCTATACACTCCACGAGGAAGGAGGACAGCATGGAACCCGAATTAAACATCCTACCAGCTATTGTCTACCTGCTCATCTACCACGAGTACGAACGCCGGCGCAGACGACAACGGTGAGTACTGCACCTACGACACAGGGGAGGGGGGAGGAGGAAAGGTTACGGGCACACACATATGCGACACCTCCCCCCCCCAACTATCTACACACCAATGCAGAGCAACAAGTCACAGTGACACCCCCCAAACCCCCCGGAAAAATGCAAAGACATAATAAAATTGAGATTTAAAATTTATGTATAAAATAGGTTCATTGAAGTCATGGTAAATTAGCAATATGAAATATAAAAAATAAAGAATGAACATTGCGAAATCTATAAACATAGGCAATAAGTCCTGCACAGTCAGTTACATTTCCATTGTCCGTGGGCCAATGTGTACAAACACATGGGCAAAGCCCACACAGGAGACCGGATACCATTGGAGAGAACACTGCAGGGGCATCAGATGATAAAACTACAGGCACCTCAGGGGGAAGGGAAGGGGGGGCACCTCAGCCACAGGAGTCCACGACGCCAGATCCACGAGGGGCCTCCATGCCCACTGTACCATCCTGGGGAGTGCAAAGCCACAGTCTCTCAAGTCTCTACAGTTGGAGGGTTGCCCACTGTGCCATCCTGGGGAGTGCAAAGCCACAGTCTCTCAAGTCTCTACAGTTGGAGGGTTGCCCACTGTGCCATCCTGGGGAGTGCAAAGCCACAGTCTCTCAAGTCTCTACAGTTGGAGGGTTGGCCACTGTGCCATCCTGGGGAGTGCAAAGCCACAGTCCATCAGATGGATAACCGACTCCACTGGTATTGGAGGAGGCATGGTGCCCAGAGTGCTGCGTGAACACCAGCTCGACACAGAACCGGCACTGTCAATGGGCCAGCGGTGCTTGAGACGGCGGGGCCCAGCGGAGCGGTGCTTGACAGGAAGGGCGCAGCGGAGCGGTGCTTGAGACGGCGGGGCCCAGTGGAGCGGTGCTTGACAGGAAGGGCCCAGCGGAGCGGTGCTTGACAGGAAGGGCCCAGCGAAGCGGTGCTTGACAGGAAGGGCCCAGCAGAGCGGTGCTTGAGAGGGCGGGGCCCAGCGGAGCGGTGCTTGACAGGAAGGGCTCAGCGGAGCGGTGCTTGACAGGAAGGGCCCAGCGGAACGGTGCTTGAGACGGCGGGGCCCAGCGGAGTGGTGCTTGACAGGAAGGGCCCAGCGGAGCGGTGCTTGACAGGAAGGGCCCAGCGGAGCGGTGCTTGACAGGAAGGGCCCAGCGGAGCGGTGCTTGAGACGGCGGGGCCCAGCGGAGCGGTGCTTGAGAAGGCGGGGCCCAGCGGAACGGTGCTTGACAGGAAGGGCCCAGCGAAGCGGTGCTTGACAGGAAGGGCCCAGTGGAGCGGTGCTTGAGATGAAGGGCCCAGCGGAGCGGTGATTGAGACGGCGGGGCCCAGCGGAGCGGTGCTTGACAGGAAGGGCCCAGTGAAGCAGTGCTTGACAGGCAGGGCCCAGCGGAGCGGTGCTGGAGACGGCGGGGCCCTGTTCAGCGGTGCATTTCCACGGCGGGGCCCTGTTCAGCGGTGCCTTTTCACGGCGGGGCCCTGTTCAGCGGTGCCTTTTCACTGCGGGGCCCTGTTCAGCGGTGCCTTTTCACGGCGGGGCCCTGTTCAGCGGTGCCTTTTCACGGCGGGGCCCTGTTCAGCGGTGCATTTCCACGCCGGGGCCCTGTTCAGCGGTGCCTTTTCACGGCGAGGCCCTGTTCAGCGGTGCCTTTTCACGGCGGGGCCCTGTTCAGTGGTGCCTTTTCACGGCGGGCCCTGTTCAGCGGTGCCTTTTCACGGCGGGGCCCTGTTCAGCGGTGCATTTCCACGGCGGGGCCCTGTTCAGCGGTGCATTTCCACGGCGGGGCCCTGTTCAGCGGTGCCTTTTCACGGCGGGGCCCTGTTCAGCGGTGCATTTCCACGGCGGGCCCTGTTCAGCGGTGCCTGTCCTGTCTTTCTAGGGAGCCAGACCTGGCCAAGACTCTCCGCTTAGTCGCCCTCCGACCTTGCGGTTGCTGGCCCCTCCTGTGATGGAGTCTTGGGCCTGTGGCTGTCATCCGTCACACCCGGTATGGGGCTGGTGGGGCCCTCCTGGTCCGCTCGCCTGCTGGCTGACTTCTCCGCCCTGCTGCCCTTGTCCTCCTTCGATGAAGCTCTCTGGCCCTTGCCTCCCTTTGATGTTGTGGCAGGTGACGGGCCAAGGCTACGGTCCTTGGTGGCAATCGTCTCAGCCTTCTCGCGCCGGCCCTTAGTTTTTCTTGTTCTCTTCCCAGGGGGTGGGCTGGCTGTCCCCTTGCTGCTGGCCGATGTTCCTGCCCTAGTAAAAGGTGGACTCCAATACCCGTGCACTATGGTCATACTTGATGCAGGGCTGGTGGTGGCTAAGGTGCTCTTAGGACTCTTACCAGATGGAGGGGGTGGGTCAGGTGATGCAAAGAGGTTAAGTTTTGTGAGGAAAAGTTTTTTAGGAGCAATGGGAAGGGTAGGTGCAGTGGGAATGGGAGTGGAGGAAGAGGATGTGGTTGTAGGAGAGTCAAGTGTGCTGTGTTTGGGTGCAGGTGCTTGTGACGGAGGCTGTCGTGAGGTGGATGGCTGTTGGGTGGGTGGCTGCCTGCGTTTGTGTGGTTTGGAAGAGGGGGTGACAGACACACTGGGAGAGGACACAGGGGACGTGTAAATGGCAGTGGGGGTTGTGACTGCACGTGTGCGGACTGTACTGGAGGGTGTGCTGGTGATGGAAGTACTGGCTGATGGTGGTGTGCATGCAGGTGTGAGTGGAGACGTCACAGGGAGGGAGGAGGGAGACGAGGAGGAGGGGGACACAGAGGTGGTAGTGACTGTTGCCATGTCTGCATCTGGATGTTGCTTGGGTGAATGCTTGTGTGATCTGTGGTGCTTATGTCTGGATGAGCTGCCCTTGGGTGTTGAGGTGTGTGCAGGCTGGTCTGATGGTGTGGATGGGATAGGCAGAGGAACAGGAGACTGGGACTGGGTGGAGGCAGTTAGAAGAGGGAGGCTGGAAACAGGGACAATGGCTGCCGTCAGTGCTGAGGCCAGAGTGTTGAACGATCGCTGATGGGCAGCCTGACCCGAATGAATGCCCTCCAGGTATGCATTGCTCCGATGCACCTCCCTTTCTACACCCTGGATGTCATTCAAAAGGGTAGACTGGCCAACAATGATGGTCCTCAGGAGGTCAATGACCTCCTCACTGAGGGCAGCAGGGGTAACTGGGGCAGGGCCTGAGGTGCCTGGGGCGAAGGAGATGCCCGCCTTCCTGGGCGAGCGGGCACGGAGCGTAGGCTGAGGGGCTGCTGGGAGGGCAGGGCTGGTGAGCTGGGTGGCGGCTGTACCTGTTGTGGCGGTGGGCACGGATGTTGCCGCCACCACAAGGGAGCTCCCTTCCGAGGACGTGTCAGTGTCGCTGACGTCTCCACGGGTCCCCGTGGTGGAGCTCCCCTCGCCCTCCGTCTCACTGGTGTACTCGGAGTCTGTGGCATGGCCCTCCGGGGCCATGTGAGTTGCAGCTCCCTCGTGCTCCGATGCCAATTCTCCTCCGCCTGATGATGCTAATGCACACATGCACAGGAATAAAAAGAAAATGGGTGGGGGGAAAAATAAAGACAGGTTGAGTGCATGCATTGGCAACACCGTTGTCGGAGAGGACAGACACAGAAGCCCCCTGCACTACGCCGCCCAATCGGGGTACACTACTCAGTACTTGTGACTAGGCCTACAGGTCTATGGACAACAAATGCACACATGGGTGATGCAGTGCCATGGATAGCTGTACTTGGCACCCTACAGAGGTGGGGGGCGGGGGCACAGGGCCATGCCTAACGGAGGGAACTAGCCTACAGAAAGCGCCCTGGCCTAGAGTTACCCACAGCCCTCCTCCCCAACCCAGACACCTCCACTGCGCGCAAAGATAGCAGAATGTGCTGATACTCACCCCCTTGTGTCTGCTGTGATGTCCTCACGCGCCCATCCAAATCGACCGCCGGCGCACATCGTCATTGGCTCCTGAAACCCATAGGGTGCAATGTTAACCAATGCGGCTTCGCACCGCGGTCTTCGACCGCCTACCGCCACGGTGTGCCACGCCAGCGCATTGTCCTCACATCTCATTGTCACACTTCACAGGTCAGGCAGCCGCCATTTCAAAGGCCCACATGGCTTAATTTCTACTGCGTCACACAGGCCTAGGTCGTGCATTGCCACTCATACACGCCTTTGACTGCATTGCGATTCATTTACTGTGCAAGCTGTGTGAACGAACCTGTGGGTTGCTTGACTCTGTACTCCATGTTGTCCTTCCTAGGCACCGTCCGCTGGGACTTGCGAGGAGATGGATGAATCCTCCCGTGTACCGACCGCTGGTGGACCTGTCGACAATGGAAGAACGACATATTATACTTCGATACAGACTTGACAGAGCCACTATATATGAACTGTGTGCCCAGCTGGAGCCAGACCTGATGTCCCCCATCCGCCAACCCACAGGGATTCCCCCTCTGGTGCAGGTTCTGTCAGTACTCCATTTTTTAGCAAGTGGGTCTTTTCAGACAACAGTGGCCATGTCATCAGGGATGTCTCAGCCTATGTTTTCTAAGGTTTTGTCCAGAGTGTTGTCTGCCCTGATGAAATACATGCGGAGCTACATTATTTTCCCTGAGGAGGATGATTTGGCTACAGTGAAGGGTGATTTCTATGCCCTTGGACATATCCCAAACATCATTGGTGCCATTGATGGGACCCATGTGGCTTTGGTTCCCCCCAAAGACAGTGAGCAGGTGTACAGAAACAGAAAAAGTTATCATTCGATGAATGTCCAGGTGGTCTGTTTGGCTGACCAGTACATCTCCCATGTAAATGCCAAGTTCCCTGGGTCAGTGCATGATGCGTATGTTATGCGAAATAGCAGCATCTCTTATGTGATGGACCAGCTACAGAGACACCGTGTGTGGTTATTAGGTGACTCTGGGTACCCCAACCTCTCCTGGCTATTGACCCCAGTGAGGAATCCCCGGACCAGGGCAGAGGAACGGTACAATGAGGCCCATGGGCGAACTAGGAGGATCATAGAAAGGACCTTCGGCCTCCTGAAGGCCAGGTTTAGGTGCCTGCATATGACAGGTGGATCCCTAATGTACTCACCAAAGAAGGTGTGCCATATCATCGTGGCCTGCTGTATGCTTCACAATCTTGCTTTGCGACGCCAGGTGCCTTTTGTGCAGGAGGATGGTCCAGATGGTGGTGTTGTAGCAGCTGTGGAGCCTGTGGAGAGTGAAGAGGAGGAAGACGACGGGGACGACACGGACAACAGGGATACAGTCATACAACAATATTTTCAGTAGCACACAGGTAAGAATCACCCACGCCATTTCACATTTACTTCAGGCCTCCTGCGTCTCTACTTTCTGTGTTTTCCCCCATTTCCTTTTAACTGAATTGTGACTTTCCCTTCCCTTTTCAGAGCTGTATGACCAACTGCGTGACTTCTGCTTTGTTTGCCCATGGACTACAGCTTATTGTCATTGGTATGTTGTCATCACAATGTAACAGAACATAATTGCACCGTTATGTGTAATACATATTTGAAAAATACAAGCAGACTCCTGTTATTGTAAGTGCAATAAGTGATTTATTTCAAGTGCTACATATTGGTACATGATAGTAAAACGGTGATGGGTGGGGGTGGAGTAATGTCCATGGCAGAGTCCAGTTCTCAGTTTCACAGGTGCATTGTCCATATGCCTGTGGAAGGATGGAGCAGGGGCAGTTTAAGGTTGGACAGGGTGACAATGTGGGACAGTGGGATGACATCAGGGGTATCTTATGCTGGCGGGGGTCTTGCAATCCTACTCTGTCTTCTTGTGTGATCTCAGGTTCCGCTTGCGGGGTGGTTGTTCTTCAGCAGGAGGTGGGGCTCTGGTGGCCTGTCGTTGTGTGGGGGCCTCCTGTCCACTAGCGCCGGCGGACGTGGTAGGCTGTTCGTGGTCCAGGCTAGTGACAGGGGCCCTTTGGGGTGCCACATGGTCCCGCAATGTGGTGACTATCTGGTTAAGGGCCAGGACTATGGTCCCCATTGCGGAACCAATGTTCCTCAGTTCCTCCCTGAACCCCATGTACCGTTCCTCCTGCTGTGCCTGGATCTCCTGGAACCTGGCCAGTACCGCCGCCATCGTCTCCTGGGAGTGGTGGTATGCTCCCATGATGGTGGTGAGGGCCTCTTGGAGAGTGGGTTCCCTGGGCCTGTCCCCCCCCTGTCGCACAGCAGCCCTCCCAGTTCCCCTGTTTCCCCGGGCCTCTGTCCCCTGGACGGTGTGCCCACTACCACTGCCCCCAGGTCCCTGTTGTTGTTGGGGTGGTGGGTCAACCTGGGTGCCCTGTAGTGGCGGACACACCGCTGATTGACGTGTCCTGGAGACAGAGGCATGGGCCCGCTGGGTGGGAGCTGTGCTGGTGTTCCCAGAGGGGGTTAGGTCTGCTGTAGCCTGTGGCTGTGTGTGGGGAACCGACTGTCCAGAGGTCCCCGATGGGCCGGGCTGGTCATCTGGGTCCAGGGAGACAGAGCTGCTGTCATCTCTGGGGGCCTCTTCTGGGGGTGGGATGGACATCTCTGTACCCTCCGTGGCGGTGTGGTGGCGTTCGGGTCCTGCAGGGGTATAAGGGTATGGTTATTGCTTCTGTGTGTGGCATTTCGTGTGATGGGTGGGTGTCCGTGTACCCAAGTGCAGGCATTCCCTTGTGAGGGCTTTTGTGAGGGTGGCTTGTGGGGGTGATGTGTGTGTGCAGTGGGCATGCTTTGGTGATGGGTGTCCATGCTTTGTGGTCGCATGCAGGTCTAGGTGTTGGGATGGGTGGGTTGTGATGGTGGGACATTTGCAAGGAGTTGGTGTGATGGGGGTGGGGGTGAGGGCGGGGATATGTGCTGGCATGCAGGTGGGGTGGTGGTGGGAAGTAGTAGTTGGAATTGACTTACCAGAGTCCATTCCTCCAGATACTCCTGCGAGGCCCTCAGGATGCAGGATGTGCAAGACTTCCTCCTCCCATGCTGTGAATTCTGGGGGAGTAGGTGGGGATCCGCCGCCAGTCTTCTGCACCGCAATGTTGTGCCTTGATACCATGGAACGCACCTTCCCCCGTAGGTCGTTCCACCGCTTCCTGATGTCCTCCCGATTGCGTGGATGCTGTCCCACCGCATTGACCCTGTCGACTATCCTTTGCCATAGCTCCATCTTCCTAGCAATTGTGGTGTGCTGCACCTGTGCCCCGAATAGCTGGGGCTCTACACGTACTATTTCCTCCTCCATGACCCTGAGTTCTGCGTCAGAGAACCTGGGATGTCTTTGGGGTGCCATGGGGTGGTGTGGATGAGGTGAGGGAAGTTGTATGTGTTGTGGAGTGTGATGTGTGTGGTGGTGTATGGTGTTTTGTGCGTGGTAATTGTGTGGGTGATGTTGTGATTTGCCTCTGTGTGATGGTCTACTCTAAGCAGTGCTGTCTCTCTCAGTCCTTGATTCACAATTGTGGTCGTAGGGGTTTGTGGGTGATGTGGGTGTGTGTTTTATATTGTATTGGGTGTGTGGGAGTGGTGTGTATATGTGTCTCAGGTGTGTGTATTTCAAATTGTCCAATGTGGTTGTGTTTTGTAAGGGTGTGTGTATTTTGACCGCGGCGGTGTGTACCGCCAATGGAATACCGCGGTTGTAAGACCGCCGCGTGGATTCGTGGGTCGTAATGGCAGGGGCGTATTTCTGTTGGCGTGGCGGTGGAGGTTTGGTCATCGGCATTTTTTCGCTGACCTTTGCTGTGGCGGACTTTTGTGGTTGTCGGGTTTTTGGAGGTTTTCAGGTGGCGGGTCAGAATGACCGTGGCTGGTCAGAATGACCGTGGCGGTTTACCGCGGCCGCGGCGGTATTATGGCGGTCTTCTGACCGACGGTAAGCGCCTTTTACCGCCGAGGTCAGAATGACCCCCTAAGTGTGAAGGTAAACTTTTAACCGAGGCCTCCCGCGGCTTGTAGCCGAGCAGGGCTCCATCACGGTCGGCCTCAAACTTTGACTTTACCCCGGTCGAGGTGCAACCAGATGACCCGATTGGTGCTTTTTGTTACTAGGTGCTAAAAAAAAAAAAATTCTTAAAAAATTCATATCTACGTTCCCCTTATCCGATTTTATTCGTTTTGGTGTCATTTTAAAGATAAAAATATAATCTATTTTTATAAATTGGTTTTGGATTTTCAAACTGTTTCCTGTGTTTTATTTAATTACTGTTTTGTGATATTTGAATGCTTTACACTCTGCCTCCTAAGTTAAGTTTTGACGCTCGTTGCCAAGCTACCAAGGGTTGAGCTGGGTTTAATTTACTGAGACCTAACTGGACCTAAGTGGAGGTTAGTGGCCTATTGCTAAGTGTAGGTACCTACCTGCCCTTACCAATAACCCATTTTCCAACAATGACTGTTTCCAACTAGCCATAACTGTAGTACTATCGGACAACTGGGTCCAGATGACACGCAACCTGTTGCATCGGACTCTTGAGGGAGAACAGAATATAACGTTGCTGAAGCATGTGAAAGATTAACTGGCGGTATTGCTTGAATGATGCCTCTTACAAGGGCATCACATTGTGATCACAAAAGCCCTAAAGCAATGAGTGGTGGACCTAGCACACTCAGCACACCAAGGCATTGTTAAGAAAAAGTCCAGATTGTGGAGCAAGATGCGGTTCCCAGTGCTAGACAGCCTGGTTGAGCCGACAGTCACCCACTGACTTATTTATCAAGTGGCCAGCCCTGCTGAGTCACCAGCTTCAATCATCACAACACCAATCCTGTGAATCCCCTGACACCAAATCAGTGCTAATTTTAGCAGTCTTCCTGATGGACCCCACATGCTGGTAGTGTTAGATGATTTTTCAAGTATCCTGAGGTGGAGATTATGGAGACAACTACAGCGAGTCAGACTATTCCCCGATTCGGAAAGATCATGGCCACCCATGGTCTGAGCCGAGAACTACGCACCGATAATGGACCTCCTTTCTCCAGTCAGGAGTTTGCAGAATATTTTAAATCCAAAGGTATTCATCAGCTGAAAATCAAACTGTGGTGGCCCCAAGCCAATGGGGAGGTGGAGCATCTTATCAGAACCCTCTATAAGACGCTTTGCAATGACGCCGCCGAAAGGAGGAATATGGACTGTGCTCTATATGCATTTCTGAGGGAATACCGGCTAAGTCTACACTCCACCACGGGTTTCAGCCCAAATGATTTGTGCCTCAATCAGCCAGTGAACTATACCATTCCCCATGTTGAGCCAACATCTGACCTGAGAGACAAAGCATCTTGTGCTATACAAAACCAGAAGACTAAGAATGACAAGATTTCGGTCCGGAGACGGGCCAGGCATTGATGCCTGCAGGTGGGAGACTTGGTTCTGATCTGAGATCGACGTCCAGGAAGCAAGTTCCACCTACCATTTGAACCTTCCCCATGAGCGGTAGCCCAAGTGAAAGGCACAATGATCACTGCCACCAATGGAGCTGAGACGGTCACAAGGAATGTGGTGTTCTTCAAGCATTACTGGCTGTCTGGTCAATGACTCAGACCTGGAGAGTATTCACTGCTGGAATAGTCAACTGAAGTGGATAGCAAATGTAACCTCTCTGAGGTGAAATTCTCTGCACCCTCTCCCTCTGAAGAGCAATCGATGGCTGACAATGAAACCTCAAAGTCCAGAACTGATACGGTCTCGTTGATTGGCATGGAAGTTGACTGCCGGGTCACCAAGCATCTCCCCAGGAGCAGCGGGAGATGTCCTCTTTCCTGGAGTACCAGATACAGTTTTCACCTGAATCCAGCCACGTCTTCTTGTCTCAAAGATTTAATCCGAGAGTAGACTCTGAGAGAAACTAAAGTACACTCTCTGGAGTTTGCACTTGTATGTTTATTTCAGTTTTTCCTTTGTTCTCTCTCTCTCCCTCTTGTTTCATTTGGTCAAAACAACTACCTGAAGGTATGTTTCTAATGGGCCCGATGCTTTAATGATTTATTACATGGCTGAGGAGGAATGTTATGTTTTTAGTCAAGAACTGGCGTGTTCTATGTTGGACTGTGTTTGTATGGGTCATTAGTAGCTGACCCCCACACAGTATTGATGTGTGGTCCTGACCCATGATGTCACGACAGGGGAATAGAAGCAGGAGAACTTCCCACCAGGAAGTTAGTCCGCACCAAAACTCAAAATGGTGTTGGATCCGTTGAGTGCTGCAGCGCCTATGCCTTTGTGTGCCGCGCTATGCACTGATAAACGGGGACGCACCCCGTAACAGACAAAAGGTTAACTTAGAGAATTGTACTTGGGCATTGCTCATGAACAGTGAGAGCACAGTGAAGTACTGGAATAAGGATATTACTTAAAGAGCATTGGTAGGTTAAGAGGTCTGGCTTTGCCTTCTTATCTTTTGCTGCTGTTTATTTCTTTATAATGTTTTTATAAGAAAAACAAATCAAAGATGGCCAGCTGTGCATGCACGTGGAAACATGGGCAGCCATCTTGTAATGGTTTTTGTTATACTTCGCCAAATATAATTTTGAGAAGGCTGGCCAGGCATGTCCACCTGATAGTTAAAATCTTCAATAAATTAGTTTTTCTGGCAAACATTCATTCTAAAAGAGAGGGTTTTAGCCCTGGGCTGAGAAGATGAGAGGGAAGTTAAACAAACTGTTTGGATGGGTAACTCACGTTTAACTAGGCACTTGAAGAAGGCGATTTTCCAGTCTAGGTCTTCTGAGCAGGTCAAGGAATAAAGCAAGGACACCTCTCTTCCATCCCTTCGATTCTCTGTTTGCCTGCATAAGATAATATCCTAGAGGTAGCAGGTCATTGAAGGTGGTGACTGAGACGTCTGTCAGACTCAATTAAAAGTTCCTGTGTGTCCATGGCATGTTTATTGGCTGAACGTGATTGATGAGTCCTAATTTAATGAAGGGGGTGGGCAGTGGTTTAAATAGAAGGGGAGCAAGAAAATGGTAAAAATATTTGAACTGTTCAGATCCTTGTTTCCAGAAGGGCGGATACTCCTAATAGTCCATTGATATGAGACTCTGGTGGGTTTAGGTAAATATCTGGATTGATTTTGCAGGATAGTGTGCCCCACTTGGAGGGAGGTCTTGGAAAAGAAAACCTGGGTGATGCATGCGTAATAGAGTTAATATCATCTACCTATTTTCTGGTGGAATTCAGTAAGGTCAACTGTTTAATGAATAATTAAATGCACAGTGTTCTTATTTTATGTCATCTATTGAAGAAGGTTTTGAGTTATAGATGAATAGGCTGTCAAATCTATTCATTATTTACATATTGCAATGATTTATTGTCCGACCCATCTGGTCCCTACTATAAGGGGAGGCACAACATCCTTAGCAGGAGATGCTGAGCATAGGTGACTGTGTGTGGGAGTCAGGGGAAGAAGGCATAGCTTATTTCTTGTAGAAAGGGTGCTTTCATGTGTAAGGTTTCTGCAAATAAGTTTTGTGAAAGGAGATAGCTTTTAAAGGCTATTAGACAGGTTGCACTGCAGGTCCCAACCGTAAACTGCGCACTTATTTCTCACACTTTTTCTTACATCACTCTGCTGAGCGTTGTGTCCCATAAAATGAAAACCACCTCTCGGTGGCCATCATGCACATCATGGAAACGCTTTCCACATAGAATCAAAACAAAGATAACACCCTTCTATGCACACACTTTACACAATATAGCATGTTACGTATGTAGGAGAGTGCGTTAGAGCACCACAAAAGGGGCAGTAAGTGCTAAAAAAAAGTTATAATAAAATAGGCAATGTGTGCGCATTGCATTTGGCACTGGACTTGTCTAGGCAGAAAAGGTACAGAGTATGAGTGTTTGGTGACCTGGGCAGAGGGTGTGTGTGTGTATGTGTAGCTAAGCAGAAGATTTATGTGTTCGCATACATAAAGACTCTGTCTTGTAGCAAAAAGGGTGGAGAGATGGAGGGCATAATGACAGCTGATGGGATACGAGCATGGGAATGGACAGAAGAGGTTGTGTATTAGGGCGTATGTTAGGGGGTCTGCTTCTGGGGGCATCTTGAAAGAACATCTGTATGTTGTGGCAGGGCATAGGGTGTGCATGAGGGCATTTGTTACAATGTGGATATTGTTATGCAGAGCAATAAAGAATTTCCAATTGACTAATTGCTGAAAAGACTATTCCGCCATCACTATCAGCATGGTCTGGGATTTGTTTTTGATTGTCTGGTATAATATCAAGAACAAAAATATTGAATACAGAAATATCACCCAAAAGGAATCACCCCAAAAATATTGGGGACCAAGATATCGTATTTACATACTTTGGCCCAGATTTATCAAGCCTTTGAGTTGTCATTGCGTTGCACAAGCCAACTCAAAGACAACACAAATGCTTCAGTAATATTTACAAAGCCATGCAGGGGGCGATTTGTGCCAACCTGAGTGGCTTTGTAAATGAATATTACACAAGTCAACTGCTTGCACTGTTACATTACATTTCATCTTGGGAGGTGTTCCATGGGTGAACATGGGCATTCCCGTGCATCCAATGGATTTTGGTGAGTTCCCAGATTTAGTAAAGCTAGTAAACCTGGGAAGGTGCCAAAATGCTATTCTACCTCAGTGAGTCGTAACGAAAAGAACTATCTTTAATTCTTCTCGTTATTTCCTCTTTCCATGAGTGCTGCACTCTGCAGCACAAGTGGAAGTAGGAAAATGCCTCTACAGATTGTTTTGTTCAAGAAGCTAAACTTTCCTACACAAAACAATCCTGGCTGTAATGCAGGATTCCTTGCACCATACAAAGACACCCTTGTACTGTGATGCAAAGGAGTCTGCATTGGTGCTGTAGTGTGCCATTACAAGGTGAGAGCAGAAATGCACCATATCTTTGTAAATATGGAGCATTTCTGCTACCTCCCATTCACACAACGCTGCGCAGCAACTATGTGAAAGATTAGTAAGTATGCCTCTCTGTATGTCAACTGCAAACAAATTGAGACAAAAATATTGTGGGGCACAGTGTTGTTAAAAACAGATAAGTATGTTGAATTTACTATAAATAGCATTTTATTTAAGTTAATTTATAATTTTAAGTCACAAATAATAAGGTAATGAAAAATAATAATAATTATATGTATAACATTATAAATTAAAATTAAAAATCGAAATATACACCTAAAAAACCTCAAAATTAAACAATCAATAAACATAGATTAAATTAAAATTATAATTATAAATATTAATAAAAAATAGGTAAAACAGTAACTATATATATGACAAAACATAAAGCAAATGTTAGAAAAAATGCAAATCCCCCCAAAATATTACATTACATAACAAAGATTTAGGGCCAGATTAAAAGTTTGAAGGTCCATGCACCGCCATGGTGGTGGTCCGACCGCCATCGGTTTGGCAGTGGGACCACAGTATTACAATCATCGTGGGAGTATGGAGCAAAAACCGCCACGGTTCTGCCGGCACTGCCAGGCAACACAGACCGTCGCGGTGACGAGGTTGGACAAACAGGCAGACGGAGACAGTGTTTTCGTTGGACTCATTATGATGTTGCACACTGCCAATGTGACCATGGCGGTCCAACCACCACATCCACGCTGGCAGAAACTGATAGTATAAATGAAGCAACTCACCTGCAGGCAGCATCACATGCCCTGTGCCACCATTGAGCCCATCACACATGTCCTACCTCTGCTCATCAAAGGTGCCCAAAATCTACACCGCAATTGGCGGTAAGTACACACGCCTACCCATGTCATTAAAGTTAACAACAGATCGTCACGCTGTCATCCACATGATATGGGGCCCACACTACGGTCACCAAGTACACGTGTCATTGTGTCCATAGTCGGAGTCATTCACAAAGAAGGACCCATTCACAGCCATTAAACACCCCCTTTGGGCAGGTCACTCACACTGCACTACCACACTACACGAAAGCACGTCTGCTCATCTTAAGCAGAGGGACAGTGAAGTGTACAGAACATCATCAACCTCTCCTTCACTTCTGCCACCTTCCCGGACAGCTGGAAACACGCAGAAATCCAACCCCTCCTCAAAAAACCCAAGGCTGACCCCAACGACCTCAAAAACTTCCGTCCGATCTCTCTCCTCCCTTTTCCAGCGAAAGTCATCGAGAAGATCGTCAACACTCAGCTCACCCACTTCCTCGAAGACAATTCCATCCTGGACCCCTCACAATCCGGATTCAGACGAAACCACAGCACTAAGACCGCCCTCCTCGCCGCCACAGATGACATCAGACATCAAATGGACAACGGCGAAACCTCAGCCCTCATCCTCCTCGACCTATCAGCCGCTTTTGACACCGTCTGCCACCGCACCCTACTGACCCGCCTCCAGGAAGCCGGCATCCAAGATAAAGCCCTCCACTGGATCTCATCCTTTCTCTCCGACAGAACGCAGAGAGTCCGTCTCTCCCCTTTCCGCTCCAAAGCCACCAACCTCATCTGCGGCGTCCCCCAAGGATCCTCCCTCAGCCCCACGTTGTTCAACGTCTACATGGCCCCCCTCGCTCAACTGGCCCGCCAACATCATCTCAGCATCATCTCCTACGCCGACGATACCCAGCTCGTCCTCTCCCTGACCAAAGACCCGCTCACCGCCAAAACAAACCTCCATGAGGGACTAAAATCCATCGCCGATTGGATGAACAACAGTCGCCTGAAACTCAACTCCGACAAGACGGAAGTCCTCATCCTCGGACGCACTCCCTCGGCCTGGAACGACTCATGGTGGCCCTCCGTCCTCGGACCCCCACCCACCCCTGCCAGCCACGCAAGAAACCTCGGCTTCATCCTGGACTCCGCCCTCACCATGTCCAAACAGGTCAGCGCCGTCTCCTCCTCCTGTTTCAACACCCTTCGAATGCTCCGCAGAATCTTCAAGTGGATTCCAACAGAAACCAGAAAGACGGTGTCCCAGGCCCTCGTCAGCAGCAGACTTGACTACAGAAACGCACTCTACACAAGCATCCCAACCAAAGACATCAAACGCCTCCAACGTATCCAAAATGCCTCCGCCCGACTGATCCTCAACATACCCCGCCGAAGTCACATCTCCCCTCACCTAAAGGAACTCCACTGGCTCCCGGTAGACAAGAGGATCACCTTCAAACTCCTGACCCACGCTCACAAGGCACTTCACAACACCGGACCCTCCTACCTCAACACCAGACTCAACTTCTACACTCCAACACGTCAACTCCGATCCGCCAACCTCGCCCTCGCCATCGTACCCCGAATCCAGCGCAAGACATCCGGCGGCAGATCCTTCTCCTTCCTCGCCGCCAAGACCTGGAACTCTCTCCCCACATCTCTTCGCCAGACCCAGGACCTCCTCGCATTCAGAAGGCTCCTCAAGACCTGGCTCTTCGACCGCTAAACCAGCAGCGCTTCCCCCCCCCCCCCCCTCAGCGCCTCGAAACCCTGCCGGGTACATAGCGCGCTTTATAAATACTATGATTGATTGATTGATTGATTGTGTCACACAACAGCAATATTGCAACAACATCACATCTACCAATGCAACTGACACCTTCTCATTGTACACATGCCGTGGACTGTAGTCAGATTGAGCACACATATGTATGGATCAGTGCTTAATTTGTAAATAAAAATGTGCCGGTGCTCAAAGCGCTCCTCTTAAATAAATGGCTGCCGCAATTAAATGTGCAAACACGGAACAGTGAGGCAGCGTAATCCTGAAGCCATCTTGGGCCTCTTTAATCAATTTACAGCCACTTCCTGTCCCTTCAGGTCACTATTGCAGCTTTCTGCTTTCTATCTATAATGCTCTTTCGCTTTTCTCTTCCTCCGTCTGTCCCATATGTGTCTTTTGGTTGCAGGAAATGCTTGAGGCAGCAAAATAAGTGCTGGCCCTCAAAAAGAAGTGCCAGTGCCCGAACCAGAAACAACAAGCACAAATTAAGCACTTGTATGGCTATATCATGGAACACAAACACCCCTCCCATGAAACAGCCCTGCAGTTGATTCACACATCACCCATATTACAACTTAATGGAAGGACAACGGGATGCACAATAGTCAGAGAGACAAATATCCAAAGCTCACTATGCCAACAATACCTGCAAAATAGGTATCAGGGCATCAGGAGTATTTATGAAAGGACGCCGCCCTGGGATATATTACACTTTGCATATGCCCCTAAAACAACATTTGTACAGGAAGTGGCCATTCATGTATCTCTGGAACAAACAATACTAAAGCCAAGTGACATGCCCATCCGCATAATGTGGAAGTGCAAGTCAAGGAAGCACATACAACTGCAACAACATGGGCCATACAGTGTGAAGTAGCTGTAAGGTACACACAGCAAAATGGACACATGCACAGTCAAATGCAAAGGAAGCTAGCACAATTAAACACCCTCATGTCTGGACAACTAAAATTCAAGATTCTACACATGTAACAAATCTACAATTCATATCAGGGGTACATGTCTAACACCATACATGCTGACATTGGACCACACAAAATGAAATACTTACTATACCAAAGATAACACAGTGCAATAACACCCCATTTGGATTAACACCCACATATCCCACAATAAACAGCTATCTTTGTATTCGGTGACCACTGACCACAAAGTCAGATATTACAATTAACAGCAAATGGATCAGCAATTAGTTTGAAACACACACAACTGTAGTCAAACAGAACAAGTTAATGAGGAACAACATAAAGGTAGAAAAGAAATTGCAGGACAAATGTGTACCCATAAAACTGACAACTTGGGTTTATTCAGTCCAGAATAATGAGAATCAAAGGCCATTGGCCAGTTCATTGAAAGTCTCCGCACAGTACTGTGCCCACACTTTATAACTGCCAGGGAACCTCCACAGGAAGGGGCATCAAGCGGGCAGGCAGCCACCTCAGGGCTGGGTTTGGATTTTGGAGGGGTGGACTGTTTCTTTGAAGAGGTGGGCTTGTTCTTTGGGGAGGGGTATGGGTGTTTACCAGAGGGCAGATGTGACAGGGGAGAACTTGGATGTGGAAGGGATGGGTTGGGATGTGAGTGGGGGCCTCTTGGGTTTGGGAGAGGCTTTGGAGGTAACAGAGTAAAGGGCAAGGTCAAAAAGGAAACTCTCTTTGGAAAAATGGATGGGGTCATCAGAAGGGGTTCAGGATTTGGAGGTTGAGGGATTGGTTGTCTGGTGTGTGGGTGTAGATTTCTTTGGGTTATGCATGTGTGAGGTATGCTTCTGTTTGTGTGGTGTCTGTTGTGTGTGTGAGTGTGGGCATTTGCGTGTCTTGGGGCTGGGGGGTGGAGCTGCTGGGTGATGGATGTGTGTGTCTGTTGGGGTGGTGTCTGTGGGTATCCTGTATATTGTGGGTGTTTGAATGTCTGCTGGGGTGGTGTCTGCAGGTATGCTGGATGTGGTGGCTATGTCTGTGTGTGGTGTGCTAGTGTCTTCCGGGTATAGTGGGTGTGGTGGATGTGTCACTGGCTATTGTGGTGGTACATGTGAGTATGCTGGATGTGGTGTGTGGCTCTGTCGGGTGTCTGGTGAAGTGTTGGCTGATGTATTATTTTTCGGTGTATATTGAGTGCCTGCGTGCCGGTGTATCTTGTGGTGTTTGTGTCGATGTGTGCTGCTTGTGTGTGTTGAGGTGGGTACGTGCGGATGTGTCTGTGTGCTTGGGATGGGTAGGGAAATGGGGAAATTGGACTGGGAAGAGAGAGGTGGAATTTGGGGAAGAATGTGAGGGGTGACTGGCTGCCGTCAGTGATGAGGCCAGAGCCAGAAAAGATCACTGAAGGCCAGAAATGGCACTATGAATGCCTTCCAGGAAAGCATTGGTCTACTGAACTTGGCTGGCAAGACCCTGGATGGTATTCACAAAGGCAGTCTACCCCACAGAGATGCTCCTCAGGAGGTCAATAATGTCCTCACTCAGGGCACCAGAGGTAGCAGGGGGTTGGGTGGAGGTGCCTGCAGCAAAGGAAATGCCCACCTTCTTGGGTGAGCGGGCATGGCCAACTGGGTGAAGGGCAACATGGAGGGTGGTGATAGAACTGGGGGTGGTGGACAAAGATAGCACAGGAGTAGGTCCCGATGGGTCGCCACCACCAGGCAGTGCCCACTGGAGGTAGAATCTGATGATGAAGGTATTGATCTTGTCTCCTTCATGGCAGTTCCCTCACCCTCTGGGCCACTGGGTCCCTCCATGTTGGAAGTTTCATGACTAGAGGTACTGTGGCCTGATGCTTCCCCACTTGGTTGTGCCTTGTCTCCTTTGCTTGCCTGGAATGATGCTGAAAATACAAAGAGGAAGAGGGTCACCACATGTTTCTGAACAAACTTGAACAACAGCTGTGATTAGCATCATTACCATGATGTCAAGTAGGCCCCAGGAACAAAGTACATCAAAGTGGCTCCTACATGTACCATATCATATGCATGCATGCCATCTGAACTGTCGACACTTGCCCACAGGAAAATCTGGATCTTAGACAACTACAATTGGAAGGCTGAAGTTGTGCAATCACAGTAACCATTGTACAAATAGGAGACCACATCACCTTCAATGCTTTACCTAATGGAGCATTCCTCAGTTACCTGATGGAATATGGATTATTGGTAAGAGCAGGTACGTACCTACACTTAGCAATAGGCCACTAACCTCCACTTAGGTCCAGTTAGGTCTCAATAAATTAATACCAGCTCAACCCTTGGTAGCTTGGCAATGAGTGACAAGGCTTAACTTAGTCGTTTTCTTGAAGAATTTCTTCTGCGGGACCCAGTCGCCAGTCCAATCTGACCTCTGGAACTCTTCCTCAGATACGTGTTGCGGTAGCCCTCGGTGTAGATTTTTACCTTCGGACTTAGTTGTTTTTTCGAGATGAAAATCCTTCGACTGGGCAAACCTGAATCTTGATCTGATGTCCCTGGAGCCCTCTTTGGATACACTGCCTGGGAGCTCCCGGTCAACTTCCTACGTTCGGACTTGGTCACTTTTTCAGAGATTTTCTTCACCGGGACAAACCTGCAAGTCAGGCTGGGTCGCGCTTGAGGCAAGCCAGCTAGAGTTGCTGCAGCAGATTTGTCCCTTTATGGAGCTTTTTTAAAAAAAGTTCTCCAAAGTTCTCCAAACCTCTGTATCTTCTTCCAGATGTTCCTTATGTTCCTTTAAGATTCTTTGGAGGTCCACAGCTCACCCCAAGGTTCCAGAAACTCTGAGATGCTCCTTGAGGGTGCAGACTACAACTCTCAGAATGCACCTGGTGCAAACTCCTTTTTGGACAGTGGTCAGCTGCTCAGTTTCTTCAGGAGTTGGTGCAGGGGACTCTTGTTAGCAATTTTTCACCTGTAGAAAACAGGGAGTCCCTCCTGGAACCAGTTGAACCAGACAAAGTCCTTGTGGTGAACCCAAGTGTGCAGCTGGTACAGTCCTCCAGAGCGCAGTGTCTAAGTGAAGGTCAGGGGTCCAACAGGGCAGTCCTTCTTCTTCTTCTGTAGTTCTTCCTTGTTGGATCTGGTAGGGATCTGAGGTGTGGGTGCAATGCTACCAGTTTTATCCTTACTCCTGGGTGAAAAACAGGGGGCTACTAGTTCTCCAATTTGGGGCACGGTCCTTCCCCCTGTGATGACCACTTCCTGGGAAGTGTGGCAAAATCAATCCTAAGGAGCAACATTGCTCAAAAATCAATCATGGCTGAAAGTGATTTTTGGAGATTATATCTGGCTGAGCCCACCCACTAGTGTGGCTAAAAATCTTAAACACACCCTTCTCCTGCCCTCTCATAATCTAATCAAGGGGGCACCTAATTGTCTGGGTTTTCAGGATGTGAGGGAGGGTCCAAATGTCCTTCCCTGCCTTTGAAGACCAGTTTTGCAGCCCTCCCCCTTCCTGCCTCACCATCTGCTGAGGGAAGATCTCCTCCCCCAGGCACATCTCTTTGTGTGGAGCCAGGCCACTTCACACCTCATCAAGGCAGCCTAGCCAGGCTGCCAGAGGCTGGCCAATCAGAGAAAAGCAGCAAAAACACCGCAGGGATGAAGTTGGCAACTTTTGAGGTAAAGTTTAAAACTCTTTACCTGAACAAGTTAAATTAAATCCAACAACTGGAAGGTATCTTTTAGTTAAGGGGACTTTTAAAATTTAAATAAAGTCTCCATATTCTAGCCTATGGAGGACATTCACTACAATGAGGGAAAAAACAAATTTGTCTGTTTTACCTCACCAGGGCTTATAAAACAATTTTATAAGGTCCCTGCCTATAGTTACATTGCACCCAGCCCTAGGGGCACATAGGGCACACCTTGGGGTGACATTTGAAAAAATAAGGTAGTTTAAGACTTTGGAACTACTTGTAATTTCATAGCTGAATTTGCATGTAACTTTAGTGTAAAAGTAGCGAGCAAGGCAGGCCTGCCTTTAAAATTACACTGGGCACCTCGGCAGTGCCCCTATGAGGTCACCACCTTTACTGGGGTTCCTAAACCTACATGCCCTATCATATACTAGGGACTTATAGTTAGATTGACTTAGCCAATTATAATTAGCCCAAGTTGCATACTCATTTTATATAGTGCACAGGCCCTGGGACTGGTTAGCAGTACCCAGGGCACTGCCAGAGTCAGGAAAACACCAGCATAAAGTGAAAAATAGTGGCAAAAAGTCAGGGGGCCTCTGCAATCAGCCCTGTGTTCCCACACCTGCTGTCATACAATAGAATCCCAATGCCAGCTTAATTCCCAAAGATCCCACACAGAGCTATGTAGACATCTATTTGTCACATACACAATGACAGAACAATAAGAAATGATGCTCCTAAAATCTGCCATGTTGCTGGCAACAGTACATTAGCCTGGAGAACGTGACATGGAACAATGCACACTTCACCATGTATAATTTGTCCTAAGGGAATCATGGAGGTAGTAGTAATGTTGCTCAAATATGCTACACATTTGGCATGGAAATGGATACTATAGACAAAGGGGGTCATTCTGACCCTGGCGGTCATGGACCGCCAGGGCCAACGACCGCGGAAGCACCGCCAACAGGCTGGCGGTGCTTCTGGGGCCATTCTGACCGCGGCGGTAAAGCCGCGGTCAGAAAAGGGAAACCGGTGGTTTCCCGCCGGTTTTCCCCTGCCCCAGGGAATCCTCCACGGCGGCGCTGCAAGCAGCGCCGCCATGGGGATTCCGACCCCCTTCCCGCCATCCTGTTTCTGGCGGTTTTCACCGCTAGAAACAGGATGGCGGGAACGGGTGTCGTGGGGCCCCTGGGGGCCCCTGCAGTGCCCATGCCACTGGCATGGGCACTGCAGGGGCCCCCTAACAGGGCCCCATTAAGATTTTCAGTGTCTGCAAAGCAGACACTGAAAATCGCGACGGGTGCAACAGCACCCGTCGCACACCAGCAACTCCTTCGGAGCCAGCTTCATCGTTGCTGGGGCTTTCCCGCTGGGCGGGCAGGCGGGCGGGCGGCCTTTTGGCGGTCACCCGCCAGCCCAGCGGGAAAGTCAAAATGACCACAGCGGTCTTTTGACTGCGGTACGGTCTTCTGGTGGTTCCCGCCAGGCGGGTGGCTTCCGCCGCCCGCGGGAGTCAGAATGACCCCCAAAATGTGCTAAATGTCAGGGTGATATGACCCTATAATCCACAACACAATGAATCAGCAATCCCCAGGGAAATCAACACTAATGTCTAGCACCCCTTACATTGACATACTCTGATTGCATCAGTAGATGTCATAAGCCCTTTGTATGTTGGAGAGGCACAGAGATTTTCAAGTACTAGTGGAGTCCCTCAACATGTTGCTCAATGGGAAGCCACATCACTATCTCCATTTTGGCCCGGCAAACCCAGATGTTTGTGGATGAATGGGTGTATCCAAACACATATGATTCCAGCATAACTGCAAGTCACTCAATGATACATGCCAACAGTCAGGTTGCAAACCTTCACCATTACACATGTGCAGTGAACTTTTCCACATGATGTCTCATCAATGGCATGGAAATGCATATTGGGGCTAAAACATTAAGTCATACATGTCATGCCCCTCATTGCTACTGCAGTTGTACATGCCAAATGATGTGCTGTGATGGGTGAGGGAATGTGTCAGCTAACAATTGATGGTGATACACTCCCGTCTGTGGGACTACAGGATGTGTACCCCCATTGCAAATGTCGTATTCCAAACACAGGCTGGCATGCACATATATGTGACGGAATACTGAAATGATCTCATTAACTCAGGTAGACCATGCATGAAACAGCAGCGTACACATTTTGTCAAAAGAGGAGACATAAGTTAACATGTAGGCACAAGGAATGCTGGCAACAGTCATGGCACACAAATCATGTCAATGGACATTCCCCACTTACCAAGGGAAAGTATTGCTCTGTAACGCAGCCAAATAGCAATGTATGCTCTGTCACATGTATGATGCCCATCCTCACATTGCAGACAGTAGTGAAGCACTACTCATCACATGCTGAAGACACATAGCCTCTGGGGGCAGATGCCAATATACTCATTTGACCAGACATGTCTGAGGACAGTGATCCATCACTTAATTTCCTTTGGCCTGTAACACAGAGGAGTAGTGGTCTGTAGCATAGATTATACACCCACAACAACAACAAGCATTACTTGATCGATCAATGTACACAGCCATGTGTTGTTCCTAGAGAGACAATTGATTGTGGATTGTACCCAGTCATGTCTTAGGTCCATTGGCCAATAGACAAGGCACATCAGTATGCACCACTTGATATATCTAAACAAACAGTTACTCCTCTAATTTGTCACACATGACCCATCCCTATCTCAGGGGGAGATGTCAGAACCTAACATATTAACTTTACAATGTGACTCCCTCTTGTGGCTGCTGTGCTCCCCTCAAACACCGATCAGCGTCTGGGTTCATCACCACCAGAATGGGGGCCTTTGGGGGGTTATGGTCCAACATGCACCCCACCTATGCTGGGAGGACAGCCCAGCTGGATCTCACGATCTTCTGGGTCCAGTGTCTCAGGTCCTCCAACCTCTTGTGACAGTGGGCGCTGCGCCGGCTGTGAAGCCCCAAGGTTTGCTTATTCAATGCAATGGCTTTCCATATCTCCTGATTGCCGTTTACCTGTATGGATGCAAGAGACAAATCAAGCAATTACAATCACAGGTTTTGGCACAAAAGGTTGTGTCAGACACATGTCAGAAACACCAAACTAAAACTGTTCAATTTGTCACCACACCACAAGTGTAAAGCACACAAGCCAATTAGTACAGAGACATGAGTACAGATGTTTGAATCCATCTGTAGACTGACCCAGTACCCGACTCAGGGCCTATAATAACTAAGCATGTCTACTTACATCACATAGCCCATGCTCCAACAACATGTACTGTGCAGTGCCTGCAATGAAACACTACACATGTATGAGGCTTCTGAAGAGTAATTTCTTAGGCCTGAATGGACCAACACATTCACACTTGGCAAGATGGACTCACTGCAGGCAACTTTCGTAGTACAGACTTCACCTTACACTTGAGTTACAATGAAGGGGCTGGCATGGTGGGTACAGAAAGTGTCTTCCCTGTGCATGTGTGGACATGTGGCCTAACAAATGCAGACTCATGCCACTTTAGGGTACGGTTCTGTGGTATGTACCTGTACCACAGAACACTCCATTGGACATATGTGTCTAAACTACAGAGATGGCTTTCAACATACAAGGGTATGCAATGAACAGTTATCCCAGGAATCAACACACTGTCTGCACTGTGGGACTGTCATTCGTGCAATAAGCCTGTACAGGACAATTATGACTTATATTAAGGTGACAACAGAGCTGTGGGAGTAAGAGACTTGTCATGAATCAAAGACACACATTGACAAAGATGATAAACGCACATATGGACTACTTCTGGGATGTACCTCTGTACCCATTCCTTATCTAGTCAATTGGCTGAGGCATTCAAGGCACGTTTTGCCACTACAGCATCATAGTGTCCACATGACAGGATCTGCGGGTATACAGTGAGTGGGCACAGTGCCACAGTTGCATAGCCACAGTGACTCTACCACAGCCTGGACTAGGTCCCATACTGGGAGATACATGTGACAGGCTTGGTATCTGCAGGCTGAGCATACAGAACATACAGAACATTTTCATCACTTCAATGCATGACAGTACATCGCGTGGCAGTCAGCAGTGTGGCATGTGGTTTGTGTGGCAACCTGAAGGACAGAGTGAGTCACAATATGCCTTCCAGTTTTGCAAGGCCAGATGTGGGTTGAAAGGTCTGGGGCACTATATACATTGCTTACAAGGTACTCAAATGACTTAGACAAGATGCATACACCACTCATGCTGTCATGCACATACATGTTGTTCAATATTTACAACCATCATGAAGAAAGAGATGTCCTTGGATGTCAGTGAAGTCTCCTTGCCTAGTTATGTGCATCCAACACAAGGGGGATCTGGGACCACAAAAACATTACACAACACAATGTTAATGAACACAACATATAGTACTGGCCACTAACACCTGCACAATATACATCCAATTGATGCCACACAGGCTGCAACAACAGGCACACAAGAAGTCCAATTGGCACACAGAGGCACATTGTAGCCTGTGAGGAGGGAAAGAATGATGTTCAACAAAGTCAATAATGCACATGAGGTACTGACCTACTCCTCTGGTGAGCCATAGAGCTGCCCATACAGAGGAAGGACGTCATTATCAAGCCTCTGCAGCTCCACTGAAAAGAAGGCAGGGGCCCTATCACCTGCTGGACATGGCATGATTGCTCCCAGAGGTGGCACACAGTAGCTCAAGTATTGGAGGTGTTGCTGGAAGCAGTGTCAAGAGTCAAGTGAGTGAATTTGCATAACATGGCAGTCACGTCCACCACATACAAAGGTCATCACCAAGATGGACACAGCCACTGGGCCATGACCACAACAGGCAACGTTAGCCTATAGCTGTGTCCGCCGTGGTTGGAACCGCCTACCGCCCAGGCGACTTCTGCTGGCAGTCGCAAGTAGTTCCTAATGTCCAGTGGAGTAGGTCAGGCATCTGTCATTTTGGCGTCCTGAAATACTTTACATGGCTTTGTAAACTGCGTCACACCTACAATATATGTGTTGTAGCATCACAAGCATCCTTATTCTGTCTTGTCATGTAGGTCCTATTACACAACCACCAGTGTAGTGTGTTGCAGAGCACAGATGGCATTTGACAGCGGTGCATGGTCGACCACCATCAATGGTCTTTTGGCAGTCAAAAAATACTGTCACATTTTGAAGGGCAAATGCTTAGCAGATAGTTGAGTTTCACTCAAATCTATGTTATGGACACATGTGTTGACAACCATGGGGGTCACATGTGACCCTTGTGTAGTTGCCAGCTGGGATGTGTACCTTCTGTCATGTCTGTCAAGTCAGAAATGCTTTGTCACATGATATTATTAGCATGCATCATGTATGTTGCTGTAGACAAACTGACTAATGTTACAAATCATGTCTTGTCACACCCTGGGACAGGGAGGATGCAACAATCTCATGTCTACAATCCACTGCCGGACCTTCAGACCATGGAGCAACAGCATATGATTCACTTATACCACCTGGATAGACAAGCAATAGTGGATGTATGCCATCAGTTGTAGCCAGATCTGATGCCAGCAAATAGTAATCCAAACTTCATACTACCCATTGTACAAATCATGTCAGTATTTCACTTCCTGGCCATAGGGCCCTTCCAACATACACTGGCCCTATCTGCCAGTATGTCCCAACCTATGTTCAGTCTGGTGTTGAAGGATTTCCTCTCAGTAATGTTGAAACACATTGACAGCTATATCAGGATCTTCCAACTTGAGGATTTAGCCAATGTGAAGGCTGACTTTTATGGTTTCGCCTGCTTCCCACATATGGTGGGTGCCATTCATGGCACACATGTTGGCTTGGTGCCATTACAGGCCACTGAACAAGTCTATCACAACAGAAAGAACTTCCATTCCATCAACGTACCAGTTGTCTGTTTAGCGGATCTCTACATCTCAAAACTGTATGCCCATTATCCTGGATCAGCATGTGATTCCTTCATTATGCAGAACAGCACCATATCCCAAATGATGTCACAACTGCACCCAGAAAGGGCCTGGCTGGCTGATGAGTCACGTCTGTCCTGATTGTGTGTGATCAATGTCAGGTGCTACAATCATGAAGTGAGGGACTCATTGATTGACTTATGTCCCATTCCTTAACAGGAGATTCAGCATATCCAAACCATCCTTGGTTGTTGACGCCAGTGAGGAGTCTAACTACACCAGGGGTAGTCCACTTCAGTGAGGCCCATGGAATAACACAGCAGGCAGTGGAGTGGGCTTTTGGGGTCCTAAAGGCCAGATTTAGATGTCTGGACAACCCTGGGTGAGCCCTCCTCTGTGTCAGATCGCTGTGGCATGCTTCATGTTCCATACCATCTCCTTGCAGAGGAATATCCCATACATCCCAGAGGAGGGTGAGCCTGTAGAGCCACCCGGTGAGAATCCCGAAATGCCAACTGAGGATGACAGTGGTGAAGAGGAAGGAGCTGACTAGCGAGAAGATCTCATCCATACCTACTTCTCATGAGTGTAAGTATATCTTGTGATCTCATGACTGTGACTGTACAATGCACTGTAATTGTGAGAATTGGTAGAGTTAAGTGTTTTGGATACAGCTAGGGAGCGAATAGTCTGCAATAATCAGCCAAAGGCTCCTTGATGAGATAGCTTTTGAAACAACCCCACCTTGATGATGTTGCTTTGTTTGTGTCAGTTTTCTTGCAATGTACTTTGTTTTCCAGATTGCTATGTGACTTGTGCCATATGTATGGTTTCAAGTAGGTCTGGGCAGAATAAACGGAGTCCGGCTCCGCAGGATTCTGCAGATTTGAAAAAAGGTCAGTGGAATTCCAAGGAGGCGAAGTTCCATGATCCGTGGAGTCCTCCTAAATATGCCAGTCTCGAAAGCGCTAATCAGGGTCGGGCCTGGTCAGCCAGGCTCAGCCCTGCTTAGCGCTTTCGAGATTGGGCGCATTCAGGAGGGCCGTAGGCAGTGAAAGCTGCTCACTGGGCAGGCCAGTGCACAAGAGGCCTGAAACTGTAGCTTTCTTTTGCTGCCTATAGCCCTGGCCTAAATTCAGGCCAGGAAAATAGGCAACAAAATCTGCCAGGCCTGTTGTGCACCTGCCTGCCCTGTGTAAGCCTGAAACAGCAGTTTTCACTGCCTACGGGCCTATTTTGAATGTAGGCCAGGGCCATAGGCAGTGAAAACTGCTGTTTCAGTCCTTGTTTGTGCACCAGTGTGCATAAACATCAACAAAAGAGAGTAAGAGACGAGGACTTACCTGGGTCTTCCTGGGGGCCCTCTTTCCTTGTCACCCAATGCAGACGAGTCTATCTCCGTAGCGACTGCCTCCCTCTGTTCTCCGGTGAGTGCTGCAGCCCAGTTATGGGCTACCCAGTGCAAGCGCAGACTATCTGCACCTCCGTTGTGCAGCCCATACTAGGCTGCAGCGCGCACTGGGTGAGCTCTGCTCTGCTGGCAGGGCTAGCAGAGTTTTTTGGATAACTCCGTACTCCAAGTGGATCGCAGATTTCAAAAAACTCCATAAGCTCTGCCAGCGGAGTGGAGCTCCCTGCACAGACCTAGTTTCAAGCCTATAAACCTTGTTTTGTTCATTGTACAGCTACCTTTACCATGGCATTTTCATGTGGGCATTTCAGAGTTGTGACATTGGCAGGTGGCAGGTATGTGATGCTGTTTGTACATACAAAGTGGACATGGATTGTTCCAGGTAATGTAGGTCACAGAATGTGTGTGTATGAGACCTGTGCCAAGACAGCTTGCACAGTGTTTGGTTGGAAGGTCAGAAGTGTCCATTGGACTTGTTTTGTGTGCTGTTATGGGCCTGAGGCATCCTGTGTGTCATCATGTGGGTATGATGAATTACGTAGTGGTAACTTATGACCAATTAATTTTGCCTTCACATTGGCTAAACACTTTTTTTGTATAATCTGTATGTAGCTGTAGGTGTGTTTCATCATTGTAGGTCACAGTGCCTGTGCCACAACACTGACATATGTTTGTGCCATACCACCCGATGCATGGGCATTGAATTATGGTGGCCCTGTGTTCAGGGACTGTTGTACTGCCATCTGTCTGTATCTTGGATTATGTGGTGCAGAATTATTTTGGTGTGGTATGTGATAAGGCTCAAGCTGCCAACATCAACCACATCAATGTTTGCCTATTCTACAGAACAATGTCTAACAAATCCCTTCCTTCCATGGTCTGTACCTGTCAACATGTTTATTTACTCAGTATGAGTCAATCAGTTTTGAGTTGTAATAGTCCTGACAGATTGGTAGACTATGTGCTGAACACTGTAATATTTTTGCTTTAGTTTGAGCAGACACTTGTATGTATGTGTTTTTGTGGGAGGGTTTTAATACTGAACTGGACACTATGTACATGCAACATATCCCATCTTGAACAAGTAGCTTGGATCATCATTGTATGGTTAACATGCTCTGCTATATCTACATGGCTAAATATATAAAATCAAAATCAGTAGACAAAGTGTCAGTGAAAGGTGATTTTATTGTGCAGCTGTGACTAACAGAAAATATATGTGACATGACTCAACACAAAATCAAATGTGAAGGGGTCAGCCATGGTGATTGAAATCAACGCAGTAGATGACACACCACTGGGAGTCAAAAGCTCAGAGTGCTCCTCCCATTGGAAATGGTAGGTGGTTCAGGATCAGTCCAGTGTCAAGGTGTAACACACAAAGGAGGTCCATAAGGAAGAGGGTTATTCCTGGCAGTGGTGGGTGTCTTGCCATCCGCACCCCCTGGATCTGCTGTAACGGACCTTCGAGTGGCTGGCACTGACATTGCTGGGCTTGCTGTTGATTTGCCAAAGGAAGGTATAGACTGGTGTTGAAAAGCCCTGCTCATGGTTATATTTATGTCCCTCAATACCCCTGTTAGGAAGGCCATGTTGGTATTGTGGGCATCCATCTGTTCCCACATGTTCCTTTGCATGTCCCTCTGTACCTGCCTGATTTCCTGGAGTTTACTCAACATCCGGCCCATCACTCCTGATAGACCTCCCAAGATGTGGCTGATGGTGTCCTGGACAAGAGCAGCCCCAGTGGCCTTACACACTGGCCCACAGTATTCCTGCCACACACCCTACCCTCAAGGGCCTGTGCCCTTGCCACAGGGTGCTCCCTGTAACTTGTTCCTAGACCCTTATTGCGCTGCAATTCAGGATCCAGGACTGTGGGGCAAAAGGTGGTAGGTACTGTGATACGGGACACAGGTTGGGGGCGAATGGTTGCCTGTGATGTTTAAGCAACAGGGCTGGGAGGTGACATTATGGGCACAGTGAGACTCAATGCTGCCTTCAGACCAGGTTTCCCAGATGGGCCAGAACCATTAGTTTTATCTTGGGTTAGAAAGTCAAGATTGAGTTAGGTAGACAGACGCATCTCTGATTTGAGCATGATCTGTGCTTGATCACTCCCAGGCGAGTATACTTCATTTGTGAGCAGTCAAACAGAACAGGGGTCTTAGGACAAGGGAACACTAGGCTGGTGGTTCGAGTTGCTGAAACAGTGCATCCTGGGAGTTGCAGTCAGGTCACTCTCTATGCTACACACAACAGACAGATGTTATCCCTCTATGTGAGTTAAGTTCAATTGTGAATTAACAAATAGGAATCTTTGGACAAGAGAACACTGGGCTGGTGGTTGGAGTTGCTGAAACAGTGCCTCCTGGGAGATTCAGTCAGGTCACTCCCTTTACTACACACACTAGACAAATGGTTTCCCCCCAGGTGAGTGAACTTTATTTGTGAGTTAACCAACAGGGGTCTTTGGAGAAGAGTACACTGGGCTGGTGGTTAGAGTTGCTGAAACAGTGCCTCCTGGGAGTTGCAGTCAGGTCACTCTCTCTCCTACACACACTTGACAAATGTTATCCCCCCATGTGAGCAAACGTCATTTAAAAGTTGACTAACAGATGTATTGGGGCATATGAGCACTATGCTGGTGGTTGGAGTTACAGAAACAGGGCCTGCTGGGAATTGCAGTCAGGTCACTCTCTCTAGTACACACACTTGACCAATTTTTTCCCCTCAAGTGAGTAAACGTCATTTGAGAGTTGACAAACAGATGTATGGGAGCATGTAACCACTCTGCTGGTGGTTGGTGCTACTGGACCACAGCCTATTGTGCTTTGCAGTCAGGTCACTTTCTATACTACACACACTAGATAAATGTTATCCCCCCGGGTGAGTGAAGTTCATTTTTTAGTTAACAAACAGGGTCTTTGGACAAGAGAACACAGGGCTGGTGGCTGGAATTGCTGAAACAGTGCCCCTGGGGGTTGCAGTCAGGTCACTCCCTGTACTACACACACTACACAAATGTTATCCCCTCATGTGAGTACACTTCATTGAAGACTTAACAAATAGGGGTCTTTGGCAAGAGAACACTGGGCTGTGTGGTTGGAGTTGCTGAAACAGTGCCTCCTGGAAGTTGCAGTCAGGTCACTCTCACTACTCCACAATACTTGACAACTGTTGTGTTGTTTTAGATATCTGTATGCAGGCTACATTTATGTTTGAGCATACATTGTCAATTTAGAACATGCCATGGATCCTGGAATGTGTTTCTGATATTGTGAGATTTCCAGGCTGCATTTGGACATATGGCATGTGATGGGCCTCAGTAACTGTGATGATGGGTCCAATGATACACATTGAGAGTGTTGAAACTCTGGGTATTGAACTTTGGTGAGGTGTATGAACAACACAATGGGTAAAGGTGAACTGTGAGCATGCATGACATTGGATTTTGGTGACATTTTTTGTGTTGTACCTTACCAGACTCCACTCCGCCAGGTATTCCTGTCAAGCCCTCAGGATGCAGGATTGCCAAGGCTGTCTCCTCCCAGGGAAAGAGTATTTTGCACTGGGAGGGTTACCGCTGGTCTTCTTGGCCTGTAGCTGGTACCTGGAGACCAGGGAATGGACCTTGCCCCTGAGGTTGTTCCTCTGCTTCCTAATGTCCTCCTTTGTGCGCAGGGTGGTGCCAACAGAATTCACTCTGTCGATGATCCTGTCCCACATTTCCAATATCCTATTGAGAAGAGAGTGCTGGACATCTTCTGAAAAATTAGGGTTTTTTAATGTGACATGGTGAAAAAAAGTTATTAAGGGTGACAGGGACTTGCTTAACAGGGGAAGTGCAAAATGTTGTGAATGGACTAAAGCGTGTGCAGGGTGTTCGATAGGATGGTGAGAAAAAGAGGTGCCCAATCTATATACTCTACGGATTTAAGTGTCTCAGGCTTCTTTGTCTTGCTGTGTAAATGGAAAGGATTGTGGTCTGTGAAGGAGTGTGTTTTATAGTGTGCTTTGCAGGTGTGTCCCTGGAGCAATGTGTGTCAGCTTTCTGGTTTTTTAATTCATCTAATGTGCAGTTGTCTGTTACTTTGCTGACCACAAACGGCTGTGGTCCTGTCTGCCATGACTGTCATTAAGGGAAAGTCACGGTGACTGTGTGATTGTAATGTGCCCGGGGAAGGCCCTAGCACTGGAGGTCTGACTGCCTATATCCAGGCCCCTGCACCACTGGTGGTCTATCTTTTTTGCTTTCCGGTTGGCGGTCTAGCCTTTATGACTCGTAATGGGGTGATCTGGAAGACCACAGGCATAGCAGTCTTTTCAGGACCACCGGCATGGCGGTCTGGCGGTCCGACCTCCAAACTCGTAATGAGACCCTTCATTTTTATAAACAATTAAAAAAAGAAGACATTTAAAAAAAATTAAAACAATATTACTAAACATAGCTGAGCAGTAGTTGGAAAAGCGTTGGACTTTATAGGAGTAAAATATGCTATTTCTACTCCAATCTGAGCAGCAGAGGGTAAAATGTTTGACTTTGGAAGGATCAGCTTTGCTATTCCGTCTCCAATGTAAGCAAGCATAGGGAAAATGTTGGACTTTGGAGGGATCAGATTAACTATTTTACTGCAATCTGAGCAGCAATAGGGAAAATGTTGGACTTTTGAGGGGTCAGACTTTCTTTTCCCACTCCAATATATGCAAACGTATTGAAAGTGTTGTACTTTGGTGCGGTCAGATTTACTATTCCCACTTCTAACATTTTTAAATAAAACATTGAAATGTAGATAAAAACATTTAAAATGTAAAACTTATTGATAATAATACATATGTTTAATAACTTTAAAGCAAATAAAAATAAATTTGAAAAAGACAAATATATCAAATTTAAAAAAAAAGTAAAATGAAAATGCATCACTTCCTATTACCCTACAAAGCACAAATACAAATGAAAAGTAATTTATTAAAAAATAAAAAATATCATTAAATTAATTAAATATACTCATTTATATAAAACAAAATCATAATCTTCAAGCATAAAATTAATTAAGCCAACTTAATAATTAAATAAATCAACTACTTATCCACTAATTAAAAGACCACATATAATTTGTATAATAATCAATTAATTAATTAACATAAGTCAATTAAAAATAAACGACATTTAACATTTGTTATAAATTAAAATCAATAATGTACACTTTAAAAATGCTTCCTACCCTAATCTTCCCAAACCCAACAACCCACTACTAAAATAACAATTTCTTAATAAATTTCAAAAACTGTGGGCCTCATTTACAAGAATCTGACTCATCGGCTCCGATGTGTCAGATTTTGGGTTGATTTCTGATGCATCTGTGGCACTAAACAGCTTAATTGCTGGGCTAGCGCCAAAACATGACGTTAAACTAACAATGGCAGGAAGGCCTCTATGTTAAAATGCCCTGCGTCAGATTAATGCCTGCTGGGAGCAGGAGTTACATTTTTGATGCAGTGAAGGAGCATAACGACGCAGTAAATACAGGTTTAATGTTGCGCAAGTCTTTACAAATTGGCGCAATAGTCCCATTGTGCCAGTTTGTAAATGTCTGTGACTGGGGGTGAGTGTTTGCATTGTTCAGCACTCCGTCCATCATCCTTTTGTGTTGCTAAAGTTGCCCTAAATGGCTAGGCTATGCCCAGATGTGGTCCCTTGCTTGCTGCGCCACTGGATTCAAGCTAGCCTGGCTGATGAAGGGTGATACCCTGAAACCAGTCCCAGGATACTTGAATCCTGCCATGGAGGACCTGGCTTGGCAGTTCGGGCTGGACTGCTCCCAGTGGGAGCAGGGTCAAGACTGATTTAAATATAGCTGGGTTCGAACTGGGGTGATGTGGCAAGCATAACAATGGATTAAACCCAGATCTGTGACTAGGGGTGAGTGCTTTAAAAGTTTCAACACTCCGACCATCATTTTATTGTGTGATATTGCCTGAAACAAATTAAGAACATATATTATTAATATACTAATAACTTTAAAATAGTTAATATTTATAAAACTAATTAAAAAATAAGATTTCATAGATCTATTACCTTAAAACACCTACATATAACCAAAATAAATAAATCTGTAACAACATTGTATAATAAAACCAAAAACATGATATATTAGGTATTTATTAGATAAAGTAAAGTAACTCATACTAACACAAATATTAATTAACACAATACACTTATCAACGATTTACCAATCAAAAATCAAGAAATAATTAAAACAAACAACTAATTAACATAAATTCCTATCAATTAAAAAATTAATTTACATAAACATTATCAATTAAAAACAATAATTTAGATTTTAGAAAACTTCCCACCCTAATTCTCTATAAACTCAATAACCTGCTACTAAATTTACAATTTCTAATTGCATTTTTAAAAAATACATCTAATTAAAAGCATACAAAATATACTATAACTTTTCAAATACAAATATTGTAAGAATAAAAACGTATAATAATAAAATAACTAACATAAATCAAACTAATTAACATTATAAAAACAATAATATACACAACTATAAAAAAACAGCATAAAATACCTACAAAAAAACCCCAATATTTTTACCTCCGATATTAAGGGGATTTTGGTGGATGGAAACATCAGTCCGGTAAACTCCTGACAAGGAGACCGCCATGGTGCTGGAGATATCCCCACTGGCCCCATTACAACATTCCCACTGGACTGACTAGCAGAAACCAAGGTTTCCCCCAGTCAGCCCAATGGGAAAGGTATGGCAACATTGTTCTCGGTTCATAATTGAGCCGGCGGCAATGCTGTTGCACGCAGGGTGCACCAGCACCCTTGAATTGCGCTCTGTCTGCATAGCATTTCAAGTGTGCTGAGCAGGGGACCCTTTCACTGCCCATGCCATGTGCATGGGAGGTGCAGGGGCACCCCTGTGGCCCCCTGCATTTGTTCTCTGCCAGTATTTTCATGGTGGTAAAACCGCCAAGAGAAGGCTGGTGGAGAACAAGGTTGTAGTCAGCAGGGCGGTGCTGAGTTCAGTGCTACCCTGGCTGATTACAACCAGGACCACCGTTGAGATCTTGGAACCTGGTGGGACAGCTGAGGTTGACTTGTCTGCCCACCAACCTTGTAATGTGGTGGTCAGACAGCTACAGCCTCTGCAGCCTGCCCACCACAGTGAATCTGGCGGTCTTGTGATCACCAGACTCGTAATTGGCCTCTAAATCCTGTGATATTTTTGAGATCACAATATACTAGGCATGATATTTGTGACCCATGATATTTTTGCATCAGTATTTTAGTCAAGCGCCTTGTTCTCATACATTTTAATGTATGCATTTGTACTATCCAATATGTTTGGTAATTAATTAATGTCTATGTTCAGAATGGCTACATGCTGTGAAATCAGCCTGAATAGGCAGTGTATGGTTACTAATCCCGGCCCCTTGATATACCTGTTGTTCAGAGAATTTTATTTTTGATTTGTGTTTTAGAGATCATCAGAGAAGTAATTTAGCACGGGTAGACATTGCTGACCAGGCTGAATTTTCCCATATGACATTTTTAAAAATGGCAGATATGTTGCAATGATAATGTAATATTTCAGGAACCGTGAGACCTATTTACTTCATTTTGGTGTCAAAACATAGGTTTTGGGGGTCAAATAGTCTCATAGAAACAGACAAACACTCCTCAGAGCAACCCTACCACCATTTTCCAAAATGGCTACAATAATAGAGGAAGAAGATACATATATAGAAATGAAACAAATAATAATGTTTTTAAACCTTTTATGTTCTCCCAAACAATGTTTATGATCTGAATATAAAAAAAATAATGTTTAGAACTCCTGTTTTAGACACATTTTCATAGTTCACTTTATTTATTTGTTTCAGCAATCGCTAGTGGTACATTTGCAGAATGTTGAACATTTGAGAAGAACATATCATCAGGGACATCTTTTTGTAGGACAGGTTTTGCAAGTACATGGAAGAGACTTTAGAAATTTTGTAGGTTTTAGCACCCCATCAATATCTTCTCAACCATATTCACACGGATCTTTCTCTACATATGCATGATCCAAAACATTTGCACATCTTCTGATCAAGTAGAATGCTATTTTTAATGTGTTCACGAAGAGAATATGACGGCGGTGGAAGGTCACTTAGGAGGACTGATCACTTGAACTCACTGAACCGAAGATTATCAAATGTGTTACAGTCAGAACCTGTTTTTCCACACATGCATAAAGTATTTTTCTATGTCTTTAAAGTCACATTCTTCTTCTGCCTTAGCAAATCCTTTTAGAAACTTCACAGGTTCAGCAGTTAAAGCTACAAGCTTTGTTCCAATTTTTCTTATGGTATCATCACCCGTAAGAATATGTGCCTTGAACACTGGGCATCTCTGGGTCAGGTTTCTTGTACCGAATATAAAGCTGGATTAAGGGCCTGATTATGAGCTTGGCAGTCAGAAAACTCGACCGCCAGACTATGGTGAGGAGACTGCTGCAGAGCTGGCGGTCTCCCCACTGGCACCATTACGAGCTTTCCACTGGGCTGACCGGCGGAAACCAAGGTTTCCGCCAGTCATCCCAGTAGAAAACACGCAGTGGCATTGGACTCAGCGCCACAGGGAGCTGAGTCCAATGCTGTCACACAGGGGTTCCCCCTAACACCCTTGGGATGCGCACTGTCTGCACAGCACACTGCAATGCACCATTTGTCATGTGTGAAATGCCCATCATTGGATAAAAGCTATCAAATTCTACTGGATTGCTCTTAAAAAATGTCAGCTACAATACGGAAAACACCTTCATCATAGAGACTTGGCAGGATAGTCTGGTCTTCAAGCTGAGCATGCACATTTTGGAAATTGTTTATAGATCAGTATAGTGTTGCATAGTTTGTGAATGGAGATGGTATTACTGGGAAAACGCAACCTTCTTTAGTGGGACGATATTCTGGAAGATAAAAGCATGAATTCCAGCCCATGGATGAACTGGCTTTTCTTCATCCTTCAGTCCGAACTGAATAAGCGATATGATAAATTCAGTTAAATCAGCTTTGTGGCCCACAGCACCAGGCAGAAGAAGATCCATGTCCTCAGCCACTTTGAAACTTTCTGGTAGACTGGGACATGTTGATGGCTTGTAGCTTTGCACACGTTAGCCAGGCAGTTGGGTTATAAGTTTGTAGCTTGGTTTGTTTAAACCTATAGCTGACACAGCTTGTTTTCCAGCAGGTATTTCATTGGTACAGTCTTGAAAAAGCACCAATGCAGTATCATGTGTGCTGGAAGTTCCACACAAAGAAGAGCTGTCTTCAAAATAAAGAGCAGCAATGGTAAATCCTTTCCTGGTAAAGTGACTTAGAAGTAGTATGCTCTCGGATTCACAAGTTCCTGCTCCGTATTATGCCATTATAACTTGTTGACACCAATCCTATTCATTGAAGTGATTAGCTCTCTACTTTTGCACTTGGGCAGTCATCAATTGTAGCTGAGTTTTCTTTTTGCAGTGATTTAATTCATAAAACATGATTTGGAAAAGACAGTACATTTACTCAGCATAAGCCCGTCTGTTCATGGGATTGTGTCTTCCACTTCTTCACTTATATCTTCAAAGCCACCATCAATGTTATGGGCTTCTTCTCCAAACCAAGAACTTTAGTTTGTAACAGTTTTGCTTTGCTGATATTAAACAATGATGTAAAAAATGTTAAGACAACATCAGGCAATCTTGTGGACTCCCATGATTTGAGAAGCTCTGAGGCATCACAACATTTGTTACTAAATCCAAAATCTAAATCTTTCAAACGTTTCTTAAAATGTTTCCTGCTGATTTTACTGAATCCTGTGATCTTATTTTGGCAGCAAGAACTTCAGCAGTCAAATCAGCTGAGAAAACCATAAGTGACTCATTCTTTTTGTTAGACTGACAAAAACACATTCAAACCAGAAAAATCTTAATTTTATTATTATGGATCAATACAGTTTCATCAATGGTGACCATTAATTCTCAGATCTCAATGAGTGTGAACCCATACCCAGCACTCAACAGTGGCTTTAAAACTTCATTTACTTTTTCAAAGAGTACAAACTTAACTGAAGACTGGCATTTATGTCATTGTACATTTATATTTTTGAATGTATGCATGGATGCTGTTTGGGTGGGCATACAAATTCGCTTCAAAAACATTCCCCTCGCTGTTTTCATCATCTACTCTACTGAAAACTTCATTTTGGAAGAAACTAGCTGCTGATAAAAAACATGTTCGTCCTTTGAGACTCACATACTCTCTACTTTGTTCTCTTGTCAGTCCCTTTGGCCCTTGTTCTGGCTAAACCACAGTTGTTGGAGGTGGGCAAGGGGTAGCCATTGATCTTCTAAGTGGTTGTCATTGGTTTTGGTTGTTGGACTTTGTCAGAAGACTCAGAGTCTTGTAATTCACAGGTTTCTGCTATTTTTTAACATTTTTTTCCAGGCTTTTTTCCACTGTATATGTCCTATAGAACTTGTTATATTTTTTAAATGGTTGGTCCTCTTTACCCATCAGTTTCAATCCTTTGTGAACTTCGTCTTGCCGTATTTCTGCAGCATCTCAATTTCTCTTCTGTACAGCTGCAGTTGATGTTAGCTTTTCTTTCAAATTAGTTTGGCATATGATACATATTTCTTTGTCGAAGGAGTCCTCAGATTTTGTAGTTAGGAACACTTTGTCATAAAGTAAAGATCCTCTGCTACCACCTTCTTTGCTCATGTTTACGAATTTGAATCAATGGCAAACCTGAAGCAAAAACAATATTAAAATAAATTACCAATATGATGGGTAACCATATCATTATAGAGCCACCATTTGGGAACATAGCGCAAGGGTTACTCTGAGGAGGTATTTCCTGTCTCTATAAGAATACTTGACCCACAAAACCTATGTTTTGACAGCAAAGTGATGAATATACGTCTCATGGTTCCTGAAATGTTACATCATCACTGCAACACATTTGCCATTTTAAAACAATGTCATCCAGAAAAAATGGCCCGATTAGCAATGTCTACCTGGGCTAAATTACTTCTCTAATGATACAAAAACACAAACCAAAAATGAAAATCTCTGGACAACAATGTTCTTACGGCAGTATATTAAGGGGCCAGGACAATACATGTATAACTGGAATACTGGACACCGAGTTGGTGAAAGACAGAAGGTAAGACACAGGTCTTACAGGGAGTCATAAAAAGACCAGACCTGAGCAAGTTCCTAGGGCTTTTTTAAAGGTGTAGTCTGGGCCCTCCTCACGCTGCTCATGAGGAGGAGCCTAGGTTCCCATTATTAAAGTTGAGGTGGTTGAACCTGCTTTTTTATTAATTTAGAGAGATTGGACAAGATACAGACTCTGTGATTACAGAATATCAGGTGAACATTGAGGAGTCTCTGATATTGATGTTCTCACCATTGAACAGGCCAGGAGGGTGTGAGAAAGTGGTGAGTGAATGAAAAGTATTTATGAGAACATAGTCAGGCTATGTCCCCGAGGTCATTCTCATCAATAGTACAGAACCAAATAAATTTAAATTCAAACAACCATATAATTTCACCAAAACCATTATGAGTTGTCAGTAACAACTGCGCTTACAAAACCATTCTAGGTCTGACTTCCAACTGTCCATGATGAGAAAAAGACACCTTGAAATCAATTGGAGAAAAAAAAAACTACTGTCTTGTAGGTTTTATGCCCTACTGTACGATTCAGGCATCTTGCAAAAGGTAGGAGACCTGACTTGATGGATTTCTTGGCTAAACATGAAATCCTAGAGCTCCAGGACACCTGGAATGCATCACAGTGGACAGTCCAAGCATACAGCAACCACACTAAGGCCCATATTTATACTTTTTTAGCACTGCATTTGCATAATTTTTTGACGCAAAAGCGGTGCAAACTTACAAAATACAATTGTATTTTGTAAGTTTACACCGCTTTTGCGTCAAAAAACGGCGCAACTGCGGTGCTAAAAAAGTATAAATATAGGCCTAAATGTGTTACACAGCTGATTGGCACAAGAAAGGTCCCGTCACTTGGGTTGAAAAGATTAACATCAGGTGGAAAAAACTGGTGGTCAAAGCCTGGGAGGAAGATTTCTCCCTGTACAGGAAATCTAACTCCACACACTGGCCTGGCCTGGGAAAAGGCAGTTTAACATCTTGGGCTCTACTAACAACTACGATACCAAATCTGAGTTTCGTCCCCGGAAAATAGATTAACCAAACATTTTCAAAACTTTTCCTTAACCATCACCTGAAATCTAAGCACAGAGCACTGGAGAAGTTCCACTCAGCGAGGTCAGTCTAGAGTCTTTGATGTTTCTTTGATGCTTCTTTACATGTGCAGGTTTTCTTGTTTATCCTGACAAACCCTAGGGAAGGAAATCGTTTGCCATGGCCAGAACTGGGGCCCTCCCCAGATGACATTGCATAGTTTAAATAAATCTTGCAATATCAGCAATCTGTGCTTGGACCACACAGAAGGCCTGATCCATTTCCTGTAGTCTCAGTCACCCTACGAAACACTAACAGAAGGAAAAATCAAACACTTCTTCATCAAAAGACAGTTAGATACTGAGGATGTCACCTTCCCAGTGACATGTCTGAGAGCACTTGACAAATTGGAGCATAAGATAAAATATGTTAAAGATTTCGCGGACCTGAAAAGCGTACATGTGGGACTAAAAGTTTCAAAAGTGACAAACCCCAAAAAATGGAACCATGAACAACACTTAATTACTTTATGGTAACACATACCCTAAATGGACTCTTCACTTCTGTTCTTTTTTCTCTTCCTTTGTTTGACCTTTTTTCTTCTCTTTGTTTGCTGGTAACCTTGGGCCAGATGTAGTAAAGAAACATTTTGCGACTTGCAAATAGCGAGTCATAGCGACTCGCTATTTGCAACTCGCAAAATGTTATGCAGAACGATGTCTCAGACACCGTCTGCGAGTCGGTATCGGGTCGCAATGACCCACCTCATTAATATTAATGAGGTGGGTCGCAAATTGCGGCCCCATACCGACTATAGGCACTCGCAAACATGGAGGCCTGCTGTAGTCAGCAGACCTCCATGTTTGTGACTGCTTTTAAATAAAGCAGTTTTTTTTTTTTTTAAGTGTAGCCCGTTTTCCTTAAAGGAAAACGAGCTGCACCTAAAAAAAAAAATTAAACCTTTAGTTTCGGTATTTTTTCAGGGCAGGCAGTGGTCCCTTGGACCACTACCTGCCCTGAAAAAAATGTTTTGGGTCCATTCACAAACTGGAAGGGGTCCCATGGGGACCCCTTCCAATTTGCGAGTGGGTTACCATCCACTTGAAGTGGATGGTAACTGCGATACCCTTTTCGACCGCATATGCGGTCGCAAATGGTATTGCATTCCACTCCGAATCGCAAATAGGAAGGGAACACCCCTTCCTATTTGCGATTCTGAAATGCATATTGCGAGTCGGTCCCGACTCGCAATATGCATTTCTGCATAGGGAAATGCGTTTAGCGAGTCGCAAACGGCAATTTTTGCCATTTGCGACTCGCTAAACGTTTCCTGCATCTGGCCCCTTGTGTATCCTTACATGAAAGTTTTTTTGTAGCCAGAAGCATCTGTTAGTAAGATTTCAAATCAAATTCTAACTCCCTTTTTAAGTCCCAACTCTTTTTTTATTAGATGGAGTCTAATGGGTTTTGATTAAACTAATTTACTCCATATGATTCATAAGGGAAGCCTGGGCTTGCAGTTAGATAATTCTGTCTCACTCAACAGTAACCACTATAGTAGAACATCATAAGAGATGATAGAGGCTTACTTCCTTGTACATGGTATCACAGAGGCACCATAATGCAAAGGTCTTTCATTTGCAGATTTATATTATAAGGCAAAGGTGACTAAATGGAATGTTTATGAATGAACTTCCGGAAAATAACTGAAATGTTGACTTCAATGCTAGTTACCTGCAATTTTCTGTGAGAACCAGTTAGCTACTGACAAAAGATTAATTGAAATATTTAATTGGTTGTAAGGTGTTTAACAACTAATAGAATATTAGGCACCTAAAATTACTGTTGCTAGTCTCGTTTTTTCTGTGATTTCCATATACGTTTTTTGTTTGGGTTATTATCTTTGTCCATCCCAAAGATAAAGGCATGAGCACATTAGGGTCCTCAAGAAAATGAAGTGTGTTAATTAATTGCATACAGCAGACGTGGTTTTCCTGTATGATCACAACAGCCATTCTACCATTCTTGCATTTCCCAATCAGGGCTACTTTCAGAGCAGGATGGGCCGCCATTACCCACCATGCCCTCATTTCTCTGTTCAAGTCACAGCCTCTGTCAGTGTGGGGCTGGTTCGATCAATTTTGCCAGGTCTGCTTCTGGATTCCAGTCCTGCCCTTCTAACATATTGGAACTTAGGTCACTCAACACACTTCGGAGAGAGAGCTAGGCAGCCTCTGCTGTGCACTCTACAGTGCCATCTTCTATGGGCATAGAACTTGGTGATCAACAGTTCGTAGGCTAGGTGAGGCAGGAGTGGTAAAGGGGCATTGAGGGAGGAGGGTCTGAGCAGCAGGTATGTCTTTAGTTAGCCTCGGCTACCTGTGTGGAGAGAGGGCAGAGGGACTACACTGTGAGTGGCATGGAGCGCTGGGGGTCTGTGTGTGTTGGGGTTATTTATGGTGGGAGGGGACAGGAGTTCTGTGCCAGAGGAAAAATGTTAAACCCTTGTCTTTGGGGGCTGGGCAGCAGAGAATATGATTGTGCTGGGCAGAATGTTTTTAAGGGTTACATAACATTCACTTGCTAAAATACAGTGATGAGCAATTGCGCATTTGACAAATGATTCTTGGATGTACATTTAATAACAACATAAGCAGCACAATATTCAGAGTAAAGTGAGCTGCACATTTTTGACCCTATTGACTAAATAAAATGATAATGTTTTCTTTACTGGAATATATTTTTACCACGGTATTGGAGCCTTGGGCGTTCTCGGTGAAACTATGGGCACTTTGTATTTCGGAATGTATTGGGTATAATAGTATTAATAGCAAACGCATATATATAATTTTATTTATTTTAGCTACAAACGAGGAAGTTGTAACACTTCTAAGAAATATCTGAGTAATATTTCTCCATTTAAATAATTTTGGATATTGTACCATTTCGGATCTGGTTGCCACATTCACACCAAAGCTTTATCAAAGAAATTTTTTTAAGTTTACAGGCAAAAAAAAAGATAGCCGTAGTGACCACAGACATGGCCGACTTTCCAGTTTAATGGTTGAGTAATTTGCACCTTATTTGCTAAAAAAGATTTTTGCACACGGTTAACATTTGTACACTTCCATGATGATTTGTTTCTGCATATTGTCCTTTAATACAATTTTACGAAATGGTTTGATAATGTTGATATGAATAGGTTGAATATAACCAAGCCCTGATAACCTGTTCTCTGTACTTTTTCTCTCTTGAGTGATACAACACAGTGGGAATTCCTCTCAAGACTTGCTAAATTGTAGCAATTTATGTTCTACGGCGCTGTTTAGACAAAACATGTTCTCAAGTTCAAGCATCTAAAACAGAGGCATTTAGCAGGAAAATGCGGTGCACTATGGCGGTCTCTGTGCCATTACCGAGATGCAACTACACAATAAGTGGAACATTAAACTTTAGTCCCGAGAACAGCTTGAACATTAAGCTGGTAATCCCTCCTCAGGGCTCCGTGTTACACAGGAGTTATTCCTCTTCGTGGGGGTGGAAAAGGGGCACTTAAGTTTCGTAGTACTTTGTGTGCCATTTTTGTAATACCTTTCAGAAACACTTGTTTATGGGTTAAGCATCTGTCTTGTACCTGCAAGGGCTAATTCCAGTAATTGTGGTTGTTTGCCCTTTGTATTTTATTGGTAGGTACAACCATAATACGGAACTGCCAGACTTATGTAGTGGCGCTGTGCATAAGGGCTGCACCTTTTCACATGCTGAGTCTTTGTGTGTGCAACTTAAACTCTAGGACAGAGCTTCTGGTCCTCTATTAAAGATTCAATGCAAACTTTCTTCTGACACTGTGGGGCCCGAAAGCATTTTTATTCCCAGGGAGTATAGAAATTGTTCAATTGCAGTGCCACTTTTCGGTTTAGGAGAAAACAGGTCAAATCCATTCAAAGTAATGCCGAATGACACCAACGAAGCAGCCTTGATTTGTTTAATCCTCGTTGTCACATTTATCCCACTGCCTTCCTGGAGTGGTCCATTAAAAAGGTAAGACTGTGTAAGTAGTCCACAGGCAGGGATGTAACAATAACAGTCCAATGAGGTGGGAGTCTTCTCCCAAGGACATGAAACAGCAGACTGGTAGTACAGTTGCTGTCGCCCTCAAAACCATCCTTATTCACTTTCTCGAAAACCTGCAAATAGTCTTAATTTCGACCTCGTGATCACCAGTCCTACCCAGATGCCTGTAGCGAATAACCTCCCCATTCTCCATGACTTTTTCCTGGCACTACTTTACCGCAATAAAGACTGCACACAGCAAGGACTGTAAGAGAGATCAAGTGTCCTAGTACCACAGAGAATGGGTCGGGGCTGGGATAGTGGGATCCCTCCTGCTCAGGTAAGACCCCATCCACACCTTTTAAGGGGTTTCTCCCTTTAGAAGAAAAGGGTTTCTGTTGGACATTAGTTTTCACATTGCAGTCCTTATCATTCATTACATCACGTTTCCATTCTTAAAACCCTTTTCACTGGAAAAGAACACTGGAGTGTAACCTGAATGAACGATAGAAACATGTAAAAAGATGGCAGGTGTGGACTGTGCTGCCCCTATACAATGGTCACTGCCTTCCTCCGTTTACTTGAAACACATATCTTTTTAGGTCTCCATCTTTATGCTTTCTTATGCCATAGTAGTTTTAGAAACATTAACTTGGAAAAGAAAAGTCATATAAAATAGAATATGACGCATAGAGCGAGGTTCAAAACATGCATGCAAAGGTAAACCACCTTCACTGTAAAACTTTGTTGATCTCCCTCAGCAGTCTGGTCCCTTAAAGGTTAGGAGAGGTGATGTCAGGGGCAGGAAGAGCATCAGTGAGTGGCGTGAAGTGTCCTGTAGAGAGTCATTGAGGCAATGAGAGCCTGTTTAATGTTTCCCCTTATTAGAAATGGGGTCTTTGGTTGGCAGTCAGGTTACTCCCTGTCCAAGCGAGGACCCTCACTCTAGTCAGGGTACAAGAGAATCACCCTCAGCTAACCCCTGCTTACCCCCTTGGTAGCTTGGCACGAGCAGTAGGCTTAACTTCAGAGTGCTAGGTGTAAAGTATTTGTACCAACACACACAGTAACTTAATGAAAACACCTCAAAATGACACAACACAGGTTTAGAAAAATAGAGAATATTTACCTAAACAAAACAAGACCAAAACGACAAAACTCCACAATATATAAGTACATTTTTCAATTATAAAGCAAAAAGAGTTTTCATGTATTTTTAAACATACACTAACACTGTTAGCATGAAAATGGACCTCGGGTGCGTCAAGAATTACCCCGCACGGGCGAGTGTGCGTCCTTTCGTCCGTTCGGGTCACGTCGATTCATCTCTCCGCAGGGGAGCAATGCATCAGTCTGGTCAGCACTCTCGGGTCCGGGCAGGGCTTGTGTTGTTTTTACACACCCGGTGGTGTTTGCATCAGAAATCCAGCCGCACGATTGTTGGAAAATGGGTTATTGGTAAGGGCAGGTAAGTACCTACACTTAGCAATAGGTCACTAACCTCCACTTAGGTCCAGTTAGGTCTCAGTAAATTAAACCTAGCTCAACCCTTTGTAGTCTGGCAACAAGCGACAAGGCTTAACTTAGGAAACAGAGCGTAAGGCATTCAAATATCACAAAACAGTAATTAAATAAAACACAGGAAACAGTTAAAAAATCCAAATTTTATAAACATAGGAAATATTTTTAGCTTTAAAATGACACCAAAATGAATAAAATCGGATAAGGGGAACCAGAGATATGAATTTTTAAAGAATGAATGCTTTCTAGCGCATAGAAACAAAAAGCGCCAATCTGGTCATCTGGTCGCACCTCGACCGGGGCAACGTCAAAGTTTAAGGTCGACCGTGATGGAGCCCGGCTCAGCTACAGCCTGCGGGAGGCCTCGGCCAAAAGTTTACCTTAGGACTTAGTCGTTTTTCTGGAGAATTGCTTCAGCGGGACGAACCTGCCAGTCCAATCCGACCTCCTGGAACTCTTCCTTGGATACGCATCAGGGGAGCCCCCGGTGGAGATTTTTAGCTTCTGATTTAGTTGGTTTTTTGAGGTGAAAATCCTTCGACCGGGGCAAACCTGAATCTTGATCCGACGTCCTTGGAGCCCTCTTCGGATACACTGCCTGTGAGGTCCCGGTCAACATCCTACGTTCGGACTTGTTCACTTTTTTGGAGATTTTCTTCACTGGGACGAACCTGCAAGTCAGGCCGGGTCGCGGGTGAGGCAAGCTGGCTAGAGTTGCCGTGGCGGGTCGGTCCCTCTACTGAGTTTTTTTCCAAAAGTTATCCAAACTTCTGGATCTTCTTACAGATGTTCTTTTCAGGTTCTTTTGAGGTCCACAGTTCACCCCAAGGTTCCAGAAGCTCTGAGATGCTCCTTGAGGGTGTGGACTACAACTCCCAGAATGCACCTGGCGCAAACTCCTTTTTGGCCACTGGACAGTGGCCAGCTGGTTGGTTTCTTCAGTAGTTGGTGCAGGGAACTCTGGTTAGCAAGTTTTCACCTCTAGCAAACAGGGAGTCCCTCCTTGAACCAGTTGAAGCCAGGCAAAGTCCTTCTTGTGGTGAAGCCCAAGTGTGCAGCTGGTGCAGTCCCCCAGAGTGCAGTGTTCAGGTGCAGGCCAGGGGTCTAGCAGGGCAGTCCTTCTTCTTCTGTAGTTCCTCCATGTTGGAATTTGATAGGGATCTGGTAGGGAACTGCATTGTGGGTGCAGGTCTGCCAGTTTTATCCTTGCTCCTGGGTGAAAAACGGGGGGGGTCCTGGTTCTCCAATCAGGGGCAGGGTCCTGCCCTCTGTGATGACCACTTCCTGGGATGTGTGGCAAAAATCAAACCCAGGGAGCAACATTCCTCAAAAATCCATCATGGCTGAAAGTGATTTTTGGAGGTTACATCTGGCTGAGCCCACCCATTGGTGTGGCTAAAAATCCTAAAGACACTCCTCACCTTCCCTCTCCTAATCTAATCAAGGGGGCACCTAATTGTCTGGGTTTGCAGGATGTGAGGGTGTTACTGGATTGCTCCAAATGTCCTTCCCTGTCTTTGAAGACCAGTTTGGCAGCCCTCCCCCTTCCTGCTTCCCCATCTGCTGAGGGAAGATCTCCTCCCCCAGACACATCTCTTTGTGTTGAGCCAGGTCACTTCACACCTCATCAAGGCAGCCTGGCCAGGCTGCCAGAGGCTGGCCAGTCAGAGCAAAGCAGCAAAGACACTGCAGGGCTGAAGTTGGCACCTTTTCAGGTAGTGTTAAAAACTCCTTAATTGAACAAGTTATATTAAATCCAACAACTGGAATTTGTGGGGTTTATTATAACAATTAATTTGATATGAAACTTGTGGTATCTGTTACTGAAGGGGAATTTTAAAATTAAAATAAAGTCTCCCAATTCTAGCCTATGGAGGCCATTCACTACAATGAGGGAATCACAAATTTGGCTGTTTTACCTCACCAGGGCTTATAAAACTATTTTTATAAGGTCCCTGCTTATAGTTACAAGGGAACCTAGGGGCACATAGAGCACACCTTAGGGGTGGCCTATATGTAAAAATAAGGTAGTTTAAGGCTTTGGAACTACTTCTAATTCCAAAGTTGAATTTGCATGTAACTTTAATTTAAAAAGCAGCCAGCAAGGCCGGCCTGCCTTTAAAATTACACTGGGCACCTCAGCAGTGCACCTATGGGTGCACTACCTATGCCGAGGTCCCTAAACCTACATGCCCTACCATATACAAGGGACTTATAGGTAGGTTGACTTAGCCAATTATAATTAGCCTAATTTGCATACTGATTTTACTCAGAGCACAGGCCCTGTGACTGGTTAGCAGTACCCAGGGAACTATCAGAGTCAGGAAAACACAAGCAAAAAGTGAAAAAATTGGTGCAAAAAGTTAGGGGGCCTCTGAAATCAGCCCTGTTTTCTCACAACGATGATCCGGAAACCATGTAGCGCGGGTTGCGGTCTCACCAGCCTCCGTCAGCGATGCTGTGCGTCGTTTCTCAAGCTCTGTGCATCGATTCTTTGGTCACGTTACAGGTGAGCGTTGATTTTCAGCTGCAAAGCCAACGGCGTGTCGATTTCCCAGCTGCAGATCGGAGTTGCATCGATCTTTTTCCCGCACGGCGTTCTGTGCATGGATTTCTTTCTCTTAGGCTGCCAGCTTCTTCTTTCAGGGTCCCAGGAACTGGATGGGCACCACAGGACAGAGTAGGTGTGTCTCCAGAGACTCTAGGTGCTGACAGAGAGAAGTCTTTGCTGTCCCTTAGACTTCAAACAACAGGAGGCAAGATCTAAATCAAGCCCTTGGAGATTTTCATAAGAAGGAAGGTAACACAAAATCCAGTCTTTATCCTCTAGCACAGGCACAAGCAGCAACTGCAGGATAGCTCCACAAAGCATAGTCATAGGCAGGGCAGCTCTTCTTCCTCAGCTCTTCAGCTCTTCTCCAGGTAGAGGTTCCTCTTGGTTTCCAGAAGTGTTCTAAAGTCTGTGGTTTTGGGTGCCCTTCCTATACCCAATTTCTCCTTTGAAGTAGGCCTACTTCAAATCAAAGTCTCTCTTGAATGTGAAATCCTGCCTTGCCCAGGCCAGGCCCCAGACACTCACCAGGGGGTTGGAGACTGCATTGTGTGAGGGCATGCACGGCCCTTTCAGGTGTGGGTGACCACTCCTCCCCTTCCTCCTAGCACAGATGGCTCATCAGGATATGCAGGCTTCACCCCAGCTCCCTTTGTGTCACTGTCTAGTGTGAGGTGCAACCAGCCCCACTGTCAAACTGACTCAGACAGGGAATCCACATTCAGGCAGAGTCACAGAAATGGTATTAGCAAGAAAATGCTCACTTTCTAAAAGTGGCATTTTCAAACACACAATCTTAAAATCAATTTCACTAAAAGATGTATTTTTAAATTGTGAGCTCAGAGACCCCAAACTCCACATGCCCATCCGCTCCCAAAGGAAATCTACACTTTATTCAGATTTAAAGGTAGCCCCCATGTTAACCTATGAGAGAGACAGGCCTTGCACCAGTGAAAAACAAATGTAGCAATATTTGACTGTCAGGACCAATAAAACACATTACTTTAACCATACACTGCACCCTGCCTTTGGGGCTACCTAGGGCCTACCTTAGGGGTGTCTGACATGTAAGAAAAAGGAAGATCTAGGCCTGGCAAGTGGGTACACTTGCCAAGTTGAATTTACAGTTAAAACTGCACACACAGGCACTGCAGTGGCAGGTCTGAGACATGATTACAGAGCTACTTTTGTGGGTTGCACAACCAGTGCAGTGGCAGGTCTAAGACAGATTCCGACCAGGAACCTACAACTAGATGCTGACTGCCCCGTTGCAGATGCTGATGCAGCTTACAGGCCTTTGCTCAGGTATGAGGGTTGATGTCCTCCCGAGGAAACCTGAAAGGCAGGCTTAGAGCTTCCCATGCTGTGCTCATAATATAACTTAGAGAGAACTTAATATAGTTGCACTATGATAGCCTTATTCTTGTGCTTCACTCTCACCGTTACTATTTTAATCCTACTGTGTTGTTTTGTTCTGGTTATTGCAGCTCATGCCTTACTATATAAAATGCAGTTGTTTTATTAAACCAATCTTTTAAAACTTAAACTGCCTTTGTCATTTTTATATGATACCGTACTATGTATGAGAGCACCGGTTGTGACCTGAGTGACCACGACTTCCCTGGGAAGTAATAAGATGTCATGCGCTCGGCTGCCCAATTGTCCCTTCCCTTCGGGAGAGATAAGGCACTGCTAGTTAGCCGGAGCATGAACCGGATTTGGGGTGACAAGGGTCCTTCACCGTGGGCCAGACTTAGGCCCGTATTTATACTTTTTTTAGCGCCGCATTTGCGCCGCTTTTTGGCGCAAAACGGCGCAAACCTACAAAATACAATGGCATTTTGCAAGTTTGCGCTGTTTTTGCGTAAAAAAACGACGCAAATGCGGCACAAAAAAAGTATAAATACGGGCCTTAGTCCCTCACACTGTGAAACGATCTTGCCGCCCAAAGATTAAGTAGTCTCATTAGGATAATGAGAGCCTACGCGACATGGCAGGTCTGAGACATGATTACAGAGCTACTTATGTGGGTTGCACAACCAGTGCTGCAGGCCCACTAGTAGCATTTGATTTACAGTCCCTGGGAACCTCTATTGCACTGTATTAGGGACATACTAATAAATCAGATATGCCAATCATAGATAAGCCAATCACATACACATTTTGTAAAGGAGCACTTGCACTTTAGCACTGGTTAGCAGTGGTAAAGTGTCCAGAGTAACAAAAACAGCACAATGAGAGTCCAGCACACATCATCAACCTGGGAAACAGAGGCAAAAAGTTAAGGGAGACCACGCCAAGGATGAAAAGTCTAACACCCCTCAATCTAGTAAATTCTCCCAGTGGTAACACTGTTAGGATGTTATTTCGGGCATCTTTCCCCACACAGTTACCAACAGATTTATTCTGCTGATAATGAGAAATTGTTTTCTGTGACCTAGTCACATCTTTTCATTTATGAGGTAAACACACATTGCTCATATGGATTTTTTTAACCACTGAACTCAAAACGTGGGAAACTGCAATATGTGTAGTAATTGGGCAATTTAACATATTCATTGTTTAATTTGTTTTTGGAATGAGCGCTTCAGTTTTAACTATCTTTGCACAAAATAACACTGCCTTAAAGATGGATCAAATTAGATCATGGGTACTCACAAACATTTTTCCAGGGAATGAGTTGTATAGTCTATGGTGTGACAGAGGGTCACATTGAAGCCAGCCGGGTGGGGTTTACTATAATGTGGACATAGGGGAAGTGAAGTATGGACATGCTGTGGACAGTGAGTTGTGGAGTTATTTTGGGGGTTTCATTTTATACTGTCCTCAAAATTAAGCTCCTAGGGGGTCATTATGACTCTGTCAGTGTCGCGGTGGTGGTCGGACCGCTGCCAATATGGCGGTCTGATTGCCACATTACGACCGTAGTGGTAGCACAATGGTTGGGCCGCCTGGGGATTCTGAGTCCCTTCTCCGCCAGTGGTTGCATGGCTGTAGCACCGCCATGTAACTGCTGGTGGAGACAGAGTGCAGGGGGCCCAAGTGGGGCCCCTGCACTGTCCATGCACTTGGCAGGGCAGCGGAGGCCCCCCCCGGCCATTCCTGTTGTGATGTTCATTGTCTGCCTTGCAGACAGTGATCATCGCAATGGGTGCTAGTGCACCCTATGCACTACAGCATTGCCACTGGCTCTATTATGAGCCAGTGTCATTATTGTGGGCCGTTTACTGCTGGGCCAGCGGGTGGAAACACTGTTTCTGCCCGCTGACCCAGCGGGAAACTTTTAATCAGGCCGGCGGGAAGGCGGCCGCACTGGCAGCAACCTGACCATTGGAACTTCGGCGGACGGCCTTTTCTGTCTGCTATTACAATCCATAGATTCATAGGTTTGGCAATACAGTGTTATGTTACATGTTAGTTACTATACCTCTACCCCACCCTGGTGCTTGCTACTGCTATCTTGGCGAGTCAAGTGTACAAAGGATTATTGAATTTTTGAATTAGTTTGAAATAGAATCTCTTTCCTCCCAATCTCCTTATGCCTGTAGTTGCTTATCTCTAAACATTAGGCTTGAGAGCAGTATAAAAAATCTTCGACAAAGATTCCCCAACGGGTTGATGAGCAAGTTATTAAATGAGCAATTGCTCATCAGTGTACTTTAACAAGTGAATGTTATGTAACCCCCAGCCTCCTCTCCTAGACACGGGACAATGAAAAGTTTTAGCCATGGCAGTAGGAGATGACATTTAATCCTTGCTTTACCACTCCTACTACAAAATATGCTGAATGTGATCTCTGTGTTTAAAGTGTGGGCAATGGCATTCCTTTTGTGAAAGTAGTTCCTGAGTGTAGGAAGGTTGCCTCTTTCTAGCCTTGTTACCCCCACTTTTGACCTGTTTGTGAGTATATGTCAGGGTGTTTTCACTGTCTCACTGGGATCCTGCTAGCCAGGGCCCAGTGCTCATAGTGAAAACCCTATGTTGTCAGTGTGTTTGTTATGTGTCACTGGGATCCTGCTAGTCAGGACCCCAGTGCTCATAAGTTTGTGGCCTATATGTGTTCCCTGTGTGGTGCCTAACTGTCTCACTGAGGCTCTGCTAACCAGAACCTCAGTGGTTATGCTCTCTCTGCTTTCCAAATTTGTCACTACAGGCTAGTGACTAAATTTACCAATTCACATTGGCATACTGGTACACCCATATAATTCCCTTGTATATGGTACTGAGGTACCTGGGGTATTGGGGTTCCAGGAGATCCCTATGGGCTGAAGCATTTATTTTGCCACCCTTAGGGAGCTCTGACAGTTCTTACACAGGCCTGCCACTGCAGCCTGTGCGAAATAAGGTCCACGTTATTTCACAGCCATATACCACTGCACATAAGTAACTTATATGTCACCTATATGTCTAACCTTCACCTGGTGAAGGTTGGGTGCAAGGTTTCTTAGTGTGTGGGCATCCTGGCACTAGCCAAGGTGCTCCCACATCGTTCAGGGCAAATTACCCGGACTTTGTGAGTGCGGGGACACCATTACACGCGTGCACTATACATAGGTCACTACCTATGTATAGCGTCACAATGGTAACTCCGAACATGGTCATGTAACATGATCCCCCGGGTCTCTAGCACAGAACCCGGGTACTGCCAAACTGCTTTTGTGGGGTCTCCACTGCAGCTGCTGCTGCTGCCAACCCCTCAGACAGGTTTCTGCCCTCCTGGGGTCCAGGCAGCCCTGGCCCAGGAAGGCAGAACAAAGGATTTCCTCTGAGAGAGGGTGTTACACCCTCTCCCTTTGGAAATAGGTGTGAAGGGCTGGGGCGGAGTAGCCTCCCCCAGCCTCTGGAAATGCTTTGATGGGCACAGATGGTGCCCATCTCTGCATAAGCCAGTCTACACAGGTTCAGGGATCCCCCAGCCCTGCTCTGGCGCGAAACTGGACAAAGGAAAGGGGAGTGACCACTCCCCTGACCAGTACCTCCCAGGGGAGGTGCCCAGAGCTCCTCCAGTGTGTCCCAGACCTCTGCCATCTTGGAAACAGAGGTGTTGGGGGCACACTGGACTGCTCTGAGTGGCCAGTACCAGCAGGTGACGTCAGAGGCTCCTTCTGATAGGCTCTTACCTCTCTTGGTAGCTAAACCTGCTTTTCTGGCTATTTAGGGTCTCTGCTTTGGGGAATTCTTTAGATAACGAATGCAAGAGCTCACTAGAGTTCCTCTGCATCTCCCTCTTCACCTTCTACCAAAGGATCGACCGCTGACTGCACGCAACAAAGTAGCAAGATGACTACCAGCAACATTGTAGCGCCTAATCCTGCCGGCTTTCTCGACTGTTTCCAGGTGGTGCATGCTCTGGGGGTAGCCTGCCTTCACCCTGCACCAGAAGCTCCGAAGAAATCTCCCATGGGTTGACGGAATCTTCCCCCTGCTAACGCAGGCATCAAAAGACTGCATCACTGGTACTCTGGGTCCCCTCTCATCCTGACGAGCGTGGTCCCTGGAACACAGCAACTCTGTCCAAGTGACTCTCACAGTCCAGTGACTCTTCAGTCCAAGTTTGGTGGAGGTAAGTCCTTGCCTCCCCACGCTAGACTGCAATGCTGTGTACCGCGTGATTTGCAGCTTCTCCGGCTTCTGTGCACTCTTCCAGGATTTCCTTCATGCATAGCCTAGCCTGGGTCCCCAGCACTCGTTCCTGCATTGCACAACCTTCTGAGTCGTCCTCCGGCGCTGTGGGATCCACTTTTGTGACTTTGCGTGGACTCCGGTTCACTTTACTTCTAAGTGCCAGTTGGGGTACTTCTGCGGGTGCTGCCTGCTTCTGTGACTGCTCTCTGAGTTGCTGAGCACCTCCTCTATCTCCTCCTCCAAAAAGAGACATCGTGGTCCTCAGCAGCACCCAAAAACCTCTACTGCAACCTTTGCAGCTAGCTAGGCTTGTTTGCGGTCTTTCTGCGTGGGAACAACTCTGCAAGCTTCATCGCGGCGTGGGACATCCGTCTTCCAAAGGAGAAGTTCCTAGTCCCCTTCTTTCTTGCAGAACTCCAAGCTTCTTCCAACTGGTGACAGCTTCCTTGCACCTTCAGCTGGGGTTTCCTGGGCTCCTGCCCCCCCCGGACACTGTCGCGACTATTGGACTGGGTCCCCTTGTCTTACAGGTACTCAAGTCCGGAAATCTGTTGTCAGTGCACTGCTGGTGTGTGTTCTTCCTGCAGAATCCCCCTATCACGACTTCTGTGCTCTCTGGGGGTATTAGGTGCACTTTACTCCTACTTTTCAGGGTCTTGGGGTGGGGTATTTTTCTAACCCTCACTGTTTTCTTACAGTCCCAGCGACCCTCTACAAGCTCACATAGGTCTGGGGTCCATTCGCTGTTCGTATTCCACTTTTGGAGTATATGGTTTGTGTTGCCCCTATACTTATGTGCTCCTATTTCAACCTATTGTGATTCTACACTGTTTGCATTACTTTTCTTGCTATTACTTACCTAATTTTGGTTTATGTACATGTAACTTGTGTATATTACTTACCTTCTTACTGAGGGTACTCACTGAAATACTTGTGGCATATTGTCATAAAAATAAAGTACCTTTATTTTTATTAACTCTGTGTATTGTGTTTTCTTATGATATTGTGCATGTGATATAAGTGGTATAGTAGGAGCTTTGCATGTCTCCTAGTTCAGCCTAAGCTGCTTTGCCATAGCTAGCTTCTATCAGTCTAAGCTGCTAGAAACACCTCTTCTACACTAATAAGGGATAACTGGACCTGGCACAAGGTGTAAGTACCTCTGGTACCCACTACAAGCCAGGCCAGCCCCGTACACTGAGGCTCTCCATCGGATCTACTCACATCCCAGTTGTAGGGTAATGAGCAAGGATGAAACTATGGAATCAAAAGGATTGTTATTTATTAATCTCAGCCTCCCCTTGTGACAAATTGTGCACTCTTGTGTAATCATTTCCTGAAAATATTCCTCTGGTCATTTTTTTAACAGAGATAGAAGAACTTAAATGAAACCGAATGCTGGTAGTAAGTATGTGAAAGGAACACAGGACTGTAACCCAACAATCATTTGATTTTATCCATGGAGGAGAGAACACCGAGCCTCATAGTTCACTCACTAAAATGTGACGCAGCAAGAAAGTTAGAAATCTTGAAACAAGGAGTCTTGCACTGTTGGTAGTCCTGCTTCACACAGTTGTTTGATAGTTAAATGATAGCCCCTTAATTGCCATTTAATAAACTGTGTGATAAACGTAAGCGAGCCACTGAAGGCTTGAGCCAAACTCAAGCTACATGCCTGGCTTTGGCTCAGCTTTATGTTCTCTTTGGTCCGAGAGCTCACACCGAGGCAAGGGTTCATGTAACATCTGTCTGTTACTAATGTTCTAACTTTATTCACCAAGAATTAAAGACAGTGCAATAACTTTTGATGTAAAATAAGAGAATGAAAAGAGATGCCCATGTAGTGGCTGAATTGCACAATGTGAAACCAGAAAACCTAGGATCAATCCTGACTTCCCAACTTCACCAAATCATGTGATCCTAGGCAATTGTTTTATTTCACTTATTTCTTCAATCATTTAACAGCAGCTTGTAATACAGGAGTTCATGATGTGGGCTGTACAAAAACTTATTTTGTGTTTGATTTAATGGACTATAATGTGTGTTACATGTATGTTATACAGCATGTGCCACCTAGAGCATGCACATGTCATCTGGATTGCCTCTTTGTTCTCTAATGGCATTGTTGTTAGGGTGGTGGGAGGCATGAATGTCTCCAAATTCATGTGTGAAAACTATCACTTTTAATAAATGCCTCTCAATGGTGTGACATAATCTGAGGTACTATGTGAATCTCTTCTTCGTTGCGTTTGTTGAATGACGTCTTTAAAAATAAAGATAATTTCGAAAAATAAGTGGCGAAGGACACATTTGGTTCTCTTCCTTTACTTGAGGTAAGACGTAAAGAAATGCTTGATCATTTTAGAGTGTTTGTGCATGTTAGTGCCCAGCCAAGTAAACAGCAGTCTAGTGATGCTGTCCACCAGGGGGCCGCATGTAAAGTTCAGGAGGGGTGTAAGCAACCTTAGGACTGTACTTTGAGTACCCATTGATTAATGAACCTAAAGTGGAATTTGTATAAGGACAAGAGATTACAACCCAAGACTCTTGCAAGGGCCATATGTACGAACACATTTTCCCATTGACACAGAATGGGAAAAACCCTTTGCTACATCTGGCCCTAGGTGAGGACCGACAAGTCCCAGACATCGCAAAAGCAAGAAGTGTTACTTGTGCACACATAGGATTACTGGGATGACATTGATCAAACAACATTCTCAATGAGGCAGGTGAATGCAAACAGTAATAACGAGTCTGCAAAACCTGTTAATTAACTCTCCATGTATTGGATAATATGTTTTAAATATGTGCACGCAACGTTCAGCACGATTTACAACCGTATGACGACATGCTGCAAGCCTACCAGCCTGAAGTGCTCAAGCAGATATTCTACCAGATGACATATGGAGATTAGAACTTCAAATTCTTCAAGAGAGGCAGTGAAATAGAAACGAAATGCAATGTGATACGCTTGTGCGTAGTGGACGTTTTGAGCAAGTCAATAATGCTGAGGCACACATTATTGGGTCCATTCCTAGCAGAGTCTATGAGATTATATATTAAAATGTTGGAAAGCCCTACTCTTTTTTTACAAATGTTATTTTCGAAGATCTTTTCCTTTTATGATCCCTTAATCGTCAAATGAGTGTAATCTGTTGACGCGCAGCTCTGCCATGCATTCGACATATAAACTGTGTGGGCCTAGAAAGAATCGACCCGATAGAGAAATTATATTTAGAACTGGAAAAGTAGGACATTCCCAAGGCCGATGACCTACATTTCACATCTCCCTGCTTTAGAAGCAGAGGACAGCACTTGTCACGCTCATTTCAGACTGTAAATGCACAACCTCCACGACAGCATCTTAAAGGGGCAAGTGTCTACATAAAAGCGCATGGAGTATAATTGGTTGAAAAGAAACATCCTATGAAGATATTGTCAGTTTCCATACTTTAATTACATATTGGATTGTAATAGCCCGCCTTATACTTGTATAGGTTGTCAGATATAAGAATGCGGTTTTACTGCATTCTCACTATACGCAGGTACGTCGTTTCCAATGTAGACCTATTCAGTTCAACTGATGCATGGGTTGTGTCTATCTTTCTTCCTCCAGTGTTACAGGTGCTATCACAAACCTTAATAAAGACGTTGAGCGACTGCAAACACTTTCTATGTAGAGATACAGAATGGACTAAGGTCTTCAAATAGTACAGAAAGTGGCAGCTTAATATCTTCTGCTTGAAGTTTTTTGCATATAACGGATTGGAGCCGATTCAAGAAGTAGCACGTAATTTGTAGCGATTTGCAATTTTTTCAGGATTGATGTAATGGAGTCCAGATTACTCCATGGTTAGCGGCCTAGCTGTTTCAGCATTTAAATACTACTTCAGACTTTTGCTTAATAAACCTTCAAGATTCCCTGCTTTACACACTGCTTTGGGCCCTCTTCACAAAGGCAAATCTATACGTGTAATTTTACTGGAAGTAAATTTACTCTTACACTTTTGAGTAACTCTATTGCTTTTGGCTAGTGTAAAGTTACTCAAAAGTGTAGAGCTACACGTCCACACCCCCTTGAATAGGGGGAGGGGCAGTAAAATGTCAAATACAACCATAAAGTTACTACTAGTCATGACTTTACACCTGTATTTTGTGATCCGCACTTTTTGTAAGAGTCATCTGCAACTGAGGCAGTGACCTCCCTACAGTAAAGAATGGGGAATTGCTTAAAAGTTTATTAAACATTTTAATTAATCTCCCATGCGATTCTCAGTGGGCCCACAAGTCATTTCTGAGCAATTTGGGAATACTGGTAACAAATTTTCCAACTGAACAGTGCCCGTTCTTCCTCAGATCTGCCAATCACTCTCACTTTAAACATAATATAACATGGACGATGTTGAATGATCTGACTTAATTAACAATCACCAGATATATATTTTCTAAGAAGCTTGGGCTCTAACCACTTCATACAGGACAGGGTATCATTGATGTGATGTCCGTGCTCTATAAAAACCTGCTCCTAACCTTTCATCCTGCCCTACAAATCGAACTTTTCAATGTTGAAGGCCCCCCAAGCAAGACATAGCAAAAGTACTCTGGACCTTTGAACAGGTAATAAATACTTGGAACTTGCACCTGAGATTGTGCCATAACCTGATGTGTCAATACTTTTTTTGAACCCTATATTGACAAAGAAGAAGGTAAGGTATGAGCAATTCCATCCTGAAAGGAAAGCCATATTACCGAAACCGGGCATGAGCTACTGCTGAAAGATTTGAATAAGACATGCCCAGGAGACCGACCTTCAATAATGGTTATTCTAAATCTCTAATAAATTATGCCTTCTTGGACATTCATTAATGGGACTGAGTGCAGGGCCTGCACATTGAAACACAGCTAGAAAGTGATCATGATACACTGGTGCTTTCTATCATCCTTAAAACTCATCCCCATTTCCCCTATAGCACTATTGGCTGCAATGTCCCCCAGACTGCACACCTCTATCAGAGGTTGAAGTGTCACTAAATTCAATCTACTAATGCCTTACTAATGATATGCTCCTGTCAGGATTCTTCCCGTTTTGCAGGAGTGAAATGAGCACGAAGATAATTCCCTGCCTCCCAGCAAGTCTGACAAGCCATAATAATGATCTAGTCTGACTCACTGGGATGATGTGAGGAAGGAAGCACAATGTGAACACCACAGTGGCACCTGAAGACTTCAGATCTTTGCATCCGCTCTACCTACAACAAATGACAAGTTTTAGTACTCAGCAATATAGGAATTGTGAGTATACTTAAATGTGACCCATATTACCTAATGTCCCTTCCTCCTAACATGGTGAGTTGGATGGGCCAGAGTTACTTTTGCGTAACCTACAGAACAGAACTAGAACAGTAAGTCTGTATATTCACCATAATGTGTCTCAGCGTGCTATATATACTCTTCCTGACACTTGCCTGTCTATCGATGTGACAATTCTATACTTTCTGGTTTCTAAAGCAACCTTGATCCTACTGCATCCTTGTTGAAATAAAAAGTAGCAATAATACTCACTTTATTTTTTGTACATTCAAATCACAGTTCTTTTATAGTCTTTTCTTTACCCCATAGGCAGTTTCACATTTATTAGTAATATTTTTTCTTTGAGAATGTTCATTGGCAAAGTCACCAATCAAGCTCAATAACTGTTCAATCACTTTAGTCTTCTCTTAACCCCATAGGAAAATCTTCTTTCAGAATATTCATTGTCAAAATCACCAAATCAAGTTCAATGAATGTTTAATCACTTCATGCCTCAGTTCACCTTTTTGGTTCCAGAAATCTTCAGATAAGTACCTTAATTCTTTTTTGTGAAAAGGCTAACATTGCGTCCCCTAGGGAAACAGAATCACTACTTACTTGTTGTCTTTTGAAGCTATAGGTAGCCGGGTTTACAATGAAGACACCACAAAGGACCACAAAGCCCAACGGACCTGACACCAAGGACGAACCCTCTGCGATTCCAGGAGACACAGCTGAACACTGAGATTGAAGAGGGCTGCAGCCGCACTCCGGAGAAGGACACCAATGGGAGCAGAGAGAAGACGGAGTACGGACGCCAAAACCAGGTAAGCGTGATCCAGGGATACAAGCTTGTGGGAGCGTGCAGACTCTCTGAACAATGAGTAGTGGTTTGTGGTGCAGTGCGCAGCCTTATAGGCTAAGCGCTCCACTGATTAAATGAGCTGCTACCTTGGAATGCTGCATGCTCATCTCCACTTTAAAGGATGTGGTAGCCCAAGTAGGAAGTTCCCCTACTTGCCCAAAACACATCATGAATCAATACAACAGCATTCATAGCACCATTACTGTGCAGATCAACTCTAGGCAGAAAGAAATTCACCCGTAAAGCTGACCAATTATTTGATAAAGCCTGTTAAATGGAAAAGGCTTGTTAATACAATCCATCAAGAAAGGACCATGTGCAGAAATCAAGATACCACAATAAACCTTTGATCAGAATTATGAAATCTGAAAGGCAAAAAGCAAACTGATGTAATTTGCTGGCTGCAGTAAAGAATAAGGACCTACAAACCTTCTGGAAGATTGTAGTCTCATGACAAAAATAACAAGGTTACTCCCTCAGAGACTCCTATAATAGAGGCTCAATGGTACTCCCTTTTTTCTGAGCTTTATTCAGCAGCAGCTACGTCAATTGGACCACCTGTCTCCAGACACAGTCATACTGTACCTCATGATCTAAGCCTGTTTACATTAAAAGAGGTGATGACAGTTAAAAACAAGCAAAGACCTGGAAAGCCCCAGGCCCTGATGGGATCTTTGCTGACCTCTGTAGATCAGGCACCCATATTATGAGGCTGTTACATTATCCTCATCAGCAATGGAATTGTGAAGAAAGCTTCCATCCCCGCTTCCTGGCTGGGAGCCAATATGGTGACCAAGAAAGGAGCTAGGCAAGACCTTGCCATTTATAGCCCAGTTAGGCTACTGGACAAAATTTAAAAAAGTATTTGCGAGTGTACCTCTTTAAAGGACTGAGAACAGGATAAGGAAAATACGATTCTATCCAGTTGCCAGGCTGGCGTTAAGAAGAAAATGGCCCCAACAGATCAAGCATTTCGGTTTTATCTTCTGTTTACTAAATTTGTGGTACTGAAAAAGCAACTGTGTCTTCAACAAAGTTCTCCATCACTTACCATGGGCCACTCTATCTGATTTTAGCATTCTGCCCAGAATTATAGCTATGCTAATTTGTTAGCACAAGAGGAATTTACCAAACATTGGCTGGGGCGCTCCGGTTGAGACAACTAGACCATTTCTGGGCCTAAGAAGCCAACAGGGTTGCTCCGTTGTTCCCATACTATTCTCACTTTGCATAAGTGGAGTGGATGAGTATGCTAAATCCAGTATATGTGATGCTCCAGCCTGGGGTGGGTGAAATGATGGCAACACTTTTTTTTGGCCAATGACAGTCTCCTGGTCTTAAAAAACCCCGACGGCCTTCAGAACGTATTAAACAATTTTGGAGATTTGTATTCCTAAATCACCAACAATTCCAATATTTTTCGACCTTGGCTTAATGGCCGTTATGTCAACCACTAGGCTGAGACCTCTACTATACTGGGCAAGACAGTGGTACAACCCTAAGTTGAAGATACTTAGGAAGGCATTGCACAGCGTTCTGTCCTTGGTCAGCAATGGATCTCTAGGCTGGTTCAGGAACATTCGAATGGAACTATCCACACTGTGTGTACAGACTTTGGAACTCCTCTCAATCTATCAATGCTAAGGCTCCAATTACAATCAAACACAGCTATAAGCTCCAATTCAGGGAGTCATTTGTCAAGAATTCAATAAGCGGTTCTTTAATCAGAAGATTCACTTCCAAGAAAATCATAAGAAAATCATTCACCACTTATGAGCAATCCCAAGATTTAGGGCCACATGTACGGACATTTGGAATTACAATTTCCTAATTGTGATTCTATGTGAATCACAATTAGTTAATCACAATTCCAAATGTAAGAAACTTCATTGAGTTTCTTTTGCGATTCCCGGAAGGTTACAGATAGACCTACCTCATTAATATTAATGAGGTAGATTGCAATTTGTGACCAACTGTGAATCGCAAAAATCACAGGGATGTTGGCCTGCTGGGTCAGCAGACCACCATGGCTGTGATTACTTTTAAATAAAGCAATCTTATTTTTACATGCAGCCGGTTGTCCTTAAAGGAAAATAGGAAACAATTAAAAAGCAAAAATTTAAACATTTCAGTTTCGTTTTTTAAGAGTAGGCAGTGGTCCGTGAGACCACTGCCTGCTCTTAAAAAACATTTTCGCATGCATTCACAGAGAAGAAGGGGGGCCTTGGGGACCCCTTCCCTTTTGTGAATGGGTTCCACCAGTTTAAAATTGGTGCTAACTACAATTGTTTTGCGCCTGCATTCATGGTCACAAAACAATCATACATACCATTCAGATTTGGTATTAGGAAGGGACGCCCTGAACACGCCCCTGCCTAATACCAAATTGCAAAACCTAAATTGCAAATCAGTAACAAGTTACTGAATCGCAATTTGTGTTTTGTAGTTTGCGACTAAAAAAATGCTTTGTACATGTGGTCTTCAATCCTTTCAGCATCGGCTAGATTCCTCTATATCAATCCAAAATATGGAATTCTTCCTCTGATAAACTGTTTGTACTTTTTTCTCTTGAGTGAGACAAAACAGTAGGAATTCCACTCAAGGCTTGCTCAGTTCTAGCAATTTATGTTTTACAGCTCTGTTTAGACAAAACATGTTCTCAACTTCAGGCATCTAAAATAGAGGTATTTAGGAGGAAAATGCGGTGCACTGTGGTGGTCTCTGCAATTACCGAGATGCAACTACACAATAAGTGGAACCATAAGCTTTAGTCCCGAGAGCAGCTTGAACATTAAGCTTTTAATTTCTCCTCAGAGCTCCATTTTATGCATAGGTTATTCCTCCTCATGGGGTTGGAAAAGGGACACTTAAGTTTCTTAGTACTCTGTGTGTCATCTTTGTAATAGCTTTCAGAAACACTCGTTTATAGATTAAGCATCTGTCCTGTACATGCAAGGTCTAATCAAAGTAATTGTAGTTGTTTTCCCTTTGTATTTTATTGGTGGGCACAACCATAATACGGAACTGCCAGACTTATGTAGTGGTGCTGTGCATATGGCCACCGCCTTTTCACATACTGAGTCTTTGTGTGTGCAACTCTAGGACAGAGCTTCTGGTCCTCTGTTAAAGAGTCAGTGCAAAATTTCTTCTGATACTATGGGACCCGCCAGAATTTTTATTCCCAGGGAGTTTCGATAATATTCAGTTGGAGCACCACTTTTCAGTTTGGGAGACTGTCGATACGCACAATAATAAGATATCTCTGAATATAAACAATATATTTTCATATTGAAACGAAATCGCATTGCCGCTGTTAGGGTCCCCCACTGTGAACTCTCCATCGACCCCAGCACAAAGGTATTTGGTCAGGCAGGCCCTGCAACCCAGGCCTGAAGGTTAATGAATGACAGTTCACAGGTGGGATAAAATTTAGCCAACAGCCAAACGCACAGAGGACATCTTAGATTAAGATCTCACAGATAGACAACTACACCCCAACAGTCCCAGTAGATTGGCCCCAATAAAGCATATATAGCCAGAGGGACACAGACATTCCAAAACACCATAAAGTCGAACACCACTTGTAGTTAGGTACACATAGGCAATCAGGACTCAACACACACAGCAAATGAAGTGACCCGGTGCCCCTCAGGCCGGACATCTGGACAAGAAGTCACTGGCACACATTTGTGTCCAAGCCAGGTCGGGCCCACCTGTGATGAGGTGTGTTCAGTACCGCAGGCTCTGGGTGATATAGGGCCCACACCTCAATCTTATTAGGCTAAAGAGGTTATCCCAGCACTGCCAGTTTCTTAGCAGTGCTGGTTTCTGAAAGAAGTGAGAGGTGTGTTCACTTGGACGGCTGGACATTACGCAGATGGTATTCAGGACCCTTGGGTGTGACATATGAGGAATTCAGATGATAGGAAACTAGAATGATTGGATCCTGGAGAGTAGGCATAGCCTATGTTTTTGCCAAGAAAGGGTATATATTCATAAAAGGTAGTCCCTTCATTTGCCATGCAAATTGTTATAATCCTTTCCCCCGAGCTGGTATCGCCTAGATTATCTGACTCCCCTGATTCCCACACAGCGCAAAGCTTCCTTTAGTCATGGGATAATGCACATTTTAAGTGGGCAAGTCTATTCCCCTGATTCCTTTTTATGGGCCGAGTCCCCTACACCTCTGCCATGTAGAATAGTGTTGTTTTGATATTGTGATGCTTGTAGACCAATGTGACTGTGCTTGTCCTAAATGTTTTTGTTGAAATTTTTTGTGTATGACGTTACTTGGTAATTCAGACAAAATTGTTGTTTGATGCCAAAGTAATGCTTGATATTTTGTCGACAAATTTCCAATACTGCAGTGAATTAATGATTGCACTTATTCTAGGGGTGTGAATCTTTATGCGTTGTTTGTTAAATGTTTATTTTGATGCATCTGTGAATAACATTGATAGCCGCTGTCGCCTACAGTGTCCTGCCCTGCAGGAGCGGGCAATACCGCTGGCGTACTCCCTGAATGCCCCCAAGGTCAGATTTTGATGCTGGGGGCTGCTGAGGTTGCCATCTGAGCTGCCTGACTAGACCTGCCCAGTGGCCTAAGATAGCAGATCTGAGCCGTGTCCGGCCAGCAGACCTGACTAACTGAAGGAGTCTGCCACAGGCCAGGGAGCAGCAGCAGGATGTATCCAAGCAGCCACCCAGAGGGACCTCGTGAGTGCAGCGAGCGGTGCCGCAGACTTCAGCACACACACCCTGGCCCATTGACGTAGTGTCCGGGGCGGCAGGAATAAAGAGGCTGCTAGCTCTGTGGTGAGACAGACAGATATGGAGCTACGGCTGTTGGTGCCCTGCCCCTCCGGCCACTGTGGAATTGACCGATGCCTGGGTGGTCTGGGCCTGTAATTCCCGTGGCTTACCTGGACCTAAGCTGTACCATGGATCTGCTATCCAGGTCCAGAATTGGGCCTCCACTTGGATGGCTGTTGAGTAGCCAGCACTGGCACCCTGTGATTGCTGCAGTGCGGGCGTGGCTCAAGGTAGCTTCTAGCATGCCAGACTCGTGGATCGCGGGGTTGCCCGAGAGTGGGAGATCAGCTGCGGGTCCCCCACCTTCTTTGGATCCGGTAAGACTCCTGGGTGCGGTGGGCTTCTGGGCAGTCCTGAAGGCCTGTGGGGGTGCGGACCACTGTGCCCCATCCCAGGACATGCCAGCCTGCTTTCGGACACTGCAGGGCTGAGACCAGCCCCCATTGCCTCGATGTTGGTGGTGGCACACTCAGCTGGTGCCCTCTGGGCCATATCTCATCGGAGGAAGTACCATAGTGCATCTTGATCACCGGGTTTTGGGTCACCTAAGCATTCGGCATCCCAGGGGTCTGACTCACCTGTAATTGGAGCAGGCGATATACCCTCAACAACACCTGTGGAAGAGTGGTTAAGCCAGACCCCTCCACCCTTCTAGCCAAACCACCAAGTCGGGAGACACCTGACTGATAAACTCCCCATCCTTGCTACCTGGAGACCTCACTGGCTAACCACCCATGGCATGGCGGACACTGTATTGCATGGATCCGGCTTCCTGGAGGGGTCCACCACTCCACTTCCATCTTGGACAAATTGTTTTTGGTTTGGGGCTTGTGTTATGGGGTGACAGATGCTTCTTGGAGGAAAGGGGGAGGAGAGCTGGGGAAGCAGGGAGGGTTGGTAGACTTAAGTTTGGGCAATTTTCTTGTTTCCTGTTTTATAGACTTTAACTTTTTTTTCACAGATGGTCACATTAGTCATCCACAGCCACTCCAGATGCTTGTCGTGACCAGGCAGGTGGTCTATTTAGGGGCCAACAGTCCATGGTCCACAAGCACCTTCATGGTCCCTAATGTATCCGCCTACTGACTTCCCACACCCGCTAGGTTTCTCTACAATGTAATATCATGGAATGTCAATAGCTTGCTAAATAAGGTTAAGCATTCCACTGTGCTTAGCAGTGTCCGCCACTCCTCTCCCTCTATTCTGATGCTACAAGAAACCCACTTAATGGGCTCCCAATGCCCTATGCCTGCTGACATGACTTTGACAGAGTCTACCATGCTGGGTTCATTAGAGGCTCTAGAGGGATGGCAATACTGCTCCACCGCACCTTTCCTTTGATGGTTACCACAGCAAGGTCGGTCCCCCAGGGTCGTTGTATCTCTTTGATTGTGGTGCTGGACGGCCACCCACTTAATCTCCTGTGTGTATATGCCCCCCGGCTGCACTAGATGCGCTCCTAGACATTCTCCTGGGTGTGCTAACAACTTCCATCTGGCTTTTGCTCTTAGAAGGGGTGATTTTAATGCTGTTCTAGACCCTTCTATTGATTCTATGGGCCCTCCCTCCACTGTTTGATGTAGTCGCAATAAATTGCTATGTAACTGGGCCAATAGACCGGATCTCTGCAATGTTTGGTGAATATGGTATCCTAAGCTGCAACAATTTACACATACTTCAGTGGCGCACCACCTATATGCGCTGATAGACTGCTTCTTTATGCCAGCCACAGATGTGCTCTCTATGGTCTATGCTCAAATCCTGTTTTAGCTATCTCCAATCATGTCCCCTTACTGTTGCATGTTGGTGATTCGGGTGCAACGCCATGGAGGGACAAAAATGGGAAGCTGCTGTACTGGGTGACGTCTCAAACCTTGGCCACTTAGGGTTATCCCAGAGATAATTGGTGAGACAGGCCACTGTCAACGTGCCTTCCTAGCCATTGCTCAAGCCTTTGCTACATTCTATGCAAAGCTCTATGCGCAGCAGCTATGCCCTCCAGCTGAACAGGCAGCCCCTCTTCTTGAAGAGGTGTCACTCCCCCGACTCTCCAATCTCGAAAGGCAGGAACTCGCCAAAGTTATTACCTTGGAGGAGATTAAGGAGGCCATTTCAGCACTGGCAGCCAGTAAAACCCTGGGACCAGATAGGTACCCTCCAGAGTATTACAGTAAATACATGGAACATCTGGTTCCACACCTGCTGAAATTGTATGTAGAAGGAGTGCAGAAAGGGACTTTCTCTCCTGAGCTGGATCAGACTATGGTGGTAGTTATTCAGATGTCATAGCCCCTCCTCGTGTGCAGCCTATTGCCCCATATCGCCCCTGAACACTAAAATAAAGATCTCTACGATTCTAGCCAGTGCCTGCGTAAAGTACTTCGATCCCTAATCCACCGGTTTCAGGAGGGGGTCAGGATGTCAAACCTATATCTGCATTACCTAGCCTCACAATTGTTGTTGGCCAATGACTGGCTCGGAGGTGGGTGGTCAGACCCACCAGACCAACTTGATCTCCTTACCTTAGGGTTTCCTCGTATTCTGGTGCTGCTCTATGATGACCCACTTCCTAACAGTATCCCTGAGGTGACCCGGACAGGGTTCAGTGGGTGGAGGGCAGCGTTTCGCTCCACGGGCTGGTTTTCTGAGCTGACACAACAGACCCCTTATTGCATAGTACATGATGTGGGGAGGTATCTGCTTTAGAGGGATTTGGCAAATGGGACACCATGGGTATCATACTTCTGGGAGATGCCTGGAGTAGATCACAAATGCTTTTGTTTCACAAACTCAGACAGAAGTACTCCCTTTCAAACAACCAATTCCATAACTACTTACTACTAAGGCACACATTGAGAGTCCATATCCACCCTGACATGATACTTCCCAAATTCAGCCCAGTAGAAGCAAAAGTTATGATGGGAGCGCTGGGTAAAGCCGGTGTATCTTAAATATATCGCACCCTGAGTATTAACACACTGGATCCTCTGACAGGCATTAGATCTTGATTGGAGGGTTGGCTGGGGTAGCTAGAGGACGAGAACTGGTGGGATGCCCTGATGTCCTAAAGAGTACTGACCATGTCATCAAGTCTATGCCTTGTCCAGACTTACTATCTACATTGCATTTTATCTCAGACAGAATGCACAAGGCGGGACTCTGAGCTGGTTCCCGGTGCCCTCACAGCCCTGTGCTGACTTTTGCCATATAGTGTGGGCCTGTCCCGATATAGAGCAGTATTGGGAGATGATTGTCAATGAACTCTCCACCACCCTGGGCATTGACATAGACAGGGTTCTGCTACCAATTGTATTGGGGGTCCTCAAGGGTGTGGGAGGTAGCCGGGATGGCAACGCTGGTTGCAAGGAGAGACATTGTAGCCCAGTGGACACTTACAAAGCCCCCCTCATTGGCCCAGTGGAGGCGTGGCGTCGACTGGTGCACCCAACAGGAGAAACCAGTATATGAAGAAAGGGGCTGCCCAGATTAGCATGATAAAAGATGGGATCAATGGACTGGGAATGTGGAATCGGACTTGCTATGAAAGGATTGCCAGGGGGACCTATAGCTCTGTTGAAAGATCTGCTGGCTACTGCACTGTATGGTTATGGGTGGGCCCAACTGTGGCGTGTATATGTGTTTTCCTTATGGATTTTAATGTGACTTGTTACACCTTCAAAACAATGACATTTTTATTTTAAAAAAACCTGGATCCCCTAAAAGACGTAATAGTGAAACAGTAAGAGGATACCTAAAGAAAAAGGGATTACCAAACTCCCACCATGGAGACCCCTCTAAAGCACATGAAGAGTAAGTTCCCCCTCTCAGACAAAAAAACTTACCACGTTCTGACATGAGATGTACATGCACAGCAAGGCACACATGTACCCTTGGCCTAAAGAGGGAACTTTCAACGCCAATGTAATTGAGTACACTAAAACCTACATACAGACAAAGCATACAGGACAGTAGGAAGACAAACAGGAAGCATCATTGGAGCAATGGTCCATCTTTGATGAGGCCCAGGCCAATAACCTCGATCCACCTTTTGGAGACAAGGCTTCTGCACCTCTGCCCCCATATGTAAGCATGGAAGTGCTTTCCCCAATGCCCGCTATCCCTGCATTGGAAGACACTAATTCACCCATCAGGGAAGCCCCAGGGTCCCTCACTGGACTAATGATACAGGCCCTCAGGTCGGCTTTTTCAATACGGCCCTCTAAAGGGACTGCCCTCCGATGTACATATCGGTTTGGATAGTATAGTAGGGCTGGACACTAAGCCCTGGTGGAAGACCCAAGCACACATACTACACTTCTACAAAAGACAACAGGAAAAAGAAAGGGAAAAACAGGAACAGGCCCAGAGGGACAGTGCTAAGCTGGTCCAACAGAACCCGAGGAAGACCACCCTCCAGGGGCTACATTAGCCGGAAGCATAAAAATTGCACCGGTCATGAAGGGCGATCTACCACACAACCCCAGAGAGCTCCAAGGGAGCTACTATGACAGACAGCAGGGTACCTGGCAGCATTCAAACTCCATACACTGCTTTTATATATATGTAGGGAATTGGGCCATATGGCCAACATGTGTGCCAAAAGCACACCACGTGCAAAGGTCAATGGGCCAAAGCCAGGCCCAACAAAATACCTACCCACAAAATCAAGCATAGGGATCTGCGTACACCTTATGTTCAGCTGCAGGAAACCAGTCCACTGCCGCATCACCACAGCAGGGGTCAGGTAGTTGGACTTGCGCATGGCATCAGTAGCTGCAGATAGGGAACTTGGGCACACAGGGATCGGGACAACATAAGTGACAGAAAGGGGTAGCCAATTGGGGAGACAATACCTTTGCGCAGGCACTGAACATGAATGTCCAGTAAACATTATTACCCTCAATACACGCACCATAAATTTCACTGTAGTAAGACTGCAACAAAGAACGAGAAAGTAGTGGGGAATCAAAACCTTCATTTGTGAATGAATGTCCTCAGTGGAATCTGCTGTTTGGGATGCTGTGCGGCTGTCGATCGGATGTCCTCGCTGAAGTTCACCATTCGGGGGGGCATGCCATAGCCCAGGCCTATTCTGCTGCTGATCACTTTGGGGATGGGGGCAACTAACCACACCCCAGGCGGAGGGCGGTTTCCATGGGAGCAGGACGGCACTCCCGTTGTCCCATAAAAGCGGGCACCCCAGCTCTTTGAGCCGATAGTCAAATGGGACAGGGCCAGGATAGGCCAAAAGGTCCCCATTCATGTATCACCAGCCAGGACCAATGGCGTTAAATCCTAAACAGCAATAGAGTCTCCATAAACCTCCAGGCTAAGTGGGGGCCCCCATTCTCGTTCCAAATGAGTTATACTTCAATGTTGGGAGCTAGGCTTTCCATGCACGTGGGGCAATGAAAAACGCATAACCCTTGAAGCGCATGCATGAGTCCAATAACAGAAACACCACATAGCATCAAGTCAGCAGAGTGGGTCAAGACATCCAGCTGCCCCGGCCTGGACCCAGGCGACAACCGATGAGTTCCCAGCCCCCCATACACAATGTCCTTTGCCTCCTCCTTGACCTCAGGACTTCCCCATGGTGGCCGTAAAACTGTTGGCCCAAAAAAGATATGGCCCGAGGCAGAGGGGGGTGCCAGGGAAGGGAGTCCAAAACACCATCATAGACATGAGCAGAGTAGTGTCCAGGAGTAAGTTAAGCAGAGCCCTGTGGTAAGTTTAATGATAGGGCATCACACAGGGCCTTGCACCGTTTTCAGTGAACAATGATCCCAACTTCGGACACTACCCACGCACAGACATGGGGGGCCATGGAGCAACTCTCCGACCTCCTGCATGTAATGAAAGCAGAGATGAAGAAGGCTGAAAACGTGACCTGAGCCCAATGAAGGAGCCCAAAACTAGCTTGAGAGAAACCTCAAGAAAAGGACGTAAACTAGACACCTGGTGTAATACATAACCAGAATGGATGCAAATGTGACCTTAAGGGTGATCAATGACCTGTGCTCAGTACAACATGCCTCTTCTTTCACACCCTCCCCATACATGCAGGCCAGAGACACTGCCCCTCTCCAATGATACTCCCCATGCATACAGCTCTTGCATTAAGGGCTGCAGCACATTGCAAGGACTTTCAGCATCCACACCCCCAACGGGATCGCGCACAACACCATACCTCAAAAACCCTTTTCAAACGTTCCCCAATAGTTTTTCATGAAGAAGATCAATCATCTCATTGCGAAGAAGATCATAGCCATCTCTTCATTGGAACCACTTAAAAAATCCAAGATGTTTCCTAAGTTATATACACTTATGCATTTTTACCTTCTCTGTGTGATAGAGATGCTACTGCATCCTTGCCTCTCCAAAGAGCAGCCCAGTCAAGTGGAGTCCATACAGAAATTGCTACCACGTTTGCATCAGGACCTTTTGCACGTCACCTTAATTACATCACATCGAACACCACCATCCCACATGCACTACGCAGCGTACTTTTATACAACATGTGGCATCAGCACATAACGCCCTGGACTCTAAGACATCAGCCGGGTCATGTTATGTCTTTGCACTGATATCACATGCAGTAGGTGTAGATAGACTATACGTATCCCAAGAGGTGGCCCAGGAGGAAGGAAAATGCCCCCTCCATCTATACCTGTATAGAATTAGGGCCAAGTTACAGTTGAGTAGAGTAGAGCCCCATAAGGTAAAGGTGAACCTAACCCGCTATGAGACCAATCCGATGGCACTGTACCTTTATCCTGAGGTCAGGAAGGGAGGACTATAGGGGAGGACACTGTTTGGCTCCAAGATTTTCATGAGAAGAGGCTCTTGGGGGGTAGTTAAACCACCTGATCAATGCATAAAGGCATCCGCTCAAGCTTTCATCTGCGGTCCTCAGGTGGTCCTTACCATGTCTGGGGCTGTCTTCATTATTAACAAATGGACCCAGACATGGAGTTTCAGTGCCGGGCATTCTATCTCAATGATACGAAGAGAAGTGGGTCTCGTAGGAAAGGGTCAACCAATAGCAAAGAAGGGAAGGGTCAACCAAGAGTCCTTGTCAGGAGATCTGGTACACATGGATAAAAAGGAAGGTGCAACCCCTAATTGTACAGAAACTCACAGTGTATTCTTTATGTTTCAGAGGCAGAGGAATAATCCCCCTGGGTACAAATGAAAATTGTGGCACAATGCTGCGCATCCCGGACGTCTCTACTATGCAAACCACTGCATGATCTCCAACACTTTGTACAGCTATTTAGTACCAATAGCATCTTCGTATGATATCCATCCACCGTTCACATCATTTTTATGGTCTCAAATTACTAAACTGGAATGCAGTGGGTCTAGCACGCAACATGGACAATGTCAAATAGTCTGACTTCATCAACAGGCACCAGATATACAATTTCCAAGAAACATGGGCTCTCACCACTTCACACAGAAAAGGCTATCATTGCTGTGATGTCCATGCTGTACAAAATCCTGCCCTTAATCTTTCATCCTGTCCTACAAATCTAACTTTTTAATGCATACTGTTGAAGGCACCCCCAAGAGAGAAACTGCAAAAGTACTCTTGGCCCTTGAACATGTACTACATACTTGGAACCTGCACATGAGATTGTGCCATAATCTAAAATTAGGTTGGGAGTACACTGTCTTGCATCCCAGTGCTCAATTTGCCCAAATGCATCATGGCAAATGCAGTGCATGAGAACACTTACTTCAGTGACAGACTTTAATTATTCACCCTTGTTGGTGCAGCCAGTGCTGTGCATCTCTAGACACATTTCTGGATAGTTGTCCTTCAGTAGAGAGCAACACATTATCTGGGAGTGCTAGAAATACTGCCCAAAGCCTCCTCAGGTCTCTGTACCACTCACCAGGCTCAGGTGCATCAGCCAGAGCTTGTTACCTCATTAATTCAAGGGAGCCTTTTCAAACAAAAAGAGGGTGGGAGCACACTGCCTCACATCCCCACATTTTGCCCTAATGCATCATAGTAAATGCAGTGCCTGATAACATTTACTTCAGTGACAGTCGTTAGTTTTCCATCCTTGTTGGTGCAGCCAGTGGTGTGTATCTTTAGACATGTGTTTCAAGATAGTTGTCTTTTTTCAGTAGAAAACAACACAAGATAACTGATGGCCGAGCAAACTGGGAGTACTCTATACTTTGCTTACAACAAAGGTGGCTACTTGATACAACTGACCTTGAAGGTTTGCAAAGCACAAGGTTAAAGCACACAGCTGTATGGTGCTAAACTGTGGGGCTTTGCCAATGTCTCTGACCTATAATGCTGCAACTTGTGATTTATTGAGCAATTGCTGAAATTGCCTTTAACTCACCAACAATGCCAGTGCTTTTCGACCTCGGTTAAACCACTAGGCTGAGACCTCTACTATGCTGGGTAAGACAGCAATACACCCCTGAGCTGAAGATACTCAGGCCCATATTTATACTTTTTTAGCACCACATTTGCATCATTTTTTATGCAAAAGCGGCACAAACTTACAAAATACAATTGTATTGGAAAGCAATACATTTTGTTTAAGAAGTATGACAAGTGGATTATCGAGTTAATATGCAGATATCAACTTTAGGCAAGCATGTTGCCATGCTCAGAATGTTTTCATCCATAGTCTGATTAACTTATTAATGAGCAGGTGAAAAACAAAGGCACATAAAAAAGGTTAGAAGATGGTCCTTGACAGCTGGTTTCTAAAAATGTATGGTTACCACCTAGCGAAAGGCAAATAGTGGAAAATGCACCTTAAGGAAGGGGGGAGAACCTTGACCACCAGGGACTGGAACAACACAGAATTGTAGGTAATGATTTCCCTCATTGAGGGATATAGTGGAGGCAGTCATTTCAAATAAAGTATTGTCATTGGTGGTGTTCTACAGAGGTGGTGAGGGACGCATACACCTGGAAAACCAGGAAGACCTTGGTAATAGACAAGGCCGCCCTCTGTAATAAGAGATTGAATTACTAAGGGTTTGTTCTCTATAGCGCATCATAACACAGGCGTGTGTACCAATTCCGAATACATTATTGGGTAAGTCTGAGTCAATTTCTAAAAGATTCTTTCAGAAAGTCTTACAGGAGAGGAGGGTAAGTGGGAGACAAATGATTAGAATGAAATAATATATCCCAGCAGAATTATCAGAAGAAGCTCCAATAAATGGAACAAAGGTTTTGTCCAGAGGGCCAAATGGATGTCTTATGTTGGGGCCCGAAAACCAATGTGAGTTGGGAAGAAGAGAGGACCTGGGAAGGAGTAAGTGAGATATGAAAGGGATCTCAACAATTTCATTGCTTGTAATGAGGAGAAATTATAGTAGTTGTAGGGCATACAGCAGACCCTTTTGAAATATTTTATTAATGGGTGAAGACGTATTCTGTAGATCCAAACATTAGGCAATATGATACCTATAAAGCTGTCTCTGTTCCTGCAAAATATGAAAGATATCATAGACAATTAATTCCTATGGGATTTCAAAAACTTCAAACATGGTTTAAGGGGCACTTATCACTTCAGTGTATGCTGTTAGAATGGGTACTTTAGGACTTCCAGGAGTGACATGACCCATATTAGCTGACTATAGTCCTCACCCAGATGTAAGAAACTAAAATGCCCAGGAACTAAGATATGAAATGAATTGTTGGTTGTATATAGAAAACTTTGCTAAAGATGGTAGGGACTGGTATGTTAATTCTTGCTGCCTTATAGACACCTGCTGTAGGAAAGTACCATCTTGCCTGGCATGTTACCCCCATTTTTCACTGTATATATGTTGTTTTAGTTGTATGTGTCACTGGGACCCTGCCAGCCAGGGCCCCAGTGCTCATAAGTGTGCCTGAATGTGTTACCTGTGTTATGACTAACTGTCTCACTGAGGCTCTGCTAACCAGAACCTTAATGGTTATGCTCTCTCATTTCTTTCAAATTGTCACTGACAGGCTAGTGACCAATTTTACCAATTTACATTGGCTTACTGGAACACCCTTATAATTCCCTAGTATATGGTACTGAGGTACCCAGGGTATTGGGGTTCCAGGCGATCCCTATGGGCTGCAGCATTTCTTTTGCCACCCATAGGGAGCTCTGACAATTCTTACACAGGCCTGCCACTGCAGCCTGAGTGAAATAACGTCCACGTTATTTCACAGCCATTTTACACTGCACTTAAGTAACTTATAAGTCACCTATATGTCTAACCTTTACCTGGTAAAGGTTAGGTGCAAAGTTACTTAGTGTGTGGGCACCCTGGCACTAGCCAAGGTGCCCCCACATTGTTCAGGGCCAATTCCCCAGACTTTGTGAGTGCGGGGACACCATTACACGCGTGCACTACATATAGGTCACTACCTATATGTAGCTTCACAATGGTAACTGCGAATATGGCCATGTAACATGTCTATGATCATGGAATTGCCCCCTCTATGCCATCCTGGCATAGTTGGCACAATCCCATGATCCCAGTGGTCTGTAGCACAGACCCTGGTACTGCCAAACTGCCTTTCCCGGGGTTTCACTGCAGCTGCTGCTGCTGCTGCTGCCAACCCCTCAGACAGGCTTCTGCCCTCCTGGGGTCCAGCCAGGCCTTGCCCAGGATGACAGAACAAAGGACTTCCTCTGAGAGAGGGTGTTACACCCTCTCCCTTTGGAAAATGGTGTGAAGGCAGGGGAGGAGTAGCCTCCCCCAGCCTCTGGAAATGCTTTCATGGGCACACATGGTGCCCATTTCTGCATAAGCCAGTCTACACCGGTTCAGGGACCCCGTAGCCCTGCTCTGGCGCGAAACTGGACAAAGGAAAGGGGAGTGACCACTCCCCTGACCTGCACCTCCCCTGGGAGGTGTCCAGAGCTCCTCCAGTGTGCTCCAGACCTCTGCCATCTTGGAAACAGAGGTGCTGCTGGCACACTGGACTGCTCTGAGTGGC